>NC_034187.2:50702083-51302083 GCF_002021735.2 Oncorhynchus kisutch
GTGGTCAAATACTTGCTTCCTCTGTCCTTGGGAAAATCTCAATTGCATTTTCTTAATTCGTTGCATCCTCTCTCCTCGTTTCCTTTTCAAAACCGATTGGCTGAGAAGGTCAGAAGTCCCCCCCCCCTCTCACCTTTTTATGCAATGAGTTTTGAGGAGGCGGCGAGGACCGAGAATGTAAGGAATGAAGGAAATGCAATTCAGATGCTCCCCCTGTTTCCTCCATTCCTCACCTCCCTCTCAAAGCACCTTAGGGGGAGGAGGGAACGTTCCTCCCCTCGGGCTCCAATGCACTTTCAAGAAGAGGCAAGGAGTGGAGGAAACAAGGACACAGAGGGAGCAAGAATGTGATGTCTAGTTCACACACACATACACATTCACTGCTTGAAGGGTATACTGATTATAATGATGTCATTATTGGTTGTTATTATTATGGTCAATTATTTTGTTGACAGAAACCATTGTATTAAAATATTATATCAACTATAAAATATTATTCTGGAAGGTTTAGCATGGATATAAATTATAGAGAAGTGAACTAAAGCACAAACAGACCTGGCTATTAGGCATGATAATGAAACATGCGGTGTCCATGTGACATTTTGAATGATATGTAGATGTTTTGTTGTTGCTAGGAGTTATGGTCTCATAGTGCTTACCTAGACTCTTAATCCTTTAACTATGTGAAGCTGGGAGAAAATCATATTTAAATGTATATCAAACCATTTCGAAATGTTGAGCCTGATGTCACTCATTGGCCCCTTTATTTATAGATAGACCCGGGCAGGCAACCTATTCCACACCGGTCTGCAGGATTTAATATTTGAATAGCGTTTGTAGCTTAAACGGTGGAATACTAGTTACGACCAGAATGTTTCCAATTGAAGTCTATGGCCATTGAAATGCATCAGGATTCATGTAAATATGGTTGTAGTGTGAAAAGTATGAGTGGTGTCAATAAATAGTTTTTCAATCAATCTGGATGTTCATTTTTGTGTTGATAGCTTTTACGGTTTTGGCGCTACAGGTGACTATGGAATAATGATAAAAAAGTATGAACAGTCTTCTTTGCTTTCAGCAAGCACATCTATTAATTCCTCATGCTACTGTCAGTATTTTACTTAAAAAATAGGGCACATTAGCATTAGCTCAGATTGATGAGCTATAGATTTCACTGGAGCCCAATCCTCAGAGATTATTATTTTAAAAAAATATTTCCGTTTTTTTTCTCAGAGATGATTAAGATAAACTATATTCTTACATGTCATGCTGATCAGTGTTGAATATTAATATTTTTGAATTTCACATTACATTTTTTGGGGGGATTTGTTTAACCTTTATTTAACCAGGAGAAGCACCTTGAGACACACAGTTTCGTTTGCAAGGGAGACCTAGCCAAGAAGGCAGCAATGGGCTACAAGAGAACTTCAGGATGAATAGCATATATGCATAGCAAGTTCTCAGTTCTGGAGCCTGGACCTGTGAAGGGTTTGCACCAGATGGAAAGTTATGAAACAGTTATAAGAGATTGCATATATAACAAACAAAAGGTTGAAACTTTGCGTCATGGTGTAAACATTGGTACAAGCAATAGTTACATATACAGAGCCATGGTAAGTCCTAATGTGCCCTATGAGGGCCATCTCATTTAAAGACTGATGGGTGAAGTGGCTTCCACTATCGGCCTCCCACATGGCAACCTAGTTCCTATATAGTACACTACTTTTGGCCAGAGTCCATAGGCGACCAAAATAGGGCTCTGTTCAAAAGTAGTGCACTTTGTAGTGCATAGGGTGCCATTTGGGATGTAAGCCCCTGTTTAATTTACTAACCAACATAATTAAAAGCCCCTCCACAGATAGTGAATGCATAATTTCCCTTATGGAAGATATTACACTGGGTTAACATGACTTCGCTGCATAAAAGCCTGTCCTTGGTGGTGGTGTACCTGGTTAATATTCCAGACACAGAAGAACAGACACTCACCGTCTGCTCTTTCAAACACAATGGTAACGCTCTGCCCTAATGGGGGCATTAGCAATTTCATTGACCTGAATTGCTCCCTAGTTCTATGCATACAGGATAGAGAAAGTAGCGTCTTAAAGTGAAGGGGGCACTGGTCAATTGATTGGCTGATGATCAATACATCAAGCATATATTCCCATTGGTAATCCATCTAAAGAGTGATGATTGATTCAAAAAGGGGTGAGGAGCATTGACTCAAGAATAGGTAAGAATTTTATCAAAAAGGGCTGGGAATTGACTCAACAAAAGGTGTGGATTGACTCAACAAAAGGTGTGGATTGACTCGAGAAGGGGTGAGGTATGACGCTGAGGATGTCCTACAACGAACACCACACACACTGTCCTTGACTACTGCACTGTCGTCCTTCTGCACGTGTCGTCCTTTTGCACTCCTTAACAGCCAGGGGTTGGAATTGTTTATTTCTCTCCGTGACATATGGTGGCAGTGGTGGGATGGCGCACCGCAAATCAGTGAGTTCCAACAAGAGAAGTAAAGGAATGCGTAGAGGATTGCGTTCTCAGCAGCAGCATCAACTTGTCAGAAAAGGTACCTGAAGTTGAAACGGGGTGGAATACCATGGAATCGTCTGGTGAAGAAGAGGTCAAGTATGAGAAACTAGGAGCCCGATCAAGGGGCCAAACACAACCAGAACCGTTTGAGCTACCGGTTGAACCAGCAGATACAGCCATAAAAGATCAGCTGCCTGAAGGAGCAGTTGGGGGACCAGAACCACACCCAACCATGGTAGCCCTTTTCCAGCAAGTTTTCACCTGCCTTGAGAGGAGGGACGAAGACCTCAAACAAGAGTTCCGGGGCCTACACCAATCTATCTTCACAGCTCCTTACCAAGCGGAACTCGCCAGTGAGAGCCCAAGATTGGGTCTGCCAACACCAGGACGACAATGGCTCGACGCAGCAGGGACTTCAACTCCACAGCAGGCTCCCCAAGCAGTAATGAGGCCAGCCCCAGCACCAGCAGACCAGTCCAGCAGTGTTAACATCCATCTTCCAGCATTCCTGAGGAAGGAGCCAAAGATGCCCTCATACCAGCAGGGGGAGGACATTGAAAACTACCTGCTGAGGTTTGAGCGCATGGCCAAGACGTGGCAGTGGCCAGAGGTAGAGTGGGCCAGCAGGCTTGTCCCATTGCTCACGGGCAACGCTTCAGAGCTGCATCAACGCCATCGGGTGAGTCGCAGACAGAGACCTACCGACGCCTCAAGGGTCTCTACTGACGATGGGTTCGACCGGAGGAGAAGACACAGGACGAGATCGGTGAGGTCATCATCCTCTAGCATCTTCTACAAGTTCTACCACACGACATTCGAACCTGGGTGTGAGAGCATGAGCCCAAGGAAGGGCTTATGGCGGCCAAGCTTGCACTGCAGTACCTTAATGCACATAAAGAGGGCCCACCACGACCCGCTCCATGGAGTCTCAGGGACACAGGGGACATCAGAGACACCAGAGATGGTGGAGGTAACTCTGGGGGTTATGTGTCTGGGAGGAGGGAGGTAAGGGATCATGCAGTTCGCTCTGATGGGAGGGTTCTGACCTGTTTTTACTGCCGGCAGCAGGGGCACAAAGCTTCAATGTGTCCGCTACGTAAATCTAAGCTCTCAGGTTACTGTTATGTTCCAAGAGAGGGGGAAGGGTTCAGAATAGACAGTGGGGAAGGGTCAGGCTTGGTACCTGTAAAAGTGAATGGTAAAAGTCTTACTGCAATGATTGACACCTGCAGTTCCCTGTTGTTGATCAGAAAAGGTAATGTACCTGTTAATGACATTGATTACGCTCACCAGACACTGATCCAATGTGTCCATGGTGACCAGTCACTGCAGCACACAGCTGAGCATACAGTTGAGATTCAGGGTCAGAAATACCTCCTCAAAGTTGGGGTAATGGAGAAGCTACCTTTTGAGATGATTTTGGGGAGGGATGTGCCTGTACTCTCTGATCTGTTGGGAAGTGTGGGGGTTCAGCTATATGATCAGTCAGTTTACCAGTCTGATGTTCAGGTGTCATGTACAGTTGTCACTCGTGCCCAGGCCAAAGTCAAATCAAATGTATTTATATAGCCCTTCGTACATCAGCTGATATCTCAAAGTGCTGTACAGAAACCCAGCCTAAAACCTCAAACAGCAAGCAATGCAGGTGTAGAAGCACGGTGGCTAGGAAAAACTCCCTAGAAAGGCCAAACCTAGGAAGAACCAGGCTGTGAGGGGTGGCCAGTCCTCTTCTGGCTGTGCCGGGTGGAGATTGTAACAGAACATGGCCAAGATGTTCAAATGTTCATAATTGACCAGCATGGTCAAATAATAATAATCACAGGCAGAACAGTTGAAACTGGAGCAGCAGCACGGCCAGGTGGACTGGGGACAGCAAGGAGTCATCATGCCAGGTAGTCCTGAGGCATGGTCCTAGGACTCAGGTCCTCAGAGAGAGAGAAAGAAAGAGAGAAAGAGAGAATTAGAGAGAGCATACTTAAATTCACACAGGACACTGGATAGGACAGGAGAAGTACTCCAGATATAACAAACTGACCCTAGCCCCCCGACACAAACTACTGCAGCATAAATACTGGAAGCTGAGACAGGAGGGGTCAGGAGACACTGTGGCCCCTTCTGATGATACCCCCGGACAGGGCCAAACAAGAAACTGTTCTGCCTTATTATTATTCGACCATGCTGGTCATTTATGAACATTTGAACATCTTGGCCATGTTCTGTTATAATCTCCACCCGGCACAGCCAGAAGAGGACTGGCCACCCCACATAGCCTGGTTCCTCTCTAGGTTTCTTCCTAGGTATTGGCCTTTCTAGGGAGTTTTTCCTAGCCACCGTGCTTCTACACCTGCATTGCTTGCTGTTTGGGGTTTTAGGCTGGGTTTCTGTACAGCACTTTGAGATATCAGCTGATGTACGAAGGGCTATATAAATACATTTGATTTGATTTGATTTGATTTGAAAGAGGGGAACCGGCCAGGCAGAGACAGCAAGGGCGGTTCGTTGCTCCATAGCCTTTCCGTTCACCTTCACACTCCACGCATTAGGAGGCCTGCGTCTTGTGACCATAGCGTACGTGTAGGTATGTACGGCAGGACCAAATCAGAGAGATAGGTCGGAGCAAGCCCATGTAATGCTTTGTAGGTTAGCAGTAAAACCTTAATCAGCCCTTGCCTTGACAGGAAGTCGGTGTAGGGAGGCTAGCACTGGAGTAATATGATTTTAAAAAATGTGTTCTAGTCAGGATTCTAGCAGCCGTATTTAGCACTAAACTGAAGTTTATTTAGTGCTTTATCCGGGTAGCCGGAAAGTAGAGCATTGCAGTAGTCTAACCTAGAAGTAACAAAAGCATGGATTCATTTTTCTGCATAATTTTTGGACAGAAAGTTTCTGATTTTTGTCAAAAGAGAGATCAGGGTCACACCGAGGTCCTTCACAGTTTTATTTGAGACGACTGTACAACCATTAAGATTAATTGTCAGATTCAACAGAAGATCTCTTTGTTTCTTGGGACCTAGAACAAGCATCTCTGTTTTGTCAGAGTTTTAAAGTAGAAAGTTTGCAGCCATCCACTTCCTTATGTCTGAAACATAGGCTTCTAGCGAGGGCAATTTTGGGGCTTCACCATGTTTCATTGAAATGTGTGTCTTCCACATAGCAGTGAAAGTTAACATCATGTTTTCGAATGACATCCCCAAGAGGTAAAAATATATATTGAAAACAATAGTGGTCCTAAAAAGGAACCTTGAGCAACACCGGAATTTAAAGTTCATTGTCAGAGGACAAACTGATATCTTTCCGACAGATAAGATCTAAACCAGGCCAGAACTTGTCCGTGTAGACCAATTTGGGTTTCCAATCTCTCCAAAAGAATGTGGTGATCGATGGTATCAAAAGCAGCACTAAGGTCTAGGAGCACAAGGACAGATGCAGAGCCTTGGTCTGATGCCATTAAAAGGTAATTTACCACCTTCACAAGTGCAGTCTCAGTGCTATGATGGGGTCTAAAACCAGACTGAAGCATTTCGTATACATTGTTTGTCTTCAGGGAGGCAGTGAGTTGCTGCGCAACAGCCTTTTCAAACATTTTTGAGAGGAATGGAAGATTTGATATAGGCCGATAGTTTAAAAAATATTTTCTGGGTCAAGGTTTGGCTTTTTCTAGAGAGGCTTTATTACTTCCACTTTTAGTGAATTTGGTACACATCCGGTGGATAGAGAGCCGTTTATTGTGTTCAACTTAGGAGGGCCAAGCACAGGAAGCAGCTCTTTCAGTAGATTAGTTGGAATAGGGTCCAGTATGCAGCTTGAAGTTTTAGAGGCCATGATAATTTTTTATCATTGTGTCAAGAGATATAGTACTAAAACACTTGAGTGTCTCTCTTGATCCTAGGTCCTGGCAGAGTTGTGCACACTCAGGACAACTGAGCTTTGAAGGAATACGCAGATTTAAAGAGGAGTCCGTAATTTGCTTTCTAATAATCATGATCTTTTCCTCAAAGAAGTTCATGAATTTATTACTGCTGAAGTGAAAGTCATCCTCTCTTGTGGAATGCTGCTTTTTAGTTAGCTTTGCGACAGTATCAAAAAGGAATTTCGGATTGTTATTATTTTCCTCAATTAAGTTGGAAAAATAGGATGATCGAGCAGCAGTAAGGGCTCTTCGATACTGCACGGTTACTATCTTTCCAAGCTAGTCGGAAGACTTCCAGTTTGGTGTGGCACCATTTCCGTTCCAATTTTCTGGAAGCTTGCTTCAGAGCTCGGGTATTTTCTGTATACCAGGGAGCTAGTTTCTTATGAGAAATATTTTTCGTTTTTAGGGGTGCAACTGCATCTAGGGTATTGCGCAAGGTTAAATTGAGTTCCTCAGTTAGGTGGTTAACAGATTTTTGTCCTCTGACGTCCTTGGGTAGACAGAGGGAGTCTGGAAGGACATCAAGGAATCTTTGTGTTGTCTGTGAATTTATAGATGTTCCTAGGTTGGGGTCTGAGCAGATTATTTGTTGCAATTGCAAACGTAATAAAATGGTGGTCCGATAGTCCAGGATTATGAGGAAAAACATTAAGATCCACAACATTTATTCCATGGGACAAAACTAGGTCCAGAGTATGACTGTGACAGTGAGTAGGTCCAGAGACATGTTGGACAAAACCCACTGAGTCGATGATGGCTCCGAAAGCCTTTTGGAGCGGGTCTGTGGACTTTTCCATGTGAATATTAAAGTCACCAAAAATTAGAATATTATCTGCTATGACTACAAGGTCCGATAGGAATTCAGGGAACTCAATGAGGAACGCAGTATATATATATATGGCCCAAGAGGCCTGTAAACAGTAGCTATAAAAAGTGATTGAGTAGGCTGCATAGATTTCATGACTAGAAGCTCAAAAGATGAAAACGTCACTTTTTTTTGTAAATTGAAATTTGCTATCGTAAATGTTAGCAACACCTCCGCCTCTGCCCAACCTAGGTCGAGGCATCTCAATGGGGATAGCTGAGCTGACTACACTGACTGTGCTAGTGGCAGACTCCACTATGCTGGCAGGCTGGCTAACAGCCTGCTGCCTGGCCTGCACCCTATTTCATTGTGGAGCTGGAGGAGTTAGAGCCCTGTCTATGTTGGTAGATAAGATGAGAGCACCCCTCCAGCTAGGTTGGAGTCCGTCACTCCTCAGCAGGTCAGGCTTGGTCCTGTTTGTGGGTGAGTCCCAGAAATAGGGCTAATTATCTACAAATTATATATTTTGGGAGGGGCAGAAAACAGTTTTCAACCAACGTTGTGAGACTCTGTTGTAGAGCTCATCACTCCCCCTAACTGGGAGGGGGCCAGAGACAATTACTCGATGCCGACACATCTTTCTAGCTGATTTACACGCTGAAGCTATGTTGCGCTTAGTGATTTCTGACTGTTTCATCCTAACATCGTTGGTGCCGATGTGGATAACAATATCTCTATACTCTCTACACTCGCCAGTTTTAGCTTTAGCCAGCACCATCTTCAGATTAGCCTTAACGTCGGTAGCCCTGCCCCCTGGTAAACAGTGTACGATCGTTGGATGATTCGTTTTAAGTCTAATACTGCGGGTAATGGAGTCGCCAATGACTAGAGTTTTCAATTTGTCAGAGCTAATGGTGGGAGGCTTCGGCGTCTCAGATCCCATAACGGGAGGAGTAGAGACAAGAGAAGGCTCGGCCTCTGACTCCGACTCGTTGTTTAATGGGGAAAACCGGTTGAAAGTTTCTGTCGGCTGAATGAGCGACACCGGTTGAGTATTCCTACAGCATTTCCCTCCAGAAACCGTGAGAAAGTTGACTGGCTGTGGGGACCGTGCGAGGGGATTTATACTAACGTTACTATCTGTACTTACTGGTGGCACAAACGCTGTTTCATCCTTTCCTACACTGTATACTGATGTACAAACATACTGAAAATGATGCCCCACGTGCCAGAAAATCAGTGCTGTCCATAGGTCTGACCGGACTCCTCTATGTTCACTGCCAGTTATCTCTACCCCATTCAAGAGAATTGCAATGGACATTGTTGGACCCTTGGAGAAGAGTAGCGCAGGTATATATTGGTGATCTGTGACTATGCCACCCAGTTCCCAGAAGCCTTCCCACTCCGTTCCATAACCACTCTAAAAATAATCAGTGCTCTTGTTCAGCTCTTCTCTCATGTAGGAATCCCAGATGAAATCCTGACGGACCAAGGGACAAACTTCACCTCGCGACTGATGGTTCAACTCCACCGACAGCTGAGCATTAAAGGCTTGATGACCTCTCCCTACCATCTCCAAACGGATGGGCTCGTGCTGTACCTGAGTCGGAAGCTGTTGCCCAGGGAAACCAGGTATTCGACAATCGAGAAGGAGTGGCTGGCTATAAAGTGGGCCCTAGATAGCCTCCGTTACTACCTTCTTGGGAGGGAATTTGACCTGCACACGGACTACAGAGCACTGGCCTGGATCCAGACCATGAAGGACCGGAATTCTCATGTGACCAGGTGGTATCTGGAGCTCCAGCCCTTCAGGTTCTGTGTCCGTCACAAGGCAGGAAAAGAAAACGTCACGGCAGACTACCTATCAAGGCTCCTGAACCTGGTCGCTTCAGGAGAGGAGGAAGGTAATGTGACGTAGAAGTCCGTCACTGGCCGCGGGCAGTATTTGGTACTTTAACGCACACATTCATCACTCCTCCCTGTTCCGTTTTCAGATAAGTTAACAATGTGGGTCAACACACAAATTAACTTCTAAATCTTAGTACATACATTTCACACTTACGTCAGTAACCGGTTGTGGGATAAAGAAATAAACAGACAAGTGTTCAAATTTAATATAAGCAATATTTATTATACTTATCGATGTTGTGGATGAGCGCGTTGTTTGTTTGTTCTGTTCCTCTCTCTCTCCATCTCTGTAGCTTCCTGGTATGCTGGATAAGGACCCGAGCTAAGGGAACTGGGCTGACTTTGTAGTGCCTGTCCCGAATGGTTCATTAATGTAAATGGGCATATTGAAAGACACTGTCAGTAGTGATGTAATTGTGTAAATGTTATATTGTGATATTGTTTCATAAAAAACATGTTGCAATGTATATACTTTAGTATGTTTAGTTAAATGGAAAATGTAGGTCTGACTAGGTAATTGCTTAATTAATTAGTGTTAATTGTTCCAAGGGGAGGGGCTAGCCCTACAAAAGGAGCCTCTCTTTCAGTTCATGGGGAGGCCATTTTGGATTGAGCTGTGGATGGGGCAGCATTGTTTTTAGCTGTACCATAAGGTACAGTGCCTTGCGAAAGTATTCGGCCCCCTTGAACTTTGCGACCTTTTGCCACATTTCAGGCTTCAAACATAAAGATATAAAACTTTTTTTTTGTGAAGAATCAACAACAAGTGGGACAAAATCATGAAGTGGAACGACATTTATTGGATATTTCAAACTTTTTTAACAAATCAAAAACTGAAGAATTGGGCGTGCAAAATTATTCAGCCCCTTTACTTTCAGTGCAGCAAACTCTCTCCAGAAGTTCAGTGAGGATCTCTGAATGATCCAATGTTGACCTAAATGACTGATGATAAATACAATCCACATGTGTGTAATCAAGTCTCCGTATAAATGCACCTGCACTGTGATAGTCTCAGAGGTCCGTTAAAAGCGCAGAGAGCATCATGAAGAACAAGGAACACACCAGGCAGGTCCGAGATACTGTTGTGAAGAAGTTTAAAGCCGGATTTGGATACAAAAAGATTTCCCAAGCTTTAAACATCCCAAGGAGCACTGTGCAAGCGATAAGATTGAAATGGAAGGAGTATCAGACCACTGCAAATCTACCAAGACCTGGCCGTCCCTCTAAACTTTCAGCTCATACAAGGAGAAGACTGATCAGAGATGCAGCCAAGAGGCCCATAATCACTCTGGATGAACTGCAGAGATCTATAGCTGAGGTGGGAGACTCTGTCCATAGGACAACAATCAGTCGTATATTGCACAAATCTGGCCTTTATGGAAGAGTGGCAAGAAGAAAGCCATTTCTTAAAGATATCCATAAAAAGTGTAGTTTAAAGTTTGCCACAAGCCACCTGGGAGACACACCAAACATGTGGAAGAAGGTGCTCTGGTCAGATGAAACCAAAATTGAACTTTTTGGCAACAATGCAAAACGTTATGTTTGGCGTAAAAGCAACACAGCTCATCACCCTGAACACAACATCCCCACTGTCAAACATGGTGGTGGCAGCATCATGGTTTGGGCCTGCTTTTCTTCAGCAGGGACAGGGAAGATGGTTAAAATTGATGGGAAGATGGATGGAGCCAAATACAGGACCATTCTGGAAGAAAACCTGATGGAGTCTTCAAAAGACCTGAGACTGGGACGGAGATTTGTCTTCCAACAAGACAATTATCCAAAACATAAAGCAAAATCTACAATGGAATGGTTAAAAAATAAACATATCCAGGTGTTAGAATGGCCAAGTCAAAGTCCAGACCTGAATCCAATCGAGAATCTGTGGAAAGAACTGAAAACTGCTGTTCACAAATGCTCTCCATCCAACCTCACTGAGCTCGAGCTGTTTTGCAAGGAGGAATGGGAAAAAATTTCAGTCTCTCGATGTGCAAAACTGATAGAGACATACCCCAAGCGACTTACAGCTGTAATCGCAGCAAAAGGTGGCGCTACAAAGTATTAACTTAAGGGGGCTGAATAATTTTGCACGCCCAATTTTTCAGTTTTTGATTTGTTAAAAAAGTTTGAAATATCCAATAAATGTCATTCCACTTCATGATTGTGTCCCACTTGTTGTTGATTCTTCACAAAAAAATACAGTTTTATATCTTTATGTTTGAAGCCTGAAATGTGGCAAAAGGTCGCAAAGTTCAAGGGGGCCGAATACTTTCGCAAGGCACTGTATATGTTTGATGGCAGTACTGTTGTTTTTGTTCCGGAATCACTATGTAAATAAACACCCTTGCACAGAAGAACTTTTGCGTCTCCGACATCTTTTTATTTTGATAGAGGTTAGGTTTTCCAGTTTAGCCTTCTGGCCTACTCTACGTGACACTCCGGTTTTCGGTTCTGTTCCCTGAATCAGTTTCAAAGCACTGCTAACAACCAATAACCTTACCCTGAGAGGGGGGTCACGGGAGGCACACAGGCACAGGCTTACAGCTCTCCATGAAATTGTCATATTTCTTCATGTGCTTTGCGTGGATGTTCTGTCTTCACAAAATTGCCAAGACAAAAGGGTAAAACCAAGGGGCTTAACATTCCTTTTGTTACATGCGATGCAAGGTCTCTGTTATGTCAGCAAAGACTCAAGGTCCTACTTCCTGCACCATCTGCACTGAATATCTCAGACCTTGTGCTGTGGCACCTGAACAGTCCAAGTGACTCAGCATTTCCCTTTAGCCTCTTTGGTCATTTCCGCTTCCAGGAAAGTAAGATGAGCTAGGCTTAAACTTTAACCCCCTCTGCCCACACTTTTGGAGAGTTTTGCACTCTCACAGAGACCATCAAAGCTTTTGGTGGCCGGCAATGATATTTTCCCTTGCGTGTGTAGATTGATGAGGAGGATCTTTTAAAAAAAATCAGTTTTAGAATAAGGCTGTAACCTAACAAAATGTGAAGAGAGAAATTAACATTAGACTTCAATCAGGTAATTTTTTGGGTTGCCAAATATATGCCTTAACCAGTTTCCAAATGGGTGGTGCTTCAGTTGACTGGGACTTTGTGATCTTTTTATTATGTGAATTAGAAATACCACTTCCTCCCTCGATTAAAGTATTTTGCAGAACGGAGGGAGAGGCTTTACATGATGTGAAAGTTTATTAACAAAGTTTTCTGCAGTTTCACATCATGTATGATAGTGGAACAATTCACCATTCATGAGATGTTTAAAAACTATAGTTCCCTCTAGTTCGCTCAATACATACTGTACTATAGAGCCTATTGTACTACACAGGTCAATATACAGTACCAGTCAAAACAAGGGTCTTTATATACATTTTGATTTGTTTAACACTTTTTTGGTTACTACATGATTCCGCATGTGTTATTCCATAGTCTTGATGTCTTCTACAATGTAGAAAATAGTGAAAATAAAGAAAAACCCTTGAATGAGTAGGTGTGTCCAAACCTTTAACTGTTACTGTAAGTCTGACAGACATAATTCACCTGCAAACGGAAAGGCTCTGTCAAGTTCTGACTTCAATAGGTCTATTAAACTGATTCTGAGTAAGGAGCTATAATAGGGTGCATACATGTTCATGAACAGTGGCATTCTACAGTACAGAGCAAAGTTTTCCATGGTGACGTCAGTATGCTACCAAGTCGGGGATAAGTCAAACAATGGATGAATAGAAGGGTGGGTTGACAACGTCATGGATATAATGGGCATGCAACTCAGAGGTGTGTCATTGTCTTCTGAACGGTGTGAGAGAGAAATTTTATATTTAATACTTAACGAATAGGAAGACATTTCTGTCCTGCTAGTGTCTGTGTTTTTATGGTCTCCACTTTAGTTCCCTGCAGCTAATCTGGGTGTATGGTCACCAGAGATGGCTTGAGCTGACAAATGAGTTGAAGACTGCATGACAGAGACAAGAATGTGTCTTACTAGGGATAGCTTAGGAGTAGAACAATCCCTCATTGTCTCAAAATCATCCTTGTTGTCACGGCAGATTTCCTCCTCCTCTGAAGAGGTGAAACAAGGATCGGACAAATACGCAGCATGGTAGGTGTCCCTGTTTTAATAGGGAAAACTGAACAAGAACACAAATACAAAATAACAAAGTGAACTGGCAACGAAACAGTCCCGTGTGGCACAAACACAGACACAGGAAACAATCACCCACAAAATACCCAAAGAACATGGCTGCCTAAATATGGTTCCCAATCAGAGACAACGATAAACACCTGCCTCTAATTGAGAACCAATCTAGGCAACCATAGACTTACATAAACACCTAGACTAGAAAACACCCCATAAACACACAAAACCCCTAGACCAGGGAAAACACAAATCCCCATGTCACACCCTGACCTAACTAAAATAATAAAGAAAACAAAGATAACTAAGCTCAGGACTGAGGGGCAGCTCAGGACTGAGGGGTAGCTCAGGACTGAGGGGTAGCTCAGGACTGAGAGGTAGCTCAGGACTGAGAGGTAGCTCAGGACTGAGAGGTAGCTCAGGCTGGTTGATGGCTCTGGCAGCTCCTGGCTGACTGGCGGCTCTGGCAGCTCTTGGCTGACTGGCGGCTCTGGCGGATCCTGGCTGACTGGCAGCTCTGGCGAATCCTGGCTGACTGGCGGCTCCTGGCTGACTGGCTGCTCCCGGCTGACTGGTGGCTCTGGTAGATCCTGGCTGACTGGTGGCTCTGGTCGGCTCCTGGCTGACTGACGGCTCTGGCGGCTCCTTTCAGACTGGCGGCTCCTTGCAGTCTGGACAGAGCCGCCAGAGCCGCCAGTCTGCAAGGAGCCGCCAGTCTGAAAGGAGCCGCCAGAGCCGTCAGTCTGCAAGGAGCCGCCAGAGCCGTCAGTCAGCCAGGAGCCGACCAGAGCCGCCAGTCAGCCAGGATCCGGCGGGAGAGGCGGGAGACTCTAGCAGCTCTGGACAGGCGTGAGACTCTAGCAGCTATGGACAGGCGGGACACTCTAGCAGCTCTGGACAGGCGGCAGACTCTAGCAGCTCTGGACAGGCGGGAGACTCTAGCAGCTCTGGACAGGTGGGAGACTCTAGCAGCTCTGGACAGGCGGCAGACTCTAGCAGCTCTGGACAGGCGGGAGACTCTAGCAGCTCTGGACAGGCGGGACACTCTAGCAGCTCTGGACAGGCGGGAGGCTCTAGCAGCTCTGGACAGACGGGAGGCTCTGGGCAGCGCTGGACAGGCGGGAGCACCTGTAGGGATGAGATGGAGAGACAGCCTGGTGCGGGGGCTGCCACCGGAGGGCTGGTGCGTGGAGGTGGCACTGGATAGACCGGACCGCGCAGGTGCACTGGAGCTCTTGAGCACCGAGCCTGCCCAACCTTACCTGGCTCGATGCTCACTCTAGCCCGGCCGATATGAGGAGCTGGAATGTACCGCACCGGGCTATGCACCCGCACTGGAGACACCGTGCGCTCCACAGCATAACACGGTGCCTGCCTGGTCCCTCTCGCTCTCCGGTAAGCACAGGAAGTTGGCACAGGTCTCCTACCTGGCTTAGCCACACTCCCTGTGTGCCCCCCCACCCAATACATTTTTGGAGCTGCCTCTCGGGCTTCCTTGCCAGTCGCGTTCCCTCGTATCGTTGGCTCCTCTCTCCGGCTGCCTCTGCTCTCCTCGCTGCCTCCACCTGTTCCCATGGTAGGCGATCCCTACCAGCCAGGATCTCCTCCCATGTGTAGCAACCCTTGCCATCCAAAACGTCATCCCATGTCCAGGAATCCTGACATTGCTGCTGCTGCTGCCTCTCCTGCTGCCGCTGCTTCTCCTGCTGCACTTTGGGTCGGCGATATTCCCCTGGCTTATCCCAGGGTCCTCTCCCCTCTAGGATTTCCTCCCACGTCCAGGAGTCTTGTGTCCTCGGCCACTGTTGCTGCTGCCCGTTACCACGCCGATTGGTCCTTGGTTGGTGGGTGATTCTGTCACGGCAGATTTCCTCCTCTTCCTCTGAAGAGGTGAAACAAGGATCGGACCAATACGCAGTGTGGTAGGTGTCCATGTTTTAATAGGGAAAACTGAACATGAACACAAATACAAAATAACAAAGTGAACTGGCCACGAAACAGTCCCGTGTGGCACAAACGCAGACACAGGAAACAATCACCCACAAAATACCCAAAGAACATGGCTGCCTAAATATGGTTCCCAATCAGAGACAACGATAAACACCTGCCTCTAATTGAGAACCAATCTAGGCAACCATAGACTTACATAAACACCTAGACTAGAAAACACCCCATAAACACACAAAACCCCTAGACCAGGGAATGTACCGCACCGGGCTATGCACCCGCACTGGAGACACCGTGCGCTCCACAGCATAACACGGTGCCTGCCCGGTCCCTCTCGCTCTCCGGTAAGCACAGGAAGTTGGCACAGGTCTCCTACCTGGCTTAGCCACACTCCCTGTGTGCCCCCCCACCCAATACATTTTTGGAGCTGCCTCTCGGGCTTCCTTGCCAGTCGCGTTCCCTCGTATCGTTGGCTCCTCTCTCCGGCTGCCTCTGCTCTCCTCGCTGCCTCCACCTGTTCCCATGGTAGGCGATCCCTACCAGCCAGGATCTCCTCCCATGTGTAGCAACCCTTGCCATCCAAAACGTCATCCCATGTCCAGGAATCCTGACATTGCTGCTGCTGCTGCCTCTCCTGCTGCCGCTGCTTCTCCTGCTGCACTTTGGGTCGGCGATATTCCCCTGGCTTATCCCAGGGTCCTCTCCCCTCTAGGATTTCCTCCCACGTCCAGGAGTCTTGTGTCCTCGGCCACTGTTGCTGCTGCCCGTTACCACGCCGCTTGGTCCTTGGTTGGTGGGTGATTCTGTCACGGCAGATTTCCTCCTCTTCCTCTGAAGAGGTGAAACAAGGATCGGACCAATACGCAGTGTGGTAGGTGTCCATGTTTTAATAGGGAAAACTGAACATGAACACAAATACAAAATAACAAAGTGAACTGGCCACGAAACAGTCCCGTGTGGCACAAACGCAGACACAGGAAACAATCACCCACAAAATACCCAAAGAACATGGCTGCCTAAATATGGTTCCCAATCAGAGACAACGATAAACACCTGCCTCTAATTGAGAACCAATCTAGGCAACCATAGACTTACATAAACACCTAGACTAGAAAACACCCCATAAACACACAAAACCCCTAGACCAGGGAAAAAAACACAAATTCCCCATGTCACACCCTGACCTAACTAAAATAATAAAGAAAACAAAGATAACTAAGCTCAGGACTGAGGGGCAGCTCAGGACTGAGGGGTAGCTCAGGACTGAGGGGTAGCTCAGGACTGAGAGGTAGCTCAGGACTGAAAGGTAGCTCAGGCTGGTTGATGGCTCTGGCAGCTCCTGGCTGACTGGCGGCTCTGGCAGCTCTTGGCTGACTGGCGGCTCTGGCGGATCCTGGCTGACTGGCAGCTCTGGCGAATCCTGGCTGACTGGCGGCTCCTGGCTGACTGGCTGCTCCTGGCTGACTGGTGGCTCTGGCAGATCCTGGCTGACTGGTGGCTCTGGTCGGCTCCTGGCTGACTGACGGCTCTGGCGGCTCCTTTCAGACTGGCGGCTCTGGCGGCTCCTTGCAGACTGGCGGCTCTGGCGGCTCTGTCCAGACTGCAAGGAGCCGTCAGAGCCGCCAGTCTGCAAGGAGCCACCAGAGCCGCCAGTCTGCAAGGAGCCGCCAGAGCCGTCAGTCAGCCAGGAGCCGACCAGAGCCGCCAGTCAGCCAGGATCCGGCGGGAGAGGCGGGAGACTCTAGCAGCTCTGGACAGGCGGGAGACTCTAGCAGCTCTGGACAGGCGGGAGACTCTAGCAGCTCTGGACAGGCGGCAGACTCTAGCAGCTCTGGACAGGCGGGAGACTCTAGCAGCTCTGGACAGGCGGGAGACTCTAGCAGCTCTGGACAGGTGGGAGACTCTAGCAGCTCTGGACAGGCGGGAGGTTCTAGTAGCTCTGGACAGACGGGAGGCTCTGGGCAGTGCTGGACAGGCGGGAGCACCTGTAGGGATGAGACGGAGAGACAGCATGGTGCGGGGGCTGCCACCGGAGGGCTGGTGCGTGGAGGTGGCACTGGATAGACCGGACCGCGCAGGTGCACTGGAGCTCTTGAGCACCGAGCCTGCCCAACCTTACCTGGCTCGATGCTCACTCTAGCCCGGCCGATACGAGGAGCTGGAATGTAAGAACATGGCTGTGGCGGATCCTGAGAACATGGCTGCCTAAATATGGTTCCCAATCAGAGACAACGATAAACACCTGCCTCTAATTGAGAACCAATCTAGGCAACCATAGACTTACATAAACACCTAGACTAGAAAACACCCCATAAACATACAAAACCCCTAGACCAGACAAAACACATAAATCCCCCATGTCACACCCTGACCTAACCAAAATAATAAAGAAAACAAAGATAACAAAGGCCAGGGCGTGACACTTGTATCTGGGAGACTAAGCCAGGGTGGGGTTAAGACAATAACCCACGTGCAGATAATGACAGGATGAACCCAGATTGGCTTATGATGCTCCTTGGTCTGCATGGGAGGGGTTGAACCAACCATGACTGAGCATTGTTAGTGTCAGCCAGATATAGTACTCTGCATTTGTATAAAGGTAGGTTACTCGGTCCAACACTCAAGGGTGTGGGTTCGACCAGCCTCATTATTGCAATAATTAATTGATATTGAATAAAGATGATTGTTTGAAGAAATGACAAAGTCTCTCTCACTTGATGAGAATATTCCATGACAACGGTCAGACAGCTTGCAACAATGACAAGAAGCTGCTGTGTGGTAAATCGTAGATGGCTTGTTTCAACTCGATGTATCTTGTTCTTGATACCACCCTTCGTAAACTGGGTATTTAAGTGCCTATTGGGCAAATGTATTCATGTTGTCAATAAACAATTGCAGACGAAATATAGCTTACATGTCAATAATCCTTTTATTGTAAGCCAACTCTGTCTGTTTTTGCCTTGTAGTTGCTCATCTATTTTAATATTCGTTGATGGAGAGCATCCAGTTGCAGCACCTGCATAAACCAGTTGCTTTACCAGATAAGTGCCACGTTCTGATCGTGCATATCAGTGATAAAACGTTTATTAAAGTAAGTAACCATATCTGTTGTCATTGAAATTGACTATTTTTGTCTGAATGGCATGCATTATATTGACTGGCTTTGCATGTGGACTATGTAGACAAGGAGGCAAGGGAATGCTTTTAAGAGACAAAAGAAGAGAGAACCAATTCATGTGCCTGTGGAGACTGCAGATGGGGGGGGGGGGGGGGGGGGGGGGGGGGAGACTCTGAGACTGTGCAGACAGACACCCAGTAGGTGAGGAAGCCTTACATAGTCAGGGTGTCACAAAGGTGCAGGTTTCCGGATGAACCTTCAGGAGATTAGAATGGGGGGGAAAAGTTACCTTTGGAGAGGTCCTGGCACTCAACTCTTCACTTTAATTGCCTGCACAGTAAGCTGGTGCCTAAGATATTCCCGTAGGTGTTAATTTTCTCCTATATTCTCTGCAGCTTCCGCCTCCATTAACATTTCATTGACGTCATTGGAAGAGAAAAAAAACACGTTCTCGCAGAGACCCGATTCCATTCCCACACACACACACACACACACACACACACACACACACACACACACACACACACACACACACACACACACACACACACACACAGAAAAACCCTGCGTGGGCTGATTGCAGTTATTGAGCACTGCGTCTGTCTGAATGACAGCACATTAACAGACAGAACAAAAACAGACGTCAATGACCAGATAGAGAGAGAGGGAGGGTCGAGGATCCATAGAGAGCGAAGGGAGAGAGAGAATGAATGACTGATAGACAAATAAAGCCGACTGATCTTGACAGTTTGTGAGAGATGATAGGAGCAGGGAGAAAGTGAGGCTGGATCAGAAGGTGTCGACACACAGGGTCTCCAGAGGTGGAAGGGCGGAAGTAAACCGAAAATCTAGGATTTCATAAGAAGCTGAAATTCAATAAAATAGCAGCCATGTCTGCAGCCATTGCTGCTGTCGATTTGCATCTCAAGCAAGAGATCGTCACTAGGCTTCTCAAAAGGCATGATATTACCAGACAGGATTGATGTCAACACAGAGACAAACCTGTCTTACAATATATTTTCATGCAGGTGTCTCATGGATCGATAGTTGCATAAGAGGTTATCTGGTAGAGGCATGGGTGAGGGTAAGAGAATCTAATATAATAATAATAATCTATGCCATTTAGCAGACATTTTTATCCAGAACGACTTACAGTCCATAAGTCCCAGCGGGAATCAAACCCAAGATATCCTGAATGAAGTGTTTGTGTAAGACCCAACACTGGAGTAGAGAAGCAGGTACAGAGAGTGAACATTTAATACTGCCAGGGAGGGAGAGCGGGAGCAGTTGTGACAGTACCCCCCCCCCTCTAGGGGTGCCACCCGGCATCCCACCTGGACTAGCCTGACGGGCCAGCCGAGCAGGGGCGCTGGACAAGCCAGCTGGGGCGTAGAAGCCCTACGAACCGGCAGAGGCATAGGAGCCCGGCGAACCGGCAGTTCTGACGAACCGGCAGAGGCATAGAAGCCCGGCGAACCGGCAGAGACGTAGGAGCCCGGCGAACCTGCAGAGGCGTAGGAGCCCATCAAACCGGCAGAGGCGTAGGTGCCCGGCGAACCCGGCAGAGGCGTAGTAGCCCGGCGAACCGGCAGAGGCGTAGGAGCCTGGCGAACCGGCAGAGGCGTAGGAGCCCTGCGAACCGGCAGAGGCGTAGGAGCCCGGCGAACCGGCAGAGGCGTAGGAGCCCGGCGAACCCGGCAGAGGCGTAGGAGCCCGGCGAACCGGCAGAGGCGTAGGAGCCCGGCGAACCCGGCAGAGGCGTAGGAGACAGGCGAACCGGCAGAGTAGGAGCCCGGCGAACCGGCAGAGGAGTAGGAGCCCGGCGAACCGGCAGAGGCGTAGGAGCCCGGCGAACCCGGCAGAGGCGTAGGAGCCCGGCGAACCGGCAGAGGAGTAGGAGCCCGGCGAACCGGCAGAGGAGTAGGAGCCCGGCAAACCGGCAGAGGCGTGACAGTTTGCAGCGGGAGCAGGCGTGACAGTTTGAGCCGTGAGTCGTGGACCAATCAAATTAGAATCCCTCCCTCTCGCAAAGAGTCCTCATTCCTTAATTGTCCAGACCATTATTAATTTTGTATGTTAAAAATAGTCACATTCAAATACATATAACACATCAAATTTAGTAATGTAACAGGATTTATTTGAAACTTCACATGCAGTGAAACTTTCGTATGACTTAATACTATTTTATCGATAGGAGTGGGGGGAAGCAATGGTATGCGTAAGAAAGATGTCACGAGCTAGTTACAGAAAAGCTTGAGTAAATCTAGCTAGACTCTTAGTATAGACTTTTTGTCAGTAGACAAAAACAAGATGAAACAACGAAAATGGGCTTTTGGTGGGAAGAACTGAATTGAGGGTCAAAACAAAACAAGGCTTCACTTCAAGTGGCCTAGGGTGGTCTAGTGGTCTAAGCTGCGGTCTCTGGGACACATAAACCGCTACAACATGGGTTTGAAGCTGTCCCACTGCTATTTCAGCATTTATCTTTCCTCTCCTATCTATCCTGTCCCACTTCTTTAAAAAGAGAAAAAAGTTTACTTCAGTATTGACATAAAGAAAGTCCTGATTCATCCCCAATCTCTCCAACTAGAGTTACCAGCTCTGTGTCACCTGAGTGTGTCATCACAGGGAAATAAGTCCCATCGGACAGCTAAGCACTATGCAGTCATGTGAGTCAACAGGTGCAATAATATTGAAATGTGCAAATTCTGTGCAATCACGCAGACCTGTTATGTAGCATGATTTGTTATGGAAGACTGTCAGACAGACGCACACTCTGGTAATAGGTAGTGAGAAAGTTGTAAAAACAATAAGCTGATTTAGCTAACGTGGCCCGCCTACTCAATGTGCCTGCTAGCTACTAGCTAGCCTTATTGACAAAGGATCGGACACCTACAGCACCCAATGTCACAGGAAGGACAAAAATATCGTCAAGGACAACAACCACCCGAGCCACTGCCTGTTCACCCCGTTATCATCCATAAGGCAAGGTCAGTACAGGTGCATCAAACCTTGGACCGAGAGACTGAAAAACAGCTTCTCTCTCTCAAGGCCATCAGACTGTTAAATAGCCATCACTACGCGGTTCGACCCGGTTACGTAACCCTGCACCTTAGAGGCTGCTGCCCTATATACAGTGGGGCAAAAAAGTATTTAGTCAGCCACCAATTGTGCAAGTTCTCCCACTTAAAAATATGAGAGAGGCCTGTAATTTTCATCATAGGTACACTTCAACTACACTTGACCCCACGGGGTGAGATCTTGCGTGGAGCCCCAGATCGAGAGAGATTATCAGTGGTCTTGTATGTCTTCCATTTCCTAATAATTGCTCCCACAGTTGATTTCTTCAAACCAAGCTGCTTTCCTATTGCAGATTCAGTCTTCCCAGCCTGGTGCAGGTCTACAATTTTGTTTCTGGTGTCCTTTGACAGCTCTTTGGTCTTGGCCATAGTGGAGTTTGGAGTGTGACTGTTTGAGGTTGTGGTCAGGTGTCTTTTATACTGATAACAAGTTCAAACAGGTGCCATTAATACAGGTAACGAGTGGAGGACAGAGGAGCCTCTTAAAGAAGAGGTCTGTGAGAGCCAGAAATCTTGCGTGTTTGTAGGTGACCAAATACTTATTTTCCACCATAATTTGCAAATAAATTAATTCAAAATCCTACAATGTGATTTTCTGGAGGAAAAAAATTCAAATTTTGTCTGCCATAGTTGAAGTGTACCTATGATGAAAATTACAGGCCTCTCTCATCTTTTTAAGTGGGAGAACTTGCACAATTGGTGGCTGACTAAATACTTTTTTGCCCCACTGTACATAGACTTGAAATCACTTGCACTGTTGGAGCTAGAAACACAAGCATTTCGCTACACCCGCAATAACATCTGCTAAACATGTGTATGTGACCAATAAAATGTGATTTGATTTATGATAGTTTGACAGCTTGTGGACAAGTTGTAGACATATTCTCAGAAATCAGTCTTGAGCACAGAAGATTCGATAATGTCTGCAGTGCACAACTAGCTTTCATACAAATCGTTTTACTTGAGAAAATACTGCACCAAACACAGATATGTAAATTGCATGACAAAGAACTCTACAAATGTTGTATTTATTTATCTTAATTTGGACTATTTTGAGGGTAAAATGTTGCTGCTGTGAGTCAAGAGGGACAAACAACAATAAATGCTAGGGTACGATATACACAACAGTACAAGACCAAAAGTACATGGAAAATATATTTTTATGAAATAATGAATATGGTGTGAGATAGATGACAAATTGTTCACCCCAATCAACTGTACTGTCTATGGCCATCAGTGACATGTCCAAAACATAAATCGTTCCCTTTATTTTAGAGCCAGCCCATGTGTGAGGCCTGAATACGAGCCTGTCCACTATGATTACAGATGCTGCAAATCAATGACGGCAGAAGCTTAGGTCGACGCTAAAGGCACACACTTCCGAATGACGCACAACGGAGAGGAAAGAACACCGGGACCACAGAGGCAGGAGAACAGCTGGACTCTGAAAAACATGGCAAAAAAAGGTAATAGTGTCTCATAAGTGACTGTGAAAGGAAGTAGAACCTTGATGTGGCACCTGCTAGAAGGTACAAAGCACAGCAATAGCTTGCCATGTTGAAAAAATGAACACAACATTAATATAGAACTACAGTTCACACAAGGAAATGCCATATCTGCTTTTAGACTGGGATCTAATGCGGACCCTCAGATATCTAACAGTTTCTTTGTCCCGTTACACCCTCTCTCGCCCGAGAAAGAGTAAAAGAAACGGAGAACATGAGTCATTTCACATCAATAGTATTTTTGCTCAGTCCTCCAAAAATAAAAATGTTTTTGGTCATAGTATCCTAACTAGAAGTCCTGTATTGCTATGTCTTGTACACCACACAACTCACAGTTCAGCCAGCAAAGAAAGGGCTTAAGGCATACGCGTGCTTCCCATCCAAAACAGTTTGGGCATATACGAGTAGGTCATTTTGTGATGTTGTTTATTTGTTTTGATCTTCAGCAAGGTTTTTTTTGCGACTGTTCGTGCACAGGTCATTTTTTCTTGAGGCAAGCTAAGTTCAGAGCCGACATCTACGCCCCTTCGTAGGTCATTGGTCAACAGTAGGGCTTCTTCAAAGAACTGTCCTTCAACTGCCATCCCACTGTTTTATCATTGGAATGTGAAACAAAATGAGGCAACGGTATGCTTTAGGAACATGCGGACGCCTCCGAGTGGTCAGTAGGCTGTTTGGAGTAATTACAGTTTTCAGTACCAGTCAATAGTTTGGACACACCTACTCATTCAAGTGTTTTTCTTTATTTTTGTACTATTTTCTGCATTGTAGAATAATAGTGCAGACATCAAAACTATGAAATAACACATATGGAATCAGTGAAGACATCAAAACTATGAAATAACACATATGGAATCATGTAGTAACCAAAAAAGTGTTAAACAAATCAAAATATATTTTAGATTCTTCAAAGTAGCCACCCTTTGCCTTGATGACAACATTGCACACTCTTGGCATTCTCTCAACCATCTTCACCTGGAATGCTTTTTCAACAGTCTTGAAAGAGTTCCCAGATATGCTGAGCACTTGTTGGCTGCATTTCCTTCACTCCTTCAACTCACCCAAAACCGTCTCAATTCGGTTGAGGTCGGGTGAATGTGGAGGCCACTCCATCACTCTTCTTGGTCAAATATCCCTTACACAGCCTGGAGGTGTGTTGGGTCATTGTCCTTTTTCCAGCTTTGTCCTTTTTCCAGCTCATTTGCAAAACGCAAACCAGATGGGATATCGCTGCAGAATTCTGTGGTAGCCATGCTGGTTAAGTGTGCCTTGAATTCTAAATAAATCCCAGACAGTGTCACCAGCAAAGCACTCCCACACCATCACACATCCTCCTCCATGCTTCATGGTGGGAACTACACATGCAGAGATCATCCGTTCACCTACTCTGCATCTCACAAAGAGACAGTGGTTGGTACCAAAAATCTCAAATTTGGACTCAAACCAAAGGATAGATTTCCACTGGTCTAATGTCCATTGCTCGTGTTTCTTGGCCCAAGCAAGACTCTTCTTTTTATTATTGGTATCCTTTATTACTGGTTTCTTTGCAGAAATTCGACCATGAAGGCCTGATTCACGCAATCTCCTCTGAAAAGCTGATGTTGAGATGGGTCTATTACTTGAACTCTGTGAAGCATTTATTTGGGCTGCAATCTGAGGTGCAGTAAACTCTAATGAATTTATCCTCTGCAGCAGAGGTAACTCTGGGTCTTCCTTTCCTGTGGCGGTCCTCATGAGAGCCAGTTTCATCATAGCGCTTCATGGTTTTTGCGACTGCACTTGAAGAAACTTTCAAAGTTCTTCATTTTCCAGCTCATTTATAATATCATACATGATAAATATTACTGTCCACTAGATTCTCACCTGTTGACTTTTTCCCCATTTTGTTGTGTTACAGCCTGAATTTAAAATGGATTACCTTTAATGAATTTGTAAATATTTCGAAAAACGTAATTCCACTTTGACATAATATGGCTTGTCAAAGTCAAGCACAGAATTTCAAACACCAATTCAACCACAAAGACCAGGGAGTATTTACCTATTGGTAGATGGGTAAACAAATAAAAAGCAGACATTGACTATCCTTTTGAGCAATGTGAAGTTATTAATTACACTTTAGATTGTGTATCAATGCACCCAGTCACTACAAAGATACAGACGTGCTTCCTAACTCAGTTGCCAAAAAGGAAAGGATCTGCTCAGGGATTTCACAAAAAGGTCAATTGTGTCTTTAATACACTTAGAGTTTAATGGCTGTGATCGGAGAAAATTGAGGATGGATCAAAAACATTGTAATTACTCAACAATACTAACATAAATTACAGATTGAAAAGGAAGCCTGTACAGGATATAAAAATATTCCAAAACATCAATCCTGTTTGCAATAAGGCATTAAAGTAAAACTGTAAAAGAATGTGACAAAGAAATTAACTTTATGTCCTGAATACAAAGCGTTATGTTTGGGGCAAATCCATATTTTCAAGCATGGTGGTGGCTGCATCATGTTATGGGTATGCTTGTCATTGGCAAGGACTAGGGAGTTTTTTAGGATAGTAAGAAACGGAATAGAGCTAAGCACAGGCAAAAAACTAGAGGAAAACCTGGTTGTCTGCTTTCCAACAGACACTGGGAGACAAGTTCACCTTTCACCGGGAAAATAACCTAAAACACAAGGCCAAATATACACCAAGATGACATTGAATGTTCCTGAGTTGCCTAGTTACAGTTTTGACTTAAATCAGCTTGAAAATCTATGGCAAGACTTGTCAATGTCTGTTTAGCAATGATCAACAACCAACATGACAGAGTTTAAAGAATAATGTGCAAATATTATACAATCCAGGTGTGCAAAGCTCTTAGAGACATACACAGAAAGACTCACAGCTGTAAATGCTGTCAAGGTGATTCAGGGTTGATTCAGGGTTGTGGATACTTTTGTAATCAATATATGACATTAGTGTTTTATTTTTATTTTGTGTAGATCTTTGACAATAAAATTACAATTAAATCCATTTTAATCCCACCTTGTAACATAACAAAACTGTAGAAAAGGTCAAGGGATGTGAATACTTTCTGAAGGCACTTTAAATGTAATGAACTTCCTTTATGCAGCAAAATATTTTCTCGCCAGGTAAAGTAAGCACTAACGGGTAGAGAGGTACTTGAGGAGGATTGGGCTATACCTTAGAAAACCTGGATTATTGTTTCCCAATCACATCTAGGCTAACATTTTGTCATTGGACATCACCCAACTCTATTCTCAATACAGGCTACACAGTGCTTAGTCTTACTACTTACATAAAGGCAGTGTAAATTGTAGGTGAATCTAAGGGAACATTTCTTTGCCGCATGATACTGTATGACATTTCAATTACAGAACCAATACACGGAATATACCAAACATTAGGAAACCCCCATATACAGTGGGGCAAAAAAGTATTTAGTCAGCCACCAATTGTGCAAGTTCTCCCACTTAAAAAGATGAGAGAGGCCTGTAATTTTCATCATAGGTACACTTCAACTATGACAGACAAAATGAAAAAAAATCCAGAAAATCACATTCTAGGATTTTTTATGATTTTTTTTTGCAAATTATGGTGGAAAATAAGTATTAATTAGAAGTACTAATTAGAAAATTAGCTTCTCTACAGAAAATAAACTAACCTTCAGACATTCTGGCCCCACAAACACCGGGCGGGGTGTTTGTGGGGCCAGAACCTGCATGGTTTCAAACTTTAGGACCTAGTTCCTACATTTGAATATAAAAATTGATTTTATCAAAAAAACTATTCTAAATGTTATCTCTGTGACCCTCCGGGTGCATATCAGAGCAAGATTACTGAATGTAAGTACATTATTTACCTTCAGAGGTGAATGTATCAAACCAGTTGCCGTGAAAAGTGTTTTGTTATTGTGCACTCTCAATGGTCTTTTTTTCACTGTAATATCTACTGTAAATTGGACAGTGCAGTTAGATTAACAAGACTTTAAGCTTTCTGCCCATATAAGAAATGTATATCTCTTGGAAAATGTTCTTGTTACTTACAACGTCATGGTAATCACATTGGCGCACGTTAGCTCAACCGTCCCGGTGGAGGGACACCGATCCCGTTTATTAAATAAAACTGGTATACTTTTTTATTTATCACAATTTTCTTTAAACAATTTTGGTCTTTAACGGAGGGCCGACAGACAAGTTCATTACTTTTTCACCCTTCCACTTGCCTCTTCCATTTTTGCAGTAGTGGCGCAATTAGTTGGTTGTAATTTGGGGTAGAGCTGACATTTCCATATATTTTTCTTAGCTGCATGTGTGACATAACTCCACCAGTCGTATTTATGTTATCATAAATATTTTTTTTTATCAATTAGTGTATTTGATTTAAAAGATTATACCTTTTTTTTAAATGTTTTAATCAATTAGTATATTTGAGTTTAGCCATAACATTTGTAAAAAATATTTGTATTATTTGTTCTGTCTATTCTGGTGGATTAAACTGAAATTAGTGGACAATTCTTGATACACACAGAAAACTGTTGAGTGTGAAAAACCCAGTAGCGTTGCAGTTGACACAAACTGGTGTGCCTGGCACCTACTACTATACCCCTTTCAAAAGCACCTAAATATTTTGTCTTGCCCATTCACCCTCTGAATGGCACACATACTGTCCATTTCACAATTGTCTCAAGGCTTAAAAATCCTTCTTTAACTTTTCTCCTCCCCTTCATCTACACGGATTCAAGTGGATTTAACAAGTGACGTCAATAAGGGATCATAGCTTCCACCTGGTCAGTCTGTCATGGAAAGAGTTGTTCTTAATATTTTGTAAACATAGTGTATACTCAATGTACATGTCAAAAGTTACAACTTATTTATCCGTTTTTAAGAGAGATGAAATGACCCTAACCAGATGCAATATTTGTTAAACAACCCTAATTCATGAAGGGCAGGAGCAGAGAAGGAAGAGAGAAATACATTCTGAATGGAAGTGGCGTAATCCTAAACTCAGACGACAGGAGTTCACAGGGTCCCTGTTACATTATGATTACAACGGCTCATATTAACAATTTCCGACTGGTGCTGCCTCAGCTTCCGGCTGCCCTTTACGGAATGCCAATGGCCCAATTAGCGCCCCCAAGCAACAGGAAGCGCTGTGCCCTCTGGGGACATGAGAGCATGGCGTTGAATTCATAACTACAATAGTGGTACAGACAGTAGTCCTTGGAGTAAGGGAGTGTGTACACTTAATACTATGAAATGAATAATGGGGCACTACTTAAAAGTCAGGAAGAAACTGTGAAATAGTTCTATAACTATGGTTATTTTATCATTCTGGAGTAAATTCAGTTCTAAAAATAAGGCATGCGTTATTGGAGACAGATTATATTTTACAAAACAAATAAGATTAATTTAGAAATAACACGGCTAAAACAATGAGTATACAGAATTAATGAACAATAGAGATTGCAATTGGGGGGAGGTTGATTTTGTAGTTCACAAATGACAGCAACCATACGGCTGGCATCTGTCCGAACACAAGAAGCAGTTCACACGCTCTTTGCAGGACTGTAAACTGAACAAGAGGTAAGGCCTCAGGAGAGATATGATTGGCACAGGTGAGGGAAAAGTTCTAGGGGCCGAGCCCACCCCCATTCATCTCCTGCATTGTTTTGTGACCTGTGCAGCCTATGAATCAATAAATTATGCACCCTCTCATAAAGTATTCCAACGTCTGTGTGAAGACTGTGTGGTCGCATAGATACCAAACAACATACTTTTCCGTGGACATCTTGGATACTGATAGTCCAGGGGCTGTATTTATCAAGTGTCTCCGAGAAAGAGTGCTGATTTTAGGATCACTTTTAATAATTATTAACATCAATGGACAGGAGGGACCTGATCCTAATGTCACGCCGAAGTTGGTGCCTCTCCTTGTTCCCTGCGGCGTTCGGCGGTCGAAGTCACCGACCTTCTGCCATCGCTGATCCTCTTTTTCATTTTCCTTTGGTTTTGTCTTGTCTTCCATCACACCTGGTTCCTATCCCATCAATTACATGTTGTGTATTTAACCCTCTGTTCCCCCTCATGTCCATGTCGGCGATTGTTTGTTGTAAGTGCTTGTGCACGTCTGTCCTGGTGTGTATTTAACCCTCTGTTCCCCCTCATGTCCATGTCGGTGATTGTTTGTTGTAAGTGCTTGTGCACGTCTGTCCTGGTGTGTATTTAACCCTCTGTTCCCCCTCATGTCCATGTCGCCGATTGTTTGTTGTAAGTGCTTGTGCACGTCTGTCCTGGTGTGTATTTAACCCTCTGTTCCCCCTCATGTCCATGTCGGTGATTGTTTGTTGTAAGTGCTTGTGCACGTCTGTCCTGGTGTGCAGCAGGTTATGCACCCATTATTTGATTGTTCTGTTTTCCTGTGTTTTTGTTGTTGTTATTAAACCATGCCATTTGGAAACACAGTTTTTGCTATGCTGCGTCTGACTTCTCTTCCGCCAGTACGCACTCCTTACACCTAGATCAACACTGCTACTTTGAGACGCTTGACACTTATGGAGTCAGAGCTCAAGAGCATGTCCCTTCAGGTGAGCCGTCCATGGAAAGAATGAACTCAACTGACACAATCTATAGAGGACATAATGACAAAGGAACAAATTGTGGAGGCGTTTACAGAAAAGTATCCCATTATTTGGCTATTTTGTTTATTTGATAGCGGCCACTTTGTTTGTTGAAAGAACCTTGGCAATGTGCTAATATTTCCAATGAATGATGTATAAGTCTGAATCATTATTCAAACAAGTTTACTTTAGGTGCAATGCGTCATTGATATGTTTCCCAGAACCATATCTTTCATCGTTCTGGGGGGAGAGGTTGAGATGTTGGACTAGAGTGGCAGAACCAGCGCGGATCCTCTTTGGTAGCTAATTCTAACCCCTCCTCTCTGAAACCCTACCTCTTCAAACATTGTCTTAAATAATCCTCCTCACCTCAACCTTTTTTTTAAACACTTAACCAGCACTTGCACTTGACCCCCCCGAAAAACCAGGTTCAAATTAGTCAATGAAAGTTTATTTTATTATATTTAACCTTTATTTAACTAGGCAAGTCATTTAAGAACTTATTCTTATTCACAATGACGGCCTACCCCGGCCAAAACCTAACCCAGATGACGCTGGGCCAATTGTTCGCCGCCCTATGGGACTCCCAATCCCATAGGGCCGGTTGTGATACAGCCTGAAATCAAACCAGGGTCTGTAGTGACGCCTCTAGCACTGAGATGCCGTGACTTAGACCGCTGTGCCACTCGGGAGCCCAATGATCGTACTGTACGTGCAGCAGCTGGACACAATTCGACACTATGCCTGACTGGATCTCCAATTAAACTAATTGTAGACACAGAGGACCTGAGAAGTAGACTTTTGTTAATTCAACAGACTTTGCTTAGTGTGACAGTAGACAACCTGTCTCTTCTCTCATGTCTCAGGTGAATGAAGACTAAGTAGGCCTAGGTACGGTACTCAAACAACATTTTGATTAACTTGAAACTTGACCTGCGTTGTCATAGAAACACGCAACCGACTCCTTGTTGTTCAAATACAACACATATTTAATGCGCCACTCATTAATGCACTCACTGTGGTGAAACCTTTTAAACTAAACACTTTTCACTTCACTCGTTTATCGCTCATCCTTTGTCAAGGCAAACCATGCTTGGATTGCTGGATGATCCAAGCGTGGTTTGTTTTGACAAAAGATGGATGGAACATCAAAATACATTCTCAGCACTTGACGTGTTTGTTTTTTATGAATGAACAGTCATTCCTCCTTTGATGGTGCTGACATGCCTGCCTCGTTCTTCCTGCCATTCATGCTCGGCCTTATCCAAACAACAGACTTAACAGGGGGAGAATTTCACTACCGGTGGGTTGCTCTGACTGCAAACCTCCCACACCAACAAAACGTCTTTGTGTTTACAGTCGTGGCATTTTTATCTTCTGGTGGGTTGATGTGTCTGCCATTTTTGTCTTCTGGTGGGTTGATGTGTGTATGACAGCAGAGGGGGAAAAGTTTTGAGCAGCGGAATGAAGCAGTGTCTGGAACAGGGACTGGATATCAGCATTGTCTGTCAGAGAACCGAACATTGTATGAATGGTAAACAAAACAAGAGGGATAACTGGTGCCAGGTTGCTTTAGGAGTACAATTATGTAATACTGTCATGCCCTGATCTGTTTCACCTGTCCCTGTGATTGTCTCCACCCCCTCCAGGTCGCTTATTTTCCCCAGTCTATTTATCCCTGTGTTTCCTGTCTCTCTGTGCCAGTTCGTCTTGTATGTTTAGTCAAGTCAACCAGTGTGTTTTTCCCGTACTCCTTTTTCTAGTCCTCCCGGTTTTGACCCTTGCCTGTTTCTGGACTCTGTACCCGCCTGCCTGTCCATTCTGCCTGCCTTGACCACGAGCCTGTCTGCCACTCTGTACCCCCTAGACTCTGATCTGGTTTTGACCTTTTGCCTATGCATGACCATTCTCTTGCCTACCACTTTGGATTAATAAACATTGTAAGACTCCAACCATCTGCCTCCTGTGTCTGCATCTGGGTCTCGCCTTGTGCCTTGATAGTACGAACTGGCCATGACAGACTTGGACCAGCCCCACCAAGCTGTCTCCCTGCAGGGAGCCACCATTGGCAGACATGATGATTTGCTACAGGACCTTTTGGAAGGGCTCAGGTCCTTGACAGAACGCCACGACTATGGGTTAAAGGCTATTATGGAGCAAATCAGGGAGTTGGCTTAGAGGCTGCCTGCCACCCCTGGAAAAACTCCAATCACCCAGTATTTTCCCCCCTATCTGTGGTGAATTTGTTCTGCCTATCCCGCTCCCCGAGAACCCCGCTCGCCTCCTCCGGAGCGATATTCGGGGAATCCTGGTACCTGCCGGGGTTTTCTTTCTCTGTGCTTATTTTTGACCTACAGCCATCTTTGTTTCCTTCAGACAGATTGAAGATAGCACATATTATTACTCTAATGTCGGGAAGCGCGATCTCCTGGGCTATGGCAGTTTGGGAGCAACAATCTGCCATTTGTGGTCATCTGGAGGGATTCATGGCAGAAGTGAGAAAGGTATTTGAGTCTCCAGTTTCCGAGAGAAAGGCGGCCAGTAAACTGCTTGACTTCAAAACTCACGTAGTGTTGCAGACTACGCGGTTGATTTTTGCACGTTGGCCACCGAGAGTGCCTGGAATCCTGAGCCTCTTTTCGATACTTTTTTTGCACAGAGAATCTGAGGAGGTAAAGGATGAGCTAGCTGCTTGGGAATTGCCGATGGATCTCGCCTCCCTTATCACCCTTACCATTAAAATTGATGGACGCCTAAGGGAACGCAAGAGTGAGAGAAGGTCTGATCTCGGGCACACTCGTGCACCCGCTATGGCGCGTTCACCTCCAAGGGAATCCGGAAGTTTCCGAAGGCAGCTCTTCTGAGAGGATTCGAAGCCACCCGAGCCCTCTTCTGGGAATCTACGACAGGTGAGTTGGATACTCCTGAGCCTATGCAATTGGGAAGAGCTAGGTTATCAGTTGGGGAACGCTCACGAAGGCTGAATAATAACTGTTGTCTATACTCTGGAGGGGCAGGACATTTTATAGCTACCTGCCCTATTAGGAAACCCTTGTCTCTAGTGAGTACCAGTACTATGGTGAGTCAGACTGGGAATTCTCTAATTCCAATCATCCGCACACCCCTTTTTGCTCTTGTGATGTGGGGAGACCAATCTAAGTCTCTCCGAGTGCTCATTGACTCTGGGGCTGATGAGAGTTCTAGGCCACGATAGCTTCGAAGCATGGTATACATGCATGATTGGACCACAAGCTCCATCCTGGGTTGGAGCCCATTTTGCCATTCCAACTGCCTTCAAGCAGCACAGCCTTCCTCAAGTCATCTCCTCAGGATGTTAGCAAGACTGTGTATGTCTCTGCTATCCCAACAGAATACCATGACCTCCTGGAAGTGTTCAGTAAGGCACGTGCTACTTCCCTTCCCCCGCACCGTCCTTATGATTGTGCCATTGATCTTCTTCCAGGCACTACACCACCACAGGGTCGATTGTATTCTCTGTCTGGACCAGAGACCAAAGCTATGGAGGATTACATAGAGGTGTCTCCGTCCGTCTACATCTCCTGCCGACGCACGGTTTTTCTTTGTGGAGAAGAAGGACAAGACCCTGAGTCCGTGCACTGACTGCCGGGGACTTAGTAATGTTACTGTCAAGAATCGTTACCCCCCCCTACCTCTCCTCGGCGTTTGAACCTCTCCAGGGGGCCACCATATTTTCCAAGTTGGACCTTCGAAATGCCTACCACCTGGTTCGGAAATGCGAGGGGGTGTGTGGAAGATAGCCTTCAACACAGGCAGTGGACATTATGAGTACCAGGTCATGCCATTTGGACTCACCAACGCTGTTTTCATGGCTTGGATCAAAGATGTGCTTCGGGACATGCTAAACCGGTTTGCGTTCGTGTACCTTGACGACATCCTGTTTTTTTTCCTGATCTGCACAAGAAGATGTTCTTCATGTCAGACAGGTCCTTCAGCGCCTCCTGGAGAACCAACTGTTCGTGAAAGCCGAGAAGTGAGTTCCACCACTCTACAATCACCTTTCTGGGATATGTCATTGCTGAGGGCAGTTTTTAGATGGATCCTGGAACGGTGAAAGCAGTAGTGGATTGGCCTCAACCAACGTCCAGGGTGCAGTTGCAACGGTTCCTTGGGTTTGCAAACTTCTACCGTTTCATTCGGGACAACAGCACCCTGGCGGCCCCCCTCTCGGCACTCACCTCTCCCAAGGTACCGTTCAAATGGTCTCCAGCTGTCGACAAAGCCTTTGTGGACCTGAAGAATCGGTTCAAAACAGCACCCATCCTCATCCATACGGACCCCTCTCGTCAACTTGTGGTGGAAGTGGATGCTTCGGATGTTGGAGTGGGGGCCATCTTGTCCCAGAGATCTGCTCAGGACCAAAAGCTTCATCCCTGTGACTTCCTGTCCCATCGTCTCAATCCTGCTGAAAGGAACTACAATGTTGCCAATGTTGGCAACTTGGAGAATGCTTGGAGGTGAAGATGGGGTTGGAAGACTGGAGGCACTGGCTGGAAGGAGCAGAACAGTCATTCCTGGTCTGGATCGACCATAAATACCTGGAATATCTCCGTACAGCCAAGAGCCTCAACTCCAGGCAGGCCTACCGCTCAGGGTCAAATAATGTGAAACCTGACACACTCTCCAACCTATACAGTTCCTCTGCCACACCCTTTACCTCTGAAACCATTCTCCCTACCTCATGCCTTGCTGCCACTGTGGATTGGGGTATTGAGAACCTGGTCCGCGAGGCACAATGCTCCCAGCCTTGACCTGAAGGGGGGCCCAGCTAACCGGCTCTTTGTCCCTAGTCCGGTCCTGGAATGGGCTCATTCCTCCAGGCTGACCTGTCATCCAGGGTCCCGTCATACACTAGCCTTCCTCATACAACGTTTCTGGTGGCCCACAATGGTCCCTGACTTCTCTGCCTTTGTCACCACATGCACAGTGTGTGCTCAGAACAAGACTCCACGGCAAGCTCCTTGTGGCCTGCAGTCACTACCGGTTCCTCATTGTCCCGGTGTCATGTATCTCTGGACTTTGTCACTGGGCTCCCTCCGTCTGATGGCAGCACTGTCATTCTGATGGAAGTCAATCGGTTCTCCAAGGCCGCCCAGTTCATCCCTCTCCCCAAACTACCTTCTGCCAAGGAGACGGCTCTGCTTATGGTGCAGCATGTCTTCCGGATCCATGGACTCCCGGTAGACATGGTCTCCGATTGGGGTTCTCGTCTCAGTTCTGGAAGGCATTCTGCACCCTTATTGGGTTGTCGGCCAGCCTGTCTGAGCGAGCCAATCAAGACCTGGAAACCACCTTGAGATGCCCAGTCTCAACCAACCCCACTACCTGGAGCCGTCAACTGGCCGGCCTGGGTTGAGTATGCCCGGAACACTCTTCCCAGTTCTGCCACGGGACTCTCCCCTTTCGAGTGCTCCATGGAGTATCAGCCTCCACTCTTCCCTGAGCAGGGGGTCAGCGTACCCTCGGCCCAGATGTTTGTTTGTCGCTGTCGACGTACCTGGAGAAGAACCAGGGTGGCTATTCTCAAGACCAACTCCAGGTATCGCCGACCGCCGCCGGACCCCAGCTCCCCGCTACCGCTTTGGGCAGAGAGTATGGCTTTCCACTCGGTATCTGCCCCTTCGGGTAGAGTCCTGCAAGCTGTCTCCCCAGTTCATTGGTCCTTTTCCCCATCTCTAGAGTCCCGAGTTCTACTGCTGTCTGTCTTGTGTTACCCCGTACCCTCCGTATTCACCCTACCGTTCATGTGTCTAGGATTAAGCCTGTGTCTCACTGTCCTTTGTCTTCTGTTTCCAGGCCCATCTTTGCCCCAAGCTTATCGGTGACCAGCCAGCGTAAACGGAGAGACGCCTCTTGAAGGTTCGATCACGGGGCAGGCGTTTCCAGTACCTGGTTGACTGGGAGGGTTATGGTCTGGAGGAGAGGTGCTGGGTCCCTGCTAAAGACATGTTGGACCAGGCCCTCATCGCTGATTTCCACCACCAACACCACGGTCAGCCAGGTATGCGCCCAGGTAAGACACCAGGTGGCATCCCTGGAGTGGGGGGGGGGGGGGGGTGGGTGGTGGGGGGGGGGGGGGGGTTACTGTCATGCCCTGATCTGTTTCACCTGTTCCTGTGATTGCCTCCACCCCCTCTAGGTTTCGCTTATTTTCTCTGATCTGGTTTTGACCTTTTGGATGTCCACAACCATTCCCTTGCCTTCCCCTTTGGATTATTAAACATTGTAAGACTCCAACCATCTGCCTCCTGTGTTTGCATCTGGGTCTCGCCTTGTGCTTTGATAAATACCAAGTCCATGGACATTTAACGTGGGCTGCTGGTGGCTGATGAGACCCACGTGACTCACAGTGCAGGGCGAGCTGTGACACAATAGTCTGGAAAGGAGGTCATTTGTATTAGTCGCTCAGGAATTGAGCAACGGGTTTGATTGGTTATCTCAAATGTATTTGTTTCCTTAGGGGTTGAGACCTGTCACTGTTTGGATTTGAAAATCCAACCGTTGTAATGGAAGGGGGCGGCGCTCAGGTGCTGTTTGGCTATTTGAGTGAGAAAGACACAGCGGCGAGCCAACCAGTAAATGCAGAGCCCCCTTCATTATTGCACATTGTGCCGACAACATCAAAGAGCCATTCCAGAAGTCAGGACTTCGAGAGTTAGATGTTAGCCAGACTACTGGAATATTGCCTTAAGACCAATGAAACTGGTTTAGGCCTTACAAAACCCATTATACCCCTACAAATAAACCCATTGTTGTGTATTACAAGTTAACAAGTGTATTTTTGTATCATTACTACCATTATTGCTTTACCCAATCTGAAAATGTATTGATTTCTGGACAGGTGCCTTTTGCCGTGTTGTTGCAGATTCCATTTGGGTGACACCTCTAAAAAGGTCATGAACAGTCAATCATGTTTTTCATGCAATTTGATGATATTTTTAGGAAACGAGAAGTATGAAAATGACTTTTGCTTCTACATTGATAAAGTTACTGGTCCCCTCCCCCATGGCAAATGCTTGGATTCATTATTAACTTAAGTCTCATTTTATTACATCAATGGTAACATGATATTCCCTTAACTAATTTAAATAAGTACTGCCTTGTAACCAACATCAGAGAAGGTGTGATTGCAGGGGGGTGTGGTTTACATAGCTAGATATCTACTCTGCTGGTGCTAAAACGTGACTGTGTCAGCAAATATAATTATGTTTCCCATTTCATCTGTGTCTGGTGTTAGCTAGCTAGATCTTAATCCAGCATGGAACAAAAGGGGGGGGGGGGGGGTTGTCAACACATCTGTTAGCACTGCTGTGAACCGCATCACAAGAAACATGCCAAATGGGAGATGTGTAAGGGAGAAAAAAAAGATAACATTGATGCAATTTCAATATTGGTTTGTATATCACCAAATTCACTTGATAATTCTACTGCGACACTGCATCCAAGCTACTTGACATAGGCGTTTCAAAGAGCTGTCAGTCAAAGCGAGCTCATGAATATAAGCTCCCCGCCCACTCTGCCTGTCTTTTCAAACATCCTGGTAGTTAGCAATGACAGAAAAAGTGCTTTTCAGAATGACTGTTCAGGATCTTTAAGAAAAAGACACTGGTGATTGTAGACTTCTTAACAAGCTAGAAATCTATTTTTGGTCTGTGTAGCTGTGTTAATTTAGCTAAATGGGTGGATTTTTTTTCATTCTCTCCCCTACCAAGTTGTTTGTGTCTGAATGGGATCCGCCCAACGGGGTGTGGGCGACCTATTCATGGTTCTCGGTCATACTGATTGGTGTGGGTGCCAAAAATAACCCTCAGGAAACCAACTGTTACATATACACACAGATGGCAATATATCTCAATGATGGAAACATAGTGAAGTCATTATACAAGGACTAGGGCATTTTGCCCGAACTGTTCTGTCCCAGGCTAGCACACAATAACTAACAGGGCCGGATATAGCTCTACTCTAAATGACGCTGGCGCCTCCATGGTAAAAATTGCAACCAGTTTTCAACCAGATTAAACCAGTGGGCCAATGAGTGAGCAAATGACCTCAGCGTTTATTAATTGGTCTACCTTTTCCGTCTCAGGACTGAGTGCAATTACAGTACAGAGTGTGCAGGCTGAGTCAGACTAAGTCTGAAGGCCGCTCTCATTCTTCCCCTGATCCCCATTATTCAGTCAAGTACACATGGAAGTCTTGAGGCTCAGTGGTGAATGGAAAAGGGAAATTACAGAGCATTGCTTACATTCCGGAAATATGATTCATCAATTGACGATGTGCTAACCAGTGCAGGGTTTAACCTCAACAATGTGAGCAATTATATTGTTAAGCCCATCCGTTAATGAATGTAATGCAGATTGAGGACATCAAGCAACCGTTTCTTTAGAAATAATCTAGCATTGCACTGAGCCCTTTTGTTGTTGTTGTTGCCACTGTCAATTGTTGTTGCCACTATCCACTTAGAACTAACTTATGCAGTGATTGGAAGATGGGTCAGGTTAACTGAAAGTTAGAAGTGCTTTGGTCATATCTTACACTAGAAAAAGTATCAAAAAAGTATTGTGGCTTTGACTTTTTCCTCCAACAGAAGGGGGAAGAGGGCACCTCAGAACCTGCCTACCGAATGGTGCAGCAGTCTAAGGCACTGCATCACAGTACTTCAGGTGTCAGTACAGACCCGGGTTCAATCCCAGGCTGTCTCACAGCCAGCCGTGAACGGGAAACCCATGAGGTGGTGCACAACTGACCTAGCGTCATCCGGGTCAGGGGAGGGTTTGGCCAGCCGGGATGTCCTTGTCTCAACGTGCTCTCACGAACCCTGTGGCGGGCCAGGGGCATGCACGCTGACTTCGGTCGCCAGTTGTGCGACTTGGCAGGGTTGTGTTTTGGAGGATGGATGGCTCTTGACCTTCGCCTACTCTCGACAACTTGCTAACCTATTCTCTCTGTCCTCCCCCCCTCCCCTCTCTGTTTTCTCACAAAATCCAGTTATGGTTATGGTTATACTCTTGGAGTTCGAAAACTTGTTACCATGGGGACAGCAGCTGGCTCCTGCCATACTGAGGCTGAGACTAGACTGTGTGCGCGTAAGAGACCAGCGAGAGCCAGTCATCTCAACTAGCAACTTCTCTCTCTACATACTATATTGATGTATTCTGAAGAAACAAGGGTTAGTTATGTGTTGTTGATCCTAGTAGGTCAAACACATTGATCCCAATCCTGCAGCATTAAAATAATATGCATCCATGGACTCACCATCCATTGACTCACTTTTTGTGCATGCAAATAGATGAATATGATCGATTGCTAGGTTTGGATGATTTGTCTTTGCATTATACTGTACATGTCAATCAAGCTTCCCTGACATTGCATTCTCTGTCAACTCTGTTGATGCGAAGGTGTGTGTGTAAAGCATCTGAGAAGTCCCTGTAGAAATGGTTTACATTATGCATAATGCATACAGATAATTGCCCACTTAATGTTTTAACTGAAGAGGTGCAGTATTCTTAATTTGCGGTCATGGGGGAGGGGTGGTCACACAGTCTGCAGGCTTTTGTTCCAGCCTTGTACTAAAACGCCTTATACAGTGCCTTCGGAAAGTATTCAGACCCCTTCACTTTTTCAACATTCTGCTAGGTTACAGCCTTATTCTAAAATTGATTTTAAAAAAATGTCTCCCTCAATCTACACACAATACCCCATAATGACAAAGCAAAAATAGTTTGGCCGGGCGGCCAGCTCTAGGAAGAGTGTTGGTGGTTCCAAACTTCTTCCATTTAAGAATGATGGAGGATACTGTGCTCGTGGGGACCTTCAATGCTGTGTAAATGTTTTGGTACCCTTCCCCAGATCTGTGCCTCGACACAATCATGTCTGGGGGCTCTACGGACAATTCCTTCGAACTCATAGCTTGGTTTTTGCTCTGACATGCACTGTCAACTGTGAGACCTTATATAGACAGGTGTGTGCTTTTCCAAATCATGTCCCATCAATTGAATTTACCACTGGTAAGTGTTTCTACAACAATCAAGTTATAGAAACATATGAAGGATGATCAATGGAAACAGGATGCACCTGAGCTCAATTACGAGTCTCATATCAAAGGGTCTGAATCTTCATGGAAATATGGTATTTTCACAGCCTGTTTTCACTTTGTCATTATGGGGTATTGTGTGTAGATTGCGTGTAGATTTGTCTTAATTTATTTAAACAATTTTAGAGTAAGGCTGTAATGTAACAAAATATGGAAAAGGTAAAGGGGTCTGAGTACTTTCCAAAGGCACTGTATATAAGGGTTTGATGATTGGTTGAAACAGATATATTGAAGAGCACTGCATGGAATTGAGGCATATCAACTGCAAAGCACTATAATTTCTCAAGCCACTTTTGAACCACTTTTGATTTGCTCTGAGGTATACACTGTATGCACGAGTAGAGCAGCTCATTTGCAGCTTACTGATCATATCAGTGCTTTAGTCTGGTAGACTTTTGACAGCATAACAAAGAAGACCCTCCCCCACACACACACACACACACACTCACACACAATTGTATTTTGTATAGAGGGGGGCCATGTTATGGGGTTATTCAATCTCCAGAGTACTTCTAAAAAGCTCTTTAGACAAATCTCTAATAGACTAGCTTTTATGAAATAAAATAAAAATCGCTTTTGTTGTAAACAAAAACCAAGTTCCCTTGTAGTTTTTTTTTAAACAAATGGAACGGAAGACGCTCTTCTGTGAACTTGCTTAGTTTTCCAACTTTCTTGTCATTACAAAAAACAAATATCTACCGCCATCCACTGAAAGCTAGTGGCACTTTCGGTCTGTGGCCAACCCATTGTACCGCAGGCTTACTGGGAGTTGAGTTAAGACCAAGGTTATTATAATGTGTTTTTGTATACATTTTGATTTATATTAGTTGTTAAACATTCATTTCAAATTCAGTTGAATTTCAGTTAGATGAACAGCTGACTGAAGACGGGACGTGGATTCGAGTCCGTTTCAGCGATAACATGGACTCTTATGAAAAAAAGTGTTAAGTAAAAAAAAAAGTTAAATACAAGTAACAAATCATTAAACAGCAGCGGTAAAACACATTTGCTACATGGACCCCTCTCCTCCCAAGGAACACATTTGCTACATGGACCCCTCTCCTCCCAAGGAACACATTTGCTACATGGACCCCTCTCCTCCCAAGGAACACATTTGCTACATGGCCCCTCTCCTCACAAGGAACAAATTTGCTACATGGGCCCCTCTCCTCACAAGGAACAAATTTGCTACATGGGCCCCTCTCCTCACAAGGAACAAATTTGCTACATGGGCCCCTCTCCTCACAAGAAACAAATTTGCTACATAGGACCCATAAGGTCCACAATGATGGATTTTAGAATTTTATGAAAAATTCACTACTCTTTGGCACGGAATGACTGATCTGTACGAAACTCGATATGTGGCATCTCTCAACACAATATTTTCCAGACCAGTACCTAAAACAACATGAACGCTATTGACCAATAAACATTCACGTGGCGTGGTCTGGCACATAAATGCTTGTAAATCAGTCAAGGATGCTTGTACATTTGGTACACATGTAGCAGACTGTCAAGACTCAGCCAATGGAAAAACATTCATATTGACCACACAATGGTGCTATTCAGGCAAATGTTTATATCTCTTGATCTGTTTGACTCCGAGTGATTAAATTTGGCACACATGCTCAGGGATATTAGTTTAGCTAACCCACACGATATCTGAGAAACCACTGGCCCGATTCTGACAAAACGTGGGTGAATGGTGCATCTTGCCATAGAGATACGTCATTTACAAATTACATCATCAATCGTGGGGGACGTTTACTGTTGCCTTGTTTTTATTTGGCTTTGAGTTTTATGAAACATTTCTTATTATGTCTTTTATATTAGTTTGAGTTTTAGTGTTAGGTACAGAAAGTAGCAGATGTCTTCCATGTTAGCCAGTGATAGCTAGTGCTAGTGATGCACAAGCTAGACCTATTTAAAACATCGCATCTCCTGGCAGCATTTACCCGTCAGAAAACACCATTAGATTTTAAAAAAAGCGTCAACCCCCATTAGAATCTGATTCTTATGCAGGCGAATCAACAACGAATGTGGTTGTGGGGATTGCAGGCCTTTGTGTTGATTGCTCTGAGACATTCTTGGGAGCCATGTTTCATGCACTTTTCTTTTACCTTCACAGATTGAGAAGGTATGGACAATCTGTGTGGCGTATGACGTATGGTTTGCTCAGGTCGATTTAGAAAAGAGGTTTGATGAGACACAACCTCAATAATCATAGATGTAAAACTGTAATTTGCGATCATTTACACGTACATGAGCAAGTAATCACTCCACAGTCTACAGTTGAATAGAACGCCATGTAAACGATCAGACACCGGAGGTTGTATTGTCACAGGCTGACAATAGGGAAAGAACACTGCTCATTTGGCAATTAAAGATGTCAAATAAGACATGGCATTAGAATTGGCCATCGTGGTCGTTATCCCGGTCATGCCGGAGGAGAGGCATGCATTTAGAAATCTCTTCCTCCCAACCAGACTTTTCACTCGTGTTAGTCATGATGTGTAGGCTGAGGATCCCATGAGTCACATCAGAGGCATTTGAGTCAACACTCTCCAACATAATGTACTGTTCTTTCTAGAGGCAAACACACACACACAATGCAAGCAGCAACACTAGAAGGAAAATAATATAACTGTAAAAGGGGAGAGAATGAGAGAGATTGTGTTTATAGAGTGTTCCAAGAAGAAGACAATTGGATTTCAACCATTAAAACTACATTTCAAACTTTCCCAAAGAGTTTCAAGACTGGCAAATGTGTTTTTCCTCCCCAACTAAACCTCATTTTGTTGGAAAAGCTTGTGGCGGAGCTGAATTTAAACTCTGCTCTGACTTATAGGGCTAAATGTCCATTTTCTCCTCTGCCTCTCTCACTCTGCTCCACTCGATTAGGTCAGCAGTGACTGTCTGTCTGGCATCATATCTACTGCTAACGTATTTCCATGGTCTAGCGTGCATCAGTTCCAATTGTATCTTTGAATCAGGATTGTAGTAGACCATCCAACCTGGTAGAAGTGCTTGAAATATCTTTTGCTTGTTAGGCCCCCTAAGGTCGATGTACACGCCCCCCGCGGAAATCTAATTAGCATAATACAAAATCGAATATAAAAATCTGTCAGTTTAGACTAGAGATTTGCATTGGATGCGTCTCAATCCACCACATCCGCCTATGTAACACCTATGTAACACAGAGCTAGAGCGGTGTTTGTCAGACCATGAGACATCCTGGAAATTGGTTTTCTCACAAAATTGTCTGTAGCATCCAAACGGTTTGGCCTACAAACTATTGTATGGAAAGATGAGAATCTCATGAACACGTACATGTTGGCATGGGTCCCCAGATGCTCAAAAAGTTCTACAGCTGCACCATCGAGAGCATCCTGACCAGTTGCATCTCGGCCTGGTATGGCAACTGCTCGGCATCTGACCGCAAAGCGTACAGAGGGTAGTGCATACGGCCCAGTTCATCACTGGGGCAAAGCTTCCTGCCATCCAGGACCTATATAATAGGCGGTGTCAGAGGAAAGCCCATAAAAATGGTCAGACTCCAGTCACCCAAGTCATAGACTGTTTTCTCTGCTACAGCACAGCAAGCAGTACCAGAGCGCCAAGTCTAGGACCAAAAGGCTCCTTAACTGCTTCTACCCCCAAACTATAAGACTGCTGAACAATTAATCAAATGGCCACTGGACTATTACATGGGACCCCCCCCCCCCCCAAAACATTTAGTGGATAATCAAACATACACACTTAGATTATGGACTGGATGCATTAGTTACGTTTCATGCAGTTATTATGCTTTAAAGGTGCTACACATAGGATATTTTTTTGTCATTTCAGAAAATGTCCATAATATATCTGGTGCTAATAGCGGAATGATGGTTGTTTCACAGTATTCCTTTACCCGCCAGTGTTTTGATTGGCTGTGATATTCACCTATTGATTTCTCCCGCCGGAGCAGCATCTGTTGTCAAACTGGGGAAAGATAATTATCAAAATGTATCACCAATCCAAATGTTTGTTTACTATAGCTACACGCGATTCGTTACATTTGATATTAAAAACGCTAAAGGAAGGCCCTGCATAACACCTCTAGGATGAAGGGTTTTTATCCTGGCAAACTTTAGAGGGTGGCTAAATCCCTATAGAATGGTACCAACCCAAGAGCACATGTCCTCAAATGCTTTTGAAATGATGTGTATCTGTGTGTCATGACTTACAGTAATCATCTTCGATAATCTGTCATCGTGAACTACGAGTATATATATGGTGTATACATTTGGTGTATACGTTTATTTGTTCTTTATATTTCAGTGAAAATGGACGAAAACTATCACTACCTAAAAAATGTCAACTTTGACTGCATTTACACCTGACCCCTTAGTTTCAATATCTCTGCCTCAGAATGTTCGATCCTTACAAGTGCATAATGTTTCTTTCTGATTTGTTAGCGGGGGATCTACACTGTCTGAGAAAAATATTTTTGTTTGCTAAAGGCCACGTTTGACAGATCTTGTGCTCTCTGCACAGTGCACATAGGCTACACGTTCAGGAATAGGAAAATAGTATTTGCAATTAATTCAGTAATCAAACCTTTCCTGCAAATAGTAATAAAGAAAACCAGTGTGTCAGCAATCAGGCACTTCTGATTCATACTCTTCGGAAAAGCAGAGATTTCAACAGGGTATGAGTAACATCTGATACCACCATAGTGGCCTTGTGGTTAGAGTGTCTGCCAGAGATTGGAAGTTTGGGAGTTTGATGCCTGGCCGAGTTCTACCAAAGACTGTAAAAATGGGACCCGATATGTCTCTGCATGGCACTCAGCATTAAGGAGACACTGTAGATTGGGGGTAAGGCCCTGTCTCGTCCAGAGGGTGTACTTGTACATTATAGCTGACTCACGCTACAGAAACAGGCGATAGGCTCCTGCTCCTATGCGCTATCCCGGGCTCGCACAAGGATACCTACTTACGATTAACCTCTATTTTAGTGGCCTGACACAAAGGGGAACCTCCGGTAACAGCAACCCCATAACAGCAGCCACTGGAAACTATGTCAAATGAAAAACGATTCCTCAAGAAAAGCTCTTGACATTGTTTGCCACGCAAGTGCCTTTGTGTCCTTGCCGATGTCTTATTTAAGTTATAGGTCAATTGTTACTAAGAGACCAGGATGGAATAAAACTCTGCATATTGTGTGATCTAGCCTACACAACCCTCAACAATTGAAGATCAGTTTCATCTACTGTACATACCAGACATCATATCAGATGGAACTATTGTACACTATAGCAACCATTTAATTTTTTTTGTCAATTAATTTATACATTTGTAATTAGTAGGTTTTGTTAACTGTTTTAAACATTTTTAGTTTTATCATATACTGTATTGTATATTGTTTTTTTGTGTTGTGGTTTTCATATAAACCCTTGGGCTTCCAACCACAATGTTTTTATCGGTATTGTTGTCTATCACTTGTTTTCTTCAGGGCATATAAATTAAACTTAATTCAAACTCACAAGCACATCTTCCCAAATTTATTTACTAGCCTGCTGAATAGGTTGGATAAGATTGGGACCAAGATATATGTAATTTTTTATTTTTTTATTTAACTAGGCAAGTCAGTTCTTATTTTCAATGACGGCCTAGGAACAGTGGGTTAACTGCCTGTTCAGGGGCAGAACGACAGATTTGTACCTTGTCAGCTCGGGGGCTTGAACTTGCAACCTTCCGGTTACTAGTCCAACGCTCTAACCACTAGGCTACCCTGCCGCAGTGGAGGTTTTCATTATTTTCTTCACCTGTTGACAAATCTGAAAAAAAGCTTGAGAGTAAGAGTTAGACGAGTAAAAAGCCTTGTTACGTAAAGTCATGTAAATCCCATCTCACATCTATTGCTGTTCTCATTTGGACCCCTCCTATTGTTGCAATTTCCTACAACACCAGTAACACACAGGAAGTTTCTCACCAAAGAGTAATGCCCATGGAGGGTTTTGGAGCTGCAGTGTGAACAATTATTTGTGTTGAGGGAATAAATGGACGTATTCACACAGGGAAAAGAATATAAAATAAATTGGACATCTCTTAGCCACTAATGCAGTGTGGACCATTAGAGTGACTAGTATGTGCAGTCTCTTCGGTAACATGTAAGCGCCTCTTGGAACCATCAGTGTCTTCCCCAGGCATACGCGGTAGAAAGACAATTGACAGGAAGATTACCTCTGTACTGTCATGCACTCTCAACAAGCCCCTTCTACATAAGAAGAGCGGGGGGTATTTTCGATATTCTACGTGGCTTACTGTTTGCACCTGGAATTCCAAGGCATTTTTTTTTATGTTCAAAAGTGGTGACCCTGATGTCTCCGTTTGCCCGAGGTCATTCCCAGATAAAGAGGAAATGGAATACGAAGAACAGTCACATTATTAAACCATCTTCCTGTGGCATTGAAGAATGAATTGGCTCAGCAAGGTCTATCAATGTTTCAAGTGGTAAGCGGAACTAATCCATTCAGAGTTTCTCCCAGATGAAATATTCTCACTTTAATTGCCTTATTTAGATTTCAATTTAAGGCAGCAAAACTGTGAAAACTGTGCAAAGGGGTATGTAGACTTTTGCTAGACACTGTATCCTATTGTCCCAGAGGGGTTAGTTTACCTTGGGTCTAGCATAAGTATTTGTTATCCAAAACTTCCACCTTACATTACCTAACAACACTATCAACGGGTGACCATCAATGTGTCCCCAGCTACAGTGGGTAGCCAACTAAATCAAATCAAATCAAATGTATTTATATAGCCCTTCGTACATCAGCTGATATCTCAAAGTGCTGTACAGAAACCCAGCCTAAAACCCCAAACAGCAAGCAATGCAGGTGTAGAAGCACGGTGGCTAGGAAAAACTCCCTAGTAAGGCAAAACCTAGGAAGAAACCTAGAGAGGAACCAGGCTATGTGGGGTGGCCAGACCTCTTCTGGCTGTGCCGGGTGGAGATTATAACAGAACATGGCCAAGATTTCTGAACACCCAACTTTCTGAACCAAAATAAATAAATACTGAATCATGTTAAAAAGTGATGACCCCATTACACAGGGATGCTGGCCCATGTTGACTCCAATGCTTCCCATAGTTGTGTCAAGTTGGCTGGATGTCCTTTGGGTGGTGGAACATTTGATACACATGGGAAACTGTTGAGTGTCAAAAACCCCGCAGTGTTGCAATTCTCGACACAAACTGGTGTGCCTGGCACCTACTACCATACCCCGTTCAAAGGCACTTAAATGGCAATACACACCCCATGTCTCAATTGTCTCAAGGCTTAAACATCCGTCTTTAACACGTCTCCTCCCCTTCATCTACACTGATTGAGGTGGATTTAACAAGTGACATCAACATCAAGATCGTAGCTTTCACCTGGGTTCACTTGGTCAGTCTATGTTTTGTATACTCAGTGTATATTTTCTTGTCAAGAGAACCATCTTCCTGTGCCATTTTGGAATGAATTGATTCAGCAAGATCTATTAGGGTTTCATGTGATAAGCGGAACTTACCCACTTGTAGAATTTTAAAGTATTTTTTCCCAAACGGAAAAAAACTCTCACTGTAAGTACTTTGTAGGTAAAAGCCAACAAAACTCTCCAAATTGGTTATTTTCAATCCCACAGTCATAGTGCTCAGTAGTAATAAGTTGGTTCCAGGTCTGAACCACTGAATATAAAACAAGTCAAATATATTATAAAGAAATAGAAAAGGGGGTGCCTGTGTCCCAAATGGCACCCTATTTCTTACATAGCACCCTACTTTAAAAAATAATATTGGTCATGGTCAAAAGTAGGGAATTAGATGCCATTTGGAATGCAGCCACTTACTTCCCATCTTTATCTGAATATATAGTTTTGCCACATAATGAACCCATTGCACTCAACCACCTAATTGAACTAGTCTTACTATTAGCTACCAATCAACTATTCAAGAGTTCAATTGACTATTATCTCTTCTAGATCTTCTCTGTCATCTAGTGGTGTCAAGTCAAATTGCACTGCTGTAGTGTACCACTGTCACTGAAGGTTTTCAAACCTATTTCAACTGTTCCCTCTCCAAAGCTCTGAAGATTATTCGGTCACCACAGTCAAATAAATTGTTCAAACGAGGACCCGGTCTCAAGATGGGACAAAGAACTTGGGATACACAGGTGGTTTGGGTAATAGAACTTTCAAATTCAATTTCTACATAAATTGGTCATTAAATCTTATTTGATCTTCATCTAAGTCACAACAATAGACATATATAGTGTGCTTAAAACTAATAACACACACATTTTTGTATTTTTCTTGTCTATATTGAATACATAATTTAAACATTCACAGTGTAGGTTAGAAAAAGTAGGTGAACCCATAGGCTTTCTCCAAAAGCCAAGTGGGAGTCAGGGATCAGCTAACCTGGAGTCCAATCAGTGAGACGAGATTGGAGATGTTGGTTAGAGCTGCCTTGACCTATAAAGAAAACACTCACAAAATTTGAGTTTGCTATTCACAAGAAGCCTGATGTGAACCATGCCTCAAACATAAGAGATCTCAGAAGAAGATGAAGTGTTGACTTGCATAAAGCTGGAAAGGGTTACAAAAGTATTTCTAAAAGCCTTGATGTTCATCAGTCCACGGTAAGACAAATTGTCTATAAATGGAGAAAGTTCAGCATTGCTACTCTCCCTAGGAGTGGCCATCCAGCAAAGATGACTGCAAGAGCACAACGCAGAATGCTCAATGAACTTAAGAAGAATCCTTGAGTGTCAGCTAAAGACAGAAATCTCTGGAACATGCTAGCATCTCTGTTGGCGAGTCTACGATACGTAAAATACTAGACAAGAATGGTGTTCATGGGAGGACACCACAGAAGAAGCCACTGCTGTCCAAAAAAAGTTAGCAAAAGTGCACCTGGCTGTTTCACAGTGCTACTGGCAAAATATTATGTGGACAGAGGAAATTACAGTTGAGTTGTTTGAAAAAAAAAGACACAGCACACCAACATCAAAACCCTCATCCCAACTGTAAGGTTTGGTGGAGGGAGCATCATTGTTTGGGGCTGCCTCAGAGCTTGGACAGCTTGCTATCGTCGACGGAAATATTAATTCCAAGTTTATCAAGACATTTGCAGGAGAATGTTAATTGAATCTCAACAGAAGTTGGGTGACAACGACCCAAAACACAGAAGTGAAACAAGGGATATCCTTGTCTCATCGCGCACCAGTGACTCCTGTGGCGGGCCAGGCGCAGTGCACGCTAACCAAGGTTGCTAGGTGCACGGTGTTTCCTCCGACACATTGGTGCGGCTGGCTTCCGGGTTGGATGCGCGCTGTGTTAAGAAGCAGTGCGGCTTGGTTGGGTTGTGTATCGGAGGACGCATGACTTTCAACCTTCGTCTCTCCTGAGCCCGTACGGGAGTTGTAGCGATGAGACAAGATAGTAGCTACTAACAATTGGATACCACGAAATCGGGGAGAAAAAGAGGTAAGAATTTTAATTTAAAAATCAAACTATAGTTTGTTAACAAGAAATTTGTGGAGTGATTGAAAAATACATTTTAATGAAGTTTACATAAGTGTATGTAAACTTCTGACATCAACTGTAGCCAGATAAAGTGTAGGCAATGACTAGCAAAGACAGAGAAAGGGGACTGAAGAAGTTCAACCCTTTATTCAATTAATTTCAATACAGCACATAATCCACAGGTCTCTGATTGCGCAGAGATGACCTGCAGGAACTTCCTGCAGGAATGTGTAGTCTTGCTGAGGTCCTCTCTGTTGCTTATTAGCATTTCACATTTTTGAGAGCAAATTGACCACCTTGTCCGAAAGAGAATTACAGTTATCAAAACATTCAGGCCAAAGTAAGGCTACACCACACATCAGTTTGAATTGTTTGGAAAATTCACGGACATTTCATAGCGACAATAGTCCTTGCAGTGCTTCTGCCGTAAAGTCTTAGAGCCCCAAAAACTTCTCAGTTGCAGATCTGATGTCTAACTTCTTGGACTTCTTAGGCACTTGTGCTTTACAATTGTGGCTATAAATTACACAAAATCCACTTTCTTCACAATGAGTGTACCCAGATAACTCAATTGACTTAAAACACTAGCAACTGGTTATGCATCCACCACCAAATTTTCAACATGGCTGCCTCTTGCCCCTCTGACTCACTTCAACATCTCCACATACAGTACCAGACAGAAGTTTGGACACACCTACTAATTTCAGGGGTTCTCTTTATTTTGACTATTTTCTACATTGTAGAATAATAGTGAAGATATCAACTATGAAAAGACACTTAAGGAATCGTGTAGTAACCAAAAATCTAAATATATTTTATATTTGAAATTCTTCAAAGTAGCCAGCCATTATCTCCCAACCAACACCCTGCAAGAGTTCTTAACACGTAGCCCCTAACCTTAATAACTCATTGTAAATGTAAACTTTTATAGGGTATGGAAGTCCCAAGGATCCCTGTTAGCACGGACCATTCGATTATTAGAGTTCCGGATGTAGGAGGAACAGCTGTTTCGGACACGATGACGTATGTCCGCTTTCTTTTAGCTATCGGCTGGCTAGCAGTCTAACAACAACAACTGTTCGGATATTCAGATTATATTGAAGGACTTCTCATTTAATTTTACAGGTGATCAAGGCAAAGTACAGTAATTGAGCTTTACCGGTGATCAAGGCTAAGTACAGCCGCTGGAAGCTAAGGTGGTTACAGACATTTTATCGGCCTGACATTGCGAAAGACTTGCCATCCTCATTGCCAGAACGTTGAGTTGAGAATAACCAAAGATAACTGTTGTTAGCGAGCTAACAAACGTTAACTATGATAGCATACTTCTGCTGGTAGTATAGGCTGGTACCGAGATAGCGAACAAACATCAAATATCCGTGCTAAATGAAATGGCAAGCAAACGTAAATTAGCTTGATTGTTTAATAAGTACTATCTAGGCTTGTCGATTAAGGCAGCCCCCCGCACCTCTCTGATTCAGAGGGGTTGGTTGGGTTATATGCGGAAGACACATTTCAGTTAAAGGCATTCAGTTGTACAACCGACTAGGTGTCCCCCTTTCCCTTCCTCTCAATGTCATAACTCAGAAGGATCGCTTTTTATAAATTAAAAAAAGTTGCATATGGTAGATTATTATTAGCTGTAGCCAGCTAACGTTAGTTAACTAAGAAAGAACTATCAGAGATGTGATCCTCATTCTGCCTGACTCTTTATTTTCTGACAAACCGTAGCTAGGTATGTAGTCTGTGCAACTCAAATCTACTTGCATAACACAGTGTTAATTTCCCATAACAATGTGTCTTTAATCTTTTTTTTCAGGTTTCAATGCGGTGGCCAAGTATCAGCTAATGTTATATCTTGTTATATCTTGGATAGCATTTAGTCGTCGTCCGCATTGGAAGAGACCATTCTGTTGTTCCAGCCCAACATCTCTGGTCTATATGCAAGGCACCATAAGACTCCAGGAGGACACTAACATATGGTGTAAAACATGGACCAGGGTGTTTGCCGACAGTCCTGTTATCCTTGTCATTAAGGCACCCTTCCTGAACTGGACAGTGGATAAACTAAAAACCCATATCTCACATGTATATCCCAGTAAACCGGTGAGTAGGTTATGGCTTACATACAGTGAGATTGGTCTCAGTTTTCATTTCCCTTGAGGTCTGTTCAGATCAGTAATGTATATTAAAAAAAAATTGGTTCAGATGGGGTTTGAACATTCAGTTAGAAATATATTGCATGGTAGATGAAATAAAATAGAACAATAGAGCCATGTCCACTCTGACGTGGGATGTCTTGATTCTGAAAATCACTTCCCTGTTTATTTAACTTTTTAATTCATGGAGGTTACAGCTACCTGGGACAATTTGTCACTCTCCCTGAAACATTATATAGGCAGACTATCAGTAGCACAAATGTCAAACTACTAATGACTTCCCATTGGGCAAAAACTGGTTGAATCAACATTGTTTCCATGTAATTTCACCCCCCCCCCCAAAAAAAAAGAATCTGTGATGACTTTGAATTAACGTGGAAAATGATTTGGATTTGCAAAAAAATCATCAACATAGTCTTTTTTTTTTCTTCTCTTTTCCCCACCCAAGTTTGAACCTGAATCCAATGACATGGTGAAATGTTTTGTTGATTTCACATTGAATTCACTTTAGTTGATAACTCAACCAAATGTAAATCAAAACTAGATGTTGAACTGACATCTGTGCCCAGTGGATTAGGCCTACTCCTTCCTCAAATTTCCAGGGCTGCATTTGTATGCACAGTTACAGCAGCCATCAGTGAGGATTAGCTGTAGTACAAAGGTGTAAGTGACTGGATGTGTTGTGATCTGATGCAGGAGTTGGCCATAAGTAGGATACATAGCCAAGTAGTCCAGGACGAATTTGAATTGAATCCGTTGTTGACATGAATATTTTTCAACGAGTGTGCTTAATCCTATTAGTTGGAGAGAGAAACAGAATCTAGCTCGGGTTTGCTTTGATGTGAATGAGCCAATTAGTAGTATAGGTTTATAAACCCTGTCGTGTGTTTTATTTACCTCATTTATTTGTCTGGAAAAAAAGGACTGCAGAATACTGACAGTCTTAACTAGCTTAATTTAGTATTTTCTGAATTCACCATCACATTTTCTGCACTAACATCCTATGTACCCCTGCAATTGCTTTTTGCTACACAGTGATGATTTCCTAACCTGGATAAACATCCGTTTTATATCTAGGCCAACACTTTTGAATTCATGTCATGTCATATTACTAAAATGGAGAGCCTAATGTCTGTGATGTGAACCTATTACCAATGGAGCTTCATTTTTAAAACCCACCACCACGACCAAAATAATGTCAAACACAGTTGAATAACCTTGAATAACTAACTATGGGGATAAAAGAGAGGTGGGAGGAGGATAAAGCAATAATGAAAGGTTGTGCTGGGCCTGTATTTGAAAATAATCTTGCCTTGAAAGGGTGTAGATTTGACGTCCGGCTGGAAGGAGGGCAGTGAGATTCCTTTGTTCTCTGATTTCCTCACGGTTCCTGCTCAGTAAACACTGAGCACTTAAAATCACTCTCGTCTGGTAATCTCAGTCTGTTGTGTGTTCTCCAACTTCTCTGGTTAGTGTCATCTATCACTGTTTACCATAATAGTTTTAACCAGGTGACAGCCTTCTTTGTTAAAGCGGCAATGTGTAACTTTTTGGGCGACCTGACCAAATTCACATGGAAATGTGAGTTATAAATCTGTCATTCTCATTGAAAGCCAGTGTAAGAAGCGGTTGATCTGTTCTATGTATGCTATTTCTTTGCTTCCCGGCGTTGTCATTACCCTACCCTACTAACTTAATCCTTGGTTTCCTAACACCTGTCGCAGGGATTTTTCTGCCATTGTAATCCCTGGGCGTACGGCCTATGTTTTTTTTTCGGGCTACCTAAGCCCCCTTTTGATCCAGAAAATACCTGTGTCTAACTGATGAACTAAACTGAGAGTACATGTGGCCAAATCGTTTTTTCATAACGTTCATAGATGACCAGCAGGGTCAGGTAATAAATAAGCTGTTCTATGCTCTGAACTGTCCGATTTTCATTGTAGAGCTCCAAAGACCAGAGGCTGGTGTATTCTGGGAAGCTGCTCTTGGATCACTTAACCCTGAAATATGTGCTAAGAAAGGTCTGTCTGCTGCATTCATTTTCTTATATTTCATCTTCACCTGATATTCTGTCCAGAGATTACGGCAGTGTATGCATTCATCTTAGATTTACATTCTTAAAGTCAAGCTGATTACTTTGACAATTGTATTTTAATGGAATAGTGTAGCTGTCCTTGCTAATGGCAACGGATGACTCTGACAGCAGGATGAGTACCACCCCTCCTGGGTCCCCCAAGGTCCTCAGGAGCCACAGTAACAATGCCCCTGGAATCCCCTCTACGAGCTCCATGGTGAGTTACCGGTATGCATGCAACATCCATTGATTGCAACACATTTCAACATCCCAGCACACCTTGGGCTAGCCTGAGTGCCAGTCTGTTTGTGCTATCATGCCAACTCATTGTCATGCCAAAAATGGCTTGACAATGATCTGTGGGGATGGAAGAGCACAAACAGACCTGGCTTATCTAGGCCTACTTTCTATTGTAATCCACACTGCTTCTGAGATGATTATACATACATACATACATACATACATACAGTGGGGAGAACAAGTATTTGATACACTGCCGATTTTGCAGGTTTTCCTACTTACAAAGCATGTAGAGGTCTGTAATTTTTATCATAGGTACACTTCAACTGTGAGAGACGGAATCTAAAAATCCAGAAAATCACATTGTATGATTTTTAAGTAATTCATTTGCATTTTATTGCATGACATAAGCATTTGATACATCAGAAAAGGAGAACTTAATATTTGGTACAGAAACCTTTGTTTGCAATTACAGAGATCATACGTTTCCTGACCAGGTTTGCACACACTGCAGCAGGGATTTTGGTCCACTCCTCCATACAGACCTTTTCCAGATCCATCGGGTTTTGGGGCTGTCGGACTGCAATACGGACTTTCAGCTCCCTCCAAAGATTTTCTATTGGGTTCAGGTCTGGAGACTGGCTAGGCCACTCCAGGACCTTGAGATGCTTCTTACGGCAGACTCAACAACCTTGGCTTCTCTAATGACTGCCTCGCCTTGTTCACCAACTACTTCTCAGATAGAGTTCAGTGTGTCAAATCGGAGGGCCTGTTGTCTGGAACTCTGGCAGTCTCTATAGGGGTGCCACAGGGTTCAATTCTCGGGCTGACTCTTTTCTCTGTATAAATCAATGATGTTGCTCTTGCTGCGGGTGATTCTTTGATCCACCTCTACGCAGACGACACCATTCTGTATACATCTGGCCCTTCTCTGGACACTGTGTTAACAAACCTCCAAACGAGCTTCAATGCCATACAACACTCCTTCCGTGGCCTCCAAATGCTCTTAAATGCTAGTAAAACAAAATGTATGCTCTGCAACGGATTGTTGCCCGCACCCACCCGCCCGATAGCATCACTACTCTGGATGGTTCTGACTTAGAATATGTGGACAACTGCAAATACCTAGGTGTCTGGTTAGACTGTAAACTCTCCTTCCAGATTCACATTAAGCATTTCCAATCCAAAATTAAATCTAGAATCAGCTTCCTATTTCGCAACAAAGCCTCCTCCTACATTGGCCGTCTTTCCTTCCAGTTCTCTGCTGCCAATGACTGGAACGAATTGCAAAAATTACTGAAGCTGGAGACTTATATCTCCCTCGCTAACTTTAAGAGTCAGCTGTCAGAGCAGCTTACCGATCGCTTCAGCTGTACACAACCCATCTGTAAATAGTCCATCCAACCAACTACCTACCTCATCCCCATATTTGTTTTAGTTTTTCTGCTCTTTTGCACACCAGTATTTTCTACTTGCACATCCTCATCTTCACATATCACTCCAGTGTAAATAGCTAAATTGTAATTGTAATCACTATTGGCCTATTTATTGCCTTACCTCCTTACTTCATTTTGCACACACTGTATACAGATTTTTCTATTGTGTTATTGACTGTATGTTTGTTTATCCCATGTGTAACTCTGTGTTGTTTTTGTCGCACTGCTTTGCTTTATCTTGGCCAGGTCGCAGTTGTAAATGAGAACTTGTTCTCAACTGGCCTACCTGGTTAAATAAAGGTGAAATAAAAAAGTAGAGTTAGAGAAGTAAAATAATCCAAACGTATTTGTCTGTTTTCTCAGATGGGTCAGAGCCCCAGTGTCCCCTCCCAGAGTCAATCAACCTCCTCTGAAGAGAGATTTGACGGGCTGAGACATCGGACAGGCCCCGCCCCTAACCATGCACCACACCCTGCCTTTATGCAAGGGTAAGTCCTTATACACCAACACGGTTAGTTCTGGACACGTTATGATTGGCCAAGAGATGAACTACTGTTGAGAGCTCTCACTTCACAATAGACTTGTGTGTGTTTTTATGTGTTAATGTGCTTGTTGTCTACTGACAATACCCAAACCCCTTACCCCGCAGCTGTGTACTTATCTTGCAGCTACATGTGGAACCAGTTCCAGCCACAGCAAGGCCCTCCCACCAACATGCCAGCCTACCCTGGCATACAGTACAATCCCATGACGCTGCTGTGGTGGCAGCAGGTAAACGCCCGGCAATACTACATGCACTATTAAGTCTGTCTCCCAATAACTGTGTGACAATATGCTCAATTACCCATGCTGTGTCATGGAATCACTGAGATTCAATCACAATGTTCTCACTTTCAGATCTTCTCTATATAAAACGAACCAGGTTCTCAGGTGGACGAATTATCTGACTCATGGGAAAAAAAGTCACGACCATGCTGATGGAACGAGGAAGTGTCGGTACAATTTCATAATTGTCGACAGAAAATGTTTGTTCGACATGGGATCTTTTTGTGTCGTGAAAATGAATAGTGCGATAAATGGCGGTGGAAATATTGTTTTTCATGTGGATTTTATAATATTCGCATGAAATCTGTGAACAATTAGATGGAAACCTAGCTACTAATCCAGTTTCTCTTTACATGAATTTCTCTCTCCTTTCTCTCTGTCTCTCTCCCTCTCTCTCTCTGTCTTTCTCCCTCACCCTTCAGTCAGATGTTGGCTGCCTCGTCTCACTATCTCAGGCCTGACCTGCTCTCGGCCCAGCCTGGCCAATCAGATCCTCTGAACCTGCCTCCCCTGGAGGAGCGCCATGGCGACCCCAACATCCAGTTGAACGCCCAGGGAGCGGAAGGCGTTGCTGAACGACGAGGATCAGAACTGTGATTGGCTGGACTGGGTGTACACTGTGTCATGCACCGCCATCTTGCTCAGCATAGTCTACTTTTACTCATCCTTTAGCCGCTTCGTCATGGTGATTGGCGCCATGTTGCTGCTATACCTGTGAGTATTTCCCTGCACCCTCTCAAATGAATGCTGTGTGTCCTTAGCGGTGACCCTCAACAGTTTCCAGAGTGTATCAAGAATGTTCCACCACCCAAAGAACATCCAGACAATTTTACACAACTGTGAGAAGCATTGGAGTCAACATGGGCCAGCATCCCTGTGGAAAATTTTCAACATCTTGTAGAGTCCATTCCCCAATGAATTGAGGCTGTTCTGGGGGCAAAAAGGGGTGCAACTCAATATTAGCGAAGGTGTTCCTAATGTTTGGTATACTCCGTGTATTTGTACGAATTGTGTAAATGGAAAGTGAGATTGTTCTGAATACTTTATTTTAACCCTATACCTTTCTATCCGGGTCTTCTTGGCTCTTTGACCCAACAAATGTGTTATGAAATGGTCACTCATTATGTATCACAGGGTTTGTTATTGGCTGTTTCTCTGTGTTTTCATTAGGCACCAAGCAGCGTGGTTCCCCCTTTAACCCGGAGAACGAACTTCGGAACCCTGGGGACGGGCCCCACCAGGACGAGATGGAGGCTGACCTTCATCATGACCTCCAAGAGACGGTAGGTCATCTGTGACCTCTGACCTTTTAACTCTAGTTTAAGTGCTTTTGAATGTCAGGACAGAACCCCTGGAATGATACAGTAATATAATTTGCAATAGCAGTGATGCATGATTTATGTAATGCTTGTCTAGTAACGTAATATGGTATTGCTATGGTGAATGATTACAATTGTAAGAGGTGGAAAAAAATCTATCCATTTTTACAGTTTGTGTTGTTTGACCTACACAGGAGCGGGTGATGGATGACGGATTAGGGGATGACGATGCGGACAGTGGAGAGGAAGGACCAGAGGATCCCAATGGTATTACCCATGTTGGCTTCCTCTCTACAACTTGGTCATTTATTGTCACGTTCTTCATGTCTCTTATACCTGAGGGGCCCCCCAATGCTGCCAACTGAGCCAATGAGCCATGGAAGTCACAATGGCACTAGTGACTGGACTGAATACACTATCTTTAGTATGCCCAGCGAGTTCACCCCTAGGTCTACACAATCATTGTACATCTACCGGATCACAGGGCACTACCGAAGAACTGAACGGTCACAGACAAAAAGGTGTTGAAGTGAACAACACAATGACACTTTTGGGGGAAAAGGACATCATTTGAAACGTTCAATGTCACGAGATCTAAATATTCGTCAGTATGATCTTCTCAGTCGTTGTAGTATAGGAAACTATGACTTGTAAGAAGACAGAGAACATTGATCCCTTTGTAATATTGTCTGTTTATTACAATGATAATGAGCCCTATTTCTGTGTGAAAGAATGATCAAGTATGTACTGTCTGTATAGTTGCAATAATTGTTAAATTGTATAATAAGTGTATTATTTTAATATAAACTTCAAGCAATTCGTTGGGAAGTACCCTAAATCATATTTGTTGTGATGTGTTTGGCGCGTAATCTGTTAAAATGGAACCTTGGCGTTCGTTTGTTGGTAACGGTCGTGAGCATTGTTAGAGTTGCGTAAATTCGAATCTGGTATCAGGATAAATATAACAATGAGTCACCGATTGTATACTATTTATTTTTTATTAGCTAAGCAATAAATGACAAATGCAACTTTCGTATATACGGGCTCACTATAATACCACACAGGGCAGAACAGGGAACTGACAGGATGTACGTAAACAGTTGTTCTTATACTGTGATAGGTGTTGGGGAATAATCTGAATCAGTTGGTAACATAGGTAAGATGTTTTATATTCATCATATGTTTGTATGTTACTTCTCATCAGAATGTGTTTGTATAATACTGTGGCGGGGTTGCAGTATCTGGTCTCTGTCAAGACTAAGTTATTTGGGCCGGAGAGAGGGGAGAGGTCAAGCGTGTATCTCTTGGCTCCACAATGTCTGTGTGCCAGTCAATGTGTCTCTGTGATCTTGTCAAGATAGGATGGATTTGATATATGCCTGTTGATATGGAGGATTTGTTTATGGTTCTGAGTTTGAGAAGAGAACATAGTTTCGGAGACAAAGCTGAACGATAAATTATGGCCAAGGCTGTCTGGCTATGTGTGTCTTTGCTATAAAGGATCTCAGTTGCAATGTGTAAGGGACTCTCAGAGAATTCATTTATAGACACTGAATTGATCTGAGAGTCACAGGGTTGTGATGGAGCTCATATAATTAAAGATGGACTTTGTGATAACTAACTCTGACTTGTGTATGGTTTGCTCTCATGATTTGGTAAATTCCACGACATAGGTCAACAGACGGGTTGGAACAATGTCTATCACAGTAGAGGCTGAGCGTGGTTTAGACTTGCTCAGCCTATCGCAGGCGCTCAGGCGGGTCCCCGCCTCTTGGCGCTTCTTGGAGTCCTCCCTCCGTTCCGTTCTGGTATCACAGCCTAGTTATAACAGTTGCTCAGTTCCTGCTATTGTGTGGTTCAGTATTTTTCCATCTCAGTTAAACCTCGTGATGACCACCCCTCCCTATGCCTGCTTAACCATAACTTTGTAAGATACAGCAAGTCACACCAGGTGCTCAATATTGTTACATACAAACACAAGGACAAAGCATTTGCTGGGCTGTTATCTACAGTTTTGCAATATACAGGTCACACCATGTTATTCAGTTCTTATCAAACACACACACACACAAACAGGCAAGTAGATGTAGCAAGCAGTTGTTTAATCTCATGATGATGCTCAAGTGCACAAATGCAGATACTTCACACAGCCAACATCAGATAATTTTTAATCATATATATATGGTAATGGCTATAATGTAAAACACAGAATCCCACAGCATCAGAACAGATAGAACAGACAACTCTTTTTTTTTTTAAGAAAATATTTTATTCAGTATAAAAAAACATGAATATATATATATATTTTTTTATATGAATCAATATAACGATGGTGCAGTAAAACCGTCCTGATACTGGGTTTACATGGTTACTAAATAAATTGCGGCGCGTCCTCTGAGGTTGAGTGGCACAAAAAATGCTTGCCAGTTAGCAAACTAACGTTAGCGCATTAAGTTTGACAAGGAAGTTTGACAAAGAAAATAACCGGTTGAAAATACTGAAACGAGTTGCCTAGCTGGTATCTGTGGCAATTGTGTAATCATTTTATGTATTATCGGACTCGAAGTCTGAACCTGATGACTCAGTTCAGTCGATCAGGCCCAATTTAGTTCTGAAAGGGACGATGAGTAATTGTTACAATCAACCGAAGTCATCCGGAATGTTGGAAAGGGTAAGGCATTGCATTTGGCAGTCATGTCAACAAACGACAGGCACGGAAATGTGTTTCTCTCAAATTAGTTTTGCAAACCAAAGAAGATGGGAGTTGACGTGTCTGTTTTCATCAGATAAACTGCGAGATTTTATAAACATTGGAATCAGTCATTCTTGGTAAGTGTCAATATTCACCTCAAATATTAATTAACGAACCTATTAGCTAATAAAGAAATATTGCACGGGGAGGTGTGGTAACTAGCCAATATACCACTGCTAAGGGCTGTTCTCCGCAAGACGCAACACGGAGTGCCTGAACACGGCCCTTAACCGTGGTATATTATCCATATACCACAAACCCCTAGTTACCAACGTAATTAGAGCAGTACAAATAAATGTTTTGTCATACCCGTGGTATACGGTCTGATATACCATATACCACACACACTCGAGGTGCCTTATTGCTATTATAAACTGTTCACCAACGTAATTAGAGCAGTAAAAATAAATGTTTTGTCATACGGTCTGGTATACGGTCTGAAATACCACGTCTGTCAGCCAATCAGCATTCAGGGCTCGAACTACCCAGTTTATAGTTATTAGTAGCCAATGACTGTCAGTGAGCATTCATTAATTTGATGATAAACCTGTGTGCCCCTTTTTGACAGCTGTCTTGGCTTGACTTCTACATTGGTAAGTTCACTATGCAGGTACTGTATGTAGGCTATAACCTAGCTATTGTGCCTCAGCAGTCAATGGCCAGATGCAGAAATGTGAAGGTAATTAGTCTATTGCAGTGATTCCCCCGCTCCCCCAAAAGAAACTCGGTCCAGCGTTAAACTTACTCTTGAAAGTTGTAATAGTAGAATGCACAAGGTGCAATTTCAAAATTGGGTAGTGCATCATCAGTTAATCTTGTAATGTTAGTCATACCTTAGAGAGCTATTTATAGAAATGTCCAGATCAACTAGCCCAAGTCAGCTAACGTATTTTTAGCCCATAGGTATTGCTGTAAACATTTTGTTGGTTTTATTTGTCAGGATCTGTATTATTCCTACTTCAAGTTGTTCATCAAAGCACCATGCTATGTGTATGGAGTACCCTCTTGTGATCAATGCTCTGAAGAGGTTCAATCTCTTCCCAGAGGCACTGTAGGAGTTGGAACTATGGTATTATTTTGCAAGAATTTATCATTTTGTAAATATGCAAGTGCAGATATTTATTTATTTCACCAAACAAAGACTAAAGAGAAGCAATGGCTATAATTTAATTTGGATTATTTTTCCCTTCGGGTCTCGTTTTTTCAGAGTTCCCAGTTGTCTTAATCTCAGTGTAGGGAAGGAGAGAGCAGCAGAGGGTCCGCCTCTCATGGTCCCTGCTCTCTCCTTCCTTTCCTGTGGTGAGATTGACCAGTCTTGCACCTGATGGCGAAACTCAAGTCGCACAGCATCTGCACCTACATTTGCATCTGCCTCATTCACAAATATTTTTTTCTCCCTATGACCAGAGAAAGTGAAATATTCCTCTATATTAAAATAGACACGACGAGCTGCAAATAATAATGAAATCGCAGGGCTATCAATACACTTGGCTACTTATTCATTGCAGCGGCAGCGCAATTGGAAGTAGGGAGAAGCACGTTTTATGTTTTGCAATAGTTGTTGATGTAAAACAGTGTTAACTGTGCTGAATAAAAACTTAAACATGAACTCACTCATAAAAAGTGCAGCTCTTTGCTATATGCTTTGACAGTTTCTCTCTGGTCATGGGTTTAAAGCTTATTAAATCTCAAGTCTAGTATCAAACTTTGCTTTGACTGGGGTCGTGGAAGCTGCAGGCATGTTGATTTGAGCTATCTGATTGGCCAGCGCAGTAGGCACGCTCGAAAGAGTTTGTCTTTTCAGACAAATGAAATGGTCCAAAAGGGAAACACTTTGCTTACCCGGTGCGCAGGGCTTCTGAATCAAGTGCACCTACCGTCAACAGCGCAAAAAATATATATGTTTGATGATCAACTATGAATGCCTTAAAGATCGACCAGTCAATGACCACTGGTTTGTTGTAAGCCATGACAAGCAGTGGCATGATGGCACAAACATACTGGTACCCAGGCTAGTTTACCCCTATGGTACTCAATAAAACCATGGTCTTTGGTATCCATGCTGTTTTGGTGCCCCTAGCCACTCTAGGAGAGAATCTGATGGGCTGTTTTTTTTTTTTGGGGGGGGGGGGGGGGTTCTTTCCAGTGGCAGTTGTCTTGAAGGTCTCATCACCGTCCTGTGTCTCTTCTTCAACCATGGAGAGGTAAGAGAGAGTTTAGCACTTTGGAGCTGTGTACTCCCGAGTGACGGAGGGGTCTAAGGCACTGCATCGCAGTGCTAGATCCATCACAACAGACCCTGGCTCGATTCTAGGCTGTATCACAACTGGCCATGATTGGGAGTCCCATAGGGCGGCTCAAAATTGACCCAGCATCGTTCGGGTTTGGCCGGGGTAGGCCGTCAATGTAAATAAGAATTTGTTCTTAACTCACTTGCCTAGTTAAATAAAGGTAAAATAAAAAATAAAAATGCATGTTTTGTTGAGATTCATGTAAATTGATTGTTGTTTACAGTGTATGGAAACTATCTTAGACCCTCATGGGGGTTGGCTGGTGGTGAATGCTATCTCAACTAGGGATGCACGATATATCGGTAAACATATCGGAATCAGACGATATTAGCTAAAAATGCCAACATCGGTATCAGCCCGATGTCTGGTTTAATGCGATGTTAAAAACTTGATGTCAAAGCTACCGTGCATGCCTGTATAACGTAGGTACATAACTTAATGAGTTGAGCAGTCATTTGAAAGATTAAGAACATTTCAGTGAGACAATTAAGGCGAAATCCATTAAAGCCAAGATAATGGAATTCATTGACCTTGACAATCAACCGTTCTCTGTCGTAGATGATGTTGATTTTTGCAGACTGGTCGAGCACTGGTGCACACTACCAAGTGCGCTATTTTTCAGATGTTGCCCTAACAGAGTTACACAGTAATAGCGTCACTGCTATTAGCTTCACGACATACATACTATGGAACGTCGATTGGGTCTTTGAGTGTCAAAAGATACAGTAGCACTGTCAAAGCTGTACAAAAAAGTCTGCAAACACCTGCCACGAACGATGTGTTTACAATACCGCGTTGGTAATAAATTTGTTCGACCACAACTTCTGGGGTAGCTAGCTTTAGCTTGGTACCTAGCTAGCACCTATACAACCAGCCTGAAAACAATGACCAGTAGAACCTGCAGTCATTTTCATTATTCTTAGCAATGATTTAGGAATCCTTGTGAGAAAGTATTAGCTAGGTTGCTACTTGTTGTTTGTGGCTATCTTCACATAGATGGGTTGGGTCCGACCACCATTAATCAAATAATAACTGTTTTATAAATTAGGATTATTTTAGATGATGACACTTGGCTATATAGTCAGCTAACTAACTATAGCTACTGAAACAGATGTCTATTTACTATGTTTTTGGGGAAGAACATTGTTTGCATCCATGAGCTAGCTAGCTTTTTTAAAAATGACCAGTACTATAGGTGCGCAAGACAACTTTACCAGCATCATAGCATACATATCAATGAATCGTTGTGACATATGAAATACGAGTGATAGTGTAATCAATGTGTGTAATCAATGTGTAATAACTACGTACAAAAACATTTTATGTGACGTGCAGTCATTTCCAGGTCCTGATTGGTCAACAAGCTTATTTGACACTCAAATAGTGTTATTTTACTTGTATCTTTTTTGACGCACAAAGTTGCAAACGTTCCATAAAGATCCTGGTAAGAATGAAACAACTGAACAGCAAAGTAAGTGAAAGAAATAGGTTTTGATTATGTTTTACTGGTAATGGGGACATACTGTACATAAATGCCAACAAATAACTTTTTGGTCAGTGTGGTGTGTGTGTGTAACCTTTATTTAACTAGGCAAGTCCGTTAAGAACAAATTCTTATTTACAATGACGGCCCGGACAATGCTGGGCCAATTGTGCGCCGCCCTATGGGACTCCCAATCACGGCCGGATGTGATACAGCCTGGATTCGAACCAAGGACTGTAGTTACACCTCTTGCACTGAGATGCAGTGCCTTAGACCGCTGCGTCCGTGTGTGTGTTAACTATTCAACTGTAATCCTTAAAATCCCACAAAAATGTTAAATATCGGTTATCGGTATCATTTTTTTTGTCAAGGAAAATATTGGATATCGGTATCGGCCAAAAATATCATATCAGTGCATAATCTCAACTCATGCTATGTATTCCAGAGCACTCAGGTCATGTGGACTCCACCGCTGAGGGAGAGCTTCTCCTAATCCCTTCTTTGTCCTGCAGATGCTGCTGTGAACACGCATTCTCAGGTATTTTCAGTTCACATGCCATTGATCTTAACTATTTATAACCATGTTGGGCTTCACCACTCTTTTCAAAACCCTATTGATTTTGTATAAATAAATATTCAGTTAGATATATGTTCACTTAGATAAATTAATACATGTCACTGATGATTAATGCAAATAATACTGTAGTCTTTGCACCATTTATTAGGCATTCCAACCCTGGAGGAAGATCCCTAGTAATTCTTGGTGCTTTGCAATGTGTTGTTCCTTCTTCCTTGGCCATTTGCCCAGTTTGTTTTGCTAACTCGGGTAAATAAATCCACACACTGAGGTCAAAACGCATACCTGGGATGTACCAGTCATTTTTCAAGATTCTGTTTATGTACTGAAGATCCTGTTTATGTACTGAAGATGTCTGTTTGCTTGTTATTTGACGGGCTATCTCCACTGCCAAGATGACGTCACTACTTGTTGTGCACCTGGTATTACTACTGAATTGATATTTGTCACAGGATTAAGAAACATACACAATTATCATAGTATAGTATATTTTTCATAAATTATGGTTTAATGATGGATCCATGTATTTTGATTTGCTCAAATGTTATTTATTTCTCTCTTTAGGCTTCACTTGCCATCTGCTTTATTATGTTGTTTGGGAATTTGGCACTTTGACATCCTTTTACACTTCTTCCCTGGTTGCTGGTTGGGTGGGAAGACTAGGAAATAGACTGAAATGCCTGAATACACAAGTGTCATTTTGTCACACTCATTCCTGTGGTGTTTTGTAGGCCATCATCGCACTGAGAGACGATGTCGCACGAGTCTTCAAACCTGGAATCGTCACAATTGTATGCTGGGGTAAATTGGTGAAATTACATTCCTCAGAATTTGACATTTTTCTGTGACCTTTTTCAAGAGAGATCATTGAATTCCAATGGTATGATAGCATCACAAGTGTCTCAACTCTATACCCCCAATGTAACACCTGGTAAGATGCAATTACATACAGAGTATTGTGAAAGTATTCAGACCCTTTCTCTTTTTCCAAATTTAGTTACATTACAGCCTTATTTTAAAGTTTATGAAATTTGATTTTTTTTCTCATCAATCTACACACAATACCCCATAATGACAAAGTGAAAACAGGTTCTTAGAAAGTTTAGCAAATTTATAAAAAATAAAAAAAATCTGAAATACCTTATTTACATAAGTATTCAGACCCTTTGCTATGAGACTAGAAATTTAGCTCAGGTGCATCCTGTTTCCATTGATCATTCTTGAGATGTTTCTACAACTTGATTGTGGTCCACCTGTGGTAAATTCAATTGATTGGACATGATTTGGAAAGGCACACACCTATATAAGGTCCCACAGTTGACAGTGCATGTAGTTATGTTTGTTCCTTATATAATGACAAACCGGGGCGTAGGTTTAACTACTTTTAATGAACATATACTTCAGCTAGACAACTCCATGTTTAGCCATGCAAGGAATTCCTTAACCATCCGCATAGCCCGCTGGGTAACGTAGTCCAAATGTTATTAACACATAACAACACACATGTCAGAGCAAAAACCAAGCCATGAGGTTGAAGGAATTGTCCGTAGAGCTCCGAGACAGGATTGTGTCGAGGCACAGATCTGGAGATGGGTACCAAAAAATGTCTGCAGCATTGAAGGTCCCCAAGAACACAATGGCCTCCATCATTCTTAAATTGAAGAAGTTTGGAGCCACCAAGACTCTTCCTAGAGCTGGCCAGCTGGCCAAACAGCAATTTGGGGAGAAAGCCCTGATGGTCACTCTGACAGACCTCCAGAGTTCCTCTGTGGAGATGGGAGAGCCTTCCAGAAGGACAACCATCTCTGCAGCACTCCACCAATCAGGCCTTTATGGTAGTGGCCAGACGGAAGCCACTCCTCAGTAAAAGGCACATCACAGACCGCTTGGAGTTTTCAAAAAGGCATCCAAAGGACTCTCAGACCACGAGAAACAAGATTTTCTGGTCTGATGAAACCAAGATTGAACTCTTTGGCCTGAATACCAAGTGTCACGTTTGGATGAAACCTGGCTCCATCGCCATGATGAAGCATGGTGATGGCAGCATCATGCTCTGGGGATATTTTTCAGCGGCAGGGACTGGGAGACTGGGCCAACTTTGATTTGATTTGAGGGAGACATGGTGGAGTGGTAACGCGCATGTAAGCAGTTGCTCCCAACGCCACTTGGGTACACTGCAGCATCCACCGAGAGGCTCTTGCTGCCAAGGCCTTTCAAGCCTGACATCTTGAAAGACGTTTTGGACACTACAGTGAAAATGGTTAACTTTGTTAAAGCAAGGCCCCTGAACCCTGGTGTATTTTCTGCATTATGCAATGATATGGGCAGCAACCATGTAACGCTTTTACAACATACAGAAGTGCGCTGGTTATCAAGGGCCAAAGTATTGACACATTTTTGGGGAATAGAGAGACGAGCTTAAAGTTTTCTTTACTGACCATAATGTTCACTTATCTGACCGCTTGCATGATGACGAGTTTCCCACACGACTGGCCTATCTGGGTGATGTTTTTTCTCGTCTGAATGATCTGAATCTAGGATTATAGGGACTCCGCAACTATATTCAATGTGTGGGACAGAATTGAGGCTATGATTAAGAAGTTAGAGCTCTTTTCTTTCTGCATTAACAAGGACAACACACAGGTCTTTCCATCATTGTATAATATTTTGTGTGCAAATGAACTCAAGCTTACGGACAATATCAATTGTGATATAGCGAAGTACCTGAGTGAGTTGGATGCGCAATTACGCAGGTACTTTCTCGAAGCGGACAACACAAACAACTGGATTCGTTATCCCTTTCATGCCCTACCTCCAGTCCACTTACCGATATCTGAACAAGAGAGCCTCATCGAAATTGCAACAAGCGGTTCTGTGAAAATGTAATTTAATCAGAAGCCACTGCCAGATTTCTGGATTGGGCTGCGACTCAGAATATCCTGCCTTGGCAAATCTCGCTGTTAAGACACTGCCCTTTGCAACCACGTACCTATGTGAGAGTGGATTCTCAGGCCCTCACTAGCATGAAAACCAAATACAGGCACAGACTGTGTGGGAAATGATTTAAGACAGACTCTCCAATACAACCCAACATTGTGCATCCTTTCAATCACTACCTTCTCATTAACCTGTGGTGAGTTATTCACAATGTTTGATGAACAAATAAGATTTTATAGGTAAGATGGCTAAATAAAGAGCAAAATGATTGATTATTATTATTTGTGCCCTGGTCTTAAAAGAGCTCTTTGTCTCTTCCCACGAGCCGCATTGTGACAAAAACTCACACTCATTCTTATGTTTAATAAATGTATCGGATAGTGTATGTGTTGCAGGCTTACAATGATGGCAAAAAACAACATTTGAGAGTACGCTGACCCAGGTGCTAGAGGGGGTACGCAGCTGGAGGTTGAATGTTTGGGACTATAAAAAGTTTGGGAACCACTGGTCTAGAATGGCATTGTATGCTGTAGCGTTAAGATTTCCCTTCACTGGAACTAAGGGGCCTAGCCCAAACCATGAAAAACAGCCCCAGACCATTATTCCTCCTCCACCAAACCTTACAATTGGCACTATGCATTGGGGCAGTTAACGTTCTCCTGGCGTGAGGACGTGTTTCGATTGCTCCAGTCCAATGGTGGCAAGCTTTACACCACTCCAGCCAATGCTTGGCATTGTGCATCGTGATCTTAGGCTTGTGTGTGGCTGCTCAGCCATGGAAACCCATTTCATGAAGCTCCCAACGAACAGTTCTTGTGCTGATGTTGCTTCCAGAGGCAGTTTGGAACTTGGTAGTGAGTGTTGCATCTGAGGACAGATTTTTACGCGCAATGCACGTCAGCACTCATCTGTCCCATTCTGTGAGTGTGTATGGTCTACCACTTCCTGGCTGAACCATTGTTGCTCCTAGACGTTTCCACTTCACAATAACAGCACTTACAGTTGACTGGGGCAGCTCTAGCAGGGCAGAAATTTGACAAACTGACTTGTTGAAAAGGTGGCATCCTATGACAGTGCCACGTTGAAAGTCACTGAGCTCTTCATTAAGGCCATTCTACTGCCAATGTTTGTCTATGGAGATTGCATGGCGGTGCGCAAAAATTTTCACACCTGTCATCAACGGGTGTCGGTGAAATAGCCAAATCCACATACTGATGTATATGCTGTATAGTGTATATATTTACAAAAAATATACAGTATATGGAGTATTAGAAATTATGCAAACAATTACATTGATGGAAGCCACAATCTATCTGAAATATTAAAGCTGACCCACCCCCTAAAAATATATATACACAGTACCAGTCAAAAGTTTGGACACACCTACTCATTCAAGGTTTTTCTTTATTTTTCACTATTGTAGATTAATAGTGAAGACATCAAAACTATGAAATAACACATATGGAATCATGTAGGAACCAAAAAAGTGTTAAACAAATCAAAATATATTTTAGAGTCTTCTAAGTAGCCACCCTTTGCCTTGATGACAACTTTGCACACTCTTGGCATTTTCTCCACCAGCGTTTCCAAAAGTCTTGAAGGAGTTCCCACATATGCTGAGCACTTGTTGGCTGCTTTTTCCACCACTGCGGCTTCAGAGTGAAGTGGCATCCCATAACACACTGCATTTTTTTGAGTTTGCGCAATTTAACACAAATGAATGTCGGCTTGCCTAATTATGAGTCACCTGTATTTATTTGAGTCTGATTTCGAGACATGACACGCTACATCTGAAATACTTCCCACATTAAAATGTTTAACTGTTACCAAGGTTTTTATCGTGTAAAACGTCAGGGGGAATTATTTCATTTGAATTTCATGCATGTTTTATTATTTAAATGTGTAACATGAATTGCATCATTCAATTCAAGGGTGTGTCCTGGAGTTGAAGGGTTTATTTGATCCCTTCGCCACTCTTGAAGTCACCCTGCGAGTTTCGTCAGCATCACACGACAACGGAGAGCCCTGCGTGAGAGTTGGCAGGGGTTTGGGATTCACCGTAGGTCCTGTACACACAATGATGGTGTGCTTTGCACTTGGTTTAAATATGCAGAGAGGAACAATATACATTTCATTTACTTTTAATTGCTTTCCATCAACACTTACAAAAAAAAAAAAGTTTCCGCCCTACATGTTCTTATTGTATTCAACAACATATTGCAGGAGAATGTTCTGTGCTTGACTGAGGTCAGTGTAATACATGGTCCTAAAGAATACCCTGTTTCTATGGTACAGATCAGAGCCATATTATATTATTCATGGTAAAGATGATACAATACAGATGGAATCCGTTGGAATACCACTTGTGTTCTACAATGAATTGTACCTACTGCATACATATAGTATCACAAATACCCAAACAACATTTGTAATGACTTAAAATAGCCAACACACCAGAATTGTGTTCAAACAAAAATTGCAACAATGCACATTTACCTTTTTGTTAAAAGATAGGTGTTTGGCGAAATGCATTAGATTTCTGTCATTTTCATTCGTGATATTGAAGTTACAATAATTCTGCACATTTGCTGATATTGCATGTAAAAAATTACAGTTCATACCATTCGTGAACAAACACCACGTCTGTGACATACAAACACATACAGTACATTATTGACAAATTAGTATGATGAAGTGTACTAATGAGTTCCTATTTGTCATGTAATACATCAGGTTAGTGGTCGGGTCGGGTTGAGGAGGACGTGACTTTCACAACAACATTCAGAGTACTACCGCATTCATATTTCACTTCAGTTTCAGCAGATATGATGAACAGCCTGTCGATATGCCGTCCTAGCTTGCTCGTCTCTCTTACGCATTTTGAGCCACGTGTGTGTGCACTACCTGAACATTAACACTATGTCTACCGTATGAATAAAATACAAACAACGAGCATTCACAAGGCACGTCAGCTATTGTCTGTATAATCAGCCACACACTAATAGTCAATAGAGGAGACACACAACGTGGATGGGGTTTGACAAACTCCCGCTAGACAGCTCAATAGAAACATCACTCCAGACATTGTATTGTACTGAAAACTCGTCTATTATTGCTAAAACAGGAGCACGTGTGCTAAGCAAATGAGAAATATATAATTGCATTTTACAGATCATTTCTGGAAATATCTTTCAGCATAAAAATGACATGTGCAATATTGAACTTACCTTTACGGTGTACATTGTGACACACAAGTACCAAAACTTGTACAGCATAAATGGTACAATATTGTGAGAATACAATTTGACTGCACAGAATAATGTTGCTCGTTGCTTTTAGAAGAAATCTAACGGCACATTGCTTTTTTGTTCACTTTCCTGTTTATCAAAAATAATTGTCCCAAGAATAATAAATCCAACAATAATACACAAAATAGGTTATAATATTGAAATACTGTGCGAATAGTGACAGACAAGCGATGAGTGTAAAGAACTTCCCACAATCAGAAATCATATTGATTTCAAAGTTGTAACTTTTTCTAGACATTTGAGCAAACAGTTCTGTGGGTCTTCAGATTCAATGGTTTTTAACTCAATTCAGGCCTGTGCACTAATTCCTACTGGCAAACAAATCTAAAGTGCTTATTGTAGTATTCATCCCATCACTTTCTTAACCTTAAATTAGTATTTCAGAAAATGTTCCATTGAAACATACAACAGAAAGCACACAATTCCACAGAAACAGCATAACAGTGACATATACTTACAACAACAACAAATATTCTCAGTTGGAACAACTTGATCTGAGCAGCAATACCAATACTGAGAATGCAACTTGCAGAGTATACAGTACAGGGGCAGTGAAAAGATGTTGCCACACCAACCGTTGTCAATGTTTCACAAGCAAGAAAGATTACGGGGTAAAGGCGTCTGAATGTCTACATTCTTCTTTTGGTTTGCAACAGTTTCGTTTTAGATTACCCGTGTTAAGTCAGGATGTTACCAGTTTGCACTGATGAAATCACAGAAATAACAACTTGAATCATCATGGCTTGACTGATGTGTTTTTGGAGCTGGTGTAGCTGGTTTGTGTATGGTACATTTTGGAAAGGAAATATATATTATTTAAAAAAATGTAGACAGAGACCAGAATAGCTCACACTTTTGTGTGTGCCAAAAAAAACAGGATGCAAATGTGAATCTCTTAATTGGTAATAAAATATAACTTAAAATATACATGAGAAAATATACCTTATATAATACAATTAAGTACATTTATGCATACACAACAATTAAAGAAGATTCCGCATATGTGTGGCGATGGTGGCCCCATCCTTTGGCATCTGTGGCAGTGAGTGGGAAATGATTGGTTGACATGGGGTTTCGACCCATGGGGTTTCGGTAGGCAGTGTGAGTCTGGTTCATTCATGTCCCGGCAATGTGCTCGCCACTGCCCGGGCAGTCAGTCCTCTGTGCACTGGGGGAGTCCTCAAGACCCCCTTAGCTACACTGGACCACTGGAGCTCAACTGTTGACCCAGCAGACCCACAAAAGGGGCTTCTTTTCCAGAGACCAGTCTGATTGCTCTGCTCAAGTCCTAGCTTGCTCACTGTACCAGGGTGGCCCTCTGTGGGGTTAGGTGGGGGGTTAGTACAAGGTCTCCTCGATCACAAGGCAGTCTCTAAGGCTGAACTCTCTCCTCCTGCCTCGGTAGTGTCCATGTTGACTCTAACACAGGCGACCTTCTCCTGGCTGCCAGGAGACAAGGGAGGGAAACAGATGGGAAGAGAAGCATCAATGGGCTGGTTGTGCTGTGCTGGGCCAGGATATCAATGTGTCAAGGATGAGCAGGAAATGTGTTTCTGATGTAAGTGCAATGCTGTCTGTGAAAGTGTCAGACGGCAATGCTAAAATTAAACTCAAAGCTCATACCATGCTCTAAGAATATACGGTTGTTAAACACCCTAGACTTGAAGATGGCGGGCTCATGTGTTAAATTATGTTGTCCTTAACCATTATAATTAGGACGGAAGGATAAAATGTGGCAGCACCCAGTTAGATCCTCAGGACATGTAAGAACCTCAGGGCAAAGCCTCAACGCTTTGCTTTTATGTATTGTAGGCAAATATATCTGTAGGCAAATACAATATTCAGGAAAATAGAATGTATTCTCGTTTTATGGAAATATCCACACACAATTCAGATCTCACAACATACATGCAAGTGAAAATTATGCAAGTTATGACACAAGGAAAAGCAAGATCTTAATAGTCTCATTACATACGAATGGATAGATTGTCCTTATCATACCTATTACTTCATGTGCTAGTCACAGAATTAAGTAGATTATTTAGTTGTATTAGATTCGTTACTGTCCATTAGAATAGTCACAGAATATAATAGAATTATATGATCTACAAGTGATCTTGTCTTAATGAGATTTCAGTAGACCTGAGGTGTGCCTGGAAAAAGGCTCCTGCATTTTCAGGACAAAGAGGGGTCACCCCTCTTTGTCCTGAAAATGCAGGAGCCTTTTTCCAGGCACACCTCAGGTCTACTGAAATCGTTGGCATAGCTACCTTTGGCTACGCTTCATAGACGGGCCGAAGTCGGCGCTCAACGCCACTGCTTTGCATGCCCCGCTTTTGGCCATTTCCTCAGAGATATTAACATTGCTGAGGTCACATGAGCTACGTGCAGCAAGGAAAACAGGACAGAACAAGGGAGGGGAGACAGACATGCATGCATATGGATAAGGTAAACAAACAAAAGATTTGAAGCACACGGGGCTACTCGGCACCAGTTCTCGCTCAAAGCGTTTCTCTGTCATTGTATCTTGCACTGAAAATATGTAACAATCGCTTTGGAGGCAATTGTGACTTGGATGATGGTTGTCTGGGGTGAGTTCTCTATGTAATCAATGTGTACATTAGTCATTAGTATTCACATGGTTTTAGAGCCTTTTTACCTTGCCATGATACGATGGAGCAGTATGTATCATCATAACAACCCCCCCCCCCCCATAAAAAAAGAAAACACAAACGCAACACACAAGGGAGTGTGATTTCAATAAAAAGGTGTCATCTACAAGGTATAGTAAATAGCCAAGTTACGTTATAACTTAAGTTAAGTTATTTTGGCCATGCGCTCACTGATGTTACTGTATATTACTGAGTAGGGTTAAAACTCAGCACGTGGGCTGGATGTATCAGACACCCACCCCTACCGCCTCTTCATCCACTGGGAGGGTACGAGCGATTATTCTGTACGATCTGTTCAAGATAAAACACGTTACCGAACTAACATCACGGTTACCTTTACGTTGCAATACCAAGAATGTAGAGATGTAGATTTTTTGTTGTTGTTGTTGTTGTTTTGTACCCTAATAAAATGACATCATCAAGTCATACAAAGATAAAGCCAAAGAAAAGTGCCCTTCATTTATCTATCCAGTGTAATGTTGTGTATTGTACTCCTGTTGTCGGGTGGGCGGCACTCACCTCCCTGAGAACGTTTTGACTGGGATCTTGAGCAGGTTCCCAGCGTCATAATGGACCTTCACAGCATTCACGCCCACCTGTTCTACGAGCAATAAAGCCTGGGCCTCCTGGGACCAAAGGGAGAATTACAATTGAGTGTACCCATGAGAGTGCAGTCAAATTGACATCGTCTGAGCGGCTTTGCCCGATTCTAGTTTGATTTCTGTGGGGGAAAGTCGTGTTAGCGTGCTAGACAGTGAATGTTGTCGGGGGGAGCTAATGGCTTTAAAGTGCCACTGTGTGTTACCCGTTTCTCCCTCTCCTTCTTCTTCTTGTCATCCTCTTTCTTCTTCTTGCTCTCGGGCATCAAGTCGTCCAGATAGCTGAGCTCCCTCTTGGTAAAGAAAAAGTCGAGAAGCTTCCGAATGAATACGAGGGCCAGCACCTTTAAGCAAAAACAGGATATTTTAAGAGGGGGAGAAAGGAAGCAAAATAACTACACAGACCCATACACACGGTTTTAGATATTTCCATTGTTTAAAAACACCCTTGTTGGTAGACAAGATATCACATTTCTCCAGATTGTAAATGTGGAGAGTGATATTAACCATGGAGAGATAGATTGATGGCAGTACTACTATAGCACATTTCTCTCTATGGGTATTACCATCATGGGGAAAACGACAGCGGCTGCGGAGGCCTTGATGACCCAGAGCAGTATGAGGCAGGTGAGCTGCACCAGGGTGAAAACATGGACCTTCCACAGGGGAACGTAGCGCAGGTAGATCAGGTCAGGCTGGTGCTTGGCTGGCATACCAAACAACTTGATACGGTCAAAGAACTAAGAGAGCGAGAGGGAGAGAGAAATGTGGGCATTGTCCTGAGCACCATTAATCATCCATTTCGCATTTTTGTCAGGAAACACATTTGCAATGAAATAGTTCAACTGCAATGACATGTTTTCTTGATCAAAGGAGTTTAATTACAATTGCAATGCCTACAGACAAGGCATTGCATTACTGTCTAAAGATCAAAATCTCTGATCATATCTTCAACTAATCAGTGAATATAATCTCACCTGAATGCCTTTGAGTGAAGAGGCTCCCATGTAGAGGAAGACCCCGTACAGCACCGGCATAGGAATGAACTGGAGGTTGGGCGAGAAAAGTTGAACATACAGTATATAATCATAATCATAATCATTTCAAGCGCCTTTCAAAAAAATCATCCATGTCAACATTTCAACTGTAAGGTGAACACCTAAGAGTCAAACTGCTTAGCATTCACATTGCATTAGGGGTCCAGCGCCCATTGTCATACATTAATAATCCATCTTGTTTTTTATAACACTTTTCTAAAACCCAAAGAGCTGTGACCTTGAGTGCGGAGGTCATGAAGACGGAGCAGCCCATGAGGACAAATATCATGAAGCCGGTGACCCTCTGCTCTCTGATGCCCAGGAACTTGGGCTGTTCTCCTGGCGCCGAGCAGCCCGACTCCACCTTTAGGTTTGATTCCATCACATTAGACGAATGTCGATTATACTCAAGAGAAAAAAAGCCAAAATCACAACTAATCACTTACAACAGAGGTGTCAAACTTAATACCCGGAGGGCCGAATGTCTGCTGGTCTTTGTCATTTCCTATCAATATGTTCAGTTAAGACCTAGACAACCAGGTGAGAGCAGTCCCTAACTAATTATTGACCTTAATTGATCAACGAAGTACAAGGGAGGAGAAGAACATTTAAAAAACGCAGACACTCTGCCCTCCAGGAATTGCGCTTTACACCGCTGACCTATAACGAATAAACAGAAGACAGCAGCAGGCTTGCCAACCTTGAGGCTGTTGACGTGGGAGATGGAGAGCACGGTGGCGGCTACGAACCAGGGCAGGCCCATGATGGAGCAAACCCCCAGCATTACCGCCACCACCAGCAGGTCCAGATGGTAGCCACAGCCTTTCTACATGACGGAGAAGAAGGGGGGGGAAAGAAGAGGATAAAAAAAGTGATTATAGTAGTCGGGAGCACCAAATTGTACACAGTGAATATGCTTCGTGAAAACACTAGCTACATTAAAACCTTTGAATGTTAATATAATGGACAGAACTAGGAGACAGAACATTGTAAGAAATGTGTCTGTTCCACCTCACCTTGACAGTGGAAATGTAGACTACGGACGTCTATGCCGTAAACCAGCGCTTGCTCACCTTGAGCTTGTGCTCCTTGCGGTTGATGATGACGGCGGTGATCTGCTGGTCCATGAAGATGAGGATGGTGCAGAGCAGAGCGGGCAGCGCTGACACCAGCAGGGTCCACCAGGGGTTGGTGCCCAGCGGGGAGATCAGCCAGCCGCGATGCTTAGAGGTAGGCTGTAGACCCAGAGCATAGAGTTAGCTTTTAAACTATAATGCTAATAGCTGGCAGTCAGGCTATAGTGTTCGAGTTAAAGTTTATTTGTCATATGCGCAGGAACACACGGTGTAAACAGTAAAATGAAATGCTTGCAGGTACCCCTCTCGACAATGCGACAACAATAAGAATAGAAAATAATGAAGTAATGCAAATGTATAAAAATAATAGAAGCTCAATAGAAGCTACAAAAAAAATTGAATACAAATTTAGCAGAGGTATAAATACAAGGAAGGCACATTACAATATTTACACGTGTGCCGGGGAAGGGAGATATGAAGTGTGTTGTGCAATATTAAACAGAAGTCCAATAGCAGCAGTGGTGTGTGTGTGTATGTGTGTGTATGTGTTTGTATCTGCATATGTGTGGGCTTGAGTGAGTGAGTGAGTGAGTTAGTGAGTGACTGAGTGAGTGCAGGTACGGAGAGTCAGTGTGAATGGTCACTTCCAGTTCAAATGTTTGGTTTGTGGGTAAAAACTATCTCTGAGCCTAGTGGTCCAACACCCGATGCTCCGATACCATCTGCCAGACGGTAGAGGAGTGAACGGTCCGTGGCTGGGTTGTGTGTGGTCCTTCGTGATGTTTTCCATTGTACATTACATTGTCCTGTGTACACTTGACTGTGTCCTGTGTGACTTTGATAGATTTTTGGCTATAATGCTAAGGCTAGTAGCTAGCTATCGCATTTACACTAGATAGCCTGCCGTGGTGCTTGGAGGTGGGCTGCAGCAGTGCAGAGAGTTAGCTTCAACGCTAAGGCTAAAAGAAAGCCACCCCATTGCGCTAGACAGATCTGAATAGGCCAGTGTCCACATTAGCTGACCACTATCACTTACTGCCTCGAGTAATCAGCCCAGGATATATATATCATTGCTGTCATCAGCATCACATGACATGTTGACATTATCAGTATGCCCTATGGTAGTACAGCGTCTTTTGAATGCCTACACAGAAATACAATATCAAAAGAGTCCTACCTCAAAGCGGTCGGGTACGTTGAGTTTAGGAGAGGGGATGCCCATCAGATAGTCCACCAGCACCATGATCATAATGGTCAGAAACACGGCAAAGTCACTGATGGTGGAGCGCACCTGCACAACCCGTGATAAGGACATTGCACAAACATGGTCGTGTGTAAACAACAAAGCCATTATAATTCACTCAGTGGGAACACCCACACACAGTAGCTAACAGTGACAGCAAAGCAAGGGACACATTGTGTGGGAGGAAGGTGATGACCTTGAAATTAACTGTGAATGTTGTTGCAGCACAATGAAACTTTTAGAGGAACATGAACACGCCCACTCGGACACGTGCATGGACGTGCGCGCACACACACACACACAATAGCTGTACGCCCTGATTGCAAGTGAATAACACACCTTTGTAGGGAAGTATCGCTCGGTCTTGATCTCCTTCAGGAAGGAGGAGAGGAAGAAGGTGGTGAAGAAGAGGATGATGGACCAGAAGAGGACATCTGGGATGTAGGGGCCGTGGTGACCACAGGCAGAACCAGCAAACTCTCCATGGAGCAGGTTACACATCTGGCAAAGAGAGTAAAAGGGTCAGAGAAATACACAGGCACAACAGATGTTTTTGCAGTGTGTGTTCCTTGTGTGTGTGTGTGTGTGTCCTCTGACTGACCGATACGTTGAGACTGTTCCAGGAGATAGTGTCTGGTGTGTGTCCTGTCTGGTTCCACGTCTGCAAGATCTCAGTGGAGGCGTTGGCCGGTGGAGAACACTGACACCTGAGTCAAGAGAATACATCTTACACACTCCATGCCTCACACTCCCCACACAACCATAATTTCCCCTTTTCCATCTTTGGGCACAAGTCAGTGGTAATATCATCTAAAACACTGCAATCCAAATAGAAAAGGTACATTTCCTGAATAAAATGTGTGTTCGGTCAGCGATCAAAACATTTTTTTTTTTTTTAAGGCAACGGAAAAATGGCAGCGCCCACTTCCCGCGGCTTTTTCCCTCCACCGAGGCTCCCTAACCCAGACTCACAAATAGAGGGTGAGGTTGTCCAGCTCGTTGTGCATGTTGACGGGGTAGTGTTCCCCCAGGTGGAAGAGCTTCTCCAGGGCCTCGTAGATGAAGATGATGCAGATGAGCGCGGCGAAGGCCTCCTCTGTGAAGCGGGTGATGTAACAGACCAGGGAGCTAGCGTCTGTGGCCACCAGGACCAGGCAGAGGAAGGCCGTCCACAGGCCGATGCTGGTCCTCAGAGACAGGTAGGACAGGCCGTAGTCCCTGGGTAGGAGAGGAGAGGAGTTTGAGATTCAATAGCAGGGCTGTCAAAACATTAAACAATGTAGTCGAGTTAACTCGCAGGATTCTCTGCGATTAATCGCAAATTACGAATTTGCTCAAAGTGAGCTTCAAATGTAAGATTTTTCATATTACAAAACATAACAAGAATATTGATATCTTGATTTTATCTAAAGCAAAGGTTAGAAAAATTTGGTAAATTAAGAAAGCACACTTTATTTAACCTCAATATCAACTTTACAAAGCATTGTACTAGATTTTAGCTGTATATATAATGCATTTTGGATGTTTTCAGTGTACTTTCACATTCATATCTTATTAGGTACTGCAAGCAGTGAGCTCAAAGCATAGAGGTTATGACAGTTGTAGGGGAGGAGCCATCACATGCCTTATGAAATTATTGAGGATTCATCAATGAACGACTTTGAACCTGTCCCGACTTCTTTCATAACTAGTTATGGAGTTTTTCCTGACCATGTGCTTGACCAAGAAAAACTCCAGGCACTTGATTTACTGTGCATGTATACAGTACATAAAACTCAGGGAGATACTGATCAGAAACAAATTAGAAATCCCCAAATGGCAGGTGAGCTTGTACTTGCAGGTTGTTACCACCAGAGGGCCACAGTGCAAATGAAAGTGAAACCAGGATATGGTTTAGCACTCACTTGCAAAACTTGAAGAGGATCTTCTCGAAAACTAGGACAGGCCCCGTACTGCCCAGTATAGTGAGGGGCTGCCCCGCAAACAGAGAGAAGGCCACTCCTGTGAGGGATGCCCCAAACAGAGACTCTATGGCACTCTGTAGCAAAATAAGAGAGGGAGGGGAAGAAGGAGTGAGAAGAGGAGGAGGTGGTAAATACATAAGAGGAAACCAGAGAGAGGGAGAGACTTAGGGGAATAAGGCAAAGCGGACAGAACACCCCACATAACATAGCACATCAGTTTAAAGCGACATTCCAGCTCAGGCTGCCTAGCATCAGACAGTGTAGACAAACTGCTTTGCTCCTTCCACCCCGCCAGCCTGTCGGTACTTATATCCCTCCGCCACTGGCCTTCTAGTGAGTTTACTCAGACGCATCACACACCCCGGCACGCTGACGCTAGCTAAGCCAACAGTCTCCCTCTGGAGTTACTGTAGGGTTTTTGTGTGTGTAGCTCATTGTCAGGATCAAAACATAGAGACAGTATATTGAGTAGCTCGCAGTGAGGAAGAGGGACACTGTCTAACCACATCCGATATGCTTTTAGTGATATTTGTATATAGTAATAAGCAAATAAGGTAAGACCTTTTGGTAAACGTATACATAATTAGTGCAAGGTTTACATTGACTTGTAGCCTGGTTAAACCAGTTCAACCAGGCAGCTGAGTGACTTGCATACATTAAGGGATACAGCACAGATGGAAGACAGACTGCTGTAATCGGAGTGACACTCATGGACAAGGACCCACTCACTATGTTGCCCTTAGTGGCCTCTCCCAGCAGCCCCCCGAAGGTGATGACAGGGGACATGCAGGCGCAGTAGAGGAACAGGATGGAGGCCAGACACTGCAGGTTCAACGAGTCCCGGATGTCGCTCCAGTAGAACGGGGCCTTCCGCTTTATATCCATCACCAGGCCTCCAAAGATCCTAGAGGAAGGGGAAAAACCACAACGCTTTACAGCGGGCTAATTAAAGTAGCAGCATTATACTCGCGTGGTGAAGTATCCCAGATGAATCCCAGATTACATCCATAGACTTCTGGATTAGGTTTTTTGGACCATACAGGAGACCATACAACCCACTGGGGGGGGCACACCTGTTGAGTCAACGTTTTCCACGCCATTTCAATGAAATTACATTGAGCCAACGTGGAATAGACGTTATTGACGTCTGTGCCGTGGGAACACATTATTGGACACTGAGATAACTCTTTTGGGTCTATAGGGCTCCCAGAGATTTGTTAGGATCCACAGATAACTTACACCAAAACCTAGGTACTTTCTGATACTGTAACATAAGAAACGGTTCAGTACTTTTCGGTTCTTCTGCCGAATGTGTCTCACGTCGTAACACTGACTGAGATGATCAAGCCTGTCTAGTAATATGTCGACTGGGCCAGCAGCCTAACTTTTCAGCGCGTTTGGCGTTCCAGTTCGACAAATTATACTGACCAAAAATATAAAGGCAACATGCCACAATTTCTCATTTCTTACCAAGTTACAGTTCAATAAAGGAAATCAGTCAATTGAAATAATTTCATTAGACCCTAATTTATGGATTTCACATGACTGGGAATACAGATACGCATTTGTTGGTCACAGATACCTTGAAGAAAATGGGCCTCTGTCACGACTTCCGCCGAAGTCGGTCCTTCTCCTAGTTCGGGCGGCGTTCGGCGGCCTTCTAGCCATTGCCGATCCACCTTTCATTTTCCATTGATTTGTCTTGTCTTCCCTCACACCTGGTTTTAATTCCATCAATTACATGTTGTGTATTTAACCCTCTGTTTCCCCCCCATGTCCTTGTCCGTAATTGTTTCTTGTAGTGCTTGTGTACGTTATGCTGGTGGATACCGGGTTTTGTTTGACCCATTCATTGATTGTTCTGTTAACGGTGGTTTTTATGTTTATTAAACGACACCGTTGTAAATCAGTTGTCGCTTTCCTGCACCTGACTTCTCTGCCGCCAGTACTCACCGCGTTACAGCCTCACAATGGGCCTCAGGATCTTGTTACGGTATATCTGTACATTGAAATTACCATCAATAAAATGCAATTGTGTTTGTTGACCATAGCTTATGCCTGCACATACCATGGAACATTTCTGGTATCTTTACACAGTACACTGAACAAAAATATAAACGCTACATGTAAAGGGTTTCATGTTTCATGAGCTGAAATAAATGATAGAAGAAATGTTCCATATGTACAAAAAGCTTGTATCTCTTAAATTGTCCACAAAGTTGTTTAAATCCCTGTAAGTGAGAAATGTATCCTTTTCCAAGATAAATAAATCAAATCAAATTGTATTGGTCACATACACAGATGGTATTGCGGGTGTAGCGAAATACTTGTGTTTCTAGCTCCAACAGTGCAGTAGTATCTAACAATTCACAACAATACACACAAATCTAAAAGTAAAAGAATGGAATTAAGAAATATATAAATATTAGATTGAGCAATGTTGGAGTGGCATTGACTAAAATACAGTAGAATAGAATACAGTATATACATATGAGACGAGTAAAGCAGTATGTAAACATTATTTAAACATTGTTAACTTATTTGGGATGGGGAGCAGTATTGAGTAGCTTGGATAATAAGGTTCCCAGAGTAAACTGCCTGCTACTCAGGCCCAAAAGCTAGAATATGCATATAATTAGTAGATATGGATAGAAAACACTCTGAAGTTTCTAAAACTGTTTGAATGATGGCTGTGAGTATAACAGAACTTATATGGCAGGCAAAAACCTGAGGAAAAATCCAACCAGGAAGTGGGAAATCTGAGATTTGTAGTTTTTCAAGTCATTGCCTATCGAAGATACAGTGTCTATGGGGTCATATTGCACTTCCTAAGGCTTCCACTAGATGTCAACAGTCTTTAGAACCTTGTTTCAGGCTTCTACTGTGAAGGGTGAGAGAATAAGAGCAGTTTGAGTCAGGTGTCTGACAGAATGCCATGAGCCAAATCATGCGCGTGGCCATGACAGGTAGCTGCGTTCCTTTTCATTTCTAAAGACAAAGGAATTGTCCGGTTGAAACATTATTGAAGATTTATGATAAAAACATCCTAAAGATTGATTCTATACATCGTTTGACATGTTTCTACGACCTGTAATATAACTTTTTGGACTATCCATCTGAGCTAAGCGATCGCGCATTGAGCATTTCGATTATTGGGCTAAACAAAAAGGAGGTATTTGGACAAAAATGATGGACTTTATCGAACAAAACACACATTTATTGTGGAACTGGGATTCCTGGGAGTGCATTCCGATGAAGATCATCAAAGGTAAGTGAATATTTATAACGCTATTTCTGACTTTTGTGACACCTCTCCTTTGGAAAATGGCTGTATGTTTTTCTGTGTCTAGGTGCTGACCTAACATAATCGCAAGGTGTGCTTTCGCCGTAAAGCCTTTTTGAAATCTGACACAGCGGTTGCATTAAGGAGAAGTTTATCTATAATTCCATGCATAACACATGTATCTTTTACCAATGTTTTTCTGTAATTTGATGTGGCTCTCTGCACTTTCACTGGATGTTTGTTTGAGACAATCCATTTCTGAACATAACACACCAATTTCAAATGAGGATTTTGGACATAAAGATTAACTTTATCGAACAAAACACACATGTATTGTGTAACATGAAGTCCTGTGACTGCAATCTGATGAAGGTCATCAAACTGACTTTTGTGACACCTCTCCTTCTTTGGAAAATGGCTGTATGTTTTTTGTGACTAGGTGCTGACCTAACATAATCGTTAAGTGTGCTTTCACCGTAAAGCCTATCGGACACTGTGGCTGGATTTACAAGAAGTTTATCTTTAAAATGGTGTATAATACTTGTATGTTTGAGGAATTTTAATTATGAGATTTCTATTGTTTTGAATTTGGCGCCCTGCAATTTCACTGGCTGTTGGCGCTAGCGTCCCACATATCCCAGAGAAGTTAAAGTGACTAGTGTTCCATTATTAAAGTGGCCAGTGATTCCAAGTCTATGTATATAGGGCAGCAGCCTCCAAGGTGCAGGGTTGCATAACCAGGTGGAAGCTGGCTAGTGATGGCTATTTAACAAGGTCTGATGGCCTTGAGATAGAAGCTGTTTTTCAGTCTCTCGGTCCCTGCTTTGATGCACCTGTTCTGACCTCGCCTTCTGGATGATAGCGGGGTGAACAGGCCGTGGCTCGGGTGGTTGATGTCCTTGATGATTTTTTTGGCCTTCCTGTGACATTGGGTGGTGTAGTTGTCCTGGAGGACGGGTAGTTTGCCCCCGGTGATGTATTGAGCAAACCACCCTTTGGAGAGACCTGCGGTTGCGGGCGGTGTAGTTGCCGTACCAAGCGGTGATACAGCCCGACAGGATGTTCTCAATTGTGCATCTGTAAAAGTTTGTGCCAAATTTCTTCACCCTCCTGAGGTTGAAGAGGCGCTGTTGCCACTGTCTGTGTGGCTGGACCATTTCAGATCGTCATGTGCGCTGAGGAACTTGAAGCTTTCCACCTCCTTCACTGTGGTCCCGTCGATGTGGATAGGGTGCGCTCCCTCTGCTGTTTCCTGAAGTCCACGATCAGCTCCTTTCTTTTGTTGACAATGAGTGGGAGGTTATTTTCCTGTCACCACTCTCCCAGGGCCCTCACCTCCTCCCTGCAGGCCGTCTCGTCATTGTTGGTAATCAGGCCTACTACTGCTGTGTTATCTGCAAACTTGATGATTGAGTTGGAGGCGTGCATGGCCACGCAATCATGGGTGAACAGGGAGTACAGGAGGGGGCTGAGCACACACCCTTGTGGGGCCCCTGTGTGTAGGATCAGCAAAGTGGAGGTGTTGTTTCCTACCTTCACCACCTGGGGGTGGCCCGTCACGAAGAACATGAACCAGTTGCACAGGGCGGGGTTCAGACCCAGGGCCCCGAACTTAATGATGAGCTTGGAGGGTACTATGGTGTTGAATGCTGAGCTACAGTCAATAAACAGCATTCTTACATAGGTATTCCTTTTGTCCAGATGGGATAGGACAGTGCAGTGCGATGGCAATTGTATCGTCTGTGGATCTATTGGGGCAGTAAGCAAATCCATCCACCTGACAGGTGTGGCATATCAAGAACCTCATTAAACAGCATGATCATTACACAGGTGCACCTTGTGCTGGGGACAATAAAAGGCCACTCTAAAATGTGCAGTTTAGTCACACAACACAATGCCACAGATTTCTCAACCGCAGACCACGTGTATGGCGTCGTGTGGGCACATGGTTTGCTGATGTCAACGTTGCGAATAGAGTGCGGTGGGTATAAAATCTTTGAAACTGTTGCTTTTATATTTTTGTTCCGTATAATTTGACCCAATATTATGACCATGGATGGGTAAATTTACCCTGATATGTATCAAATTACATTTAAAAACAGTTAGTAGCTTTAATTTTAAAATGTTTATATGCTCATGTATGGTTTTGAAGAAGGATTTTAGGCGAAAGTCCACAGCTACAGCGAGTCAGCCTACCATTACATCTGTGCTAGAAGTTAGAACTTCCTTCACACAAAGTACGACAAAAACTCAAAAGAAGCCCAAAGGTTATTCTGTGACTTTAGCTAATACACTTTTTTTTGCCTTGGTATCAAGTATTGATATTGAGTATTATGATACTAAACCTGGTATCGAAGTCAAAATTCTGGTATCGTGACAATACTACCATCAATAGGGTCTGCCAGAAAATAAATTTGGAACCCCCAAATGTGGTACACATTTTTGGACACTTCCTACAAGACATTTTAGAGATCTTTGGTTAATGGTCATTTCCTAACTGTGATGCTTAGAACTAGGTTCCTTGCTGAGGGGAACCCTGTTAGTTTCCCACCGGGGATGGACACACTCCTGCTCTCTGACCCAGATACCACTCAACCCATTCACACCCAGGTTCCTACCTCACACACACACTCAGGTAACTTACAAAAACACACTCAACCCACCACTCTCAGGTCTAAGTCATCACCCCTTTGTGTGTTCAGGGACTACATAACACCCCGTAAAGACTATCTCTTATCCCTACCTTAGTCTCTCTCTCTCCCTCTCTCTCTCTAATGCTCTTTATCCCTCCTTCCCCCCTCTAACTCTCTCTACCGGCATGCTGCTTTTTATAGCAGCACGCCGAGAGTGGATCTGCGGAAGGGTAAATAATGCAGTGCCCAGTCTGCGAGGTGTGTGTGTCCTGGGGGAGTGAGGTCACAAATAATCACACTCTACCAGCAGGGCAGCCACGCAATCTCAGAGGCTTTCACCCGGAGAACCAGAGTATTTACTTATGTCAGCATCGTAACTGTAACGTGTGCAGTGCATTGGCAATGTCACAGTATGTGGGCATTGTATGTTATTCATTTTGGCCTTCATAAACAGTTTCAATACTGGATTACCTTATACGTGTTTAATGCATTTCATCAAGAATAAAAAGCAGTTTTATTTCTGACATCAAAATAGTTCAAAAAAATTGTTTTACAACCTATTCCCTATGTCATACCATAGTATTTAAAAAAAAAGTCTTAGGCAGTGTCTCAAATGATACCCTATTCCACATGTATGGTACTGTTGATCACAACTAAGAAATAGGGTGTCATTTGAGATTTACCCTAATCAACTCTTCTCTATGGGGCAGTTTCCCCAGACACAGATTAAGCCTAGTCCTGGAATAAAAAGTGGGGTATCTCCATTGACAATGCTTTTAGGTCCAGAATTAAGATTAATCTGTGTCCCGGAAACCTCTGCTATAAATTCATATGCATTGCTCACCGTCCGGTTCTCTGCAACTCGGGCCCAGCTCCGTGGCCTTCATCCTCCTCCTTCAACATCTCCCCAGAGGGTGAGGGCGACCCGTTGGGCTGGGAGGGAATCTTCCTCTTCAACTACAAGTGAGAGAGCCATTATAGGTTTGGCTCAGATGGTAGAGCATGGAGTTGGCCACGCCAGGGTCATGGGTTTGATTCCCGCTGTGGCCACCCATACGAAAATACATGCACGCATGACTAAGTTATTACAGGGATGTTATATCCTCTACTGCCACCAGGAGGCACAGTCATACACATCATGGAAACGCCATAGGAAACTAACATGCAAGCCAGTGCTCTTCAAACCTGGTCACCCACAGGTGGTACAGGGTAGACTATATTTACAACACATCTGATTCAACTAATCATCAAGCCCTTGATTCATTTAATCAAGTGTGCTCGTTGCTAGACTGAAACAAAACCCCTTGTGGGTCTCCAGGATCAAGATTGAAGAGCACGACGTGACCAATCGTCTATAATCAGGCTCGACTTCAGACATGTTGATTTTCTGTTTCTGTTTATATATGTCGACTTAGACCCTCACCTGCGATGGGACGTTCTTGGGGGGTTCGATTCGTATCGAGGGGTCCCATTCTCCTGGGGGCAGGACTGTCACCTGGTCCAGAAATTCATCTATCCCAGACAGAAGGTCCATCCGATCTTTGGCCTTGTACGCCACATCATGGAATATCTACAGAGAAATGCAGGAAAGAGTATAGCTTTTACGTTTTGATCTTAAAATTGATCTCGTCTGAACGCCACACCTAAAAAGTTTATTTTTCCCTGAAGGGAAAAAGTTACACAAATGGGTTAGTCTATTCTATGCATGTGGGGGAGGGGAAGCTAATTCATGTTTATGACTGAATGTTACTAATCTTCATAAGACTATAAGGATAACTGCACAAACAGCAGCACGTAAAACATCTCCTGTCCTCTCACCTCATCTGTCATCAGTGTGGCCATGGATCTGCCAATCTCATGGTACTGAGGGCCTTTCCCGTGTGGACCCAACAGCAGAAACAAAAACCTGTAGGGGACACAAACCATTTGCACGCATTAGACTCAACGCAATGTAGATGGCCAGGTAGAGGCAGATACAAAGTATTTTATTCAGAACCCAACATAATTGAGTATATTCCGTGATAGGACTTATGACTCCAAATACAAATGGTTTAGGTTACTGTAGGGGAGCAGGTGCATGAATAAAACCTAGGACCAGCAGGTTAGACAGAGAAAGAGCAGGGAAAGAGTGGGTGTGGAGATGTAGTGTACCTACCTGGTGGGCACGGGCACCTCTGTGAGCCCCGTGATGAGAACGGCGGGGGACAGGCGTACGAAGGCGATGATGGGCCTCTCCAGGAAGTCCACCTCCCCTACCAGCACGTTGGACGCCTCGGCGCCCGGAGGAATCTTCTTCATGAAGTTCATGTCCACCTAAAAGGAGCGGAACGGGACCAGAGAGAGAGAGAGGCTTTAGGAAGTAACAACTATATGAGACAGTGTCTCCCAATCCTGGCCCTGTTTCTGTGAATCCTGTGAATCCTGGTCCTTGATGATGAGTTGATTAGTTGAAAAAAAGAAGAAGAAAAAGTGCATTCTTTTGCCGGACTTAATTCCCGCCCACGACTTTTCTTACCGCGTCTGCCCGTTCCTGCAGACTTCTCATCCGACTCCCACCCGCTCCCGCAAGAACTGCTCCCAAATCTGGCCCCAGTCCCACAATGTAGGTGTGTGGGACACAGCTTGCTTTACATCCCCGGTCACAGCAATTTAGATAACACATAGCATACAAAACAGAAAGACTAACCGTTTCGAAAATAACCTTAGCATAACTTGAAAAGAAGCAGGACGATTCACAGGCAGACAAATTCATGCGTCACCAATGCTTATTTCCAGTCAGTGTCGGAGCCTAAACTATAGCCTATCCTATTTAGGAAGTCATTTCCCACGGAAAGACAACGGCGCCGTGCTTCTCCGCCCATGCATATAGGCTACAGGCTATTTAATAGAGACCACACATGGGCGCATTTGTTCTCGTGTGCCCAACAAAAACGAGGAGAGATAGGCTAACTGAACTTGGAGCAGAATTAGCCTATAAGAGTTTGTGAACTGCGACACACATTTATTTTTTATTTTTTTATACAATAGATAACACATACAACACAGAAAGACAACCATTCAAAATAATCCGTGGGACTGTAGCATGTTTTCATCCCAAAGTTGTCTGTCTAACCGCCCACAGCATGACAAATGCCAACCGCGATGGTATGATCTGTCGGGGATGCACACGGCAGTGCAGCCCCATACTGGGATACACTGGTATAACAAATCAAGCCGAGCAAAATATATAATTTATGTCATTATATCTACCTGGAGCCCAATTGGCACAACAGAGTAGGGAGAGACTTCAAATTAAAGGAAGGAATGACTGGGGATGGAGGGATCATGCTCAGTGGCAGATTGCAGCTATGGATGGACGCTAGGGTTGGAGGAAGCTACGTTGTTAGTGGCAGTAGAGGGAAGCTATAAGGGGCAGTACTGAGCAAAGGAGTCCCTTTCATCTCAAGGTCGGTTGTTTGAACTGAGTCACACTGCTGGGAGACCTTGCCCACTGAGATAGGTAATATCTGCATCTCTCTCTCTTCCACAAACACACACACTCTGTCTCCTTCTCCCTCTTTTGATTAGACTACCCCAGTCAAGTATGAGATTGCTTCTTGGCAAACACATGAAAGCTGGTTGTAAGCCGACTCCTCACGGCCGCCAGACTACGTATTTCATGGCTGAAAAGTCATAAATGGATATAATGAGGGATAAGATCTCACTTAACCAAACTCAGTTATTGAATTAAACAATGTACAGTTCACTTTGAGACTGGCTCTTGGTTTTAGCAGGGAGTGGGTGAAGTTTCTTATGCTCAGAGAGTAAGTTCTGTGATTGATGATGATTGTCATGGATGTCTGGATGAGAGTGGCTGATGATGGGGGGGGGGGGGGGTCCTTTGCCCAGTAGCAGGGGTTACCTTGCTGAAGTCCACACTGCTGTTCTCTTTACTGACCCCAGCTCTGGAGGACCTCCTGTCTCCGGTCTTGCTGCTGCTATCCAGGTTACTGGGGACAGAGTGCGTGGACATCAATGGCCCTGCAACGACAAGACAGACAGACAGACAGACAGACAGACAGACAGACAGACAGACAGACAGACAGACAGACAGACAGACAGACAGACAGACAGACAGACAGACAGACAGACAGACAGACAGACAGACAGACAGACAGACAGACAGACAGAGAGAGAGACAGAGAGACAGAGAGACAGAGAGAGACGGGATAGCGGCAGAAGAGTGTTAGAAATTTCAGCTCTGGAGGACCGAGGTACATGCTGCTCAGTGCATTCTCGTGGATACATTAGAATGCCTACATTTAATAATACTGTGTTTTCATATCATTTACAGTATATGCAGAGTTTGCAAAGCATCAAAACACAATACAGGTTCTTCTATTGAAAATGTATACAGAAATAATGTAGCTGTACTCTGATAAATTATTTGCAATTATTTTTCAATCTCTGTATAGGCCCAGACTACATATGCATATATAATAGTATAATATACTATATAATATACATAGTTTGATTTCTACACTCTCAAAGACCTTAACAAATTGCTAACACAATGAACATTTATTACGGCCTGCAGTGATAAGGGTTCAAGAAATTGCGCATCCGCCTCCCCACTTCCATGTACCCTATAGCCATGTGAGGTGAGCCGTACACAGGAAACGCCAGCACTTCAGCGAGGGAGACATGCATTGAGGAAATTACCACAGAAATGAATGAACTGTAACACAGCAACCGCGCACACACACTCCTCTCCCTCTGTCTCAATCACCTAGAACGTGGAGGAGTGTTCAAATGAATATGAATGGGTGAATTTCGTTGTGGTCCTCCTTGACCTGTGACCTGTTGTCACCCGGCCCTGCTGGCTACTAGGCAGCCATGTTGGGATGAACAGAAGCGCCATCGCTCACATTCCTCACAAAGCCCCTGGGAGTGACAGGGATTAGCGGAGGTTGCATCCGCGGACACGCTTCATTCAGGAAGATAAAGCCCGGAATGCGGGCTCCACGCCGGACCTCAGGCCACGGTCCATATGCAAACGAGTACAAATAATCAAATCATATCATTCCAAAACCAGGGGCACACTGAGGGCAAAAACTTCTGACTCTAATGATAATTTGTCTTCATCTGCAAACTAAGAGCTGGCACTACATGTTATGTGTGGTACTGTGGCATTAGACAGCTCGTTAGATAGTTTTTACCGGAGAATCCGGCAATCAAAATGTGAGTAGGTGTACTGTATACAGTTGCGGCCAAATAATTTGGCACCCTTTCACTTTTCATAAATTATTTCCTATTTCTTCTAAAATACGTTTAAAAAAATTATATATATATATATACTACATGACCAAAAGTATGTGGACACCTGCTCGTCACCTGCTGGGATGGTTTTCCACTAAATGTTGGAACATTGCTGCGGTCCGGGACTTGCTTCCATTCAGCCACATAAGCATTAGTGAGGTCGGGCACTGATGTTTATTTATTATGCCTGGCTCGCAGTCAGGCCTTCCAATTCATCCCAAAGGTGTTCGATGGGGTTGAGGTCAGGGCTCTGTGCAGGCCAGTCAAGTTCTTTCACAAAGATCTCAACAAACCATTTCTGTATGGACCTCGCGTTGTGCATATGGGGGCATTTTCATGCTGAAACAGCAAAGGGCCTTCCCCAAACTGTTGCCACAAAGTTGGAAGCACAGAATCGCCTAGAATGTCATTGTATGCTGTAGCGTTAAGATTTCCATTCACTGGAACTAAGAGGTCTAGCCTGAATCATTATTTCTCCTCCACTAAACTGTACTGTTGGCACTATGCATTGGGGCAGGTAGCGTTCTCCTGTCATCCGCCAAACCCAGATCTGTCCGCCGGACTGCCAGATGGTCTGCCATCTGTTCCAAGATGGCGTAGCAGTAAGTCGTCCTGTCGTGTCGTGTCCCTGTATATTTAGTTTATTTTTCGTTTTTTACATATTTTTCGTTTTTTACATAGCTATCCCTTTAAAAACATTTTGCTAAACCTAAGCTTCCAAATACTCTCCTGCTACCCGCCTCACCCAATGTAGCTATTTTTCCTAAAGTATTTATATTTACTTCGGAACCCCTCAACTGAAGCTAGCCAGCTAACCACCAGCTATGCTAGCGGTCTTCAGCTAACCGGTCATCAGCTAACCTGTAGTTCGGAAAGCTCTCGCCAGTTCGAACAACGCGACTCTAACCAGAGCATAACGGACCTATTTATTTTTCATCCCCGGATTCATCCCCGGATTCCCACCGCAAACGGAAAATTTTTCGGCTGGATTTTTCAGCTGGATCTTCACAACTAGCTATCTAGCTAAACCGCAACCCCGGATGATTACCCCTGGCTAGCGTTTCCACCCACTTAGCTTGAAGCTAGCCCGGCCTGCGCTACCACCGTAGCATACTCCTGAGCTACAATACCCGGGCCCACGACCGGTCTATCGATGTCACCGCATGAAGAGGAATAAACAGACTCACCCCATCGCGACGTCCCCCAAAGGCTAACTCTCTAGCCCTCGCTATCTCCCTGCTTGCTAATTCGGCCTGCTAACTGCTAGCTTGTCCAGCTCCGGTCCGCTAACTGCTACCTTGTCTAGCCCGGGCCTACAAACTGTTAGCTTGTTAGCACAGGCCTGCTAACCGCCTGAATCGCCGCGTCCCAAACGCTCACCGGACCCATATTTACTTTCTATCTCTTTTGACTTTTAATTTGTTTATACCTTCCGGAAACCTGCCTCACCCAATGTGATACGGAATCGCTATTATTTTTTTATATTTTTAGAACACACTCAAGAACCTCCAGAAGCTAACCAGCTAACTAGCTACAAGCTATTTAGTCATTGTTAGTTTTTTTTTACCTGGATAACACTCGCCAGTCCAGCTTCCCTGCCCCATCCACCGCTGCCCCCTGGACACTGATCTCTTGGCTACATAGCTGATGCACGCTGGACTGTCCATTAATCACGGTACTCCATTCTGCTTGTTTGTTTTATCTGTTGGCCCCGTTGCCTAGTCTACGCCATTTTACCTGCTGTTGTTGTGCTAGCTGATTAGCTGTTGTCTCACCTACTGTTTTAGCTAGCCAATTCAACACCTGTGATTACTGTATGCCTCGCTGTATGTCTCTCTCAAATGTCAATATGCCTTGTATACTGTTGTTCAGGTTAGTTATCATTGTTTTAGTTCACAATGGAGCCCCTAGTTCCACTCTTCATACCCCTGATAACTCCTTTGTCCCACCTCCCACACATGCGGTGACCTCACCCATTACTACCAGCATGTCCAGAGATACAACCTCTCTCATCATCACCCAGTGCCTGGGCTTACCTCCGCTGTACCCGCACCCCACCATACCCCTGTCTGCGCATTATGCCCTGAATATATTCTACCATGCCCAGAAACCTGCTCCTCTTATTCTCTGTCCCCAACGCTCTAGGCGACCAGTTTTGATAGCCTTTAGCCGCACCCTCATACTACTCCTTCTCTGTTCCGCGGGTGATGTGGAGGTAAACCCAGGCCCTGCATGTCCCCAGGCACCCTCATTTGTTGACTTCTGTGATCGAAAAAGCCTTGGTTTCATGCATGTCAACATCAGAAGCCTCCTACCTAAGTTTGTCTTACTCACTGCTTTAGCACACTCTGCTAACCCTGATGTCCTTGCTGTGTCTGAATCCTGGCTCAGGAAGGCCACCAAAAATTCAGAGATTTCCATACCCAACTATAACATCTTCCGTCAAGATAGAACTGCCAAAGGGGGAGGAGTTGCAGTTTACTGCAGAGATAGCCTGCAAAGTAATGTCATACTTTCCAGGTCCATACCCAAACAGTTCGAACTACTAATTTTGAAAATTACTCTCTCCAGAAATAAGTCTCTCACGGTTGCCGCCTGCTACCGACCCCCCTCAGCTCCCAGCTGTGCCCTGGACACCATTTGTGAATTGATCGCCCCCCATCTAGCTTCAGAGTTTGTTCTGTTATGTGACCTAAACTGGGATATGCTTAACACCCCGCCAGTCCTACAATCTAAGCTAGATGCCCTCAATCTCACACAAATCATCAAGGAACCCACCAGGTACAACCCTAACTCTGTAAACAAGGGCACCCTCATAGACGTCATCCTGACCAACTGGCCCTCCAAATACACCTCCGCTGTCTTCAACCAGGATCTCAGCGATCACTGCCTCATTGCCTGTATCCGCTACGGAGCCGCAGTCAAACGACCACCCCTCATCACTGTCAAACGCTCCCTAAAACACTTCTGTGAGCAGGCCTTTCTAATCGACCTGGCCCGGGTATCCTGGAAGGACATTGACCTCATCCCGTCAGTTGAGGATGCCTGGTCATTCTTTAAAAGTAACTTCCTCACCATTTTAGATAAGCATGCTCCGTTCAAAAAATGCAGAACTAAGAACAGATACAGCCCTTGGTTCACCCCAGACCTGACTGCCCTCGACCAGCACAAAAACATCCTGTGGCGGACTGCAATAGCATCGAATAGTCCCCGTGATATGCAACTGTTCAGGGAAGTCCGGAACCAATACACGCAGTCAGTCAGGAAAGCTAAGGCCAGCTTCTTCAGGCAGAAGTTTGCATCCTGTAGCTCCAACTCCAAAAAGTTCTGGGACACTGTGAAGTCCATGGAGAACAAGAGCACCTCCTCCCAGCTGCCCACTGCACTGAGGCTAGGTAACACGGTCACCACTGATAAATCCATGATTATCGAAAACTTCAATAAGCATTTCTCAACGGCTGGCCATGCCTTCCGCCTGGCTACTTCAACCTCGGCCAATAGCTCCGCCCCCCCCGCAGCTCCTCGCCCAAGCCTCTCCAGGTTCTCCTTTACCCAAATCCAGATAGCAGATGTTCTGAAAGAGCTGCAAAACCTGGACCCGTACAAATCAGCTGGGCTTGACAATCTGGACCCTCTATTTCTGAAACTATCTGCCACCATTGTCGCAACCCCTATTACCAGCCTGTTCAACCTCTCTTTCATCTCGTCTGAGATCCCCAAGGATTGGAAAGCTGCCGCAGTCATCCCCCTCTTCAAAGGGGGAGACACCCTGGACCCAAACTGTTACAGACCTATATCCATCCTGCCCTGCTTATCTAAGGTCTTCGAAAGCCAAGTCAACAAACAGGTCACTGACCATCTCGAATCCCACCGTACCTTCTCCGCTGTGCAATCCGGTTTCCGAGCCGGTCATGGGTGCACCTCAGCCACACTCAAGGTACTAAACGATATCATAACCGCCATCGATAAAAGACAGTACTGTGCAGCCGTCTTCATCGACCTTGCCAAGGCTTTCGACTCTGTCAATCACCATATTCTTATCGGCAGACTCAGTAGCCTCGGTGTTTCGGATGACTGCCTTGCCTGGTTCACCAATTACTTTGCAGACAGAGTTCAGTGTGTCAAATAGGAGGGCATGCTGTCCGGTCCTCTGGCAGTCTCTATGGGGGTGCCACAGGGTTCAATTCTCGGGCCGACTCTTTTCTCTGTGTATATCAATGATGTTGCTCTTGCTGCGGGCGATTCCCTGATCCACCTCTACGCAGACGACACCATTCTATATACTTTCGGCCCGTCTTTGGACACTGTGCTATCTAACCTCCAAACAAGCTTCAATGCCATACAACACTCCTTCCGTGGCCTCCAACTGCTCTTAAACGCTAGTAAAACCAAATGCATGCTTTTCAACCGGTCGCTGCCTGCACCCGCATGCCCGACTAGCATCACCACCCTGGATGGTTCCGACCTAGAATATGTGGACGTCTATAAGTACCTAGGTGTCTGGCTAGACTGCAAACTCTCCTTCCAGACTCATATCAAACATCTCCAATCGAAAATCAAATCAAGAGTCGGCTTTCTATTCCACAACAAAGCCTCCTTCACTCACGCCGCCAAGCTTACCCTAGTAAAACTGACTATCCTACCGATCCTCGACTTCGGCGATGTCATCTACAAAATGGCTTCCAACACTCTACTCAGCAAACTGGATGCAGTCTATCACAGTGCCATCCGTTTTGTCACTAAAGCACCTTATACCACCCACCACTGCGACTTGTATGCTCTAGTCGGCTGGCCCTCGCTACATATTCGTCGCCAGACCCACTGGCTCCAGGTCATCTACAAGTCCATGCTAGGTAAAGCTCCGCCTTATCTCAGCTCACTGGTCACGATGGCAACACCCATCCGTAGCACGCGCTCCAGCAGGTGTATCTCACTGATCATCCCTAAAGCCAACACCTCATTTGGCCACCTTTCGTTCCAGTACTCTGTTGCCTGTGACTGGAACGAATTGCAAAAATCGCTGAAGTTGGAGACTTTTATCTCCCTCACCAACTTCAAACATCAGCTATCTGAGCAGCTAACCGATCGCTGCAGCTGTACATAGTCTATTGGTAAATAACCCACCCATTTTCACCTACCTCATCCCCATACTGTTTTTATTTATTTACTTTTCTGCTCTTTTGCACACCAATATCTCTACCTGTACATGACCATCTGATCATTTATCACTCCAGTGTTAATCTGCAAAATTGTAATTATTTGCCTACCTCCTCATGCCTTTTGCACACATTGTATATAGACCCCCCCTTTGTTTTCTACTGTGTTATTGACTTGTTAATTGTTTACTCCATGTGTAACTCTTTGTTGTATGCTCACACTGCTATGCTTTATCTTGGCCAGGTCGCAGTTGCAAATGAGAACTTGTTCTCAACTAGCCTACCTGCTTAAATAAAGGTGAAATAAAAAATTCAAAAATTAAAATGGTGAAGCGTCACTCCAGACAACGTGATTCCACTGCACCAGACTCCAATGGCGGCAAGCTTTTTACCACTCCAGTCGACGCTTGGCATTGTGCATGGTGATCTTAGGCTTGTGTGTGGCTGCTCGGCCATGGAAACCCTTTCATGATGCTCCTGACAAACAGCTATTGTGCTGACATTGGCTGAAATAGCCGAATCCACTAATTTGAAGCGGTGTCCACATACGTTTATATACATACTGTATATACACTGGGTGTACAAAACATTAGGAACACCTTCCTAATATTGAGTTGCACCCCCTTTTGTCCTCAGAACAGCCTCAATTCGTTGGGGCATGGACTCAACAAGGTGTCGAAAGCATTACACAGGGATGTTGGCCCATGTTGGCTCCAATGCTTCGCAGAGTTGTGTCAAGTTGGCTGGATGTCCTTTGGGTGGTAGACCATTCTTGAAACACACGGGAAATTGTTGAACGTGAAAAACCCAGCAGCGTTTCAGTTCTTAAAACAAACCAAACCGGTGCACCTGGCACCTACTACCATACCCCGTTCAAAGGCACTTAAATATTTTGTCTTGTCCATTCACCCTCAGAATGGCACACATACGCAATCCATGTCTCAATTGCCTCTAGGCTAAAAAATACTTCTTTAACCCGTCTCCTTCCCTTCATCTATACTGATTGAAGTGGATTTTCACCTGGATTCATCTGGTCAGTCTGTCATGGAAATAGCGGTACACTGTTTTGTACACTCAGCATTCAACATTGCAGAACCAATTTTAGTTTTGTAAACTATATCAAGTTTATAATTTTAATTGAGAAAATAAAGACAAATGGCATGGACAAAATTATTGTTATCCCGAGGCTAGTACTTGGTTGCACAGCCTTTGGCCAAGATAACTGCAGACAAATGTTCTTGCAGCCATCAATGAGCTTGCTGCACCTTTTACGGGTCATTTGTCCTACTTTTTTTTTAGCAGCAAACCGCTCTAATACTTCAATGTTTGAGGGGGTGCCCTCCACCAACGGCTGTTTTCAGACCTCGCCATAAGTTTTTAGATGTGATTAAGACCTCTTCTCTCGCCTCTTCTCTCGCCCACTCCTTTACAGTCCATCTCTCTTGAACCATCCCTGGGTGCTTTTGGAATGCGTGTTGGTGGTCGTTGTCCTGCTGGAAGACCCACAACCTTCAATGGAGACCCAATTTTTGGACACCGGGTTGAACATTGCACTCCAAAACACCTGGTAATCTGCAGGTTCATTGTGCTTTGTGCACGTTCCAAGGCCCCCAGTACCAGAGTCAGCGAAGCAACCCCACAGAATTATCAAACCTCCCCATCTTTGATTGTAGGGAGGGTGTTCTATTCATTGTTTGCTTCTAAAAGCTCCAACAAATCATCCTTAACCGCCTATCTATACCAGCATGGGATTCAAACTCAAATGAGCGATACTCAGAACGAGGTGAAGTACGTAGCATATCGTTTGTTGGCAAATGGTGTCATGTCGTCAAGCATGGGATTCAACGTTCACTCTAGACATTAACTAATGGAAGATTACAGAACCACACAAGTACTTATAATAAGAGCACCAGCTTCCACCCTTAATTCATGTTTCTCTCCAAACCAGCAGTCTCTAGTTGTCATGACCCAACCTTCCAGTTCAGCTCTTTTCTACACACACTGCTATATATATATATATATATATATATATATATATATATATATATATATATATATATATATATATATATATATACAGGGGATAAAGACTATGCAGGTCTGGGAAGACAAAAAGTCACGGTGGATGACACTGAGACTGAGAGAGTTACGTGCCAACGTTACAACCCTCCCACCCCAACCCCACTCCATGGCTTTATATTTAGCATGCTATTTGCACACGTAGGAGTCTCGAGCTAGACTCTTAAAGAAAACGTCTCTGAGACATATGTGTGTTTATACTCAGGAATTATGGAGGAGAGATGCCAAACAATGCTGCTCTGGAAAAAGACCAGATGTTTTTAAGTTGTTTAAGTCTGTCCTGACTGTATATTCACAATAGGACAGTCATGCAGAGCAGTGACAGTTATAGCTGGGAGGATACGCCATGATATGAGACCTGTTGCCATAGTGGCGAGTCTGGCGACTCAACTCTTACACTGACTGGATTACACAGACCGTCAAGGGATGGAAAATGTGCAGTCGATTAAACCCCTTCAGGTTTCATCTTAGGACTTGAATGGGGAAAAAAAGGTTTGCAATGAAAAAGTGGACACAGAAATATCACAGAACCAGGGTCCAACCAAATCTTTTTTTTCTTACCGTTGCCCAAAAATCTACTGGCCTGAACAGAATTTCTACTGGCCCGGACATTGTGTAGTTAAAATGCATTGCCTAAGCAGGACCTACAGGTTGGCAGGTTTCCTGTCTATATTCAGCTAGCATTAGGCTACATTTGGTTATTATGGAATGTATCAAAACGCTGTGTAATAGAATCTAGCGACATAATGATTTAGACTGAACAACTGAATGCATTCAACTGAAATGTGTCTTCTGCATTGAACCCAACCCCTCTGAATCAGAGAGGTGGGGCGGGGCTGCCATAATTACTAGCATGTTCACTATTGAAGGTTGACGTTTATAAATCAATTTCCCTAACGTAAATGGATTGGTGAGCTCTTCTTTTTACTCTGGACGGCTTGCGTGTGCCGCGTGAGCGGCTCAACTTATGTACTGCTCGAGAAGTTGTGAGTCGCGATCAGGGTGGTTGAATGAATGGCCAATCATATTTCTCAAATACAAAAAGCATGACTTTTCTGCGTGTAGTCTTCAATGGTGTTCAAGACTGCAACAACGCAGGTAATCTCAGCCATCCCCTCCGATGGCGACGGAGGGGTTGGCTGCCATTTTATGGGGCCTAAACCAACCATGCTTTTGTTTTTGTTGTTTTACGCTTTGTTTGTAACTTATTTTGTTCATAATGTTGCTGCTACCATCTCCTATGACCAAAAAGAGCTTCTGGACATCAGAACAGAGATTACTCATCTTGATCTGGACGAAGATCAGGGTGCCTGGTAAGGAGCCTGGCGATGAGTGGCTAATATGCCTTTGCCATCGGTACTATTGGCCAACGTACAATCGCTGGATGATAAGACAAGGGGTGGCGGTCTATGTAGATTTGTAAACAACAGCTGGTGCATGATATCTAGGGAAGTCTCAAGGTTTTGCTCGCCTGAGGTAGAGTATCTCATGATAAGCTGTTGACCACACTTTTTACCAAGAGAGTTTTCATCTATATTCTTCGTAGCTGTCTATTTACCACCACAAACCAATGCTGGCACTAAGTCTGCACTCAATGAGCTGTATACGGCCATAAGCAAACAGGAAAATGCTCATTCAGAGGCAGCGCTCCTAGTGGCCAGAGACTTTAATACAGGGAAACTTACATTTTACGTAATTTCTACCAGCGTTTTAAATGTGCAACCAGAGGGAAAAAAAACTCTAGACCACCTTTACTCCACACACAGAGACGCGTACAAAGCTCTCCCCCGCCATCCGTTTGGAAAATCTGACCATTATTCTATCCTCCTGATTCCTGCTTACAAGTCAAATATAAAGCAGGAAGCACCAGTGACTCGGGCAATGAAAAAGTGGTCAGATGAAGCAGATGCTAAGCTACAGGATTGTTTCGCTAGCACAGACTGGAATATGTTCCGGGAATATTCCGATGGCATTGAGGAGTACACCACATAAGTCACTGGCTTCATCAATATGTGCATCGATGACGTCATCCCCACAGTGACTGTACGTACATACCCCAACCAGAAACCATGGATTACAGGCAACATACACACTGAGCTAAAGGGTAGAGCTGCCACATTCAAGCCCGGTCAGCCCAGTGGCTAAGGAGATCCACTGGCTCTACATGTTTTTACTGGCTCCGCCGCAGCGGGCCATTGTTAATGTCGGACCCTGCAGAACTATGGTATGGTAAATGATGAAACACATTCTCGAGGAGAGCCATGCACACACACTGAGCAGAGAGAAGTAGAGGGACCAAGCCAAGCAAGGTAGGGGTTCGTGTGGGAGGGCTGGGATGAAGAAAGGTGGCGATAGACGGAGAGAGAAAGGAACGTGAACAATAAATAGCCTAGGAATGGAGCGAGATATGAGGGAAAAGGAGAGAGTGCAGAGAAATGTATTGGATAAGACTAAACTAGAGAAACACAGACAGAGAGGTATGCAAGAAAGGAACAAGGTAGAGGGAAACAGTGGGAGGTCTTGTTGAGTTAACAGAGGAGGGGTATAAAAAGTGAACCTTGCTGGGGGGGGGGGGGGGGGGGGGGGGGGTTTGTCATGGATTTGTAGTCGGGTAGGTGAAGGAGGGCACAGCCAGCATGCTGGTGCTAGTGTTCTCTGTTCAAGCCGTGACTCACACTGGCAGGCTACACAGATATTTGCCTTCTAAGGGCAGCTGCTGGAGCCCTCTAGTCTGCAGCGACGGTTGCCGATTGGTATACGCCTCCTCATCCTTTGTAATGGCGTTGGGTGGCGACTCGTCGTCCTCAGGCGGTGACACCACCACCTCCGGGATGGCCTGGGGGACCGGGGCAGGGCCAGGGGCGCGGGGAGGGTCTGGGGAGCGGCGGGGAGTAGGGGGGGTGTTCTGAGGGGTGGTGAGGGGCGATGGTCCGGGGGAGAGCCCCCCAGCGGAGGTGGAGGAGGAGGAGTTAGGCAGGAGGAGGTTGAGGAGGACGGAGACCCGGGACTCTCGCCTCTGGGACAGGTTGGAGACGGAGGCCCCCGGCTTCAGGGAGTGGCGGGAGGCAGAGAGGCCCTCCCCTGGAGCGGTGGGAAGACAAAAAAAAACAAAGAAGGGAAAAGAGGGAGAGAAGAACGGGAGGAGGGAGGAAAAAGGGGGAGGATGGTAAGAGGAGGAACATATGAGGGAGAATGTCATCAGAGAGGTGGTTTTAGGGGTGCATTCTCTGGGGGCAGAGAGAGAAGTTGGTGGGAGCTTGGGAGGAGTGTGGTTAAAGAGAGACAGAGGCGTCGATAGGTTCTTGCAGGGGAAAGGTGAGAGAGGGGAGGTGTCCACAACAGACCAATAGGCTTGTCCGCTCACCAATCACACAGTGACAGACTGAGGGGGAGCATTTTGGGTAGAGAGATGCTTGCAAGCAGGAGAAGAGATGTGGGTTGGTTAGCATAGTGTCAGTGTACAGTATATTGTGCATACAAATACAGTAGCACACACAAAACCAGACATATTTCATGTCTGTCCAAGTTGTGCAATAACTTACTATGATTGTGTAACACATTAACATATGACATTTCACGTGTATTTTATACCCGGGCAACATTGCATTCAATGCATTCAATAGAACAAAATGTGACAGTAGGACAGTGACCAGAGAGCATTACAACTGTAGCACGAGCTCGTTATTTCAGTCACATAAAACAGTCACACACCATACTCATCGTACACATCACACCCTAAGGTCATGCTCGGCAAACAAAACATTTCGAACTGCAAGAAGAGCATCACCCCAACCATTCCGACATAGAGTAGAAGCCATTGTTAATTCTGAGGGCAAACCCTGAGACCGGCCAGCCACACGCACCATCCTCACCCAGATGTATCCTTTACGGTGGTGGTGGAGGGGGGGTTCTACATGGACCCCAAAAGGGTTCTACCTGGAACCAAAAAGGGTTCTCCTATGGGGACAGCCAAAGAACCCTTTTGGAAGCCTTTTCCCTAAGAGTGTATGTGGGAGATGTTGTCACCTTTCCTTTATTGGAATACCAAGGATTGCAAAGATTATTTGAACCCCCTCGAGGCTCGAGGAAAAAGAAATGGACTCTGCGTGGTGTGGGGGATCTCACCGTGTCTCTCAAGCAACAACGGGTCTGAATGTTTCTTGCCTATGTCTGCGATTGAGCGCACCAGCGGGATGCGGTTGCTGAGCTTCCTCTCGTTCTGATGGTGGTGTCTCTTCAACATGGCCTCGCGCACCTTCTGACACAGCTCCTCCTGCAGCTGGCCTGACGCCACCATGCCGTCAATCAGCATGTCTGGACACACACATGTAAATACACACACGTATGCATTGTATTGCCTTGTATCGTTGCTCATTTGGAGGTTTACACTGGTACACACACACTTGCAAATGAGCTTGCACGCACGCACACACGCACACACACACACACACACACACACACACACACACACACACACACACACACACACAAATTCAGTTTCACCTTATTCAACCAACTTTTCATTATTGCCTTGTTTATCATTTGCATACACAAATCGAAATAATCAAATAGCATGCACATGAGCACATACACATGCACACATACACACAAACTCTTCTGATATGAATGTACCTGCAATCTCCTCGATACAGGTGGCCCTCATGTCCAGCATGACGGTTCCGTTGAGGATGCAGCTCCTCAGCTCAAACAGGCTGTGTAGAGACAGGGTGGCCACGTAGGGCTTGCTCCAACGCTCCCCTCCATCTTCCACGTCCTCCTCAAACTTCAGCCACCTAAACACGCATGCGCACAGACACGGACACAAGACAAGCACACACAATAAAAAAAAATCTAAATCAAATTTCCCCAATGCTGACTAAGAACAACTTGACCAGAGGTCAAGACCAGGCCTGAACATATCAGACAATTTGCATTCCCTTGAGTGGTTCACTTCTGAGAGGTAATGGAAAAAGTTTGATAGTGTTTTTTCCGGCTTTTACCCCCTGTCAGACTGGAACCAGTTTTAACCAGTTTTTTTTTAAAGAGAGGTAAACTGCTGTGTATTTGTGTCTGAGCCGTGAATGTAGGCTGACATTGTCTGGGATGGTGATAATGTCATGGCTATGGAGGATGACTAAGCTAGATTGACTCACAGCCAGACTTGTAGGCAGTAGAGCTCTGTCAATCTTACCCATTACTCATGATAACACATCCCACTCACACACAAGACGCGTCACTATCTCATAGTTCTCTGTTCCCCCGCCCCCGTAAGACAATTTCAAGGTTATAAAAAGGCCACAGTTTACCAGCCTACAGTTTTGGCCATTAAAAAGTTGGTTTCCCTGAATATTTTACCACAGTCAAGAAGACGACTTCAAAATTCTCAAGATGCAAAGTTAAACTAATCGACGTTTCATGGAAAACGTACGGTAGCAATAAAGTGCTGCTGAATTTAGACCTGAACGAACATTAAACGACATGATGAAGTCACATGGTCTCTGGAGTGTGGAAGCTGGACCCTGGGCTGGGCTGTGACCTACCTGGCTGTCTCCTTCCACTCGGTGGCGCTCCCGTCCCTGAAGGACAGCTCGTCCAGCTCGGTGAACAGGTCGTGGGGGACGTGCTCCACGTCATCATCTTCCGTACCCAGGATGAACTGCACCCGCTGGGAGGGCGTGTCTAGAGGGGGGGGAGGAGAGGCGGAGATATAGAGACAAGGACTGGAGGAGAGTGTGGGAGGAGCAGGATCCAACGCTTAGCTTCTGAATGGACTGCTGTGAATTCCTCTGCATTACAAAGAGGGAATAAATATGTTCAATAATCAGGTGTGTGTGGGAGTAGTAACAGGCAATGTGAACGAAGAGCGCTAGAGTGAAGCTGGCGGGAATCACCACAATGATAACAGCAGATTTCCAGGAGCGAAATTCACCATTGGAAGAGGAATGGATATTGGACAGATAAAAAGAGTGAGAGAGTGAACGACAGTCAGACAGTTCAAATGGTCATGTTGTGCTGTTTTCCCGACCGTCTATCCCTTTCCCCCGGGCGGTTGGGGCTGTGCGTGTGTGGTGTTTGTGGCCTCGGCGGTGGTGCCTGCGTTTGCTGTCTCGGCCCAGCGGCACATGGACCGCGATGTAGACGCGCGCACACACGCGCACGCGCACACACACACACACACACTCCCCCTCCATCAGTGTCACTGCTTGCTCCTGGAGGCCCGGAGTTGCCTTTAAGTGTGATGCTCCATTCACAGCATGCACACTCTCTCTGAATGAATGGACAGATAGGTCTCCATGTTTCAGCCAAACACTCACAGACGCCTGAGAGACTTTGCCAGGTACCCTGACCTGCCTACTACAGGGTTCTATTTCTGCCTCTGGGAAGCATGACACAACACAGTATTCAAATTGAGAATAGTAATCAAAATGTTATTTGGGAGAATGCTTGAGGGTAGCAGCTGGGGTGGGAGTTGTTTTGAGTTGACGTGATTCCAATACGTTATGATTATGTCTAGTGCTATACAACTGACTCGTTATCCAAATTAGTCCATGGTGGCCTACTACAGAAATACATGATTTACACAAGTATGCAAACCCTTTGCTATGGGACTATAAATTGAGCTCAGGGTAGCCTAGTGGTTAGAGCGTTGGACTAGTAACCGAAAGGTTGTAAGTTCAAATCCCAGAGCTGACAAGGTACAAATCTGTCATTCTGCCCCTGAACAGGCAGTTAACCCACTGTTCTTAAGGCCGTCATTGAAAATAAGAATTCGTTCTTAACTGACTTGCCTAGTAAAATAAAATAAAATTGCATCCTGTTTCCATTGATCATTCTTGAGCTGTTTCTATAACTTGGAGTCTACCTGTGGTAATTGATTGGACAGATTATTCATTATTACGCACACCTGCCACCATCGTTACGCTCACCTGGACTCCATCACATTCCTGATTACCTCCCCTATGTCTGTCACTCCCTTTGGTTCCTTCCCCAGGTGTTATTGATTCTGTTCCTGTGTTTTATGCCGGTACGCTACTTGTGTTTCTTGTTTTATTGATTATTAAATTCACTCCCTGGACTTGCTTCCCGACTCCTAGCGTACACGTTACAGGAACCAACAAGACTCTTCCTAGAGCTGGCCGCCCGGCCAAACTGAGCAATCGGGGAGGGCCTTGGACAGGGAGGCGACCACGAACCTGATGGTCACTCTGATGGCACTTAAACGACTCAGACCATAAGAAACAAGATTCTCTGGTCTGATGAAACCAAGATTGAACTCTTTGGCCTGAATGCCAAGTATCACATCTGGAAGAAACCTGGCACCATCCCTACGGTGAAGCATGGTTGTGACAGCATCATGCTGTGGGGATGTTTTTCAGCGGCAGGGACTTGGAGACATGGCAGGATCGAGAGAAAGATGACCGGAGCAAAGTACAGAGAGATCCTTGGTGAAAACCTGCTCCAGAGCGCTCAGGACCTCAAGACTGGGGCAAAGGTTGACCTTCCAACAGGACAACGACCCTAAGCACACAGCCTAGGGCCTGAATACTTATGTAAATGTTACATTTCAGTAGTTTAAAAAATATATATAAATTAGCGACATTTTCTAAAAACCTGTTTTTACTTTGTCATTATGGGGTATTGTGTGTAGACTGACGAGGGAAGAAAACAATTTAACCCATTTTAGAGTAAGGCTGTAACGTAAAACAAAATGTGGAAAAAGTCAAGGGGTCTGAATACTTTCCCGAATGCACTGTATGTGCCACCACACATTTATTCAATTGCATGAGGAGATGAACGAGGAGCTCCACGGAAGGTGGAACAGAAGTTAATTGTGTAAAAATAACCTAGTAAATTGTTGTCAGCATATATAGTGTCTGACTTTCTTCCTTTTTTAAACTTTTTTTTTACTATTCCTTTAGTCAGCACCTCTACTAACATTTCTAACAGTCAGCTTATGGGTAAAAATTGTTAACTTATTAAATTGTTGTCAGCATATATAGTGTCTGACTTTCTTCCTTCCTTTTTTTTTTACCATTCCTTTAGTCAGCACCTCTACTAACATTTCTAACAGTCAGCTTTCTACTGGACTTTAAGGTAGAAGTTGGTTACCATACGTGGGGTCCTCACGGTCCTCCTCTTCGTGGTCCTCCTCCCGCTCCCGCCTCTTGCGGTGGTGTTTGTGGCCTCTGCGATGGTGCCTGCGTTTGCTCTCCCGGCCCAGAGGCACATGGACCCCGACGTAGACCGCCCTGTGGCCTAAGACAAACCAGACCAGAACAGAGAGAGATTGACAGATTACCTGGTTTCCATTTTCTGTGAATAACCTACTTAGACAGGGAAGGAAAAGACCACATTCGTTTATTTTTGCTATTACTTTTTTCCACAATCCCTCATTATAGCTTTTGTTCCACTGGATTGTTAAGATTGTTGCTCTGAAATGCAAATGTCCTAGTTTTTGTGCCAATAGTCACTTTTGGAGGACGAGCCATTGCACTTTGAATTGTGAGATACTCTCAAGATAGGGAATAATGAAAATAAGACATGAGGGGAGAAGAGGAAGGAAAGGATAAGAGAAAGACATGAGTCCATCAGATGAATATACAAAGAGAAAGAGATGAAGGGAAGGAGCCAGAGTGTTTTAGAGGGATACAGCGACTGAAAATACAAGAACAGAACAGAGGGAAAAGATAATGAAGAGAGAGAGAGAGAGACACACGACAGACACGGCGAGGAAGGAATCGGAGATACATGTGGCAATAATGTTGTTGCTAGCAGCACTCTCCGGACGTGAGCCGCAATTGACACTTCCTTTAACCCTCGAGTCTAAGTAGCCTTACTGCTATTAGCCCATAGAAACGCATTGAATAACAGATTCATACATGGAAAAATAGTAAAAAAATATCAAAAGGAAGTTTCTTTTGAAGTGTGGGAGATATAAGAAGAAAAATACTTTGACACATATTTAAACCCTTTTTTAGGCACTAAACTACGTCAATATACACTGAGTGTACAAAACATTAACAACACCTTCCTTTTATTGAGTTGCGCTCAGAACAGCCTCAATACATCAAGACATGGACACTACAAGGTGTCGAAAGAATTCCACAGGGATGCTGGCCAATGTCGTGTCAAGTTGTCTGGATGTCCTTTGGGTGGTGGACCATTCTTGATACACACAGGAAACTTTTGAGCGTGAAAAACCCAGCAGCATTGCAGTTCTTGACACAAGCTGGTATGTCTACCATACCCAGTTCAAAGGCACTAAAGTCTTGCCCATTCACCCTCTGAATGGCACACACCCACAAGCCATGTCTCTATTGTGTCAAGGCTTAAACATCTTTCTTTAACCTGTCTCCTCCCCTTCATCTAGACTGATTGAAGTGGATGTGACATCAATGGGGGATAATAGCTTTCACCTGGATTCACCTGGTCAGCCTTCGTCATGTTCTTAATGTTTTGTACACTCAGTGTATACGTCCATTAATTTTTTTAAACTGGTACCGGGCTACCTTCAGACGAGTCCTGTGACGCTTGTGGGGGGGGTGGGGGGGGTGGGGGGTCGTAGAGCAAAACCACCGACATGTTCGTGTTTCCATAGACACGTCATAATAGTTTGTAGACTAAACCGTTCGGACACGACAGACGTTTTCGTAAGACCGATTTACGGGATGTCTCATGGTCCGACAAACACGGGAGGTCAATATCGGCGGATTGAGACGCAGCTCGTGCAAAACATATACTCTAGCTGAAACAGACCTAAGCCCATTTTGATGCGGATTGTTTTATTGTGCTAATTTGATTTCAATCAAAAGGGTTAAAAGCATCTCCTCTCTCGGCCTCGTTCCCAGGAGATGGAACCACAGAGGATCACTCTCAATCACAGCTGGCTCACTGCCAGCTCTCTTTCAAGGGAACGCAGAGTTATTTTCTCAAATTAATATAACTAAAATACTGTCCTCATCCTGGAAAAATGCACTGTGAATGTCTGTGAGCACGTACTGTGGATGTTTCACGTTTCAAATGACTCACCATACTGATTTGTATGACCCTAAAGAGCCTGCTGACTATTTTAGTGCTCTCTTGGTCAGCCATTCCGTATTCTGCGCTGCAACCTCAAACGAAATATGCAGCCTTTTTCTGCTAGGGCCAAGTATTGGTATGTGTTGTCTTTGCTCAGTACCTAGTAATTAGAGATAATCACAGGTCCTGTTTGAAATCCCCTTGAATGTACAGCTCAGATAGAGAAAGGTAGCTTTGTAACCTAGACAGCCAAGATACTCAGAGGCCATGTGGACAGCTAATCATGTCCTAATCTCCCAATTTGCGGCTCATCAAAGTTAGATAACCAGAGAATGTTGGGGTTAAGGAGACACGTGTACTGTAGTTTTATGTGATATGACACTACAATACAACAGCCGATACTATCCCTGCGGACAAAACTGGTCAAAATCATCCCATAACCAGTTTCTGGTTGAAATGATATCATTTCAGACATTTTTCCCCCCGCTGGCATGGCATTTCATCCCATTGGAAATCCTTATTTTGTAATTGAAACCAAAGCTCTAGGCTTTGTGATATAATTATACATAATTGTTTTTATAGAGCCCTACAGGTGTTAAAAAAAAAACACAAGGAGTCTCCAGCTGGACCTGAATAAAGCTGTACATGACAGATAGGCTCAATTACAGTTACAATATTCCTGTGGGCTCGTGTATGCCTGGCTAATGAACATACCCTTCTGGAACGCTACAGGAGTGGAGAGCCAGGCTGAAGCTGGCTTTAACCTGCCAAGAACTCAGCAACACCTGTCCTTTCTATTCACAGCACGTCTCTAGGCCTATATGTGGACAGGAAGCACCCGCCCGGAGACAACTAAACAGGCATGTAGACAACAGTAACAAAGGAAAGCACACATACTGTAGCTATACACACACACACACACTTACTGATAGCATGGTTGGAGTCAATTCAATATCAATTCAGTCAATTCAGGAAGTAAATTGGAAGTGGAACTGACCCCACTCCTGACTGCTACACCACTCCAACACATCCACTATGCACACAGGACTAGACATACACAACGTTACAGTAGGTGGGTAGGGCTGTACTGTAGGGTCTTACTCTCCAGCTCTTCCGTCTCATAGTTGGTGTGGGTGGTGGAGCTGGTTTTCCCAAGGTCAACGATGGCCTCCTCGTCAAGACCCTGAGAGACAGAGACGGGAAAAGAGGTGACTGATTGGCCCTTTAATGGACCAATAAACGGACAGTTGAAACCAAGACTGAGCCAGAGGCATATCAACAAAAATAACTTTAGACCACTGCCAGAGTGGCATAACAGCACATCCAACCATTAGTCTAGGTTTACCACCGAAATCACCAACAAGATGGCTGTTTGTCTGATACTCAAGGAACAACGTGTGGAACAGCAGCTTTTGTTGCCTTCGCAGAGAACAAGCTGCTTCGACACACACACACCATTTCAGCGTGTTCGAATTTGATTTCAGGATTCAGGGAAAAATAAGGCTACTATAATATATTGTCCCCGGGAATAGACATCTTTGACAGTATTCCTTCCTGCACCTGGGCTAGGAAATGTTAGCCTGGTCCCACCATCCAGAACACTGTGCTCTCGTTTCGTTTCACTTAACTGAATCCGTGTAGCATAACAGAAGACCATACGCTCGTGAGATCAGGATGGTCCTAACGAAGCGAGGGGGAAATGTAGCTTATCGGATAGAATGAAGGTGTTGTCATCCTCCGGAGGAAAGGTAATGGTACTTTATCACAAGGATGTTTCAGTGAGTGTTTGTGGGGAGAGACACTAAGGGCCCTCAAATTAAAATCTGGACCTCGAAGCCAGTTTCACTGCTTAAAAAGAAAAAAAAAGTCTCTCTAATCAGGGACTGATTTAGACTTGGGATACTAGGTGGGTGTAATTAATGAATTATCAGGTAGAACAAGAAATCCAGCGGACTCCAGAACTGGCAGGGTATGATTTGAAAAGCCCTACACTAGTGGATTAGGCCGATATCTGCTTTAAGTATTCTTCATGGACCTGTACTGGTACCGTATAAGCATAAGGTAACATAAATCACCGTTTGGCAAGAGTAAGTAAGTAGATGTATCATGTAGCATAAATGTACTAATGCAGGGATGCAAAAAGCGGCATCACCGAGAAACGGGGCAATTGAATAATAAAGTGTATTTGTTAAGGAACAGTTTCAAACATTGACACATTGAATTAGGCCTATCGTTAGTCAGGGCAAGTACATTTGTTTTTCTTCAACCAAATCTCTATTTTGGGATGTAAAATGGCATGCTATAGAAGTGTTCAGACACTTTTTTGTGATTTGACTTGGTTTTGAGAAACTTACCCCACCAGTGATAGACCTCCTCAGGCTCATTCGTCAGTATGTGGGCGCGCAGAAAACACGGACAAAGCTCCAAAAAACACACAAATACGTCCTTTCAGAAACGGCAAAGCTTCCAGTATAGTGATGCGGGTCTTTAAATGTTGTACACGTGAAATTGTGTCATTCCAAACTATCTGCAATTATAGATTTTATTTTGTTGAACTCAAGCAATACTTTTTAGTGTGTAAGCATGTGCGTCCTTTCAGCAAAAATAGAGATTCTGTAGAAAAAACACACAAAAAACACTGTCCTTTAAGCTTGGCCGAATTTGCAGCATCAGTCCATAGATGGACTTTGAAATAACATAATATTAACCAGCACTGTCAGCAATGCTCAGTAACTTTGGGAGTTACACACACATCCATTCCTAGATGGGCTTTAAAATAATGTAATATTAAACAGAGTCTCAGCGATATGTTGGTACAAGTAGTAACGCACATATTCAAATGAGCGTGATGTCACACTTTGCTCTCACGCTGCTACAACGTGATAGCTACAGGACCAAAGCAGTGGAGTTAGCCAACATGCTCAAACGGTCTGAGTTGCTGAATTGAACCCGATATTGCCGTTTACTTTATGCATTGTGAGTCTAACTTTATCCAGCACAGTCAGCAGTGCTCAGCATCTGACTTTGAACTGTGGGAGTTACACCGATCGTGATGCATGTTGGGGCTTCAATAATGCAAGCTGCACTCTGTCTGGCCTAGCTGGCTGGCTGTTCAGTGGAACAGGGGAGGTTCAGCCTAGCTGGCTGGCAGTCCAGTGGAACAGGAGAGGTTCAGCCTAGCTGGCTGGCAGTCCAGTGGAACAGGGGAGGTTCAGTCTAGCTGGCTGGCAGTCCAGTGGAACAGGAGAGGTTCAGCCTAGCTGGCTGGCAGTCCAGTGGAACAGGGGAGGTTCAGTCTAGCTGGCTGGAAGTCCAGTGGAACACAGGGGAGGTTCAGTCTGGCCTAGCTAGTTGGCAGTCCAGTGGAACAGGGGAGATTCTGTCTGGCCTAGCTGGCTGGCAATCCAGTGGAACAGGGGAGGTTCAGTCTAGCTGGCTGGAAGTCCAGTGGAACAGGGGAGGTTCAGTCTGGCCTAGCTGGCTGGCAGTCCAGTGGAACAGGGGAGATTCAGTCTAGCTGACTGGCAGTCCAGTGGAACAGGGGAGGTTCTGTCTGGCCTAGCTGGCTGGCAGTCCAGTGGAACAGGGGAGGTTCAGTCTGGCCTAGCTGGCTGGCAGTCCAGTGGAACAGGGGAGGTTCAGTCTGGCCTAGCTGGCTGGCAGTCAAGTGGAACAGGGAAGGTTCTGTCTGGCCTAGCTGGCTGGCAGTCCAGTGGAACAGGGGAGGTTCAGCCTAGCTGGCTGGCAGTCCAGTGGAACAGGGGAGGTTCTGTCTGGCCTAGCTGACTGGCAGTCCAGTGGAACAGGGGAGGTTCTGCCTGGCCTAGCTGACTGGCAGTCCAGTGGAGGTTCTGTCTGGCCTAGCTGACTGGCAGTCCAGTGGAACAGGGGAGGTTCTGTCTGGCCTAGCTGGCTGGCAGTCAAGTGGAACAGGGAAGGTTCTGTCTGGCCTAGCTGGCTGGCAGTCCAGTGGAACAGGGGAGGTTCTGTCTGGCCTAGCTGACTGGCAGTCCAGTGGAACAGGGGAGGTTCTGCCTGGCCTAGCTGACTGGCAGTCCAGTGGAGGTTCTGTCTGGCCTAGCTGACTGGCAGTCCAGTGGAACAGGGGAGGTTCTGTCTGGCCTAGCTGACTGGCAGTCCCGCGGAACAGGGGAGGTTCTGCCTGGCTGGCATTGCAGGTAAAAGCTGATTTATGCTTGATCCGGCTATCCTGTCCAGAGGCTCCGTATGGAGGGTGTGATGCAATTGCAGAGATTCTGTATGGTTGCGGAGTCCAAATAAAGCTCCATATCGCATCACTCTGCACCTCCCAAATGCTGTAACACGGGCTACGTATACGGAGGGCTACGTAAATTCCATATAGCTCTGCATTGACATGATTGGTTGTTGGTAGGTGGGGGTGGTACGTCCTGTATAAACACAAACTCACTTCCTTGACAACTTCCTTAACAACAGCCCTGCTCCGTGAAGCGCAATAATTATGAATACCCTGACTTTTGCAGAGGCCGCATCATAAATGCTGTTCAGGCAATACAGACATCAGCTTGACCATAAATCTGCTATAAACAGGGGATATTCTGCCTTATTTTTGACTTAAGCTTTTCGCCTGCCTTTCCACCTTTGGGACGACGACTCCCATTGTTAGTAAGGATATTTTTTCTATGGCAAAAATGTAAACACGAGGCAGACCAAACTCTTTGGCCCATTAAAAACCTGCTGCATGTAAGATATAGTGCACTACAGCTCGGAAAATAAATAAATGTGACTCTGGATGACAACATAATGGTGTTTGTTTCCAACATTAGAAGAAGTTCAATCTGCTTCGTTTTTTGATGAGTATCACGATACTGGCATCGTCCCAGCCCGAATTGTTAGGTTGGAGACATGAGCATCTCGTGATTATATACAAATCTCTGGTGCAGTGGAACAGAGGAGGTTCTGCCTGAAGACAAAAGTTAATAGAAAAACTGTTGTAGGCCAGTTACAGTTGAAGTCGGAAGTTTACATACACTTAGGTTGGAGTCATTTTCAACCACTCCACAAATGTCTTGTTAACAAACTATAGTTTTGGCAAGTCGGTTAGGACATCCACTTTGTGCATGACAAAAGTAATTTTTCTAATAATTGTTTACAGACAGATTATTTCGTTTATAATTCACTGTATCACAATTCCAGTGGGTCAGATGTTGACTGTGCCTTTAAACAGCTTGGAAAATTCCAGAAAATGATGTCATGGCTTTAGAAGCTTCTGATAGGCTAATTGACATCATTTGAGTCAATTGGAGGTGTACCTGTGGGTGTAGTTCAATGCCTACATTCAATCGCAGTCTCTCTTTGCTTGACATCATGGGAAAATCAAAATAAATCAGCCAAGACCTGGAGGCGAACATAGCACAGCAGGCTATGCATCGGTGAGCTGCTGGAGAAACAGCGTCAGCTAACCGCTCTCCTGCGAGCTGAACTCAGCCAGCTGACAGCCGCCCAGGCCAGCATAGCGGCAGGCACAGCAGTCTCTCGTCCCAGGTTTATACTGAGGCTGACAGAGGCTGACGAAATCGAGGCTTTACCTCCAAGCCTTCGAGAGGACGGCGGCTAGGGAGAAATGGCCCCATGAGCAATGCGGCCAGCCTGCTAGCACCCTTCCTATCAGGCGCGGCACAGAAGACCTATGAGGATCTGACGGTTGACCAGGAGACGCATTACGAGGGGCTGAAAAAGGAAATCCTGCGCCGGTATGGTTACACCCTGATTAGCAAGGCACAAAGATTCCACGATTGGGCGTATGATCTTACAGCAACCCACGATCACAAATGCATGATCTAATTAGGCTGGCCAAGAGCTGGCTAACTGCTGAACTCCTGATGCTCACGACCATCGAGAAAGTGGTCATAGATACATTTATACGCTCTCTCCTGTTCCAAGCTAAAACGTTATCCAGCCAAGCTAACCCGCAGAGTGAAGATCAGCTGGAAGGTCAACAGGTGGCCTTGGAGGTCCTGCGCAGTGGACAATCCACGGAACCCTCCACTCGCCCGACGGAGCGAAAAAGGAAGGAGGACCATGCCGGGACCCCAGCCAAGGATGGGGGGGGGTGCCAACATCTAGCTTCCCGAGCCCGACGCCTCTTCCTGAACCTGGACAGCAGGAAGTGCTACGAGTGTGGTGAGCCGGGACACATCACCTGGAACTGTCCAAACCGCGATGTCCCGAGGCCTTCGGCCTCAGCTGGTGAGGTAGCCACCTGTGAGGTAGTCCCTGCGGCTTACTGAGGGGATACTGTGCTGAGGAAAGTGGTACTTCCCCTGTCACCCCGGTAAGAGCCAACAGAAAGGACACCACGGCACTTTTGGACTCCAGGAGTATGGTGACCCTGATCCAACCTGACTTCGCCCAGTCCCCGAAACGAACTGACACCGTGGCCATCACATGCATACACGGTGAGACCAAGGACTACCCTACCACACTCCTCCACCTACAGACCACAAAGGGACAACACACAGGAACAATGGGAGTCGTCCCAAACTTGCCTGTGCCGGTCCATGCCGGAAGGGATTTCCTAATGTTCCGCCAACTGTGGACCAATATGTTCGGAGATGTGGGGAACCGAGGGAACCAGAAGGGAGGAGGAAGCCTGAGAGGTGGGAGGGACACCAGAAGGAGGGATGCCCGGATGTGTGGATTCCAGGAAGTGGACCCCCAGGCATCAACCGATCCCCTCTCAGAGGGGGACTCTGAAGTCAGACTGGAGGGAGAGGTGGCGAGTCTGGAAGACACGTTCCCAATGGATCATGAGGTGGCACCAGAGCCCGTCTCTCTAGTGGGTCGGTTCGGCACGGTCCAACTGGAGGATCCCAACTTGGCCAGCCCTCTCTATCAGGTGACCGTAGTGGACGGAGAGCCCGTGGAGGGGGTCAAATAACCTACCCCCATTTCTCTATAAAGAAGAAGTTGCCATATCAGGTCGTGAAGAAGAATGATGAATATCTGGAGTTGTTGTTGGTGCCCCATCCCTTCGTACCATCTGTCCTGCAGTTGGTGCACTCCCACCTTCTTGGGGCTCACCTAGGTGTGGGTAAGACCTTAGACAGGATCAAGGCACGATTTTACTCGCCAGGGGTGAAGAAAACAGTGGAAGAATACTGCCGCAGTTGCCCGGAGTGCCAGCAGGTGGCTCTAAAAACCCCATTTTCGCAGTCCCTTAATTCCCCTACCCATTGTTTCAGTTCCTTTCAGCAGGATGCAATGGACCTGGTGGGACCTCTACCCAAGCGCAACCGAGGCCACAAATACATTCTGGTGATTCTGGATTATGCCACCAGGTACCCGGAAGCCATTCCCCTGCGCACCATGGCCACCAAGGGAATCGCACGTGAGTTGGTTATGCTGTTCTCCCGAGTAGGCGTTCCCGACAAGATATTGACTAACCAGGATTACCCCTGGAGAAGAAAACGGACAACGAGAACAGCTTGTGGACTGTGAAGTAATTAGTGAATTCCCCTTCTTCCCCAGTGTACAAAAATCCATAAAACTTCCCATTTGCATTCTAGTTGTGCTACTGGTGCATGTTTTGTTATTGAACTTGGTGACCGCAGAAACCCCACACCCTTGAGCCTGCTACAGCATCATGAAATATATTGGAGGCAAAAATTACAGACAGTAATGTACAAATAGCTAAATCAAACTCAACTGGATGTACATGGTATTGATTTTAATATAATTTAAATGTATAGGTCTATACATGGGTTGGAACAGTAATTCTGAACAAAATCAAATCATATATATATATATATTTTTTTAAACATTTAAACAAGTACAAGTCTCTTGTCAACAGACAACACTTCTCGTAGAAAAAGATGTTATTAATCTGAAGGAACAGATTTTACATTGTAGGCCTACATGCTTTCGGCATCATAGTGCTAGAGACTAGGTCCAGAGCATCAAAACACTTAAAGTGATGGTGTAGATATTCTTTATCAATATTTGCAGTATTGTTGGATCCATATACTATTCACTATTCTTTTCGTTCCGTTCTACTGTTCCGACCTGCAAAATAAAGTTCTGAACTGGTTCGAACCAAAAAAGTACCAGTTTATATCGTTCCTTTTTAAACCTCCTGAAATATATATTTTTTAAATACATTTAGCTCGACATTATTTACTTCACCAATCAGTGCTGATAGAGCAGTTTAGGAGCGGGCAAGCTATAGTTGTTTACATGCACGATGGACAGACAAATATAGGGCGAGAGATGTGATTTTTGCAGGTGGGGAGAAAGCAAGAGAGGGTGGATGAGGAGGCTTGGTTTGAAGCGCTTGGCATCTTGTTATGACATGCATTATTTGAATTAGGCCCACGGAATTATACCTACAGAGGATTGGCTTCTATGGAGGAACTTTGAATGTCTTTGAACAATCGAGAGTTGGCTTAACGTTGGACTAGAGCGAAAGCAAGCATGTGTGTGCAGAGCGGCACCAGAACTAAACACGCTTACCTTTTTGTATTTAATAAATCCAATGTGAAACATGATAACTATAGTATCCTTAACTAACATTGAAAAAGTGAATCCATTCTTCTGTAATTACAGTAGGCTACAATATCCTATGCTTCGGGAAGGAGATAGGCAGGTAGCCCACACACGAACAAAGATTTTCAGCTGGCAGGCAGACACTGGAATACGTTTCTGAGTGATAGAGAGAGGGCTTTGCATAGGAGCTTTGTTTTTTTTGTGGGACTGAAAAAAATGCCCGGAAAGTAAAGCGCTATTAATCGGTTCTCATGCTTTTAAAATATTGGTTCTGCTACAGTATAGATCACTTAGGTTCTGATTCTGTTCCTCCAGTTTTTGGTACTGTTTCCTGAACCGGTTCCAACCCCTGGGTCTATGTAGCCTATACTGTATTTATATTTTAATACAGTCATCTCGGTTTTCATTGAATCATACTTTTATCATAAGCTTGTTATTAACATATGCAAAGAAATCGGCATCATTGTATTTGTAGTCATATTCATTCTGAAGTTATCGGCGGTCACAGAATGACAGATACAAATCAAGATGTTTATCTTTAGCGGAGATCTTCCTTCTGTGTATAAAATGACACGGAAAGGCCAACCATTTTCTAACAACGCACTTCGCTGTTCTGGAAGGCAGACGGGTTTGGTAAATAACAAGCGTTTTCAAGAGCAATAGTTTTAGGAAACAGCTCTGAGATTTAACGATGCTCCTGTGAAGGTTCTAACGATGAACTTTGCCTTACAGTGCTTTTGGGAAACGGGGCCCTGAACTTATGATGCAGCAGAACATCTTTTAAGTTTTAATAAGGTGGCTTTGGATAATAAATGAATCCTCAAGATGTCTGTGACAGGCTATTGAAACGCCATAAATAAAGCAATACTATGAGCCCAATGAAATGGAGTAATAGTCCTGATCGTGGCAGTACATCAGAGCACTAGACAAAAGGACCATTTACACCGTTCCAAAAATGTATTCATATTTCACGCCTTGTAGCGACAACACTGCCTAACAGAAACGTTCACACTTCATAGTGACAACCTCTTGGTCCCAAAGTCCAATTAAAAACGGTATTTTTTTTATCAGTGCTATACTGATAATCACAATTACACTTGATATGTGACCGGAATCCAACTAAACCTAATAAGAGCATCACTCTGCTTCCTCCAATACAAAGCCTTTTATCCCTCATTAGTGATGTTTCACACCATTCCCCTCTGTTTCCTATGCCCCCCCCCCCACGTCTCTCAATCTATTTCAGCCCCACATGAGGTATTGTGACTGGGAGAGGAGGCTATTTTTGACCTGCCTGAGCCTCCATAACGGATGCAAAAAAAATACCACAGGGTGAACCAGAACTCTGCTGGTTTAGATCTACTATACTGAGGAGTTTGGCTGGATTAAGTTGGATACGGGGACATGTTGTATGGTTAAAAGAGGGGAAAAGTAATGTTGCTATAAGTAGAATTCTCGAGTGTTTCTGGCTTTTATTTCTGTAAAAACAGGTGTGCTGTCCACTGGACCGCTCAGTTATGGTTTAGAAACCATCAGAGCAGCACTTGCCTGCGCTTGCACTTGTCCAGTCCGTAATTACTGACAGGTTATTTCAGAAATACAATAGAAATAAGCCTATTAGGGCTGGGTGCTATACCGTATTTTACTAAATGACGGTACTGACGCAGGGACTGCTTTGGGTTTTTACTTTACCTTCCATAATGGTATTTCAACGTTTGTTTGTTAAATCGGATACACCAATCCGTTTTTATAGTTTACTCCGCTACTTGTGTCGTCTCTCTCACCAAACCCCCACCACCTGTCACTCAAGGAGCGCAGTTCCCTCACAGTTACTCTTTGGTCTGCATGGTCAACGGAGCAGATGCATCAATATGTTGACAACCATGCTGCTTTCCACTTTACTTCTTAATATAAATCCGCAAGTGTTCTATAACTACACTATTAGTTTGTGTTTCTTACCGTCTGCAAACAGCTAGCTCGTATTTTCTTAGCAAGTTATGGCTCGAATAAATCGTGTTAGCCGCTAATGCTTATCGATACCTAGGGAGCTAGCTACTAAATGTACTGAGTCAGAGCAAGCGTAGCTAGCTAATAAAGCCTGATACCAGTGCTGGTGTAGGTCTAAATCAGCAAGTTTTTTTCTAAATGATAGGGGAACAGGCAAAGCATGAATATGTTGACTACATGAAGTAAGAGAAAACATTTAATGTAGCCAAAGATTATTAGGGTCCCACACCCCGGGAAACGCTGATCAACACTTTGGTTCCTACCCTGTCACAATAACGCATCCAAAAATATCCTATTAGTATTCTAATTCCTAATTCCACGAACGCCTCCCTAGCTTTGCCATCCGTTGTCATGTCAAATGGCACTGTATTCAAAGTGCCCAACAGTTCACCCAAGTGTTTTGATCTACATTGCAAGTCAAATCGCAAATGCAATATTTGGTCAAAAATAAGGTCTACATTTTTGTGCAGCCCTGCATGACAGTGTGGAAATTATCTCAAATTAGATCAACTTTTGGTTGAAATTTGATTGAACTGTATAAAACAATCAGAATGGGGAAAGACATCCTAGAGTCATGCCATATCGCCCAGCCTTAAAGGCCTATATGGTACTAGGTTGGTAAGTGATGAATAAGAATATCAGTGTATTTGACGGCTTTAAATGCAACACCAGAATTTGAGATATCCCACCAATCACAAAGAAACACTGCTGCTAAGCAGCGGAGAGAGCTGATGGATGTTAAACACAAAGTAGGAGGATAGGAACATGATATGCACAGAGCACATATCTCTGACATTGGGGTCCCTTTTGCTCCGACCCCTCTCTCCACTGAACTATGCAAGCCCCCCCTTGCACTGAGCCCCCATTCTCATGAAGAGCACGTATGCTCGAGCTACTACTAACAGAGACACAGATACAGATACAGACACACAGAGGTACACCACACACACACACACATTTGCAGTGCTCACAAAGGCAGTTCCCCAAGGAGAAGAGCATCCACGGTGAAGGACACTGTTTGAAGGACACTTCATGGTGGTAACCTAGCGGTTAAGAGTGTTGGGACAGTAACTGAAAGGGTGCTGGTTTGAATCCAAGAGCCGACTAAGTGAAAAATCTGTTGATGTGCCCTTGAGCAAGGCACGTAATCATAATTGCTCCTGTAAATCGCTTTGGATTAGAGGGTCTGTGAAATGACTAAAATGCAAATGAGAGCACTGTCTGAGAGACAAATGAGATTGGCAGAATAGTCAGCTCTGGCAATCAGTGTGCAAGTGTGTATTAGGACTGCCAACAACACAAATCTGTGTTTTAAATCTAAACTAGGCCTAGCTAAAAGTCTTACAAGAGTCAATTAAAATGGAACAAATTGTATTTTTCATATCAGTCACAGCACAAGTGACATGCGTCTTGAAAAAAACGTGTCTACCACACACAGCTAGTCTACCTGTAAACAGAGAGTGCACACATACAAAACATGCTCTTTTCATGACATAGACTTACTATGTGAATCCATGTGAAAGCTATGATCCCTTGTTAAATCCACTTCAATCATCGTAGATATAGGGTATGAGACAGGTTAAAGAAGGATTTTTAAACCTTGAGACAATTGAGACATGGATTCCGTATGTGTCATTCAGAGGGTGAATGGAAAAGACAAAAGATGAAGTGCCTTTGAACGGGGCATACCCTTCATCTAGGTGTCAGGCGCCCCAGTTTGTGTCAAGAACTGAAACGCTGCTGGGTTTTTCACGCTCAACAGTTTCCCGTGTGTATCAAGAATGGCCCACCACCCAAAGGACATCCAGCCAACTTGACATAACTGTGGGAAGCATTGGAGTCAATATGGGCCAGCATCCCTGTGGAACGCTTTCGACACCTTGTGTAGAGTTCATGCCCTGACGAATTGAGGCTGTTCTGATGCCAAAAGTGGTGGGTGCAACTCAATATTAGCAAAGTGTTCTTAATCTTTTGTACACTCATTAGTATGGCCTTTGGGTCTCCATCTCACCCCTCACGAGATAGCATCCATAATCGATTTCAAGAGTCATCACACTGGCCGGGGGAACTGCAGCAGTGATCTATTCCAATCCTTTCCATGTGACTGTCTTACGATGACATTGAGATTCACACCACCTATACATTACCATAATCGCCTCTCTCCTGTTTGAAATACCACCTTGGGAGAACAGCGAGCACCTGCCTGTTGACCTGACCTCTGTGTCCCAAATGGCACCCTATTCCCTGCATAGTGCACTACGTTTGACCAGAGCCCTATGGACCCAGCATAGGGAAAAATGTGCCATTTGGCAAGTAACCGACTTCTCTTCTGCTGCTCGTGGATTTCCACGGCAATTAGCTCTCTGACAGTCTCTTGATGGGTGAACGGTAATAAAAGTGAGAGGTGAGCCAGGAAATAAAGACAGGGGTTTGATAGCGGGCCAGGACTAGGTGGAGTGATGATGCTGGGCTGGGCTCAGTGGGCTGCATAACTACTGTTGTTGACTGTTCATTGTGATGGGGACTTGGGGAGGCTAGAGACTGAATCTGTTTAATACATTCACCGGATACAAGCCATCAAATAGGCTAGGCTATACTAAGCCAACGTTTACACTTGAGAAAAGCAGATTATTCCAAGGTTCATTACCAGTTCAAAGCCTCTTAAAATATACCTAGTGCCTATGGAAATCTATTATCATGATGTTTATGAGCATGTCAAGAAATCAAATAACCGTCATAACATTATATGATGACCGGACACCGCAGTCTTATATATATAGCACCAGTCAAATGTTTGGACAATGTTTTTCAAAGTAGCCACTCTTTGCCTTGATGACAGCTTTGCACACTCTTTACATTCTCTCAACCAGCTTCACCTGGAATGCTTTTCCAATGGCCTTGAAGGAGTTCCCACATATGCTGAGCACTTGTTGGCTGCTTTTCCTTCACTCTGCGGTCCAACTCATCCCAAACCATCTAAATTGGGTTGAGATCGGGGGATAGTAGAGGCCAGGTCATCTGATGCAGCACTCCATCACTCTCCTTGGTTAAATAGCCCTTACATAGCCTGGAGGTGTGTTTTGGGACATTGTCCTGTTGAAAAACAAATGACAGTCCCACTGAGCACACACCAGATGGGACGGCGTATTGCTGCAAAATGCTGTGGTAGCCATGCTGGCTAAGTGTGCCTTGAAATCTAAATAAATCACAGACACTGACACCAGCAAAGCACCCCCACACCATCACACCCCCTCCTCCATGCTTCACGGTGGGAACCACACATGCGGAGATCACCCGTTCACCTACACTGCTTCTCACAAAGACACGGCGGTTGGAACCAAAAATCTTACATTTGGACTCATCAGACCAAAGGACAGATTTAAACCGGTTTAATGTCCATTGCTCGTGTTTCTTGGCCCAAGCAAGTCTCTTCTTATTATTGGTGTCCTTTAGTAGTGGTTTCTTTGCAGCAATTTGACCATCAAGGCCTGATTCACGCAGTCTCCGCTGAACAGATGATGTTGAGATGTGTCTGTTACTTGAACTCTGTGAAGCATTTTTTGGGCTGCAATTTCTGAGGCTGATAACTCTAATGAACTTATCCCCTGCAGCAGAGGTAACTCTGGGTCTTTCCTTTCCTGTGGCAGTCCTCATGAGAGCCAGTTTCATCAAAGCCAGCAGCATGCCACCCTGCATCCCACTGCTGGCTTGCTTCTGAAGCTAAGCAGGGTTGGTCCTGGTCAGTCAATGGATGGGTGACCAGCTGCTGCTGGAAGTGGTGTTGGAGGGCCAGTAGGAGGCACTCTTTCATCTTATCTAAAAAAAATATATATATATCCCAACGCCCCAGGGTGCTGTCTTTCGGGTGGGACGTTAAACAAGTGTCCGTCCTGACTTTCTGAGTTAATTAAAGATCCCATGGCATTTATCGTAAGAGATGGGGTGTTAACCCTGGTGTTCTGGCTAAATTCCCAAGCTGTCACCTAATCATCCCCAGCTTACAATTGGCCTGTTCATCCCCCTCCTCTCCCCTATAACTATTCCCCAGGTTGTTGCTGTAAATGAGAATGTGTTCTCAGTCAACTTACCTGGTAAAATAAATAGCACTTAATGGTTTTTGCGACTGTATAAAATAGTACAAATAAAGAAAAACCCTTGAATGAGTAGGTGTGTCTAAACTTTTCACTGGTATTGTATACACAGTACATTCGGAAAGTATTCAGACCCCTTGACTTTTTTCAGTTTGTTACATTACAGCCTTATTCTAAAAATAATTTTAAAATCCTCATAAATCTATACAAAATACCCCATAACGACAAAGCGAGAAATAAAAAGGTTTTTAGAAATGTTTGCAAATTTATAAAATAAAAAAAACTGAAACATCACATTTACATTAAGTCTTCAGAGCTTTAGCTATGAGATTCGAAATTGCGCTCAGGTGCATCGTGTTTCTATTGATCATCCTTGAGATGTTTCTACAACTTTAAATATTCTGTATAGCTAAAGGGTAATGTGTCACCCAATTAATTCTCTTTTACTCGTCTATTCAAAATCAAATACAAATTCACTAATTGTAGTCTAACTGTAAGCCGCCCTGCACAATCAATGAACAAAAAGCATCGCCTAGGGCTAGTTCTCTCCCCAACTCATGGATAGACATTTTGGAGTGTAGTGTAAAGTCCATCCAGTATGCACAATAATACAGTCCACACTCAAAGGCGATCACTCGAATTTGTGTAATTTTGGAGTATAGAGGCTAGACCAATTATGTGCCAAAGACATCTTAAATCAATTTTGTTTTATGTGTTTCTGCCATGTGTAATATGCAGTAGGCTATGCATTGTATGATAGCACAATTATCATTTCAATTCAGGCTTTTCTTTCGTGCTTGGGCTCATTAGCCTAATAAGCTCTAATATGCATATGGGGTTTTGAATGAATCATCACCTTAGAAAGCGCTGTCCATTTTGTTGTTAGGTGTTGAAACAACATCCACAAACAACCATGTTTTACACTGTTTCAACCTGCTGTTGAACTTCTTTCTCCAAATTGACCATCACAGTGAGGTGAGTTTTAAAGGCATGATACTGTTTTGATGATAAGTGTTTGATGTGATTTTCAACTGCACTTGCATTGATGTCATTGTGGTTATTGGGACAATAGAACCCTGAGTACCAGGCCATTAGCGACCTGATGGTAGTTAGCGAGTTGGGAACTACCAACGCATGTCCAGAGTGTATAGGAGATTACCGTGACTCAACAGCGATCACTTGAAATTTTATTGTGGTCATGACTCATGACTGCCGGTGTGGCGGTAATACGGTCACCGCAACAGTCCTAGACGGGAGTTTGTTTCTGCGGTAGGACTCTTAAAAACGTGATGATACTTTGTTGCTCCTTGCTGAAACAAGAAACTAGCAAATGACACTTTGATTGCCTAGGCAACGCCCCACAACGCAACAGCACACACAGAAATATAATTAATAAAATGGGCTTGGAACCTTTAACACTGGCAATTTGACTGGTAAACTCATGGGTACACTCGCAATGGCTGCCTGGTATTGTGATGCAATACTTTCCATGGTAATGTAGAATGTTCATTAAAATGATATTAACTGATGTGGCTCATGCAATGGAATGTAATTGCATCAGTTCAGTTGAATTAACAAATCACAGCACAAACAGTGGGGACACTTCCTGCTTTTACTTCCTGCTTTGCTCCTATGGGTACACTCGCAATGGCCGACAGTTCTATTCATTCTATTTCTATGACAGCACATGCAGTCAGGAGCGAAAAATATATATTACGGAGACCGTGGTCATTTGGCTGGCCAATTACCGTCATCCATGGTTTTGATTTAGCTTAACATGTTAGACCAATAAACTGTATTTGTGTGTGTGTAAAGGGTCAGTTATTGTATAGTCTACAGTATCTGTTAGAATGGGGGCTACCATTTTAAATTAAATTCACTGAGCATTGAACACTGGTGCTTGTCACCGTGACTGTGTGAATGTGAAATTAATCGGTGTGGATGACTGGCGTTTAGTGTAGGAGTGATTTCAGAGCCCCTCTATTCAGAGTTCCCTCTATTCCAGGCTGTCGTTACTGGGACTTGTTCCAGGCAGGGGGGGTGGGGGGGGTGACGTAAGTCACATAGCTCTAGAGACACACACCAGTCCTCTGAGTTGCATCTCCACCGTCACACATGGGCTAAACGCAAAACCAGAGCCAGCAGCAAACTGCATGCCCCCCCGCCCCCAGAAAATAGGCTAAAGCATAGGCTACACAGTCACGGAAACCATTTCCATTTCTCTCTAAGACACATTTTCCTCTCCTTGTATGTAGAACCTAATAACCACAGGTGTCTACTTATTAAACCTTCCATGTCATTCTCGCCTTATCTAGGCTATTTCAATAGCCAAACATTATCTATTTCCCTCAATGGTCTGACATCAACTTCTATTCAATAGATAAACAATAAACATCATATTCATAATCTATACATTTTTATCAAAAGGTGCATACTCTAGTCTGCTGCCCCATTTTCCTCCTCTAGTCCTCTCTCACGCTCTTTAAAGCAGCCATATCTGTTCCTGTCTCATTTTCTCCCACTCTTGCTCCTCAGGGCTAGTGAAGAGCGGGAAGGACCATTTATTTTCTAAGAGGCATTTGTTGGTGAGGCAGTCAGGGACACTCCCCCCCCCCATCAGAGATGGAGAAGACACACACGTAAACACACACACATCCACACACACGGACGTGCACACAAGACAAACAAACAGAGCAGACCTACCGTCAGCACATGCTCCCCTTCATGGTTTCCCTCCATCGGGGCTAAAACATCAGCGGCAGCCGAGGCAGCTGTGGCGTTAGCTGGCTTTGTCTCTCTGTTATCTCCCCTGTGTGTGTGTGTGTGTGTGTGTGTGTGTGCGTGTGTGTGTGTGTGTGTGTGTGTGTGTGTGTGTGTGTGTGTGTGTGTGTGAGCGTGTGTGTTTCTGTGAGCGTGTGTGTTTCTGTGAGCGTGTGTGTTTCTGTGAGCGTGTGTGTGTCTGAGCTCTGACTAAGACACTGGAATAGTGGGCTGCTGTTGCCTGCTCGTCTGTGTTAATACGGAGGGAGAAAGCAGAGTGCTGCCTGTCTTAAAACAGACCTGCTCCTCTCTGACAGCCCGCTCCTTTCTCAGCAGCCAATCCCCCGCCACCATGAATATTTCATTTGCACAGCCAAGAGCGCACGCAGACGTGCACGCAGACAGAGAGGACATACACAGACACAGAGGACACACACACACATACGCACACAATCACCCACAGTGGCATTCAGGGCACACACCCGCCCACACACACAGACAAACATTACCCAGAGGGTGTGGAGAATTGAAAAGGACAGACAGAGATGTACTCATTAAATGTCTTTGATTCTGATACATTAGTGATCTTTATCACAGTCTCAAGGTCATGTACACGTCTTTCAGCACCTTCTAATCCCATAGAGACTCATGGCCACATGAGGTCGTCAAACACAGGGAAATAACAGTGTAACATCACACTTATACAATGGTAATAGAAAGAACATGGTAAATCAAGGTCTCTGTCCCAAATGGAACCCTATTCCCTATATAGTGCACTACTTTTGACCAGAGCCCTACAGAAGTAGTGCCCTGCACTATGGGTCCTGGTCAAAAGTAGTAACTTCATAGGGAACAGGGTGCCGAGGCCTACACCGCCTAAATAAAATACAATTTTGAATTTTTAGTCGCAATCACAGAAAGGTAGCCTACAACAAGTAATGAACGGCTAAAGACAGGACAGAACCATACATCTGATCCATTGCCTCACAAGCAATACAGTTCTGATGAAACCGGGGGGCAGGGTGACACCTAATGGCCAACTCTGAATCTCACATGGAGGCAAAGCATTGGCACGCCAGCTGACACACAGTACATTTTTAGATTATAGCAGACATTCTTATCCAGAGTGACTTACAGGAGCAATTAGGGTTAAATGCCTTGATCAAGGACACATCGGCAGATTTTTCACCTAGTTGGCTCTGGGATTCGAACCAGCGAACTTTAAGTTTATTTATTTTAAACCGGATTTGAAGGTCAGGCTCTCCAATTATGTTAATGTACTATGTGTACTGTCAGCAAGACAGTGTCTCATCTTGACCAATATGAGTCCCAAATAGCACCCTATTCCCTATTAAGTATTGCTCTGGTCAAAAGTAGTGCAGTTGTAGAGAATAGGGTGCCATTTGGGACTCAGCCTGCAACCGGCAGTCTATTCTTCTTCGTAAGCACCATGGACTCACCACCAGCTCTGGAGACCATTATCCACCACTGCACACGGAGAGAGACTGATCACATGGCCGACACCAAAGACTCACTCAGTCTTTTAATCTGAGAGGATTATTAACCAGATTGGATTAGTATAGTAGAGGGCTGGAGAGCTGCGACATGAAGCCAACAGGTGGGATTGACCAGTAGCCATGATCAGTTAGATTACCCCAGATCATCCCGGATTTTTTTTCTTCTCATTTTGTCTGTCATAGTTGAAGTGCACCTATGATGAAAATTACAGGCCTCTCTCATCTTTTTAAGTGGGAGAACTTGCACAATTGGTGGCTGACTAAATACTTTTTTGCCCCACTGTAGACAAGTTGGTTTAATTTACTTGAAAGGAAGTCTACTGAAGTGAGACTTTGTCCTTCTGTTTCTTGGCTTTTTACACTGTTTTGTTCACAAGCTAGGTTGTTTTTCAATGTTTGAGTTTCAACTGTTCGACAAGAGAATACAATTGGGCTACTACTCAGACTCTCAATTGCACAGGCGCAAACATGACTAATGTCGCATTACCAAGGTAACCTTTCACCCTTAAAAAGGAAGGTGAAATTGTCTCATCTGTGATATGTTGGTTAAATGAAATATTCCAAAGCATGTTGATCCATTTTTGGTGTTAGATTTGTGTAATTTTAGCTGTAAAAAAAATATTTGGGCAGGTAAAAAATCTGAGTGGCTGGCAGATTTTTACATCTACCTGCCACAGCGGCTGGTGGACAAAAAGTAAATGTTAGGCCCTGAATTCTACACATTTTTCTATGGTTTATGCTATCTGAGTGAGTCAAACATTATAACAAAATCAATTGGGACACCATACCTTAACAAAAAATACTCCTAAATGGATCATTATTGGAATTTTAGATTATCCCTGACTGTCTGTCTATCTTATATTTGTGTGATTTTTTTGTTCTCAAAGATGATCTTCTAAAAAAACATATTTAGGTAATTTTCTACATACTCTATATCTGGTTTTAGCCAAGTTGTTTACATTCACACGGAAAACATTTTTGTATCCCCCCCAAAAAATTCTACATGTACTGTTTGGACATAGGCGGCCCGAAAAAACAGCCCGCCCAATACTTTTCTATGCAGAAAAAACTGTCCAACTGCAGATTTCACTGACCAATTCAATTAGGCCTACACCCTATTTGTGAGACAGAGAGGAAGAGGCCTCATTTCTGAAGGTTTCACTTTGCCACAACAATGGCACATTCAAGGTAGGGTTAGGCCGTACACCGTATTTTACTGGTGTGATGCACAGACCGGTTTGGGTTTTTACGTTACTTTCTATAACAGTTAGAGGTCGACCGATTAATCGGAATGGCAGATTAATTAGGGCCGATTTCAAGTTTTCATAACAATCGGAAATCGTTTAAAAACATTTTTACACCTTTATTTAATCTTTATTTAACTAGGCAAGTCAGTTAACACACAGAGGGGATTCAATCTTGCAACCTTACAGTTAACGAGTCCAACGCTCTAACCACCTGATTGCATTGCACTCCACGAGGAGACTGCCTGTTATGCGAATGCAGTAAGCCAAGGTAAGTTGCTAGCTAGCATTAAACTTATCTTATAAAAAACAATCAATCAATCAATCATAATCCCTAGTTAACTACACATGGTTGATGATATTACTAGTTTATCTAGTGTGTCCTGCGTTGCATATAATCGTTGCGGTGCGTATCATTGCTCCAATGTGTACCTAACCATAAACATCAATGCCTTCCTTAAAATCAATACACAGAAGTATATATTTTTTAAACCTGCATATTTAGCTAAAAGAAATCCAGGTTAGCAGGCAATATTAACCAGGTGAAATTGTGTCACTTCTGTTGTGTTCATTGCACGCAGAGTCAGTGTATATGCAACAGTTTGGGCTGCCTAATTTGCCAGAATTTTACGTAATTATGACATAACATTGAAGGTTGTGCAATGTAACAGGAATATTTAGATTTATGGATGCCACCCGTTAGATAAAATACGGAACTGTTCCGTATTTCACTGAAAGAATAAACGTCTTGTTTTTGAGATGATACTTTCCGGAATTGACCATATTAATGAGGCTCGTATTTCCTATTGTTATCATGTTATAACTAAGTCTATGATTTGATAGAGCAGTCTGACTGAGTGATGGTAGGCAGCAGCAGGCTCGTAAGCATTCATGCTGTTTATGACTTCAAGCCTATCAACTCCCGAGATTAGGCTTGTGTAACCGATGTGAAATGGCTAGCTAGTTAGCGGGGTGCGCGCTAATAGCGTTTCAAACGTCACTCGCTCTGAGACTTGGAGTAGTTATTCCCCTTGCTCTGCATGGGTAACGATGCTTCGAGGGTGGCTGTTGTTGTTGTGTTCCTGGTTTGAGCCCAGGTAGGAGTGAGGAGAGGGACGGAAGCTATACTGTTACACTGGCAATCCTAAAGTGCCTATAAGAACATCCAATAGTCAAAGGTTAATGAAATACAAATGGTATAGAGAGAAATAGTCCTATAATCCCTATAATAACTACAACCTAAAACTTCTTACCTGGGAATATTGAAGACTCATGTTAAAAGGAACCACCAGCTTTCATATGTTCTCATGTTCTGAGCAAGGAAGTTAAACGTTAGCTTTCTTACATGGCACATATTGTACTTTTACCTTCTTCTTCAACACTTTTGTTTTTGCATTATTTAAACCAAATTGAACATGTTTCATTATTTATTTGAGGCTACATTGATTTTATTTATGCATTATATTAAGTTAAAATAAGTGTTCATTCAGTATTGTTGTAATAGTCATTATTACAAATAAATACATTTTAAAAATCATCCGATTAATCCATATCGGCTTTTTTCGTTCGACCTCTAATAACAGTATTTGAATGTTTTGTTTTGTTAAATGTGATACGCCATGTATAACGCCAATTTTTATAGTGTACTCTGCTACTTGAGTCATCTGTCATCTCACTCATGCTACTTTCCACACAGACCAAGCTCCTTGCGTTCAGCCTGCATGGTCAATGCAGCACATCAAATTAATTCCAATTTTATTTGTCATATGCGCCAAATACAACCTTACCGTGTAAGTAAGCATTTCAAACATTCAAATACCGTTATAGAAGGTAAAGTGTTGATGACAACATATGTTTTCACTTTGCTTCGTAATATAAATCCACTAGACTAGCGTTCTATAATGACACTATTAGTTTGTGTTTCTTACATCCGCAAACAGCTAGCACATCTTTTCATAGCAAGCTGGGCCTAAATTGTGCTAATTGCTAGTTAGCTAATCGCTAGCTAGCTGGCTGTCAATTGCTTGACTCACCAGTCAAGAACCAAGCTATATCCAGCTATTACCGTTATCTTGCATGATTTAAAATAATCTAAACTAGAAAGGTAGGTTACTTCTCTAAAATCAGCCAAATGTGTGTTTTCAACTGGATGTTTTTGATAGATGGAAGAGTAGCCTACTCTTGTTTGTTTAGCTACACTCTTAATCCAACTAAGCAGCAATCACCTTGTCACTTGGGTGGCAAAGATTATGGTACCCATCCAAAACTGGTGCCAGGAGCACAGATTTGGCCCCATCTTTTAGTGATGCGGGGGAAAAAATAGTTAGTTATTATATAATTTTGACAATATCACAATATTATTTTTGCGCTAGTTTGCTGAACCTGCACGAAAACTCCTGTATTTTTCCTTCATTGTTTGTTCTCCATCTTCTTTTTAAATATGGAGCCAATTTGTTTCCATGGCTGATCAAAACTAATTTGCTCATGGCTCAACAGAAGACTTTTCTACAGCACCTTCCTTTCAGCAAGGAGTAACAAAGTTTCATCACATTGTAAAGAGCCTATGTTACCGCAGAAATGGCCTCAACCGCACAAATGCCCGGCTGTCTTGTCTTTAGTCAGATGTCCCCCACAAAAACAAATATTAAACGATTATGAAAGTAATTTTATTTTCATCCATAATCGGCTGAAAACCTAACTGAAATACACCCCTCGAGTTCTGGAGGACATGACAAATGCCTGAACTAGGTCTAGTTAGTACAACTATGTTACTTTATCATAGCCCAAAAAACATAATTTGCACAGACATGACATTTTCAACTTACGAAACATGAGGTCCAACAATCAAATCATAAAAACACTGCCTTTTGTAGGGCCCTATAAAATCAGTAAAAAAAATTGCCTGATTCCGTAATTTTCCCTAAAATTCAGTTTTCAGTTATTCCCGGTTTCCGTTTCCCCCTGTTTTTTTATGTAGAAAAACAACTACATTTGATTTTCTAAGTCCACAACAATGCTTAAACTACATCAGGAGTTCACTTTTGAGGTCTGCGAAAAATGTGTGAAATGTAGATTTTGGGGTATAGTAACCTTTTAATTCCAGTGAGCACCAGCAAGAGGCTGTTGTGAAGCTATGTTTTTGTATTGCACATGTGATGGTAGAGTTTGCAAAACAAATACCCACTGGATAGATGAAAATAATCATGGTATCATTATGCCTGGTTATTATAGGCTACTTTGTAGTTAACATTTAATTGAATGCCTTTCCATATACCAGAAGACTTTTCATTAGCATCATCGCTAACGGCTACACAAAGTGGTAAACGCACATACACAGAAGGGGAATTCTCATTGTCTCTTTAGAAAGTAGAAATTACGAATCAATGATGCATTTTGTCCATGTCTTATGATTTACTTGGGCAAGTGAATTCATTTTCAATACATTTAGTTGATTCCCTAAGTTAAATGCATTTTTGAATATTGTACAATTCCGTTTCAATGTCGGATTCTGTGATCCCGTCCATGTTATCCGTCTCGTACATTTATAGGGCCATACTTTTGTATACTGAAAGGTGTCGGACTGGAACCAATGGGTTGACTGCTTGGGGGGGGGGGGGGGGGGGGGCTTTCTGCACTCCAACTCACGGCTAAATCACTGTCCTCAGTCTCCTCTCAGCACCTGACCTTGGGAAAGATCCAGAGCAGGAAATGTTTCAGTCTAATTGAGTCTCGTAGACAGACAGGCTATTGTCCAGATTCCAGTATGAATGTTCAGACATGGGGAAGCTAGTATACAGACTCCTCAGACTAAGCTACCTCCTGTAAATTCATATGACTGCAGAATCAAGACTCCACAAACCAGCAAAGCTTACTAACTAACTACTGGGCTACATGGGCTCTTGAGGTTTCCTTTCATTTGATAACCTGTCCTGCTTATCCTGACACGCAGATATAGGTGAAGCCCAATGAATCAGATTGAACAATACACCTCAGTGGCAGGGAGTAGAGACCAAAGACCAGACTCACTAGCAATCATTTTGGTCTGTTTCTCCTTTAGGCTCATAACCCATTGTACCTACTTCACAACCCCACTCCTACAAATCATGCTTAGACTAAGCAATAAGCTCAGTGCAGTAAAAACTCTTATCAAATTCTCACGACTGGAATTTAATTAGGGAGGGGGGAGAATTCTGTGGGCAAATAATAACATTTAATTTGAAAGTAAGCAACCAAGCATAAACAAACAAAAGCGTACAAAAATGTATTATTTTCACATTCTTGGCCGTGAGCCTTCCAAGAAAAACAGCACTTAAAGGCTTACAGTCTTAGTCCACTACAGACTGTGCTTTACTTCAACCCTACCCAAGACTATGCCTAGCATTATAGATACAGTACTGTATGAACAGAAGCACCATTGTGTCTTGTCTAGGTTCATGCGGTACAAAATGTAGGGTGAAGATGGAGGCTTTGTTGGATACGGGAGTACAGCAATTAAGGAAGACGTCAGCTTCTTTGATAACGCCTCTACAGAGCTTTAAATGGAATAGAGCAGAGAGCCTGAACCTGCTGAACTAAGAACCTATTTCAGATCTTAGTGGGGGAAGACAGCAGGACACAAAGCCTTTTGGCACGATTCTCCTGGCACCTGAGGTACAATTCCATGACAACAGAGGTAGAGCCAAGGTCAAACACAGGTGGTGGTAAAAGCTCAGAACCTTATGTGTGGTCAAGGGAAACGTGTGTGAAAGGAAAATAAATTACCTACGGTGCATTCGGAAAGTATTCATACCCCTTGATTTCTTCCACATTTTGTTACGTTACAGCCTTATTCTGAAATTGATTCAATTGTTTTTTTCCTCCTTAATCTATGCACAATACCCCATAATGGCAAAACAAAAACTGGTTTCTAGAAATTGTTGATCATTCATTAAAAATAAAAAACAGAAATAACACATTTACATACAGTACCAGTCAAAAGTTTGGACACACCTACTCATTCAAGGTTTTTCATTATTGTTTATTATTTTCTACATTGTAGAATAATAGTGAAGACGTAAAAATTATGAAATAACACATTTGGAAACATGTATATGTTGTAAACATGTATAACATATATTTTATATTTGAGATTCTTCAAAGTAGCCACCCTTTGTCTTGATGACAGCTTTGCACACTCTTGGCATTCTCTCAACCAGCTTCAAGAGGAATGTTTTTCCAATAGTCTTGAAGGAGTTCCCACATATGCTGAGCACTTGTTGGCTGCTTTTCCTTCACTCTGCAGTCCAACTCATCCCAAACCATCTCAATTGGGTTGAGGTTGGGTGATTGTGGAGGCCAGGTCATCTGATGCAGCACTCCATCACTCTCCCTGCTAAAAAATGCCCTTACACAGCCTGGAGGTGTGTTTTGGGTCAATATCCTGTTGAAAAACAAATGACAGTCCGACTGAGCACACACCAGATGGTATGGCAAATCACTGCAGAATGCTGTGGTAGCCATGCTGGTTAAGTGTGCCTTGAATTCTAAATAAATCACAGCCACTGTCACCAGCAAAGCACCCCAACACCATCACACACCCTCCTCCATGCTTCAGGGTGGGAACCACACATGCGGAGATCATCCGTTCACCTACTCTGCATCTCACTAAGACACGGCGGTTGGAACCAAAAACCAAGATTTCTACCGGTCTAATGTCCATTGCTCGTGTTTCTTGACCCAAGCAAGTCTCTTCTTATTATTGGTCTCCTTTAGTAGTGGTTTCTTTGCAGCAATTCGATAATGAAGGCCTGATTCACACAGTCTCCTCTGAACAGTTGATGTTGAGATGTGTCTGTTACTTGAACTCTGTGAATTTAACAGACATTTGCATTTATTTGGGCTGCAATCCGAGGTGCAGTTAACTCTAATTAACTTATCCTCTGCAGCAGTCCTCATGATAGCCAGTTTCATCATAGTGCTTGATGGTTTTTGCAACTGCACTTATAGAAACTTTCAATTTTCTGGATTGACCGACCTTCATGTCTTAAAGTAATTATGAACTGTTGTTTCACTTTGCTTAGTTGAGCTGTTCTTGCAATAATATGGACTTGGTCTTTTACCAAATAGGGCTATCTTCTGTATACCACCCCTACCTTGTCACAACACAACTGATTGGCTCAAATGCATTAAGAAGGAAACAAATTCCACAAATTAACAAGGCACACCTGTTATTGAAATGCATTCCAGGTGACTAACTTATGAAGCTGGTTGAGAGAATGCTGTGCATTGCCGTCATCAATCTCAACTATAAAATATAATTTTATTTATTTAACACTTTTTTGGTTACGAAATAATTCCATGTGTAATTTCATAGTTTTGATGTCTTCACTATTATTCTGCTATGTAGAAAAAAAACTTCAATGAGTAGGTGTGTCCAAACTTTGGACTGATACTGTAAATATTCAGACCCTTTACTCAGGACTTTGCTGAAGCACCTTTGCCAGTCATTACAGCCTCGAGTCTTCTTGGGTATGACGCTTCAAGCTTGGCACACCTGTATTTGAGGATTTTCTCCCATTCTTTTCTGCAGACCCTCTCAAGTTCTGTCAGGTTGGGTGGGGAGCGTCGCTGCACAGCTATTTTCAGGTCTTTCCAGAGATGTTCGATCGGGTTCAAGTCCGGATTCTGGCGTGGCCACTCAAGAACATTTAAAGATTGTCCCGTAGCCACTCATGCTTTGTCTTGGCTGTGTTCTTAGGGTCGTTATCCTGTTGTCACCCTAGTTTGAGGTCCTAAGCACTGTGGTGCAGGTTTTCATCAAGGATCTCTCTGTACTTTGCTCCGTTCATCTTTCCATCGATCCTAACTATTCTCCCAGTCCCTGCCGTTGATAAACATCTCCACAGCATGATGCTGTCATGCTTCACCGTAGGGATGGTACCAGGTTTCCTCCAAGCGTGACGCTTGGCATTCGGGCCAAAGAGTTCAATCTTGGTTTCCTCAGATCAGAGAATCTTGTTTCTCATGGTCTGAGTCCTTCAGGTGCCTTTTGGCAAACTCCAAGCGGGCTGTCATGTGCCTTTTACTGAGGAGTGGCTTCCGTCTGGCCACTCTACCATAAAGGCCTGATTGGTGGAGTGCTGCAGAGATGGTTGTCCTTCAGGAAGGTTCTCCCATCTCCACAGAGGAACTCTGGAGCTCTGTCAGAGTGACCATTGTAGAGGTCGACCAATTATGATTTTTCAACGCCGATACCGATTATTGGAGGACCAAAAAAGCCTATACCGATTAATCGACAATTCCTTCGACCTCATGGCTTGGTTTTTGCTCTGACATGCACTGTGAACTGTGGGACCTTATATAGACAGGTGTGTGCCTTTCCAAATCATGTCATATCAATTGAATTTACCACAGGTGGACTCCAATCATGTTATAGAAACATTTCAAGGATGATCAATGGAAACAGAATGCACCTGAGCTCAATTTCGAGTCTCTTAGCAAAGGGTCTGAATACTTATGTCAATAAGGTATTTCTTGTTTTTACATTTTTGTATACATTTGAAAATATTTCCTAAAACCTGTCTTTTGCTTTTTCATAATGGGCTATTGTGTGTAGATTAATTAACAAATAATTGAATCATTTTAAAATAAGGCTGTAACTTAACAAAATGTGGATAAAGTCAAGGGACCTGAATACTTTCCGAATGCACTGTATATCGGGAAGGCAAGGGGATGTGGTCACCATACATGCAGTAATTGAGGGGAAATGGATATGGGAAGAGTTCGCTGGTCAGTCATAGGACCTATACGTCTAAATGCCCAAAATAATTTGAGAGAAAATGATTCCCATATTATCTCAAACTATGGGGGATATTCTTAAATTGAGGGTGAAGGAGTTGTGAAAGCTATGGCTTGATTGAATTTAATCTCTTGAAAAGTGGTTCTAAAGCTTTCCCACCAAGTGCATAAAAATCCTGTAGGAGCATGTCCACTAATTGACTTAGAGGGGATTGGTGTACACACACACAAGCTATCATTTGTTGGGGAAAGTAAGCCAACCAAGTAATGTACTCTGAGCCTGTGTATGAATGAAAGCTATTTCTAGTTTCACTCAGGGTCGGGTGATTAATGTCTAAAACCTAGGTAGTTTCATTTGGACTTGCCGAGCACAGGCAAGGTCTGTGGCCTTGACAGCACTGTCCATTTGGATGGGCATTGGCTTCAATCAGGCCACAGCTTTCACCACCCCTTCCACCTCATTTGTTAATCTATTCCTGTTGGTATCATTTTTTCTATAATTTTCCTATTTTTCTCTCTGCATTGTTGGGAAAGGCCCGTAAAGCATTTCACTCTTAGTTTACACCAGTTGTTTACAAATGATGTGACAAATAAAATGTTAGTTGATTTCATAATCTAATACATTGAGGTTTACAATGATTGTTTGTCAGGAGTTTCAGGGGCTCTCCACAAATGCCATAAACTGATTCAGGAGGAATCATTTGCAGTAGGAGAGGTCAGGAGGCTTACACTTAAGTGATAAGGCATTATCACTTTTATACAAAGGGTTACCAACAAATTCAAATAATGATCGATATATTTTCATTAAAAATGTTATTTTGATTTTTTATTCATACTATTTCATCCTTCCATAAGATATAGTCCCGACACAAATCTAGGGTTGCACCCAAGCCGGCTGGTTGTTTGTTTGTTCCATTGGTTCGGTTGCCGGCTGGTCTTTCGTTCTATTGGTTCGTTTGCCAGAGAAGACGAACCAGTCGTTCAGTCTTTTTGTTCTGTACAAGCAAGAGATAAATGTTGTTTGTCCTAAATATTACATTGTCATACTGGCTGGCAATGTTCTTATCCCTTGCTTGCTAGCCAACTATGGCTAACTTACAGTCACGTCACGTGCAGCCAAAATAACAACAGTAGCTGCATTTGTATAAGCTGTTTTCTAGTGACATTTATATGGATACTTCCATAACAATAAGCTAATGAGGTGCAATTTCGCCTGGCACAGAACACGTGCTTTCTCGTCAAGACACTGTTGTTCAGAGGAGCTAGCCAACAACACAGCTAACACAATCACTTCAAACTGAAGCTGGAAAGACTGCAAACTAGCTTCACTTTGTTTCGTTGTACCTTTTTTCAATTGACATTTCTTTGTATATATCCATTAAAAATTATGCCAGCTGATTCGTGATTTCAACTGGCTGAGAAACGCTGCCTGCCTGTCTGTCTCGTTCCGACTCCCGAGCCCTACACGTTCATTACTATGGGACAGCTGGAGATCAAATTTCAATATTGAAACAATGTTGCAAATGTCGGAGAGACAGACAGCAAGGTTTATACAAATCTCTGCTGTTGAAAACGAAATGTTAGTCTAAAAGAAATGTGAGATAATGCCTACATGCTTTGTATAGTGGAGATCAAGTTTATAATTTACGAAACGTCATAGATTTAGCCGATGGTAACTAGTGGAATCGACACCGGCTGGAATGCGCTATTAACCAATCAGCATTCAGGATTAGACCCACACATTGTATAACTGAGGGTTAAATATGGGAGACCAGCTAGGCCTATATGATGTCATGATGACATTCCTGGTAATACTGTATTTAAACAGTCCCAATGGTGAACAGAGCAAATCTAAATCCCTGCTGACATAAGAACAATCACATATTCTTCAAGTCAAGATGGAGGGGGAGCAGCTCTGACAAAGAGTGAAGCTGGGCTTCATTAAACATGTCCTTTTCAAACAGTCATTTGTCTGAGGTCTCCTGTGTCACAGTCAAGCCACTGATTGACTAGAGGCAACCTTGAGTGGAAAGATGCACGCAGGGCAGCAAAGGGTCAGGTTACTCCACCCTCTCACCTCCCCAACACACACACTTCCTAAGACATCATTATGATAAGACTGCAATTGGATGAGGAGGAATGGCAAGTATACTTACCTTCTAGTGACAGCTAAGGAAGGACTGAGGAATGTAAAAAAGGATGATGGGAAAGCACATATAAAGGTGCACTTGATTCTTAGCCTGAGTACCAGTTTGTTTGTGCTATGATGACAAGTCCTTGTCACTCATAGCCATCCCAAACATTTTATGCTTGCAAGCGAGAGCAATGCAGCAGGCGAGAGCACAAACAGATTTGGGACCAGGCTACCAACTCTAATCTCACGTTAGAGAGCACTGCCACTGTGGACAGAAGAAATAAGTGGAGTATATAGATTTTGGGCCATGTTGCTCTTTTACCTCTTCAACACAATTATCTTTCTCTCACCAAAATGAAAGACCCACCCAACAAAACAGGAAGTACAGTAAGCCCGCTCACTAGTACAATTACCCGCTAACTAGTCCAACTGGGCTGTCATATCAGTCTAATTTTAACAGTCAAAACTAAAGTGATCAAAGCATATTTGACTTGCAACTCAGTCAGAGAAAAGTCAACTTTACTAGCTAGCTAGCTACTTACTTAAACATTGTCTTAGAGGACAGTCAATGAGGAGTTCATGATCCGCTCATCCTCCTCACAAGCGTCATAGCGACAGAAACAGAAAGCCACGAGTGTCTTGTTGACATTAGCTAGCAACTTGGCTAGCATCCCCCAAAGCCGAAGCTACATCTGACACAGTATTAGAAAACTAAATAAAATAACTGTTGCTCTGCATAAGTGCGGTTGTCAAAACATTTTTAAATCGTATTTTCTCAACATGTGTTTGAATACAAAAGCTATTCAATCCAGCACAGAGACCGGACAAAAGCATCTTTCTCCATCTCTGCATTTGCAGATATACATATATACATATTACGTTATCGATGACTTACTGTCCTCAAAAGGGGTCTTTCCTGTTCACTGTTTTCTTCCATTTCACCTGTCGCCTCAGCAAATGTGATAGACCGGTGACACTTCAATATACTCAAGGAAAATGTGACGGTCTGGTAAAGGTTTCGCCACAGTAGCTACTCAGCGTACGTTAGGGAGACGCCCTTCGACACGATTGACAGCCTTTCGCACCACTAGCCTATAAATGACTGTTGTCCATAGCCAATTAAATCTAAGGAATGCCAGATTGACGGTGGGTATCCCTGTCCTCTCCTCGAGCGAGCTTTGTGACAAAGCAAGCGACTGGCAACATGATCTTGAACAGGTCCTGAGCAGACAGCAGGGATGCAAATTCAATTCTAAATAGATACGTCAAAAAGGGGACGTAGTAAATCAACATACAGTCGAGGCATTTGTAGAATAATGAAACCACATTTGTAGAATAATGAAATGTGTAGAATATATTTAGTAAACCACAGAGCAGAGAACAGTGCTTTGAAAGCAAAAACGCAAAAGAGAGCAGGCTTGCCTTGAAAGTCGGCTACTCTAAAACAGGGTTTATCAACCTATTTCCAAGTTCACTGAGGCCCCTATGCCAGGGGTTCTAGGCCCCTGCAATTAAGAATCTGGCTACTATCTACTCCGATTTCAGAGCACTCTTGTCTGAGTGTAACTGATGAACTTATGAACTGGACAATCTGACAAGGCTCTGAATTAACACCCAGAGCACCCAGAGCGCACTCTGAGCGCACTCTGACCCTTCAGATTGAATTTACGAACACACCCCTAATCTCAAAACCAGGATAGGATAGGTCAAATTTCCATAGCAGCCCGCAGAGATCATCATCATTTTCCAATTATAACTAGAGTTATAAATGTAAGTTAACTAATTACACAATTTGGAACAAAATCACTGTGACTGATTATGAAATGTTGCATTACTCTCCAGGAGACTACATGTACTATGAAGCACTATGATTTTTAAAATATAGCCCATGAAAAAATATGATGAAATAAGGTAAGGCCTCTGAGCCTGATCAGTGACAGGGACAGAATGCATTTTCTCCTTCTAACCAGCAAGTGGCAGTCCAGTATTACTCAATTTTGCCCTAGCCTAGGATATAACATATAGATTATGTTATATTTACTCAACATATATCATTAACTATATAAGGAATAGAAGGGCAAATTAAGTTATTGATTAAAACTACCTAGACATTGCCAGATCTTCTTAATTCATGCATTGTAAAAGGTTAGTATCCTGTGACATGGTTGGGCTCATTTCCATTTTAATAAACTACATTCAATTCTAGAAATGCATTTGCTTATTGAATGGAACATGTATTGAAATTGATTTTAAATCATGTTTTTTTTCTATTCTTGAATTGGAATTCCAATTCCAAAATGCACTAAAACGCAATCATCCCCAACCCTGTTCTGTTTGGCCTGATCAACAAGCTATTCCATTCAATTTGAAGCCCCCGGATCTCTCTCTATCTTTTAAACCCCAACACCGTCTTTCAGACCAAAGATATACCCATAGTCATTCTGAACATTACAACAAGAATCAAACAAAGGTTCAACAAGCCCAAACCCTGCCTTCTGCAGTGTTCGTGGGAGACTATAAATAAGGCTCCCCCAAAAAGGCATAATCACACGGCAGAGCTGAAATAGAACGGTGAGGTGGGAGATCAAACTATCACCTCTTAATTGTGCCCTGATTCTTAACAGGCTGAGAGCCCATTAACGCACAGTGAAATGCCGTCTGCCTTACTTAAAACATGCACCGTGCTGAATACAGCTGGGAGAGATCAATCTGAAATATCATGCACGACATGAAGGCTGCGTATGCCTCCCCACTTGCACTGGACGATACTAACACTAACAGATGCAAATTGCTACATTATTATGCATGAAGAAGACAAGAGTTATCACTATTAAAGCACCAAAATGGAGAGAAAAGGGTAGTGATTTCACAGTTTAAAAATGGGAAGTGTCTAGCCCTTGAGGTTGACGTCTTGTAGTGACATCAACATCAAGGAACCCTCTTGTAAAAGCAGTAAGGAGGGGACTGGCTGCAGTTGTGTTTTGGTAGCTCAGCTAATGTCATAATATTGTGAGGCAATCTGGTCAGACTCAACTGAACCCTAGAAATGCATGCAGGTTAATGAAGGTTATCCAATCAGCAGGCTTTTCACGTAGGCTTTTACTGATGTCCTCAACCACACAAACAGCTGAAATCCTTTCCATACGATGCAATAGATTTGAGTGTTTAACGTGACACCGGCCACCACACTGATGAGTATTGAACAGGTCAGGTTTTGTGACAGGAGGCTGCAGAAATCAAGTGTCTCTAGTCTCTTTTCCTACAGATTTACAGGATGTTGTTTTTTTCTAGTGGTCATGCTCTCCCAGGTACTAGGAAAGAAGGGGTTAGGGAATGTGAAATTCCCAACTCTGTCGGAAGCGCTCCTCCAAATTGCCAATGCATTGATTTTGACCACAGACCTGTTCCACTCGGCCGCCTCCTGACTCCACTTGGCCCTAACCCCCCTCCCTCCCAAACCATGTCTACAGTCTTGTGGGAGCTTTAGTGCCCCTGAACCCTGGTTGGCTCCACTGAGACCCACAGCATGGGGAGGTAGAGCGGGAGGGGGGGTATGGAGAGACCCATCCAGTCTAGTTCACCCAAATGGACACAGCGGTGGTTAGGGGATGTGGTCTGGAGATAGAGGGGGGCAAGGAATGGGGGGGGGGGGTGTCCTACGACCCACCAGCAGAGGTGCGTCCTAGCACCCCCTGGGAAGAGCGCTGGGGATTTGAAATCAATGCACTGTTAAGTGCAGCCTAGCAGCGGGACTCTGCCTCTTGTTCTGACATTAGTCATGCGCCACAGAGTGGGGCCCTATCAGGGTCCAAGGAGGATGGAGTAGGCTACCATGCAGACCCTGCAAGCGGCAGCGCCTCTCTGTTTCTTGAGTGTCTCTGCTAACACTCAACGCCCTACTCAGGAAACTTAGGGTCTTGCTAAGTTGAGACTCAACTCACACATAGGCCTAACACATAAGGGTCCTGTGAGCGTTTCACCCCGTGCCGCAAACACGGTCCACGCCTTTCCCTGGCGGGTGAGGAAAAGATTCAATGAGCAAATATTTTGTTTACAGTACATGACATTCTGAGGATTGCTAGAAACAACACTTTGTCATCATTATGAAAATCAAATGCCCCCCAATGAAAACAAATTGAAATTTAAAGGAAAGTCAAAGGAGAAGTTGCTGGAACATCATTGTATTAAATCAGGGGTGTCAAACTAATTTTGCCCTGCGGGTAGCATTCGGTCTTCACCAAGGTCCGGTGGGCAGCACTGAAAATGTGTTATATTTCCTCGCTGTCAAAATGTGCCAAAACATTTTCCTCTATCCACCGATTTGGGAATTTTTCATCCTCCATGACTCTCTAGCTTTAGTTTCGGTGATTGTTAGCGAGCTGGACAGAGTGAAGAGACTGTATAAACATCCCTTATCATTTCTACCGTTTCGATTTGGTTTTAGTCATTTCAATTTAGATTGATGTCTGTTTTTTCTCTAAAACATCAGCCATAGGATTTTGCACATCGTCATAATGAATGTATCCACCATTACAGCCCCGCAAACATTGTAACATCCAGCCCCATAGCATGTTAGAATAAGATATGAGAATTCAAGTGGTCCCCATTTCAAACCAATACCTTGGTATTTCTATTAATGTTGACAAGAGTCTTGTAAGATATACTTGTACTGAGAAATGCTGTACACACGAGTCAAAAAGTGTGAGTTCAAAAGTGACACCCAGCACCAGTTTCCCCTATAGAGGAATGTAGAAGTGTCACAAAGCTCAATAGATGGATGTGTTTTGCCGTCTACGTATGTGCGAAGAACCGGTTGCTGACAATACAGGAGTCAAAGTTGTATTTGCCTCGCTTGCTGAATCATTTTTTAATGTAAAACCTATGCTGAGAACTGCATGAAAGAATCTTCAACATGACACCAATAAAGCACATAGGTTTGTATGAATGACTTGACATGGTGGCAGTATGGTGGTCCATAGTGGTGGCACTATGGTGGTCCATAGTGGTGGTCCATAGTGGTGGCACTATGGTGATCAACCAAATGCTTGTCTTCTCTTGTCACAGATCTGAGCTGTGACTTTTCATTAGACACAATGACATAATATCCAACACACCTGAAAGAGGATATACAGTGCCTTGCGAAAGTATTCGGCCCCCTTGAACTTTGCGACCTTTTGCCACATTTCAGGCTTCAAACATAAAGATATAAAACTGTATTTTTTTGTGAAGAATCAACAACAAGTGGGGCACAATCATGAAGTGGAACGACATTTATTGGATATTTCAAACTTTTTTAACAAATCAAAAACTGAAAAATTGGGCGTGCAAAATTATTCAGCCCCGTTAAGTTAATACTTTGTAGCGCCACCTTTTGCTGCGATTACAGCTGTAAGTCGCTTGGGGTATGTCAGTTTTGCACATCGAGAGACTGACATTTTTTCCCGTTCCTCCTTGCAAAACAGCTCGAGCTCAGTGAGGTTGGATGGAGAGCATTTGTGAACAGCAGTTTTCAGTTCTTTCCACAGATTCTCGATTGGATTCAGGTCTGGACTTTGACTTGGCCATTCTAACACCTGGATATGTTTATTTTTTAACCATTCCATTGTAGATTTTGCTTTATGTTTTGGATCATTGTCTTGTTGGAAGACAAATCTCCGTCCCAGTCTCAGGTCTTTTGCAGACTCCATCAGGTTTTCTTCCAGAATGGTCCTGTATTTGGCTCCATCCATCTTCCCATCAATTTTAACCATCTTCCCTGTCCCTGCTGAAGAAAAGCAGGCCCAAACCATGATGCTGCCACCACCATGTTTGACAGTGGGGATGGTGTGTTCAGGGTGATGAGCTGTGTTGCTTTTACGCCAAACATAACGTTTTGCATTGTTGCCAAAAAGTTCAATTTTGGTTTCATCTGAACAGAGCACCTTCTTCCACATGTTTGGTGTGTCTCCCAGGTGGCTTGTGGCAAACTTTAAACAACACTTTTTATGGATATCTTTAAGAAATGGCTTTCTTCTTGCCACTCTTCCATAAAGGCCAGATTTGTGCAATATACGACTGATTGTTGTCCTATGGACAGAGTCTCCCACCTCAGCTGTAGATCTCTGCAGTTCATCCAGAGTGATCACGGGCCTCTTGGCTGCATCTCTGATCGGTCTTCTCCTTGTATGAGCTGAAAGTTTAGAGGGACGGCCAGGTCTTGGTAGATTTGCAGTGGTCTGATACTCCTGTTTAAAGCTTGGGAAATCTTTTTGTATCCAAATCCGGCTTTAAACTTCTTCACAACAGTATCTCGGACCTGCCTGGTGTGTTCCTTGTTCTTCATGACGCTCTCTGCGCTTTTAACGGACCTCTGAGACTATCACAGTGCAGGTGCATTTATACGGAGACTTGATTACACACAGGTGGATTGTATTTATCATCATTAGTCATTTAGGTCAACATTGGATCATTCAGAGATCCTCACTGAACTTCTGGAGAGAGTTTGCTGCACTGAAAGTAAAGGGGCTGAATAATTTTGCACGCCCAATCTTTCAGTTTTTATTTGTTAAAAAAGTATGAAATATCCAATAAATGTCGTTCCACTTCATGATTGTGTCCCAATTGTTGTTGATTCTTCACAAAAAAATACAGTTTTATATCTTTATGTTTGAAGCCTGAAATGTGGCAAAAGGTCGCAAAGTTCAAGGGGCCGAATACTTTCGGAAGGCACTGTATCACAAAGAAGAACCCTTTCATTTGATTTAACATGTATTTAACCAGGAAACCTTCAATTAAGACACAGTCTCTTTCACATCTCTAAAACATTCACCACCATCTCAATGCATTCTGTCCTTTGGTTACTTTTTGAAGGGGAGCTTTAGAATTCTCCTGACCCAGAAACATGTTGTTGCCTGTGGTCCCGTTTAGCCACTGAGAGCAGTGATAGTATGTGACTGGAGAGGTGAGGAAACTGCCTCGGGTTCTGGTCTGAGGATGTCAACCCTCCTTGGCTCTCTGTCTCAGCGGCCTTTCTCATGGCTCTAACAGGACGCTCTCGCATGGATTATGACTCCTGGGTGCAGAACTGCAGGCACCCCATTGCAACGCCCTGGTGTTATTATTATGTCCATTGCAATGTCCTACCATCCACTAGGGGCAGCATGAGCAACTATTACCACATAATAGGCTCGCAAGCTATGGCTCTGAGGTTCATGGGTTTAATCCCAGTGCTAGGCACTCGTTTGACATTTTATTTTAACCCTATCCAAACCTTAACCCTTTCCTTAACCACTCGGAATGAATGCCTCAACTTAACTGTTGAGTTGTGTTGAGTTGACTGAAAGCTAACATACAGTGCATCCGGAAAGTATTCAGACCACTTGACCACTTCCACATTTTGTTACTTTACAACCTTATTCTAAAATGTATTAAATCGTTTTTTTCCTTATCAATCTACACACAATATCCCATAATGACAAAGCAAAAACAGGTTTTTAGACATTTCTGCAACAAACAAAAAAAATATCTATACTGAAATATCACATTTACATAAGTATTCAGACCCTTTACTCAGTACTTTGTTGAAGGACCGTTGGCAGCGATTACAGCCTCGAGACTTCTTCGGTAAGACACAACAAGCTTGGTACACCTGTATTTGGAGAGTTTATCCCATTTTTCTCTGCAGATCCTCTCAAGCTCTGTCAGGTTGGATGGGGAGCGTCACTGCACAGCTATTTTCAGGTCTTCAGCTCATCTTTCCCTTGATCCTGACTTGAAAAACATCCCCACACCATGCTTCACCTTAGGGATGGTACCAGGTTTCCTCCAAAAGTGACACTTGACACTTTTGGTTTCATCAGAACAGAGAATCTTGTTGCGCATGGTTCGAGAGTCTTTAGGTGTCTTTTGGCAAACTCCAAGCAGACAGTCATGTGCCTTTTACTGAAAAGTGGCTTCCGTGTGGCCACTCTACTCTAAAGGCTTGATTGGTGGAGTGATGCAGAGATCGTTGCCCTTCAGGAAGATTCTTCCATCTCCACAGAGGAACTCTGGAGCTCTGTCAGTGATCATCAGATTCTTGGTCACCTCCCTGACCAATGCCCTTGTTCTTGGGGACCTTCAATGCTGCATACATTTTCTTGGTACCCTTCCCCAGATCTGTGCCTCAACTCAATCCTGTCTCAGAGCTCTACAAGACAATTCCTTGGCTTGGTTTTTGCACTGACATGCACTGTCAACCCTTATATAGACATGTGTGTGCCCTTCCAAATCCTTTTTATTTATTTAACTAGGCAAGTCAGTTAAGAACAAATTCTTATTTTCAATGATGGCCTAGGAACAGTGGGTTAACTGCCTGTTCAGGGGCAGAACGACAGATTTGTACCTTGTCAGCTCGGGGGTTTGAACTTGCAATCTTCCGGTTACTAGTACAACGCTCTAACCACTAGGCTACCCTGCCGCTCCATGTCTAATCAATTACATTTATGACAGGTAGACTCCAATCAAGTTGTAGAAACATCTCAAGGATGATCAATGGGAACAGGATGTATCTGAGCTCAATTTTCGAGTCTCATAGAAAAGGGTCTGAATACTTTTGTCTATAAGGTACTTCTGTTTTTAATTTTTTATATATTTGCAAAAATGTCTAAAAAACTGTTTTCGTACTGTCATTATGGGGTATTGTGTGTAGCTTGATTAGGGACATTTTTTAATCAATTTTAGAATAAGGCTGTAACGTAACAAAATGTGGGAAAGGTCATGGGGTCTGAATACTTTCCGAATGCACTGTGTAGACAGGTGTGTGCCATTCCCTATCATGTCCAATCAATTGAATTTAACACAGCTAAACTCCAATCAAGTTGTAGAAACATCTCAAGAATGATCAATGGAAACAGGATGCACCTGAGCTCAATTTCGAGTCTCATAGCAAATGGTCTGAATACTTTTGTAAATTATGTATTTCTGTTTTTGTTTTTTATACATTTGCAAACATTTCTAAAAACGTGTTTTCGCTTTGTGATTAATGAGGTGATGAGGAAAATGTTTTATTTAATCCATTTTAGAATAAGGCTGTAGCGTAACAAAATGTGTAAAAAGTCAAGGGGTCTGAATACTTCCTGAATGCACTGTACATCAACATATTCCGCAATTGAAACATCCACAGTTGTGCACAGGCACAGTTGTGCACAGGGACTGCATTTTCTTTTGTGATTGAGTTGGGCTCTTACAGTATGTGAAAACAGCACATTGGGACCAATGAAGGCCTATGGGAAGGGCACATACTGTACAAAGTACCTATACACCCAGACAGACCTATACCAATGCTGCAGGACTACATGTTGAAATTACAGCTTGTCTGTTAATTCAATATACACTGAACAAAAATATAAACGCAACATGCCACAATTTCAAAGATTTTACTGAGTCATATAAGGAAATCAGTCAATTGAAATACATTCATTAGGCCTTAATCTATGGACTTCACATGACTGTGAATACAGATATGCATGTGTTGGTCACAGATACCTTTTTTTTTAAGTAGGGTCGTGGATCAGAACCAGTCAGTATCTTATGCAGGGCGACGCATCTCCTTCTCATAGATTTGATCAGGCTGTTGATTGTGGCCTGTGGAATGTTGTCCCACTACTGTTTTTTTCCTTTTTTTTTGTCATTTAGCAGACGTTCTTATCCAGAGTGACTTACAAGAGCAATTGGGGTTTGATTTTTCACGTAGTCCATTTTATGGATTCGAACCAGCAAACTTTTGGATACTGGCCCAATGCTCTTAATCGCTAGACTACAGGTCAATGGCTGTGCAGAGTTGCTGGATATTGGCTAGAACTGGAACGCACTGTTGTACACCTCGATTCAGAGCATCCCAAACATGCTCGACGGGTGACATGTCTGGTGAGTATGCAGGCCATGGAAGAACAGGGACCATTACAGCTTCCAGGAATTGTGTACAGATCCTGTGACATGTGGCCGTGCATTATCATGCTGAAACATGAGGTGATGGCGGTGAATGAATGGCACGGCAATGGACCTCAGAATCTTGTCACGGTATCTCTGTGCATTCAAATTGCCACCGATAAAATGCAATTGTGTAAGTTGTCCGTAGCTTATGCCTGCCCATACCACAACCCACCGCCACCATCAACAAACTGCTCGCCCACACGACACCATAAGCACTGTTTACCATCTGCCTGGTAGAGTTGAAACCAGGATTCATCTGTGAAGTGCACACTTCTCCAGCGTGACAGTGGCAATCGACTGTGAGCATTTGCCCACTGAAGTCGGTTAAGACTGCAAACTGCAGTCAGGTCAAGACCTTGGTGAGGACAACGAGCTTCCCTGAGACGGTTTCTGACAGTTTGTGCATAAATTCTTTGGTTGTGCAAACCCACAGTTTCATCAGCTGTCCGGTGTCGCTGGTCTCAGGTAAAACAAAACGGATGTGGAGGTCCTGGCCTGGCGTAGTTACACGTGGTCTGTGGTTGTGAGACTGGTTGCAGGTACTGCCAAGTTTTCAAAAATTATCTTATGGTAGAGAAAGGAAGATTCAATTCTCTGGCAACAGCTCTGTTGGACATTCTTGCAGTCAGCATGCCAATTGCACACTCTGTGGCATTGTGGTGTGTGACAAAACTGCACATTTTCGAGTGGCCTTTTATTGTCCCCTGCACAAGGTCCACCTGTGTAATGATCATGCTGTTTAATCAGCTTCTTGATATGCCCCACCTGTCAGGTGTATGGATTATCTTGGCACTGGAGAAATGCTCACTAACAGGGATGTAAACAAATTTGTGCACAACATTTGAGAGAAAGAATCTTTTTGTGCGTATGAACAATTTCTGGGATCTTTCATTTCAGCTCACGAAACAACCAACATTTTACATGTTGCTTTTATATTTTTGTTCAGTATAGATTCAATCGATTGCTAATATAGAGCTTAACTGATACTGAATCTAAAAAAAAGTTTGTTATGAGAAGCTAAGAAAACAATGTGCACATCGGCATCATCCCACTGCGCCCAGCTCCTATATTCAACAATGTCTGAGTTTCAAGAGCATGCTGTTGAGGTGTCTATTGATTACTGTACCTTTTGCATGAATGGTTTTGAACAACGACTGAAGTCTATCGACTTGTTGTTGGAGTTCTGACTTGTCACGGCTCCCTGAGCTCTCTCTTGTTTTGTCCCGGGAAAAGATCTATGATGCACTATGCAGAAATCGATCCCCAATTTCCTGGTTGCTACAATTCTGTTAATTTCAGTTTAAGCGACAAAACGAGCAAGTATAGCGCAGAGAATCATTGTACCATCTAAACCGCTGTGAAATATATTTTCCATAACCAAAAATATTGTATTTTCAGCTGTTTGAAGCTGGTGTACAAAGCAGAAAGTAAAAGAAGCAAAAACAACAGAAACAGGAGGCATAGAAATAGCGCACATAGAACAAATTCTCCACTTTTTTAAAACTGCTTTCAATGAGAATGACAGGTCTATAACACACATTTCTAAGGGAATTTGGTTTGGTCGCCCAGAAAGTTACATATTTCAGCTTTAAGTTAATGAAGGGAGGGCGTTTAGAGAACGGTTCACTGCAGGGCAATGTCAGTCAACACAAGATAGGCACTTTAGTAATGTTAACACACCACACAGAAAGTCCTGCTTTTAGGTTCCTCTCCTTCTTTCTTTCTTCCTCTCTCACATTTTTCATACGCTATGAGCAGAGATTATATGCAGTTAATGCATGTCACGTTCTGACCTTAGTTCCTTTGTTTCGTCTTTGTTTTAGTATGGTCAGGGCGTGAGTTGGGGTGGGCAGTCTATGTTCTTTTTTCTATGATTTGGGATTTCTGTGTTTGGCCTGGTATGGTTCTCAATCAGAGGCACCTGTCAATCGTTGTCCCTGATTGAGAACCATACTTAGGTAGCCTGTTTTCACCCTTGAGTTGTGGGTGATTATTTTCTGTTGTGTAACAGGACACCAGACAGGACTGTTTCGTTGTCGTTTCGTTCTTTCACTTTGTTGTTTTGGATTTCAGTGTTCAGTTTGATTCATTAAATATTTACATCATGAACACATACCACGCTGTGCTTTGGTCCTCTGCCGGAGTCTCCCGTCTGTCCTGAGCCGCCAGAGTCTCCCATCTGTCCTGAGCCGCCAGAGTCTCCCGTCTGTCCTGAGCCGCCAGAGCCGTCAGTCGGCCAGGAGCCGCCAGAGCCGTCAGTCAGCCAGGAGTCGCCAGAGCCGTCAGTCAGCCAGGAGCCGCCAGAGCCGTCAGCCAGCCAGGAGACACCAGACCCGTCAGTCAGCCAGGAGCCGCCAGAGCCGTCAGTCAGCCAGGAGCTGCCAGAGCCGTCAGTTAGCCAGGCGATGCCAGAATCGCCCTTCACTCCGGAGCTGCCAGAGTCTCCCGCTTGTCCGGCGCTGCCGGGATCTACCGTCCGTTCTGGACCTGTGGCGTGGGTCCCGAGTCCAAGGTCGGCGGCGAGGGTCGCGACTCTAAAGAGGCCACGGAGGCGGGCTAAGAGGCACAAAAAAACTATGGTGAAGTGGGGTCAACGTCCCGCGCCAGAGCCACCACCGCGGACAGACGCCCACGCAGACCCTCCCCTATAGGTTCGGGTTTTGCGGCCGGAGTCCGCACCTTTGGGGGGGTACTGTCACGATCTGACCTGAGCCGCCAGAGTCTCCCGTCTGTCCTTCCTTTGTTTTTGTCTTTGTTTTAGTATGGTCAGGGCGTGAGTTGGGGTGGGCAGTCTATGTTTCTTTTTCTATGTTGGTTTTTGAGTTCGGCCTAGTATGGTTCTCAATCAGAGGCAGCTGTCAATTGTTGTCCCTGATTGAGAATCATACTTAGGTATACTTTTTTCCTGCTGGGTTTTGTGGGTGTTTATTTTCTGTCTAGTGTGCGTTGTCACCTTACAGAACTGTTTCGGTTTCGTTGATTCACGCTTATTATTTTTGTTCCAGTGTTCAGTTGTGTTTAAGAATAAATCAATATGGACACTTACCACGCTGCATTTTGGTCCGATCCTTACTCCTCCTCAGACGAAGAGGAGGAAATCTGTTACATGTATAGTGTGGACTGCAAGAGAGAAGGTCCAGACCATATAAACTCAGCTAAAAAAGAAACGTCCTCTCACTGTCAACTGCTTTTATTTTCAGCAAACTTAACGTGTAAATATTTGTATGAACATAACAAGATTCAACAACTGAGACATAAACTGAAGAAGTTCCACAGTCATGTGACTAACAGAAATGGAATAATGAGTCCCTGAACAAAGGGGGGGTCAAAATCAAAAGTAACAGTCAGTATCTGGTGTGGCCACCAGCTGCATTAAGTACTGCAGTGCAGCTCCTCCTCATGGACTGCACCAGATTTGCCAGTCCTTGCTGTGAGATGTTACCCCACTCTTCCACTAAGGCACCTGCAAGTTCCTGGACATTTCTGGGGGGAATGGCCCTAGCCCTCACCCTCCTATCCAACAGGTTCCAGAAGTGCTCCATGGGATTGAGATCCCGGCTCTTCGCTGGCCATGGCAGAACACTGACATTCCTGTCTTGCAGGAAATCACGCACAGAATGAGCAGTATGGCTGGTGGAATTGTCATGCTGGTGGGTCATGTCAAGATGAGCCTGCAGGAAGTGTACCACATGAGGGAGGAGGATGTCTTCCCTGTAATGCACAGCGTTGAGATTGTCTGCAATGACAACAAGCTCAGTTCGATGATGCTGTGACACACCCCCCCAGACCATGACGGACCCTCCACCTCCAAATCGATCCCACTCCAGAGTACAGGCCTCGGTGTAACGCTCATTCCTTTGACGATAAACACGAATCCGACCATCACCCCTGGTGAGACAAAACCGTGACTCATCAAAGAGCAGGCCTGTCTGGTCCAGCGACGGTGGGTTTGTGCCCATAGGCAACATTGTTGCCAGTGATGTCTGGTGAGGATCTGCCTTACAACAGGCCTACAAGCCCTCAGTCCAGCCTCTCTCAGCCTATTGCGGACAGTCTGAGCACTGATGGAGGGATTGTGCGTTCCTGGTGTAACTCGGGCAGTTGTTGTTGCCATCCTGTACCTGTCCCACTGGTGTGATGTTCGGTAGTACCGATCCTGTGCAGGTGTTGTTACACGTGGTCAGCCACTGCGAGGACGATCAGCTGTTCGTCCTGTCTCCCTGTTGCGCTGTTTTAGGCGTCTCGCAGTACGGACTTTGCAATTTATTGCTCTGGCCAACTTGCCTAAGGCAAGTTCACACATCTTTCTTTTGGTGTTTTTCAGAGTCAGTAGAAAGGCCTCTTTAGTGTCCTAAGTTTTCATAACAGTGACCTTAATTACCTACCGTCTGTAAGCTGTTAGTGTCTTGATTACTGGCCATTCCACAGGTGCATGTTCATTAACTGTTTATGGTTCATTGAACAAGCATGGGAAACAGTGTTTGAACCCTTTACAATTTGGATTTTTACTAATTATCTTTGAAACTATATTTTTTTTGCTGAGTTTATGCTATAAAGGTCTTCAGGCACCACCAATGCAAGCAGCCCTCTAGTGTATAGCCTCAAGGCTACTGGCCCCTTGAGAAATTTGTGGCCCTGTGCTGCATTGCCCTCCAATATCTATACAGGCTACTTTTAAAGCACTCATTTCCTTCAAGGCAAGCTTCACTTGTTAAATATCTTGGGCGTTCACTTGACAAGCCTAAATGTCAAGCTACGTAGTTGACTGTATGGCCACACCTCATGCCTGGTGTTATAGGCAGAGGTCAATACACAAGAGCAAACAAGAGCACTTAGCTCGTCAGATGCTACGGAATACAATGATTCACTGACATTAACACAGAGCAAACAAGGAAGATGTTTTGCTCTAAACTCTGTTCCCCAAAGAGTCTATTTCTTGCATGCTTCCTTCCTGAAAGGCCAGAGCGATCAGAACTCTAGCTTGTTAGGAGGTGTTAATTGGAGTTAGTCAGATTCTTCACTTTCTGTCAAGGAGTCTGACAACAGAATTAATTAGAATATGGGGTATTTAAGTCAATTCAAATGGGAATCATTGAAGGCAGGATTTTTAAGTTCTCACTAATTTCTCATTGCGAATGTTATGACTTCTCCCTTCACTACAACTAACCATTTGGACAGTGGATAAACTGTAGTGAAAAAATGTCTGTGAAAGGGAATATACAGTGCCGGAAGGTATTCAGACCCATTGACTTTTCCATATTTTGTTAGGTTATCGCCTTATTCTAAAATTGATTTAATTGTTTTTTCCCCCTCATTAATCTACACACAATACACCATAATGACAAAGCTGAAACTGGTTTTTCGAATGGTTTGCTAATTTATAAAAAAAAAAAAAAAAAATGAAATATCACATTACATATGTATTCAGACCATTTACTCAGTATTTTGGCAGCGATTACAGCCTCGAGTTGGGTATAACTTGGCACACTTGTATTTGGGGAGATTCTCCCATTCTTCTCTGCAGATCCTCTCAAGGTTGGATGGGGAGCGTTGCTGAATAGCTATTTTCAGATCTCTCCAGAGATGTTTGATCGGGTTCAAGGTTTCATCAGACCAGAGAATCTTGGTTATCAGGGTCTGAGAATTTGTAGGTTGCTTTTGGAAAACTCCAATCGGGTTGTCACGTGCCTTTTACTGAGGAGTCGCTTCTGTCTGGTCACTCTACCATAAAGGCCTGATTGGTGGAGTGCTGCAGAGATGGTTGTCCTTCTGGAAGGTTCTCCTATCTCCACAGAGGAACTCTAGAGCTCTGTCCAAGTGAGATATTTCTCTTTTTTAAATCTGCTAACATTTCTAAAAACCTGTTTTCACTTAGTCATTAGGGGGTATTGTGTGTAGATTGCTGATTTTTTTTTTTGTTCAATCCATTTTAGAATAAGTCTGTGAAGTAACAAAATGTGTAAATAGTCAAGGGGTCTGAATACTTTCTGAAGGCACTGTATTATCCATTATTTATACTGGTTTACAACAATTTAATGGTGAATTAATATATAGTTTTGCATGATCAGGAAGGTTTTACAGCAAATTTCCTGCAATTCTACCCATTTTGCCATGACTTGTGAAAATTATGACAATATGACATTTGCATCAGAGTGACTAACAAAATCTATGGGGGCCTCCTTGAGGTCACGGCCAGCTTTGTAGAATTGCAGAAAGTTTTGGTTCAAACTGAAAAATGTTCCCTTCTCCCCCATTGCAAAATGTGTAGAATTGACAGAAATGAAAACTTACATTTTCTCTCTCCATAGTCAAGAGAGGGACAGGGGGTGGGGGGTAACTGAGCCCAGTTATATGCATAAATGAGCTAGCAAATGGTGGATGGTGTAAGGCCTAACAATATCCTGTAATTACTTCTTAACGGAAGTGCCCAGTCTTATTATACAGTTAACAGTCTTTCGCGGTGCTGGTGGTGGACTTTCACGATGCTGACACCCAGGCCTTACACCATCCACCACACATCATGTCATATTAAATGAACTGATACATTGTAATAATAACAGGCTAATATAAATAACAATAATGATCAGGTAATTAATATCTATAATATGGATATGGTTGTGGTCTATGTAGATGAATGACTACAGTCGTATTTTGTCTAAATGGCGTGAGCTCCAAAATTAAAATAAAAAATAAGGCAAATTAGGTAAATTTTAACAAATTATAAATGTATCTCAGATCAACGCGCTCGTGCGGGGCACACGACAGCTATATCTCCAAGCATGTCAAATTAATGCTTCGGAGTTATTGCGAAAGGTACGAATTAAACAAAAATATTTGGTTGTCCAAGATGATCAGGGGTGATAATCAAAAAGATTTGTCATCAACATACGGGGGGGAATCCTCATCTACAAATACTTTCTGGCCTGCACACGCTCGTGCGCGTTCGTGATCACAATGAAAATGGTGAGTAGCCTCATGATAATCATACTGTAGCTAACTAAAGTTACACTTAATTGTTTGTGGTTGGGTCAACCATACCATAATCCCAAATAATTTATTATGTTGGACATTTCCAAAAATTAGGTTCATTTAAATTAAAGGTAGACTCATCGATAATACGTAGGCTAGGTGCAGAAATTAAACAGAATAGCGGGTACATTTTGTAGTATTTACAGACATTCAATCTCTCCCTGTCTGTTGTCCCCACATGCTTCAAAATTTTAATTATTGTTCCTGTATCCAAGAAAGCGAAGGTAACTGACCGAAATGACTATCTCCCCGAAGCATTCACTTATGTCATCATGAACTGCTTTGAGAATCTAGTTAAGGATCATATCACCTCCAATTTACCCGACACAATTTACCCGTCTGATTCCACGGACGACGCAATCGCCAATGTACTGCACACTGCCCTATCCCACCTGGATAAGAGGAATACCTATGTAAGAAGGCTGTTCATTCACTACAGCTCAGCCTTCAATGCCATAGTGCCCTCCTAGCTCATCACTAAGCTCAGATTGCTCCCTGTGCAACTGGGTCCTAGACTTCTTGACAGGCCAAGGCCAACCAGGTGGTGAAGGTAGGCAACAAGACCTCCTCCACTCTGATCCTCAACATAGCGGCCACACAGGGGTACACGCTCAGATCCCTGCTGTACTTCCTGTTCACCCATGACTGCGTGACCACACACATCTCCAACTCAATCAAGTTTACTGATGACACCACAGTAGTAGGCCTGATTACCAACAACGATGAGACGAGGAGGTGAGAGGCAGAGCGGTGCCAGGAAAATAACCTCTCCCTCAATGGAAACAAAACGAAGAAGCTGATCTTGGACAACAGGAGATGGCAGAGAGAACACGCCCCCATCCACACCGATGTAGCTGCAGCGGAGGGTCAAAAGCTTCAAGTACTCTGCGTGCACATCACTGAGGATCTGAAATGGTCCCTTCACACCGACCGGTGCAACCGTGCCTCTTCAATAGGCTGAATAAATTCCGTGAGCCACGGCCTGTTAACCCCACTACCATCCAGAAGGCGGAGACAGTACAAGTGCATCAAAGCTGGGACCGAGAGACTGAAAAACAGCTATCTCCAGACCATCAGACTGTTAAACAGTCACCACTAGCCAGCCTCCGCCCAGTACCCTGCCCTGAACCTCAGACACTGTCACTAGCCAGCAACCACCCATTACTCTACCCTGCACCTTAGACTGCTGACCTATGTACATAGTAATTGAACTTTTTAAGAATGTGACATGCCATTTTATCCACTTACTATGTATTCTAGCCATTGATCACTCTTAACTATTGCTATATACATACATATATTCTGTACTGTTCAGAAGCTAATTTCCTGCAAATTCTATTTTACCGTGAGGTTCACATACATATATTCTGGACTCGTTCAGAAGCTAATATCCTACAAATTCTATTTTACCATGAGGTTTAAATATTGTATTCTTGACATAGCTAATTCCAATGCTGTACATTGCATTTTAGTTGCATACAACATTGATATACTGGATTCTTGACTTAGCTCACCATCTATTGCTGTACAGATCACTCTTAGTCAATATTGTGTCAATTCATCCAGTGTATAGATTGCGTTATTAAATTGGATTAGTTCTGACATTTCTTGATAACTTTTTTTGTACGGTTGTTAGGAGATAGTAACATAAGCATTTCGCTGCACTCTAACATCTGCTAAACTGTAAAAGTTGATTTGATTTGCGCAACGATTAAGAATGTTCAAGAGTGAGGCTCAACCTCGCCGCTGTTTGGGAACCCTGGCTACCACCCTGTGGCCAGCGTGAAGTGATTCCGTGCACATGCGCATATGCTATGTGTGGTTGTACGAGGGCAAGGACTTGTATCTCCCATCTCAGTAGCTGCAATTGGCAATGTAATGTCACGGAGTCGTCCTTAAGTAAATGTATATTATTGACAATAAACGAGACAATTTGCAAAGTGGAACATTGTTTATGAAAAGCTTGTTTTTATTACCCATTTCATAACACCTCATGAAGACAGTTTTGTACAAGATACATCACATACTAAAGTGCACAAATACTGTACAACAAAATGACCTTAAATAAAATCACATTAGTAAAAAATTAAATCAACTGGGGACATGCTTTAAAAACATTTGTCACAATGCATGTGTGTTCGGGGAGTATAAGTAATCTGTGCAGCTTGCATGGGAGCACAAAGCTTTGGCACCTTTAGAAGAAAAGGTTTTTTTTTTTTTTTAAGTGGGGGAAAAAAGTGGGCACTCAATTTAAAACAAAAGAATACGATTTTAATAAATAGTCTTTAGGGGCTCGTGTAAAAGGCATAGTAGCCCATGCCTTTGGGGTTGTCTTTGTTGTACTCTTCCGTTGTGGTCAAGTTCTCACACTTGATGGTGGGGGAGTTCTCTGTGCTCGAACCACCAGGTGACATCCGGCGTCTCTTGCAGACCATGGAGTACACGCCCGAATCGGTAGAGTCCACAGATTTCAGCGAGTGGGACGTCTCTACCCAAGTGGAGGCTGCGGTGCTCTCCTCGGGCAGCTTGTCTTTGCTAGCAGCCAGTTGGTCATCTGTGAAGGCTGGGGGACTGGGCCGAGGGGACCAGGGCAGGCCTGTGGTCATCTTCCTCTGGTAAGTGCTTCTGGTGCCCCAGCCGGCCGCCATTGAAGCAAAGGCAGAGTCGGGGTAGTAGCTGAGGGCGTGGGAGGTCTGGAGGGGCAGGGGCTTGATGCCATAGGACAGCAGACTGCTGGCTGAATAGTCCTGGTCGTAGGATAGGTCAAGCTTGTTGGAGCCGGACTGCTGGACCGGGGTGACGAACCAGCGCTGAGCCGAGCTGGACCCGGCATCCTCAGCCTGGGGGGAGAGGAGACTGTTTGTCTGGGGCACGGCCCGTTCCCCAGTGTAGAAGCGGTTCTGTGGCAGGTTGTTGACAAACTGGTCCTGGAAGAAGGGCTGCATGGCATAGCGGGCACCCGGCACAATCTGGTGAGAGCGAGGGGAGGCTGTCGGGGATGGGGTCAGCCTGTCACCCTCTGGGGCTGTGTACATCCTGTGGAAGAGAGACAAGAAAGGTCTAAGGATGAGTCGTTGGCAAAAGAAAAACAAGTTCACACTTGAGACTAAAAGTTAGCAGAGCAGGGAAAAAAATGGTCACAATACCACATGCAAAAAAGGAAGTCATTGTCACTTACGAGTCATAGTTGTCTCTGAAGCCTTTAGCAAAGGGGTTGTGGTCGATTTTAAGCTGTGTGATCTGGAAAGGAGAGATCGATGTTCAAGCCATGGTCAGAAGTGTTGACAAAAACCCATTTTATAGACAGTCAATATTCACATTTTATAGACAGTCAATATTCACAGAGTATACCAAACACTAGGAACACCTTAATGTTGAGTTAACGCCACCCCTTTCCCTCAGAACGTCCTCAATTCCTTGGGGATATGAACTCTACAGTGTTGAAAGCATTCCACAGGGATGCTGGCCCCTGTTGACCCCAATGCTTCCCACAGTTAAGTTGGTTGGATGTCTTTTGGGTGTCGGACAATTACTGATACACATGGGAAACTTGTGAAAAACCCAGCAGCGTTGCAGTTCTTGACACAAACCGGTGTGCCTGGCTCCTACTACCATACCCTGTTAAAAGGCACTTAAATATTTTGTCTTGCCCATTCACCCTCTGAATGGCACACATACACAATCCATGTCTCAATTGTGTCTCAAGACTTAAATAATTATTTAACCCATCTCCTTCCTTTAATCTACACTGATTGAATTGGATTTAACAAGTGACATCAACAAGGGATCATAGCTTTCACCTGGTCAGTCTATGGCAGGTGTTCTTAATGTTTTGTGTACTCAGTGCAGAAACTTAAGAAAAATCTTAAGATTTATCTAGATTGATAGTAGTGGGTATCTTACATCTGTGTTCTGGTAGGCAGTGACTGCAATGAACTGGTTCTCTGGGAAAGTAAAGGTCTGTGTCTTGGCATCACTGCCTATGTCCTCCACTCCCTCTTCGGTGACCTCCACGATGTGCAGCCGAGGCTGGTATTTGTGCAGAGACTGCAGGACAATCATCTACAAAAAAAGGTGTGAATTCAAAGTTAGTACTTGGGTTTTTCATGCTTTCAAAACAGTTAATGTGGTCAGTTATTTGTCACGACACCAATTACTTTGGAGATTTTTGCCAATAGCACTGTCAAAATACAAAAATATGGTTTTGGACTGATTTGTGATGTAGAACACCATAGACCGCTTTTTAAAACCAGCCAAAGACATTTGAGTCCAAATTAATAAATTGCAGTGTAGGCCTCACCTGTGTGTTATTATTATTTGCCCCCTTGTTGTTGGTCAGCTTCAGTTTGCCGAAGGAGATCTCTTGCCTCATCCAGTGAGCGCCAGTGTTTGGGGATTCAGGATGAACATACATCTTGTTACCTGTGATTTAATAAATTGTGGGACATAAAACATCAAAATATTAAAGTACAATGCAGCACAAATGCAAAACAAAAATATAAGGATTAACAGTGATATTTTCCCATTTCTTAATTTTAACTTCTGTTACATGTGTCAAACTCTATACATTTCCAAAAAGACCAGCAATTTGCCAATTTACTATTATGGAATCACATGCTCAGGATTTCAATTTTCAAAGGCAATCAGATGTGAAACTGGAGCTATTAGGCTAATATGTAAATATGGTTAAATTGCACAGGTAAAAACATTTTGGGAGAAAATGGAAGATTGAAGTTCACTATTTTCATGTTATTAAACCTTCATTGGTAAGCCATTTTACACCATATGGAGAGAAAAAAAGATGACTAATAATGAATAATAATTTAATCAGTTTCCAGGAAAACTGGAAACGGGTCAAGCACATATAGACCAATGTTACCAGCTAACAATGTTTTTGAATGGTTGTCTTTTCTTTTAAAATGGGGATAATCAACCAACAAAAAAACATGTATAGGTAAAGTGATGGTGTGGTTGGAAACGACCAGCAGCACAGCATACATGACCAGTTAAATGGGTGTAAATGTTAGGGAAATGTGTATTGACATCTAACGAAACGTTCCTAATTGACAAGCTATGAGTCATCGAAATGTAATTTCATTTCCGTTAATTGAAATGTGCTGCTTCTGTAGGCCTATAGAAAACTTCTTTTAAAAATATCCCTCTAAATAGGGAGCTTACATTACAGGTGCATTTAATATTAATCTCACCTTGCATGTTGTTGTCTGCTTTCCCACAAGTAACCCACTTTCCTCCTTGAAATCGCCAGTGATTTGGATCTGCCAACACGACCTCAACAAATACGTTGTAATGCGCGGTCAAGTTAAGTCCAGTGATGTTGAAACTGAGAAATGGAAACATCCGCCTGAAAGAAAATACATATTGTCACAATTATGCAATTTCAAGTGTTTACTCAAACGAAAATGATCAGAGGGAGTCGTTGCATTCAAGAGAATTCGTAAGGTTAGGTCATGGCATGAACAAATCAATATTTGACACTTTTCCTCACTTAGGCTATTCCTGCACGGGGAAAAAAACGTATTAAACGTTTGTATAGACTACATAATAATTTATAAATACACAAATATATGTACAAGTCAAATGTATGGCTATTCATAAAAATGGTGTGAATAACATTTGTCAAAATATGCAAATATGACACCAAAATATAAACGACTATTGGAACATCAGATGGGCGGATATTTAGTAAGGTAGCCATCATCAAACATGACATTCCATCAACTTGTCTCCAACGTCTCTGCTCACCTGCCCTGTTTCGTGATGATCATCTCCGTCTGGAATCGGTGAAACTTGAGCCACAGGGGCCGATTGCAGAGATAAACTTGAGCCCTCGTTCCCGGTGTGGACCCTGGGAGAGCCATGGAACCAATACCTGAACCCGTTCCCGGATAGGAGGGGTACAGGCAACCTGGACCCTGGCCGAACTGGTAGCTACTGCCAAACTGATTCCGGCTAGGGCACACGGAGGATGAAAAGCCTGCCGGTGGCAGGACCGATCCGTAATGAAGGGAGGAATACCTGGATCCATTTGACCCGCTGTACATTGTTCCAGTTTGTCCTGCGTATGGAAAGAGTGAACACTGATTTGCCACATCGGAGCTCGTTTGTGAGGACGAGATAAAGTATCTGTCAGAGCCAAGTTCATCTATGTGGTACCGCCTGCCAGTGGACTGGTCATCTTCACCGAGGACCGGTGAGCCTTTTCTTCCGTCTGGGGCAGCTTTAGTCCCTGTGAAGGCATTGCCCTCTCCCTCACCCATCATGGCGTTCCCCACTCCGCTCAAATATTTATTGGGACCGTTACTTGGTTCGGATTCCGTCCGGTCAACTTCTTGATATTCGATCTGCGATGGCCCCGGGCTATTATTTGCACTATCTGACGACGAGAGGTTATAAAAAGTATTGGGTAAGTTGATGGTTGATGCGCTGGGAAGAATATTCTCCAGCTGCATTATTTTTGAAATAGCACACACTACAAAAATTTAAAGGATCCAAAAATTGGCTACAATTACAACCATCAAGACGCTACACCACTGCGCCCTGGTATGAGTCCTCTGTGTGCGGCTCGCCACTCCTCTGCTAACTAATGTTGACCTTCTCAGTTGCACCTACGAATTTACGCTTACTATACGATTATGATCTGCTCACGAATTGTTCAAGGGCTCTTATATGATCGCCTTATTCACACACCCAACTCACCGCAAGCATCAGGGGAGGAGCTTTTGGGGATCCATGGAATAGGCTACAGCCCTTCCCATGCCCATTGGTTCAACTCACTGATTTAATTCAATTAGACATAGGCTACCATAATTGACATAGGCTAACCATTTTAAATCCATTGTACATTTGCACTGACTTTGGGTAGCCTATAACGAAATCACCTTTTAGATATAATGATTTAGGCTATTCTACAGGCCCATGACATCGAATTCGCTAAATTGTTAGTTATGCGCAATGTTAGGGAATATTATGGATAAAAGTAATTAGCCTGTATGCAACGACTTTAACTGAACATTTTACACTTTGATTAAAATATGCCCGAAGGACTAGAAATCAGAGTTTCTTCCCGAAACATATCAAAGTAATTGGGAGATACACACACAAGGTGTTCACCCACTGACCAGAGTGGGTGAAAACGCGCTTTGGTTATGAAGTTGAGCTTCCTTTTGTTATATAGTATAAAGACATGATTATTCATGTTCTGAATCGTTCCGTACGGTCTCTAACATATCATTAGCGGTCTGCCCAAAAGGTCGGATCTAATATAATGCATCCGATAACAAGCAGCAAGCTCTGTTGACATAGCGGTGCGCGTTTCAAGTAACTGGAGAAAATTACTTTACAAAGTTGTTTCCACGTGTCGCAAAATTAACAAATTGAATTACGTGTAAAATATTTTGGAAATAAAAAGCTATGCTCAGTAAGTACTCAGTTGAGATTTCAGAGATGGGCCTAGGCTTGTTTTTTTAAAGAATTCTTCGAAAAAACAGGAATGTCGAATTAATATAAAGCGTATACTAAAATATGAAAATACTACATGTCATGTCTCAAACGCGATGTCCATCTTACCTCTATACTGCGGATTCGAGAAGAAAGATGGGTTAAATGGGAAAATGAGCCTGTCAAGTAGCCAATAGGCTAGATTCTGTGCAAGAATTAAGGCTCTTGACACGATGCAATTTTTCCAGATTTTTGACCACTTTTTTTCTTCGTCTCCATTAGTCACCCGAATTCTGGCCATCCTACAAGGGTAAACACTCCAATAACGTTTGATCGGATTATGATGGAGACATGAGGTTTAGGTCATTGGTTTTCTTTTTGGGATATCTACACAATTAACATTTTACTCTTGTCAAAAATTTAAAATTAATAACAAATATTCTTGGATTGAAACTATTTCGGATTATTGTGTTACTTTACGCATTCCTCGGGGCTATGTGCGAATTCGTACCCTTTCCAAGTTACAACAACAAACCTCATGCAGTTAATTAGAAAGTCGATTTTCCCACAAACAATTCCTAGCAGCGTCTAATCAGTCCGCACGTGCGCTAAACGTCACGTTTAGGCTCCCGGTGCATATCAACTCATTATTTGTTGTTTTCTCTGTTGAGAACTCTTTTTTTGTATGTCAAATGGAAATGCCTCCCATTGAAAAATCTATCTTCGAATACTAGGAAAGTGTGCATGTTGAAATTCAAATAAGTTAAAATGATGTGAAATAATAAAATTACTTTACTTTATTTACATCATTAACGCACGCGACAGCAGCCAGTCCTCATCTGTCTTCCAGTCCTCATCTGTTCTTTCTGAAGTGACACATTTGTTTGCAGCACCAATTATGTGAAGTGACTGTGAGCCTGTTTACAGGAAACGATGAAAAAAGTGTTACCTGTATAAGGTCTGTGGTTTACACAATTCAAATAAATAATCCATTTTTGAAATTAGTTTGTTATTAATCTCACAAAAAGGCTACTCATGAAACATATATTCATAAATGACCATCAATTGAGAACAATTGAATAACCTATAATTAAAGGGAAAATAGTCTAAACAATCATGGCAAATAATATGTAGCCTAGGCAAGGCCTACTTTTGGGAATGGTTTAATTGAATGGGATAGCAAGATGATTAGTCTAGATGTAATCAAATAGCCTAAACCTATATTTAAATAAACTGATGTTGATAGATTTTTTTGTATTTTAATTGTAATATAATCATAACTCTTAGATTTAAAAACAAACATTTTAATTTAATGTAACATCTGATCGTGTACTCATAATCAAACGGTTATGCTATATGAAAGGGATATGCGGATACAAATCCCACAGGGTTGCTCTTCTACAAGAAAAGGAAAACGGCCAATTATTTTTCCGTCTGAGGTAACCGGTGATGTATAAGGAAGAGACAGCTCGGGAAAGAGCCACAGCGTTATCCAAATTCCGTATTAGGAATACGAAGAGTACATGTATAGATGCTTGGCAGCGGAAGCCTGCGTGCCCCACGAAGAAAAACACTATACTGCCACTTCGCGTTGACACCCATAAAGCCCATTGGCCACTATTGCACATTCAAAAGGTGACGCAAACGTAGCTTTTAAATGTGTCATTTTTATTTGGCGGTCTGCTAAAGATAACATAATGTCTACTCAAACATAAGATTGTTTATGTTGAATTTATTTTAGAAACGAATTGGTTTAAATAGGTTAATAGTAGGCTATTGCACAAACATACACCAATAAAAAGGGTAGGAATTAGATATCTGTTATGAAATGTATCCCCTAAACTAAAACTAACATCCCCAGAAAAAAAAAGGTTTTGGCATACAAGCTACTCGATTATGTTCACTGCTCACTGTGAAGTATTGTAGAGATGTGAGAATTAACCTAGTGTTGAGCAGCAGCCGCCTTGTTTCACGGTGGGACTATCTGGGACAGCGTTCTTTAGTGACTGTGCAGAGCAAACAGAAACAACATCAGGCTACTATAATTCCAATGCTGAAATTGGACAATACCATTTACCCAATGCTTATGTCTCCTTTCAGACATTTACTGCAATGCACTAGCAGCGCGTGGGTAACAAAACACGGGGGAAACCAGGAAGAAAAAAAACATTACAACCTGTGTTGTGGTAATTGCGTTGTTTGCTCTTTAATAATTTAGTTCATATGCCACTTGCCCATTGGGCAAAAACTGGTTGAATCAACGTTGTTTCAAAGTCATTTCAACCCCCAAAATCAACGTGATGACGTTGATTCAACATGGAAAACTAAATGGATTTGCAAAAAGTAATCAACATAAGGGCATTTCATATTTTTTTCACCCAACTTTTAACCTAAATCCAATGAAATGGTGAAATGTTTTGTTGAATTCACTTTGGTTGACAACTCAATCAAATGGACATCAAAAGATTGAACTGACTTCCGTGCCCAGAGGTCAAACAGGGAAATGGTTCCAATCATACATTTTTCCCATAGAGGATTTTAGAAAAACTTAAAATAAGGCATGTGTTTCGTGCAGGTTTACCCGGGCGTGACTTTTGAATCTCTCTAGGACAAGGACAATATATTCACCTGTATAATACCCCCCCCCCCAAAAAAATAAAAAATAATAATAATCACATTTGCAGCAAATTAGCATATCATAAAGACCTAGAAAATGCCATGATCATCTGGATGTGACTGCCGAATCGAGGCAAAGGTATGGATCTCTGGATTAACTATCTAATGTTAGATAAATGTAGTAATGAATAAATTGGCTATATTGCATGGTTATTGAAACGTCATGTCAGGGTAAGGATGCACAAAACACAGCCCTTACTTCAAGTGGTTCCCTATGGGAAAAGGAATAGTGGAAAAACTATTGCAACCATTTCCCTGTTTGACCGCTAGGGTTTATGGGTATTATGACACCTCCACTGTGGGGCTCTATATAAGCCAGAGACAGCAAGAAGACAACAGTCTCACAGTGGCAGAATGAATTCAACACACGTTTGTTTCATCACAAAACCAGAGAGCAACATCTGTCCGGTGAAGTTAACAAAGCATATTGCATGTAACAAACAGTTACATGACTTATCTACAAGTTGATGTTTCCCGACATTTACGGACTGCAAGTCGGAAAGAAAACGGCAAAGGTCCTTGCTACCACATTCATCTGTACAAACAATAGTACGCAAGTATAAACACCATGGGACCACTCAGCCTGCCATACCGCTCAGGAAGGAGACGCGTTCTGTCTCCTATAGATGAACGTACTTTGGTGCGAAAAGGGAAAATCAATCCCAGAACAACAGCAAAGGACCTTGTGAAGATGCTGGAGGAAGCAGTTCCAAAAGTATCTATATCCACAGTAAAACGAGTCCTATATCGACATAACCTGAAAGGCCGCTCAGCAAGAAAGAAGCCACTGCTCCAAAACCGCCATAAAAAAGCCAGACTATGGTTTGCAACTGCACATTGGGACCAAGATCGTACTTTTTGGAGAACTGTCCTCTAGTCTGATGAAACATAAATGGAACTGTTTGGCCATAATGACCATCGTTATGTTTGGAGGAAAAAGGGGAGGCTTGCAAGCCGAAGAACACCATCCCAACCGTGAAACATAGGGGTGGCAGCATCATGTTGTGGGGGGGCTTTTCTGCAGGAGGGACTGGTGCACTTCACAAAATAGATTGCATCATGAGATGGAACATTATGTGGATATATTGAAGCAACATCTCAACACATCGGCTTGGTCGCAAATGGGTCTTCCAAATGGACAATGACCCCAAGCATACTTCCAAAGTTGTGGCGAAATGGCTTAAGGACAATAAAGTCAAGGTATTGGAGTGGCCATCACAAAGCTCTGACCTCAATCTTTTAGAAAATGTGTGGGCAGAATTGAAAAAGCGTGTGCGAGCAAGGAGGCCTACAAACCTGGCTCAGTTACACCAGCTCTGTCAAGTGGAATGGGTCAAAATTCACCCAACCTATTGTGGGAAGCTACCCGGAACATTTGACGCAAGTTAAACAATTTAAAGGCAATGCTACCAAATACTAATTGAGCGTATGTAAACTTCTGACCCACTGGGAATGTGATGAAAGAAATAAAAGCTAACATCAATCATTCTCTCTACTATTATTCTGACATTTCACATTCAGGGGATTTTTACTCGGATTAAATGTCAGGAATGATCAAAAACTGAGTTTAAATGTATTTGGCTAAGATGTATGTAAACATCCGACTTCAATATATAACTACTGTTCAAAAGTTTGGGGTCACTTAGAAATTACCTTGTTTTTTAAAGAAAAGCAATTTTTTTGGGCCATTAAAATAACATAAAATTTATCAGAAATACAGTGTGGACATAGTTAATGTTGTAAATGACTATTGTAGCTGGAAACGGCTGATTGTTAATGGAATATCTACATAGGCATACAGAAACCCATTATCAGCAGCCATCACTCCTGTGTTCCAATGGAATGTTGTTAGCTAATCCAAGTTGATCATTTTAAAAGGCTAATTGATCATTAGAAAACCCATTTGCAATTATGTTAGCACAGCTGAAAACTGTTGTCCCGATTAAAGAAGTACTGAAACTGCCTTCTTTAGACTAGTTGAGTATCTGAAGCATCAACATTTGTGGGTTCGATTACAGGATCGAAATGGGCAGAAACAAATAACTTTCTTCTGAAACTCGTCCGTCTATTCTTGTTCTGAGAAATGAAGGCTATTCCATGTGAGAAATTGCCAAGAAACTGAAGATCTCGTACAACGCTGTGTACTACTCCCTTCACAGAACAGCGCAAACTGTCTCGAACCAGAATAGAAAGAGGAGTGGCCCCGGTGCACAACTGAGCAAGAGGACAAGTACATTGGAGTGTCTAGTTTGATAAACAGATGCCTCACGTCCTCAACTGTCAGTTTCATTAAATAGTACCTGCAAAACACCAGTCTCAACGTCAACAGTGAAGAGGCGACTCCGGGATGCTGGCCTTCTAGGCAGAGTTGCAAAGAAAAAGCATTCTCAGACTGGCCAATAAAAAGAAAAGATTAAGATAAAGAACACAGACACTGGACAGAGGAACTCTGCCTACCGCAAAATAGAATGTTGTGAAAATTCTGTGCAACTTCCGGTGTGCGTTTACTGTGAACACTGAGAGGCTGTCCCCACTTTAAGTTACAGTTTTAACAGTGGAAAAGTAGGCTACTGTGGCTATTTGATCATAATGTAGGCCTACCAGTGTGGCCTACCATCAAAAACAATGGAGGAAAATGTATCCTATAACATGAAAATAGCTAGACAAAAAAAGCTCTTTTACCTGACTCGCTTTCAAAGATGGCTAAAAATGCACACATTTTGAGCTCTTGTAGGATGCAACCACTCCTTCATTGTTTACTAGAAATTAGTTATAATTGGGATAATAACTAACTAACTAGCAAAGAATATGAACAAATCTGCACAGGTGGCTACATGCAGTTCTCGCTTTGATCTCAAAACAAGCGCATCTCCTCGTGACCGCTCATGCTGTAATCACAGTCCAGTTCAAAATGAATGGATGGCACATATATGTATGGCAATGGTCTATTTGCATATAGGCCTACTGCAGCTCTGATTGGTTATACCGCACTGGTCTGTGGAGAGTATAGGCCTGAGTCATGCCTACAACAAAATCTCCTGCACAGTTAGTTTTGCATAGTAAATCTTGCATAATACTTTTTGTTTTGGTATGTTACATTGAAAGTAGCTAATATTGCTTTGATTCGATCACAATTCCCACAGTAGAGTGTAACTTTGACAGTGTTAACTAAAGTTGAAAACTCTAGAAAGTTGAGTGCGCTAGCTGATATTTCTTTTGACTGGCAGTCAGAGGGGAGCTGTGCTCTGTGAACCCTTGCAGCTTAGAGGGAACATTGCATGTAGGATAGATAATAAACAGAGTAGCAGCAGCGTATGTGAAGTGTGTGTGTGTGTGTGTGTGTGTGTTGGAGTGTCAGTGTAGTATGTGTGTGGGTAGAGTCCAGTGAGTGTGCATTGAGCCGGTGCAAGACTCAGTGCAAATAAAAAGAGGATCAATTCAAATAGTCAGGGTAGCCATTTGATTAACCGTTCAGCAGTCTTATTTTTTTTATTTCACCTTTTATTTAACAAGGTAGGCCAGTTGATAACAAGTTCTCATTTACAACTGCGACCCGGTCAAGATAAAGCAAAGCGACACAAACAACACAGTTACACATGGGATAAACAAACATACAGTCAATAACACAATAGAAAAATGTATTTACAGTGTGTGCAAATGTAGTGAGATTAGGGAGGTAAGGCAATAAATAGGCCATAGTGGCGAAATAATTACAATTTAGCAATTAAACACGGGAGTGATAGAGGTGCAAATAAGCAAAAAATAAATAACAGTATGGGGATGAGGTAGTTGGGTGGGCTATTTACAGATGGGCTGTGCACAGGTGCAATGATCGGTAAGCTGCTCTGACAGCTGATGCTTAAAGTTAGTGAGGGAGATAGGTCTCTAGCTTCAGTGATTTTTGCAATTCGTTCCAGTCATTGGCAGTAGAGAACTGGAAGTTGGCTTTGGGGATGACCAGGGAAATATACCTGCTGGAGTGCGTGCTATGGGTGGGTACTGGTATGGTGACCAGTGAGCTGAGATAAGGTGGGGCTTTACCTAGCAAAGACTTATAGATGACCTGGAGCCAGTGGTTTAGCGACGAATGTGAAGCGAGGGCCAGACAAAGAGAGCATACAGGTCGCAGTGGTGGGTAGTATATGAGGCTTTGGTGACAAAACGGATGGCACAGTGATAGACTACAGTGGGACAAAAAAGTATTTAGTCAGCCACAAATTGTGCAAGTTCTCCCACTTAAAAAGATGAGGCCTGTAATTTTCATCATAGGTACACTTCAACTATGACAGACAAAATGGAGAGAAAAAAATCCAGCAAATCACATTGTAGGATTTTTTATGAATTTATCTGCAAATTATGGTGGAAAATATGTATTTGGTCAATAACAAAAGTTTCTCAATACTTTGTTATATACCCTTTCTAGGCTACGCTGCCGGGGCGGCAGCGTAGCCTAGTGGTTAGAGCATTGGACTAGTAACCGGAAGGTTGCGAGTTCAAACCCCCGAGCTGACAAGGTACAAATCTGTCGTTCTGCCCCTGAACAGGCAGTTAACCCACTGTTCCCAGGCCGTCATTGAAAATAAGAATGTGTTCTTAACTGACTTGCCTGGTTAAATAAAGGTAAAATAAAAATGACAGAGGTCAAACGTTTTCTGTAAGTCTTCACAAGGTTTTCACACACTGTTGCTGGTATTTTGGCCCATTCCTCCATGCAGATCTCCTCTAGAGCAGTGATGTTTTGGGGCTGTTGCTGGGCAACACGGACTTTCAACTCCCTCCAAAGATTTTCTATGGGGTTGAGATCTGGAGAATGGCTAGGCCACTCCAGGACCTTGGAATGCTTATTACGAAGCCACTCCTTCGTTGCCCGGGCGGTGTGTTTGGGATCATTGTCATGCTGAAAGACCCAGCCACGTTTCATCTTCAATGCACTTGCTGATGGAATGAGGTTTTCACTCAAAATCTCACGATACATGGCCCCATTCATTCTTTCCTTTACACGGATCAGTCGTCCTGGTCCCTTTGCAGAAAAACAGCCCCAAAGCATGATGTTTCCACCCCCATGCTTCACAGTAGGTATGGTGTTCTTTGGATGCAACTCAGCATTCTTTGTCCTCCAAACACGACGAGTTGAGTTTTTACCAAAAAGTTATATTTTGGTTTCATCTGACCATATGACATTCTCCCAATCTTCTTCTGGATCATCCAAATGCTAGCAAACTCTAGCAAACTTCAGATGGGCCTGGACATGTACTGGCTTAAGCAGGGGGACACATCTGGCACTGCAGGATTTGAGTCCCTGGCGGCGTAGTGTGTTACTGATGGTAGGCTTTGTTACTTTGGTCCCAGCTCTCTGCAGGTCATTCACTAGGTCCCCCCGTGTGGTTCTGGGATTTTTGCTCACCGTTCTTGTGGTCATTTTGACCCCACGGGGTGAGATCTTGCGTGGAGCCCCAGATCGAGGGAGATTATCAGTGGTCTTGTATGTCTTCCATTTCCTAATAATTGCTCCCACAGTTGATTTCTTCAAACCAAGCTGCTTACCTATTGCAGATTCAGTCTTCCCAGCCTGGTGCAGGTCTACAATTTTGTTTCTGGTGTCCTTTGACAGCTCTTTGGTCTTGGCCATAGTGGAGTTTGGAGTGTGACTGTTTGAGGTTGTGGACGGGTGTCTTTTATGCTGATAACAAGTTCAAACAGGAGCCATTAAGACAGGTAACGAGTGGAGGACAGAGGAGTCTCTTAACCTCTTGATCCCATGGCTGAATACTGCCCCCTTTGGAGGAAGTGCGTGCCCATAGTAAACTGAAAATATTTTTTTCCAAAATTGCTAATATATGCATATAATAATAATTATTGAATAGAAAACACTCCAAAGTTTCTAAAACCGTTTAAATTATGTCTGTATGTAAAGCAGAACTCCCAGGGCAGCCTTTCTTCCAAACACCCTCCTCTCAACAGCAAAGTTGGGTCAACTTTGACGTCATCGCCCCCACCCTTCCCAACCAGCTACGGATCCAGGAATAGTTTCTGTGTGTTCAGCGCTGCTTTCAAATGACGCGTCCTTTGTTAGAATCTAGCGCGTGTTTGATTGCACTCTGGATGCAATGTTTTTTCCAGAACTGTTTAAACTAGATGATAGGAACATTGTGGACAATTTTCAGCAAGTTGCAGCATTGAAATACAGAAATAACCCCTTTTCCATAAACAAGCTCTAAATCATGTTTGATGCACTCTGGATGTCCAATTTTTGCTGTGCTGTCTATTTGAGATGAAATGAACATTGTGGACAGTTATCAGCAAGTTGCAACATTGAAATACAGAAATAACCCCTTTTCCATAAACAAGGTCTAAAATCATGTTTGATTGCACTCTGGATGCAATGTTTTTTCCAGAACTGTTTAAACTAGATTATAGGAACACTGTGGACAATTTTCAGCAAGTTGCAGCATTGACATACAGAAATAACCACTTTTCCATAAACAAGCTCTAAATCAATATTTGCTGCACCCTGGAAGTATTTTATTTGCAGAACTGTTTAAACTAGATTATAGGGACACTGTGGACAATTCTCAGCAAGTTGCAGCATTGAAATACAGAAAACACTTTTTTTTCATAAACATGCTATAAATCATGTTTGCTGCACTCTGGAAGTATTTTGTTTGCAGAACTGTTTAAACTAGATGATAGGAACACTGTGGACAATTTTCAGCAAGTTGCAGCATTGAAATACAGAAATAACCACTTTTCCATAAACAAGCTCTAAATCATGTTTGATGCACTCTGGATGTCCAATTTTTGCTGTGCTGTCTATTTGAGATGAAATTAACATTGTGGACAGTTTTCAGCAAGTTGCAAGATTGATATGCAGAAATAACCACTTTTCCATAAACAAGCTCTAAATCAATATTTGCTGCACCCTGGAAGTATTTTATTTGCAGAACTGTTGAAACTAGATTATAGGAACACTGTGGACAATTTTCAGCAAATTGCAGCATTGAAATACAGAAATAACCACTTTTCCATAAACAAGGTCTAAAATCATGTTTGATTGCACTCTGGATGCAATGTTTTTTCCAGAACTGTTTAAAGAAGAAGTTACAGGTCTGTGAGAGCCAGAAATCTTGCTTGTTTGTAGGTGACCAAATACTTATTTTCCACCATAATTTGCAAATAAATTCATCAAAAAATCATACAATGTGATTTTCAGGATTTTTTTTCTAATTTTATCTGTCATAGTTGAAGTGTACCTGTGATGAAAATTACAGGCCTCTCTCATCTTTTTAAGTGGGAGATGTTGCACAATTGGTGGCTGACTAAAGACTTTTTTGCCCCACTGTACATCCAATTTGCTGAGTAGAGTGTTTTGTTAATGACATCGCCGAAGTCAAGGATCGGTAAAATAGTCCGTTTTACGAGGGTATGTTTGGCAGCATGAGTGCTTTGTTGCGAAATAGGAAACCGATTCTAGATTTAGTTTTGGATTGGAGATGCTTAATGTGAGTCTGTAAGGAGAGTTTACAGTCTAACCAAACGACACCTAGATATTTGTAGTTGTCCACAAATTCTAAGTCAGAACCGTCCAGAGTAGTGATGCTAGACGGGCGGGCGAGTGCGGGCAGCTATCAGTTGAAGAGCATGCATTTAGTTATACTTGCATTTAATAGCAGTTGGAGGCCACGGAAGGAGTGTTGTATGGCATTGAAGCTCGTCTGGAGGTTTGTTAACACATTGTCCAAAGAAGGGCCAGAAGTATACAGAATGGTGTCGTCTGCTTAGAGGTGGATCAGAGAATCACCAGCAGCAAGAGCGACATTGATTTATACAGTCTCTCCCATAGAGACTGGCAGAGGTCCAGACAACCCCCCCTCCGATTTGACACACTGAACTCTATCTGAAAAGCAGTTGGTGAACCAGGCGAGGTAGTCATTTGAGAAACCAAGGCTATTGAGTCTGCCAATAAGAATGCAGTGATTGACAGAGTCGAAAGCCTTCGCCAGGTCAATGAAGACGGCTGTGCACAGTATTGTCTTTTATCGATGGCAGTTGTGATATCATTTAGGACCTTGAGTATGCCTGAGGTGCACCCATGACCCACTCAGAAACCGGATTGCATAGCAGAGAAGGCACGGTGGGATTCGAAATGGTCGGTGACCTGTTTGTTAACTTGACTTTCGAAGACTTTAGAAAGGCAGGGTAGGATAGATATAGGTCTATAACAGATTGGGTCTTGAGTGTCTCCCCCATTTTATTTTATTGACCTTTATTTATTTATTTTGAAGAGGGGGATGACCGCGGCAGCTTTCCAATCTTTAGGGATCTCATACAATACAAAAGAGAGGTTTAACAGGCTCGTACTAGGGGTTGCAACAATGGTGGCGGGTATATATTTAGAAAGAGAGGGTTCAGATTTTGCAGCTCTTTCAGAACATCAGCTATCTGGATTTGGGTGAAGGAGAAATGGGGGAAGCTTGGGTAAGTTGCTGTGGAAGGTGCAGCGCTGTTGACCGGGGTAGGGGTAGCCAGGTGGAAAGCATGGCCAGCCGTAGAAAAAAGCTTATTGAAATTCTCGATTATTGTAGATTTATCGTTGGTGGCAGTGATTCCTAGCCTCAGTGCTCCAGCGTGCAGGTGGGAGGAGGTGCTTTTATTCTCCATGGACTTTACAGAGTCCCAGAACTTTATGGAGTTTGTGCTACAGGATGCACATTTCTGTTAGGAAAGCGAAGGCTAGCTTGTTCAAACTGCCTTTGTATATTGGTTAAAAACCTCCCTGAAAAGTTGCATGTCGCAACTTGCTAATGCAGCATGTCACAGGATGTTTTTGTGCTGGTCAAGGGCAGTAAAGTGTGGAGTGAACCAAGGACTATATCTGTTCTTAGTTCTACATTTTCTGAATGGGGCATGCTTATTTAAGATGTTGTGGAAAGCACTTTTAAAGAATAACTACGCATCCTCTACTGACGGAATGAAGTCAATATCCTTCCAGGATACCCGGGCCAGGTTAATTAGAAAGGTCTGCTCGCTGAAGTGTTTTAGGGAGCATTTGACAGTGATGACGGGTGCTCGTTTGACCGCGGACCCATTACGGACACAGGCAATGACACAGTGATCGCTGAGATCCTGGTTGAAGCCAGCAGAGGTGTATTTAGATGTCAGGATGATATCCAAGAGGGTGCCCATGTTTACAGATTTAGGATTGTACCTGGTAGGTTCCTTGATAACCTACCAGGTACAGGTTCCAGGGTTTTAAACATATCCCAGTTTAGGTCACCTAACAGTACAAACTCTGAAGATAAATGGGGGGCAATTAATTCACATATGGTGTCCAGGGCACAGCTGGGGGCTGAGGGGGGTCTATAACAGGCGGCAACAATGAGAATTATTTCTGGGAAGGTGGGTTTTTAAAAGTAGAAGCTCGAACTGTTTGGACACAGACCTGGATAGCATGACAGAACTCTACAGGCTAACTCCACCCCCTTTGGCAGTTCTATCTTGGCAGAAAATTTTGTAGTTGGGGATGGAAATTTCAGAATTTTTGGTGGCCTTCCTATGCCAGGATTTAGACACGGCTAGGACATCAAGGTTGGCGGAGTGTGCTAAAGAAGTGAATAAAACAAACTTAAGGAGGAGGCTTCTGATGTCAACATGCATGAAACCAAGGCTTTTACAGTTACAGAAGTCAAGAAAAGATAGCGTCTGGGGAATAGAAGTGGTGCTGGGGGCTACAGGGCCTGGGCTAACCTCTACATCACTAGAGGAACAGAGGAGGAGTAGGATAAGGGTATGTCTAAAGGCTATAAGAACTGGTCGTCTAGTGTGTTGGGGACAGGGAATAAGAGGAGCAGATTTCTGGGGTGGTAGAGTAGATTCAGGGCATAATGTACAGACAATGGTATGGTAGGATGTGAGTACAGTGGAGGTAAACCTAGGCGTTGAGTGACGATGAGAGAGGTTTCGTCTCTGGAGGTACCAGTTAAGCCAGGTGAGGTCTCTGCATGTGTGTGGGACAGGACAAAAGAGCTATCTAAGGCATGTTGAGTGGGACTGAGGGCTCTACAGTGAACTAAAACAGTAAGAAATAGCCAAGACAGCAGTAGACAAGGCATATTGACATTAGAGAGAGACGTAAAGCAAACACAGGTGTTGATCAGAAGAGCTAAGACAACAACGGGTAAATGGCGATGAATGAACAGAGCGTGCTAGTTAGGTACATGCGGGACCTGAGTTCGAGGCTGGGGCCGACAGGTAAACAAAATGAGGTACCGTGTTGTTGAAACATTCCAGGGGGCATCATCTGTGTAGCCGAGTGATCATAGGGTCAAAAGAGCAGCAATAGGTGAGTCCGGGTGCCATTTGGTAGTCACTACTACGCTAGACAAGCAGGGGACACAGCGTTCAGAAAAGCTAGCGGGCCAGGGCTAGTAGACGGTTCTTCGGCGACATCGTAACAGAATAGCCTGTTGAGACCCCCTTGGACAGTTACGTCGGCGGTGCTGTGTCCATGTCGGCAGTAAAAGGGTCCAGGCCAATTGGCCAAATAGGTATTGTAGCCCAAGAATTGGCTGAAGGATCTCTTCGGATATCCGGGAGATGGGCCTAGCTCGAGGCCAGCTTCAGACTAACTGGTGCTTGCTTCGGGACAGAGACGTTAGCCAGGAGTATCCACTCGGATAGCAGCTAGCTAGCCGCGATGATCCGGTGTAAAGGTTCAGAGCTTGCGGTAGGAATCCGGAGATGTGGAAGAGAAAGCAGTCTGATATGCTCTGGGTTGATATCGCGCTGTGCAGACTGTCAGGAATTGACCGGGCTAAGGCTGGCTGATGTCTGAGGTAACGGTGATGACCGCTAGCAGTGGCTAACTGACTACTAGCTAGAAGCTAGTTAGCTGGCTAGCTTCTGATGGGGGTTCCAGTTCTAAAATAGTGTAAAATAGCAGGTCCGTACCACATTGGGTGAGACGGGTTGCAGTAGATGGAAATTGAGATAAAAAATATATACGAAGAAAACAATATATACATGGGATGGGACAAGACAAACAGACATCTGACTGCCACGCCATCTTGGAAAAAATGTATACCACCTTATGGCTTGGGTGTATACGCTGTTCAGGAGCCTTTTTGTCCCAGACTGGCTTGCCATGTAGTAGCAGAGAGAACAGTCTATGATTTGGGTGGCTGGAATCTTTGACAATTTTCTCTGACGCTGACTGGCATAGAGGTCCGGGATGGCAGCGAGCTCGACCACAGTGATATACTGGGCCATACGCACTACCCTCTGTAGCACCTTATGGTCGGATGCCAGGCAGTTGCCATACCAAGCTGTGATGCAGACAGTCAAGATCTGTAGAACATTGGTGCAGCTGTAGAACATTCTGAGGATCTGAGGGCTCCCTCACTATGAGGGAGCCGTGTGCTATCTCTACACTGCAGTCTCACTGTGGATGGGTGAAACTAGAAGCCGGTGAGGAATGCATCTTTTGAATGCACAGTAGACAGTTAGCTGTAGCCAGAGCTATGTTTTTAGAGAGTTGGGCTAATGCGGTGTCCAATGCGGACACTAAAACTTATAACGGCAGCCATGTTCGCTCCCCATTAACATTACAAGGGGACAGTGGCGATTTTAGCATGTAAATATTGGGGCAAACTAAAAAATGACAGCAAAGCTACAACACTAAACACACTGTTATGGCCTACATAAAGCTGTCCCAATAGCAGAGCTTTCATTTCAGCACCATGGAGTGATTCCTTACCACAGCTACACCAGGCTATCAGCAGAGCCTTGTCTGGCAGCGAAACCGTTCATTCAGCCACATTTACTGCCTTTTTAAAATGTATGGCTGACTTGCTTAAACTAATGTGGTTTCTACTGACAATTGAGATGTACATACTATGGAATAAGGGAACGACGAGCGGATAAGAGGCAATCCGTAATTTTGATGAAGACATTGAGCGAGCTAGGACAGATGTAGTCAATCTAACTATTTGTTCAGCACTTTTGAACGTACAGCGGCAGGATTCAGAACATGGGCCGTTTTTACAGGTTTCTCCCTCTACACCAAGTCAGAACCGTAGGATAAATAAAGGGGGCATATAAGCAGACAATGAAAGAGCTGACAATATTTGATGATTATATTTCTCTAATACAGGCTATAGGCTACATGTGCACCACCAAGTCAGAACAGTAGGTTAAGTTATGAATGGGAAGGGACCAAATTATTATAATTTATGCTGCAGCATACAAAACTTTTTTTTTTACACCCTTTTTCTCCCCAATTTTGTGGTATCCAATTGTTAGTAGTTACTATCTTGTCTCATCGCTACAACTCCCATACTGGCTCGGGAGAGACGAAGGTCGAAAGCCATGCGTCCCCCGAAACACAACCCAACCAAGCCGCACTGCTTCTTAACACAGCGCACATCCAACCCGGAAGCCAGCTGCACCAATGTGTCGGAGGAAACACCGTGCACCTGGCGACCTGGTTAGCGCGCACTCCGGCCCGGCCCGCCACAGGAGTCTGGTGCGCGATGAGACAATGATATCTCCTCACGGACCTCCCGGTCGCGGCCGGCTGCGACAGAGCCTGGGCGCAAACCCAGAGTCTCTGGTGGCACAGCTAGCACTGACCACTGTGCCGCCCGGGAGGCCCTCAAGACATTTTTGGACTCACTTGAATTGGAAGGTGGTGCGGTGGTCCTTCTTGTGGGCAAATTTTGCCATCAATGCCTGGCAATCTCTAGATTTATGCTGCTTTCAAGTCAACTACGAACTTGTGAATGTTTATCTTTTTAAGCTTGGAAAAGAGACCCTTAAACCCAGACTTGGACCACACACCCACTCCACTGAATAGCAGGCTAGTGATTGCTATCCAACTCTTGCAGTTAGCCACTGATTCCTTCCAAACCACTCATTGTTGAATTTTCGATTGCCAACTTGTTGTGTAATGTTTGTATCCAATGGTTGATAAGCACCGATACGTTTTCTCTATAATTTCTCTTCATATGACAAGGATTGAAGAGGATTTGCCAGTAGATTGTCGACTTGGTTCATCATGATGACTGCTTGCTTACTAAGATTTTAAAAGTATGATGTTGACATGATCAATCCAATCAAATCTACAGTAGATATAACGTGATTTGACATCATTTTATCTGTGCCCAATGACCTTCTTGGATGGGCACTTCTAATCTAAATCTATGGCAGCACCCAAGGGGCTTGAATTTTTGAGCTCTCCCTGTAGATTTTGCGGTGACGTAGTGTCCCCACGCCTGACAGAACACTGAGTGAATCACGGCGCAACTAGAGAACATTACCAATCCCTACGCTCCGTTTTTTCCCAATGGCTGCCCCACCACCACAGAAAGCACTGAGCTAGGCTGAAACACTTGCATTTTGGAGCTGCCTTACTCAAGAAAGCAAAGCAAAGACCATGTTTGTATGGATCTTTTATTAACTCCCACAAAAAATGTTTTTACATTGTTTGCAAACTGATTTTGTTTTCTCAGTGAATCCTACTGGGGAACTTCTAAAATGATTACACTGGAGAGGCTAAAGGGTTATGTGAAACAGGGTAACTCAAAATCAAAAGTTAGCTTTTAGACTAGGGCGAAACTCTCTCTCTTCTCTCTTTCTCTGTTATTTTGTTTTCTCTCTCTCCTTTTCTCGCTCTCTCTGAAACACACACACACACACACATACACACGCAGCTTGTGAGTATCCAAAAACTCAAAGGAGGCATCTATTTGATGATTTGGAGACCAGAGGAGGCTGGTGGATAGAATGGTGTCAAACACAAGGAAAACCAGAGCGACTTACAGGAACAATTAGGGTTTAGTGCTTTGCTCAAGAGCACATATACAGATTTTGTAACCTTGCCTCTGGGATTCGAACCAGACTACCTGCTGCCCATATCATAGCAGTGAGTTGAAGTTCAGGGCACTGAGGAAAGAAGCGCACAGGACCATGCTGCTGAGGTCACACTGATGGGGTAAAGGGGAACTTTACAGTCGGTAGGCTTGGCTTTAGGCAGTGTCTCGGTATTAAAGACTAGGCTCTCTATTTCTCAGCAAACAGCTGTCAACACCTCGTTAGTCTAACTCCACCAAACTGTGCCTTTTAGCAGTTAGAGTATGATCAGTAAATTATCATAAATCCATAAGTTAAAGTAGTATATCTACTATCTATGTTGGGGGAAATAGGCAGGGAAGTGGAAGTTAGTTTCTGCTCACTGGGAATAAATCTAGCCTGAAAGAGAGGTGCACTGTTTTTCAAAACAGTCAATAAGAATATAATGAAAAATCTGTTTATCTGAATTATTTCACAACCGATCATCATACTTTACAGCTATGTTTCACAGATGACTGCATGCATGTGGCGAGAAAAACTCGATAAAACAAACATAATAAAACGCAAATGCTATCATTTTAACGGGCATAACCGCACGGCTTCAAGTTCTGTTGGTTTTTCTCCAAAGTGACTCCATAGCTGCGGACGCCGTTTGAAAGTAGAAAACAGAATAAATGTGATTTACGCAGCACCTACACATAAACTAATTCCAAATGAGGCCGATGTTTAGGTCGAATCGTAAAGGAGCTCCCGTTCTGACCTGTCAGCGTGTTCCTTGACCACCCATAAAAGTCCAAGTGTGTCGGAGATGACCTTGGATGGCCTGGGGCCAGGGGCTGCGCGACAGGGGCATGGAAGTCTTACCATATTGTTGTCAGAGTAGATAATCAGCAGAGCACATGAAAGGAATACATTCCAGGTTTTATGGGCCAAGGCGGGCTGCTGAAGCCTTTGCTCGGGAGTGAATTCATGTACCCTATTGCAAGGATTAATAACACCAGGCTCATTAGTGCATCCCAACTACTGAGACCCCTGGCGGGAGGCATGATGGGAAAATAACCAACTTCATCGCGCGCCATCCTGACCACGCTCTCCTCCGCAAATCATCATCCTCTCTTGAACATTTTTATTGTAAAGAATTTATCAATTCTATCATGGAAGGTCCCTCAGTATATTTCCCACTGTGTAGCAAGAACAAACATGGAATCAAAGGGATGGTGTTTACGCAAGTCAAATCTTATGTTACCACACTTGCTGTCTTTGAAATAGACAGATTCCACACATTTTATTTGGTTATATATTGCTTTCTTCAATGGCTATAAAATGGCATTTGGTATTGCTTCTGCTTTCTCTTATCTCATTTTGCGCTTAAATTGCAGAAATAGCAATAGGAATGAAGGATGTGGTTCATAGGACCTTGATTACAGGTCAATTCTGCAACATTTTTTGTCATGCCCATATTCTTAATTTCCTTAACGACATAAAAAAAAAAGATAAGCCACACCACTAAATTGTGTCAAATGTCAAATGTATTCATGCTTGATGTGTATGTCATTCCAGGTACTCCACTCTGGCGGAGCAAATTATGTAATAGAAGTTTCTCCCTTCTCCATCTTCTGCCAGCCAGTCACTGCGGTTGCCAAGGGAGTTCTCCACTATGCATGCAGCACATTGTACGTAATCCAATGTATAAATTGAAGCTACATAAAAACAGCAACCCATGAATGCACAAAATCAGAGTATTGTTACTTATTAACGTTCCACAGATAAGCCTCAGTGTATCTCAGGAGGCTGCTTCTGTATTTGTACTCTCTGTGTGTGTATGGATGGAGGGGTGGATTTATTGTTGCATCCTGAATCTGGGGGGAAGTGTTTAGCCTAGGCTGAGGCTCAATACTTGGATATGGGAAGGAGGTTTTTAGGGGGCTATGATAATCCACTGTGTTAAGATAAACTGCTTACCTCTGTAAAATAGGATAGGATAGCAGATAGGATTGAAAGGCACACAGACTGTATTTGATCCCAAGGCACTCCAACATGATTTTTGGATTACTGCACGACGGGAAGAGTCACCATCGGGCCTTCTCCTGGGACAGGGACACAATTTGGAAGACGGGCCCTCACGGGCCCAGCAAGTGTCAGGCTTGGTGTGCACTTTATGTCTGACTTTCCAACCACTCCTACAACTATCTTTCAAAGTACATTAGGATTAGATAAAAAGTGTTTTCTAAGCTTGAAGTACATACTGTAGTTCTGGACTGGAGTGTCCCATTCTTTTTGAATGGCCTATGTCAAGACAGCAGTCTTTTGCACCCTCTGGCAAGTTTAGTGTAAAATATTAGTCCTGCTGACAATTGTAACTTTTTTTATGGACTATGGTGATATTGCTGTGATTGCATGTATCTTGTGAGACATGTCAATGTTTACCATTACGGGTTGACACACAGAACATATTGAGGCTAGCCTGTGGATACAAATGACCACTGCATGGTTTTGGCACATGTCGCCAACTCGTATCTTCTCTTAGTGAATCATGGGTAAAACATGTGAGCTTGTGAAATCCAAGATGGGTGCCAGTCCTTTGGCCTCCGTCTCACCCTCATCCCCATTTGAACATCAACCTTTGTTGACCCACTTCTCCACATCCATCCCATCCCATACCAGAGGAATCGACATGAGGGGCCAAGCAAAATGACAGGTGCTAAAAGTTTGACACCATTGGCTGGATATGTGTTCTGTGGAACGTGAGGCGTAAGGAGTGGGGAGGAGGAGGGAGGGATAGAAGGATGGTAGAGTTGTATCGACTTGGCATCAAGCCTTGGAAGAGAACACACCCTTGACAGGCACACTCTCTTGGCCCGGGGTGGGGGGGGTACTCTATCTCACAAGCACTATTACAGCCGAACAAGGTGGGCTTTTATCACATTGCTAATCCTGACTCAGAAACTGCATTTCGTACCCTCTTTATGATGGTTAAATCAGTGAGTCAGAAGTGAGAATGTAGCATCGAGAGAAACACAGAGGAAAGCCCAAACTGACTCACTATGCTAGTGGGAGGATGGCTATGTAGACATGTTTAATGGTTTAAGGGTGACCCTGCGGTGAAACCTTGCCATTGCCCAGGGATCTCTAGTACCTCTCTGGGGGCCTGCACTTACAATGTTGGACTTGTCTTTCCCTTGCACTTCTCTTTCTGTCAATCTCAGTAAATGTCTAGCTAATATATTTATATGACTTAACTTACTTGCAGAAATATTCTTGGCTCTCAGTACATTTTTCTCAGACATCAATCAAATAATGAACAAATCAATCGTTCCTTGAATATTCAGTTCTGAAGGAATGCATCCAGTGACAATGGCAATGAGGGACCACAGAATGGAATTGTATTAAACATTCCCTGTAATTTGGCAGCTGCGTGTTTTAGATGTATTGGAGCAGGCCACACACACATGCACCGCACACTCACATATGCACACACACAGAGAGACCTGTGTGCAAAGGACCCCTTCAATATTGAACACGGGCGCAGGCCCTGCGTCTCTGTATTTACATGTAAATGGCCTACAACAATCTGGGTCCCTCCTGTACTGTAGTAGGATCCCTCCAAAAGGCTGGTGGATGGATGGGTGGCGACTAGTCAGATGGAGAGACCACATCAGATGGGCTTGCATGGCTCTGGAGCCAAAGCTGCAATGGGAGAGCCTGGCAGTCAGGGTAACAGCAGGGACTCCCACATACATTGTGGCGGCCCATAAGTGTTTCAGTCTAACTGGAGAGCAGCACAGTGTCAAGTACAAAAGCAAAGAACCCTATGTCAGAATGAAGATTTATTTATTTTTTTAAATAGAAAATTAGCTTACATGCTCCCCAAAGCAAGGTCCAACAAAGTGGAAAGTCAGAGAGGTATGGATACACTGGGCACACACTGGTTGAATCAACCATTATGTCAATGAAATGACGTTGAATGATGTTGAATTGACAGTGGGGAGGGACTTTGTTTAATCCTTTTTTAACCCGGCAGGTTAAGAAATGACAGAAATTGGACGGAAAGTTTGGTCATAGTACAACCCATTGGCAGCAACTGTAAATGACTGCCGTACGAAGAGGTATCAAGACAAACTCCCTCAGGTTGGACTTGAGTGACAAGATACACTGAACAGAAACTATCATGAGTCTCCAAGTAACACGGGGAAGGGAAAGCAGTCTATCTGTTCCTGTGGATCGTCTGTCGAGTGTTTGTCGTGTTTGTCATGTTTGTCGTGTCCTTCTGTGCTAAGCAGGTTAGACATGGTGGAGGTCTAGACACATCGATCGAACATTCTGTCGGTCAGGGACGGGGAAGCTTGCTTTCGAAGATCATCTCATTGCTTTGGACCTTGCTAGAACAGAACAGATGGGACCAGTTGGCCCCCCCAAACCCGGCACTAATGCTCTGGGTTCTGTTTCAAAAATCTGTTGTATAGGCAACGAACGACTGGTTCCCCCCCCCCCCGCAACAAATGCTTGCATGTTATTAGTCACTCATGCACATCGACATCCACATACAATATTAAGTTGCCAGATAATGTGCAACTAACTCACCAATGTATAGAATAAGAAGGTTGAGAGGCCAATTCCAGTGTACAGCCCACTTAGGACTTGCCATGAACATTTAGTTTCAGGTGAAAAAGCAGACAATGGGCTATGTCTTGAATATCCAATGAATTTCCATCGAACGATGAGTATAGAATATACAAAAAAACACCAGAACTACTAAGTGAAACTCCCACTTGGACTGGTATACAAGCATCCTCTTTCCTTACCAGCTCAGTAAGAAAAAGGACAAGCAGGGGATCCCCTATGAAAAGGGAAGCAACACGACTCTTTCCAATCACACACAAAAAAAGTCTGATAAAGCAGCAGACATCCCAACATAATATATGCAGGTAGTCCTGATTTGAAGAGAGCTCCCCCCTCCAGCCTAGTGGTTCGCACGTTGGGCCAGTAACCGAAAGGTTGCTAGATCGAATCCCCGAGCTGACAAGGTAAAAAAAATCTGCCGTTCTGCCCCTGAACAAGGCAGTTAACCCGTTGTTCCTAGGCTGTCATTGAAACTAAGAATTTGTTCTTAACTGACTCGCCTAGTTAAATAATGGTTCAATAATAAAAAATAAACAAAGCTCCACACCAGCAAGAGCAGCGATCACACCTTCAGCGAGTCGGCTGTTGAAAGGGGAGCCCCCGGGCTGAGGCGGTGTGTTTGTGTGTTAGACACAGTGAGGTACATTTGCGTGGGAGGTGTTAGAGTTGAGACCCCTTCCTATACAGTCAAAAAGAACAATGTATGAAAGCAATACTTGATCATGCCATTACCAATGGGCCCTTGATTCAGGCTGTTCAGAGGCGTTGTTGGGATCAGTATTTTGCTGAATTCTGCTATGGTGTTTCGGTATTATGGTGGTATTAGTCTAATGACCCTTAAAGGGGTCCTCTGCAGTTGCTACATCCCATTTTGGACTTATTAATTCATGATATGTACCCATTTGATTCTTGAAGAATATAACTTACATGCCCCATGAGCTTAGTTCAACTGCCACAAAATACCATATAAGCTTGTTTGACTCAAATGTTTGTAAACAAAGTAAATGTAAACAAACCGGATATAGCCTCAAAACATGGTTAAAACTTTAATGTTGATATCATGAATGGTCAGTCCTTGCATCCATAGCTTTTTCTATGAATTTGAGACTGGTTACGTATCTCCAGCATCATCCCAGTATGTTCTGTTTTTGTTTCAACTGCTGGTTGCTGTTTTAATCAACAGCAACACTCAGCTTGGTTGGTTTGGTCCTTATATTTGATATATTTAAAGAGCTGTGGTCTGTATTCTAGTTTTTTGCAGTATCAGGCCACGTAGAAGTTGTTTAGGACAAGTCTTTTGACTTTTGAGGTTCCTGTTGCTCGCAAGACTTGGGGGTGGTGGTGAGAATTGTGGGTAACCAGGTACACATCTGATCCCCATCTAGTCTATGTGTGTGTGTGGGTGGGCTTGAGGTGAAGTGAGTCAGTGTGTATGTGTGGGTGGAAGAGTGAGTGGGCGGATGAGCCGCTCCAAGATTGCCTACTTTCGCTTTCTCACTCTTTGTCTTTCACTCTCCTCTCTCCTGACACAATATTGTGTACAATCATATGAACTAGCCAATCATCCCCTGTTCATAGTGATTTATTCAGTGAGGCTCTCTTTCAACCTGACAAAACAACCTGAGCCGGTTTCTACCCATCACTGTCCATTCTGATCTTGGCAGGGTCTGCATGGCTTGAGGGTCAGTGCAAGGGTAAGGCATGGCTAGCCGATCACTGCCAGTGCCAGGTACGTTCCGCTCTGTGCTCTTTGTGTTCTGTGGCATGCCTAAAATGGGTCCCTGCCTCCCCACTATGCTCCGGCCTGCCAGTGCCTGTGAGTGTAGCCGTGGTTCCCATAGCAGGAAGAGGAGTCTGTGACCCTGCTCCTGCCTACAGCCTGCTGGCCCACCTCCCTGCCGAGACCAGAAGGCCTGCTCCCGAGCTCTGCCAGCTCTGCCACAGTCTGTGGCACTGATGTCATAATGGCAGGAGCCTGTAGGCGGCTGCTATTGGTGAGTTCTATTAACACCGGATTCCCAAGTTCCATCAGCTGGTTGTGTAATATTTTTGGGGGTTTGTTTTTGTGGTGGGCCAAATCATTTTTAGGTTGAAAACAAGATGTTCTTCAACATGCTGTTAATTAATGCACATGTACACTTGGTAATGTGCAGATGTTGTTGTGAAGGCCTTTGGAAGGATTTTGACCACAACCAGGTATTGAGTTTTAGATGACCATTTTGATACGGGTGCCCTCCCCACGTCTATGTTTATGGTTCAATCCTGTCTCCTGTAAAGAGCAGCAGCAGGGGCGAACCATCACATTTGGTGCCCAGCGTGGGGGCGGTTGGTAAGCTGTCATGCTCCAACTATCCCATGGAGCTTTTCTTCTGTCTTTTCAGTTAAATTTTGACTAACCTCATTTGCATCTGCTAATTAGATCCTGTTAGCATAATTCATACACATGACACCCTTTTGAAGCTAATGAATAGATACATCTCCAGACAACTCGCAAAGAGTATAATGAGGTTCAAGTTACTCATAAATACATGTTTCTGAAGGGCGCAATCTACAAGAGAAAATTAGATGCATCACATTTTGTAGCCTCCCTGATAACCAACAGGGAGAGTCTGAAACTTGCTAACCAGAAAACATTAGCAACGTGTAGTGGACATGAGTCAGTCATGATCATGTGACGAGGGAGCCCCGCCTGCGAACTTCAAAACCAACGTGTAGCGGACATGAGTCGGTCATAACTTCAAAACCAGTGCCTACCCTTGGCTCAAAATAGCATTTAGTCTTAGTCTAATGGTCTACTACGTTGGTTGCCTCCATGGGAAACCTGTATCCCACGTGTTTCAAATGCACCAAACTTTAACCGGAGTGGCTGCGATTCTGGATTTTCTGGAAAATATCTATCTTTTGTTACCTAGCTGCTGCCCACTCCCCTGCCTACATACCTTCTGCTCAGTTCTCCGCTGCTGCTTTGATCAGCGATGAAAGCCTTTGTATGGTGTAGCCTACACGCCTCATGTCGTACACAAAGGACATGGTCAACATGTTCCAACTATTGCATTCCATGCCTCTGTAGGCCATTAAGCATGAGCGTGATTTCATTTTATTTTGTCCAGGAGAGGCGTTAGGCTACATGCAACTATTTGCATGTTGTACACAAAAGACATGATCATCATGTTCGTACAAACTTGCAAAAAGTTTTTTTGCACCAATGCAAAACTCAAGTGGGGAGTTACATGCAGCTATCTAGGCAGCATATCAAACACAAGCAAGTCACAGACACGCAGTCTAATTAGCGAGTTATTGTTCTTTTTCATCATCACTGCAAACATTGGCTAAGCAGGAGACAGGCAGTCAAAGTAGTCGTGTTCTTTTTCAGCAACTCTGCGTGGTGGCTACGATATGGCAGCAACTACAAAGATTAGCCTACATCATTGTACAAAACGCAGATTGTTTTTGCTCCAATGCAACATGTAGGGACTGTGTCCTGCTTGTGCAACTGCAATATCAGTTACAACAGACAGAGAAGGATGTAGCCTTCATAATGGGCTTGAATGTTCGTTAAAAATCACCACAGAGTTTTTATTTCAGCTGTAATGTATCCATAAAATAGAGTGACTTTACAGATGACCACAGATAGTATGACTGGTTCATAAAGACTCAATCAAGAATCTGAGAAACACTACCATTCACTTCAAGTCAAAATAAGCTATAAGCAAATGTGTTCGCAACACATGAATATTGATATACTGTGTGTATATATATACATATATATATATACACATACATATATACACACACACACACACACACACACACACACACACACAGTACCAGTCAAAAGTATCACGTTTCAGGTAAGAACCAAATGTAGACTGTGTTGACACAACAATGTTTATTACAGCAACAGGGGCAGGCAAACGACAGGTCAAGGCAGGCAGGGGTCCATAATCCAGAGTAGTGGGGCAAAGGTACAGGACGACAGGCAGGCTCAGGTCAGGCAGAGGTCGGTAATCCAGAGTAGGAGGAAGGTACAGGACGGCAGGCAGGCTCAGAGTCAGAACAGGCAAGGGTCAAAACCAGGAGGGCAAGAAAAAGCGAGAACTAGGAAAACGCAGGAGCAGAGACAAACCACTGGTGGACTTGACAAAGAAGACAAAATGGCAACAGACAAACAGAGATCACAGGTATAAGTACCCAGGAGATAATGAGGAAGATGGGTGACACCTGGAGGGGGGTGGAGACAAGCACAAGGACAGGTGAAAAAGATCAGGGCATGACAAAAAGTTTGGACACACCTACTCATTCAAGAGTTTCTTTATTTGGACTATTTTCTACATTGTAGAATAGTGAAGACATCAAAAGTATGAAATAACACATATGGACTCATGTAGTATCCAAAAAAGTGTTAAACAAATAGCCACCCTTTGTCTTGATGACAGCTTTGCACACTCAGCATCCTCGCAACCAGCTTCATGAGGTAGTCACCTGGACTGCATTTTAATTAACAGGTGTGCCTTGTTAAAGGTCATTTGTGGAATTGTTACGGCTTTCTAGTTGTGATGAAGGAGAGTCGGACCAAACTGCAGCGTGTCGATTGCGATCCATATTTATTTAAACAAACGTAAACACGACTAAACACGAACACTACAAAACAATAAACGAAAAACCGAAAACAGCCTATACTTGTGCAAACTAACAGAGAGTACACATAGGACAGAATAGGACAATCACCCACGACAAACTCAAAGAATATGGCTGCCTAAATATGGTTCCCAATCAGAGACAACAATAAACACCTGCCTCTAATTGAGAACCACTCCAGACAGCCATAGACCTTGCTAGATAACCCACTACGCTACAATCCCAATACTAACACCAAAACCCCAAGACAAAACACACCCCAATACAAAAACCCCATGCCACACCCTGGCCTGACCAAATACATAAAGATAAACACAAAATACTTTGACCAGGGCGTGACAGGAATTTCTTTCCTTCTTAATGCATTTGAGCCAATCAGTTGTGTTGTGACAAGGTAGCCCTATTTGGTAAAATACCAAGTCCATATTATGGCAAGAACAGCTCAAATAAGTAAAGAGAAACGACAGTCCATCATTACTTTAAGACATGAAGGTCAGTCAATGCGGAAAATAAAAACAATTCTTCAAGTGCAGTCGCAAAAACCATCAAGCTCTGTGATGAAACTGGCTCTCATGAGGACCGCTACAGGAAAGGAAGACCCAGAGTTACCTCTGCTACAGAGGATAAGTTCATTAGTTACCAGCCTCAGATTGCAGCCCAAATAAATGCTTCACAGAGTTCAAGTAACAGACACATCAACTGTTCAGCGGAGTCTGCGTAAATCAGACCTTCATGGTCGAATTGCTGCAAAGAAACCACTACTAAAGGACCCCAGTAAGAAGAAACTTTACTTGGGCCAAGAAACACGAGCAATGGACATTAGACTGGTGGAAATCTGTTCTTTGGTCTGATTAGTCCAAATTTGAGATTTTTGGTTCCAACCGCCGTGTCTTTGTGAGACGCAAAGTAGGTGAACGGATGATCTCTGCATGTGTGGTTCCCACCGTGAAGCATGGAGGACGAGGGGTGATGGTGTGGTGGGCACTTTGCTGAGGACACTGTCTGTGATTTATTTTGAATTCAAGGCACACTAAACCAGCATGGCTACCAGAGCACTCTGCAGCGAGATGCCATCCCATCTGGTTTGCGCTTTGTGGCACAGTCATTTGGTTTTCAACAGGACAGTGACCCAAAACACACCTCCAGGCTGTGTAAGGGCTATTTGACCAAGGAGAGTGATGGAATGCTGCATCAGATGACCTGGCCTGCACAATCACCCGACCTCAACCCAATTGAGATGGTTTGGGATGAGTTGGACCGCAGAGTGAAGGAAAAGCAGCCAACAAGTGCTCAGCATATGTTGGAACTCCTTGAAGACTGTTGGAAAAGCATTCCAGGTGACTACCTCATGAAGCTGGTTGAGAGAAAATAGTAAAAATAAAGAAACTCTTTAATGAGTAGGTGTGTCCAAAATTTGACTGGTACTGTACACACACACATACATACATACATACATACATACAGTGGGGGGAAAAAGTATTTAGTCAGCCACCAATTGTGCAAGTTCTCCCACTTAAAAATATGAGAGAGGCCTGTAATTTTCATCATAGGTACACTTCAACTATGACAGACAAAATGAGAAAAAAAAATCCAGAAAATCACATTGTAGGATTTTTTATGAATTTATTTGCAAATTATGGTGGAAAATAAGTATTTGGTCAATAAACAAAAGTTTATCTCAATACTCTGTTATATACCCTTTGTTGGCAATGACAGAGGTCAAACGTTTTCTGTAAGTCTTCACAAGGTTTTCACACACTGTTGCTGGTATTTTGGCCCATTCCTCCATGCAGATCTCCTCTAGAGCAGTGCTGCTTTGGGGCTGTTTGCTTGGCAACACAGACTTTCAACTCCCTCCAAAGATTTTCTATGGGGTTGAGATCTGGGGACTGGCTAGGCCACTCCAGGACCTTGAAATGCTTATTACGAAGCCACTCCTTTGTTGCCCGGGCGGTGTGTTACGGATCATTGTCATGCTGTACTGTTGAATGGGATGGCCAATTTAGAGGACAAAACAAGACTTAACTCACACATACACATGGAAGGAGGTTTTCACTCAAAATCTCACGATACATGGCCCCATTCATTCTTTCCTTTACACAGATCAGTCGTCCTGGTCCCTTTGCAGAAAAACAGCCCCAAAGCATGATGTTTCCACCCACATGCTTCACAGTAGATATGGTGTTCTTTGGATGCAACTCAGCATTCTTTGTCCTCCAAACACGATGAGTTATATTTTGGTTTCATCTGATCATATGACATTATCCCAATCTTCTTCTGGATCATCCAAATGCTCTCTAGCAAACTTCAGATGGGCCTGGACATGTACTGGCTTAAGCAGGGGGACACGTATGGCACTGCAGGATTTGAGTCCCTAGCGGCGTAGTGTGTTACTGGTGGTAGGCTTTGTTACTTTGGTCCCAGCTCTCTGCAGGTCATTCACTAGGTCCCCCCGAGTGGTTCTGGGATTTTTGCTCACCATTCTTTTGATCATTTTGACCCCACGGGGTGAGATCTTGCGTGGAGCCCCAGATCGAGGGAGATTGTCAGTGGTCTTGTATGTCTTCCATTTCCTAATAATTGCTCCCACAGTTGATTTCTTCAAACCAAGCTGCTTACATATTGCAGATTCAGTCTTCCCAGCCTGGTGCAGGTCTACAATTTTGTTTCTGGTGTCCTTTGACAGCTCTTTGGTCTTGGCCATAGTGGAGTTTGGAGTGTGACTGTTTGAGGTTGTGGACAGGTGTCTGTTATACTGATAACAAGTTCAAACAGGTGTCATTAATACAGGTAACGAGTGGAGGACAGAGGAGCCTCTTAAAGAAGAAGTTACAGGTCTGTGATAGACAGAAATCTTGCTTGTTTGTAGGTGACCAAATACTTATTTTCCACCATAATTTGCAAATAAATTCATAAAAAAATCCTACAATGTGATTTTCTGGATTTTTTTCCTCTCATTTTGTCTGTCATAATTTAAATGTACCTATGATGAAAATTACAGGCCTTTCCTCTTTTTAAGTGGAAGAACTTGCACAATTGGTGGCTGACTAAATACTTTTTTGCCCCACTGTACATACATACATACATACATACATACATACATACATACATACATACATACATACATACATACATACATACATACATACATACATACATACATACATACATACATACATACATACATACATACATACATACATACATACATACATACATACATACAAACATATTCATGTGTTGTTGAGAAAAACATATTTGCTTATAGCTTATTTTGACTTGAAGTGAATGGTAGTGTTTCTCAAATTCTTGATTGAGTCTTTATGAACCAGTCATACTATCTGTGGTCATCTGTAAAGTCACTCTATTTTATGGATACATTACAGCTGAAATAAAAACTCTGTGGTGATTTTTAACGAACATTCAAGCCCATTATGAAGGCTACATCCTTCTCTGTCTGTTGTAACTGATATTTCAGTTGCACAAGCAGGACACAGTCCCTACATGTTGCATTGGATCAAAAACAATCTGCGTTTTGTATAATGACGTAGGTTAATCTTTGTGGTTGCTGCCATATCGTAGCCCCTACGCAGAGTTGCTGAAAAAGAACACGACTACTTTGACTGTCTCCTGCTTAGCCAATGTTTGCAGTGATGATGAAAAAGAACAATAAATCGCTAATTAGACTGCGTGTCTGTGACTTGGTTGTGTTTGATATGCTGCCTAGATAGCTGCATGTAACTCCCCACTTGAGTTTTGCATTGGGGCAAAAGACTATCTGTGAGTTTGTACGAACATAAAGAAAAACCCTGGAATGAGTAGGTGTTTCCACATGACTGGTACTGTGTGTATATATATGTTTAAATATGCATAAGTAGGCATGTGTATGATTCACGATATATTTCAGCGATAAGGCCAGAGGGAGTGTAGTGTATGGCCAATATACCATGGCTAAGGGCTGTTCTAAGGTACAAAGTGAACGTGACACCAGTAGGGAGCCAGCCGTGTGTGTGCGCCTGCATAATTGTGTGTATGCACATTTACAGTATGTAGTATGTGTGTGTTCCCGTCTGGTCTCTCCAACCAGTTGATCTTTCACATTTCGCATGGGCAGGAGGGACAGGAGGCTGCCAGGGTGCAGCCGGAGCCTGGGTACAGTACGCTAGCAGTGCCCGGCATTCATTATCACCTCCCAAGCTGTCTGCACTTTCACCAAACGCTCTCTAACATGCACTCACTGGCTTCCCGCTCCCTCCCGTCACCCTGCTCAAAGGCCTTCACCACGCGTTGGCTTCCCTTAGCCGCAGCTGAGGCCTCCATCTTGGCTTGCTCCAAGTCAACTTTGGTGGAGTTCACCCACCGACACTCAGAAGGCAGTACTTCATTGAAGTCCTCAGTAGTCGTAGTCATGCGCTGGTCAACTTTCGCTCGCTAAGATCGATCAGTGCCCACTTGATAGTGACGCTGATGTGGCTTGCCTCATGATCCCTTTATTTCATTGTTGACTTGGTCGACTCTACAGTGGTCACTTCAATCAGCGTCAGTGGAATCCGCCATCAGACCATCACAACAATCAAACTCCCGCCCGTCCCCTACTACCGTCCATCTAATCTCCCAGCAGAGCAGACCTATAATCGTTCCTTCAGGTATCCATATCATGGCACCTCTCACTGTCACCCTTGACTGGTCAGAGCGGACTGTGAGCTGATCAACACTAGCAGGTACTTACGAACTGCACCGTGGAAACTCCGCCAAGAAAGAGGCCAATCTGTGAAGGAAGGTGATTCACCCTCAGAGTGAGAAATAGCCCCGCCCCTCCCGCCCCCTACGGTAGTTTATGTCCAGCACTCAGGCGACCGGGTCACTTGTTTTTTTTTTACACTTTACACCATCATACGACTTAATGACACGAGGGAGAGAGGGGTGGAGGGATGGGGAGGAGAGGGAGATGTGAGCAGTGACCTGAGGTCTGAGTCTGTGAACTCTGATGCCGCAGGAGGCGAGATGGCACACTCCGGGCTGATGAGTGAGGTGTCTCTCTTTCTTTCACCCCCCCTCCCTCAACCCCCCCCCCCCCCCCCCCCCGTCTCTCTCTCTCTCTCTCTGTCTCTCTCCTTCTGCCTTTCCTCGCAGGATCAACAGGCAGGGAATACCTCAGAGAGCTGAGACCAGGGTGCAAAGAACACAGCGGGAGGGGTGTTTACCATAGTTCTGCCAGCCGGCTCCCTTAATAGCAAGATTATGCCTATGCCACACAGTATCAGTGTAGGCTAGTCCTGTTTTTCACAGTGTCTTTTTTGGGGGGCTGACACACTGTCCTCTCACTGTTACCAGAGTAGTATATGTTATTACTGCAGCAGAATGGAATGCCTAATGCTGTGAGATAGAAATTGTGGCATTTAGCATTTTCGCAAACACTGTTTGGTTGGTTTGAGGGGTCTGTTTGGGTTCTTGTTTGAAGGGTAGGTTTACATTCTGATTTGAAGGGTATATTTCAGTTACCAGTGCTTATAAACTAAGTACTGGGAAGTATATGAGACAAAGAAGTAGAAAAACAGATATCCAGTAGTATGTCTTGGAGCTATCTGAGCAATGTCTGCTAAACCAGTCTCATCTCTGCAGCAGCTGATAGCCTCCACAGTAGATCTGCTAGCCTGCAGGCTAACGTAAATGCTAATGGCTTTGAAGGCTAATCCGGACTGAAGGCTTGTGCCACGATCGCATGGTGCTCATCTAAGCCGAAGCATGTTCTGTCTGTCCATCCCTGAGCACTTGCGTCCCCTTCAAATCCACTCAAACAGATAGGGCACACTGACAGCCACTTGGTTGGAATATAGTTTCAGGCCAATTAGCTCAACAGCAGACAAACCTCAAAAAACAGCAAGCTGTTCCGTCACATTCTGCCGAACAAGGGGGTAATGGTATTTGATAGGGAATGTATTTCGATGCTAACCCACGTCGTGTTCAATATAATCATGATAGATAGGGAAGGAGGGCCTGGAGTCTCGGGGCCAATTAACGCCTCTGAATGCGTCTCGCTAGCTCATCATGCAGAGCCTCTGTCTGTGTTAGCATATGTAATGATCTGGAATTAAAACACTCCATACTATCGTAAAGGAAAATGATATTATCCTGTTTTATTTATGTTTGATCATCTGTGTGATATACATGTTTCAGTGTATAACCCTTTACACCAGGAATCATACATTAAATTCAGCCGCGGGCTGATCTTTTCTTGAGCGGATGGATGGAGGGCCGGAACCTAATTACAAATCGTTTGTAGACTGCAAATTGACCGCAAGAAGCCCAAACAGACATAATATTTGACTGAAACATAATCATTTCAAACCTTGCGTACATTTGTATACGATCACGTGTCTCTCTACTATGTGAGTGAACACATGGGAACACATTTCCAAAATTAAAAATGCCTCGAGCTGATGTTTTTAAAACCATTTTTTTTATGTCCATCAATGTAAAAGTGGTCAACTAAAACCACCCTTGCAGGCCTGTTGGGGAACCCTGCTTTACACTCTAAATGAAGAATAAATTAGCATTTTCTATGAATAGGAATCCCGTCTGTAAAGTAAATGTATACATAGAGGTTTAACTGCCGTCAGGTACTGATGCATAAAATACACCATTCAAAGCTATTATTATACTCATTAACACATTCCTTCAGTTAAAATGCACCCACAAATGAAGACAAACACCTAGATATTTATAACTGACAGTGTCTTGTTGCTGATGATGGTATGTGTAGGTATTACATTTGGTATAGTGCTTAGTATATATCATTTTAAATATGAAGGAGAGTTCCTTAACGATGGTATAAGGTCTTTGAATGTTTTTATTATAAAAACAGTGGATTATTTAGAATTTTCTGTCTGCATTGTCTCTCAGTCCACATTTTCAAGGTATCCAGATCAATAGATATTGAATAGATTGGCACAGGTGGACTTACGGAACTCTCCAATATTTTCACATTATAAGTGGTTTTGCTTATAGCCCCATTTTTTTTGATTTGTTTCTAATCCAAGTTGTATTCCAAATGTTCAGATAGTGAGACAAAGGTGTTTATCAGCGCTGTTGCTTTTGGATCAGCGTTGTAGCGAACATCCTCTGAGGCAGAACTGCAAAGAGGCCACCGCTGACTCCAACTAATTTTAGGAGCTGCCACGCGTATGGGACAGCCTGCTGGGTCCAACATGGGCCTTCACCATGCCACGAAATAAACTAATGGTGGGCGAAAAAGAGAAAATTGATAAAGCCAGCACCCACGCCAGTTTTGTTTTCCAAGTGAACAATACCAGCATTGCTTAGCAGGGGCTCTGGCATGCCTGAAGGTGGTTCATTGTTTGTGAAAAAAATCAACAACTTAGAAAATAGATTTGGACTTTTTTGGCTTCAGGTTTCAATGCGGGGTACACTTTGATAAGACTTTTAGCAGTTCACAATAGTTCAAAGAGCAAAATAACATAAGTTTGTGCAGTAAAAACTTTTTTTTTTTTTAAATAGTCTGAGATATCCAATTTAGATTTTGATATTCAACTACAAGAAATGGAAGGTAAGTAAGAGACACCGTGGGCAGTCAGAGAGAAAGAGAAGAGAGCAAGTTCAGGACAATACAGGGGCCCCTGCTTGAGGGCAGAGAAATCCCGGATCCACCCTATTTATCGAGGTTCTGAAGAAGCCAGTACTCCATTCCACTTGACCCTGGATAGATGTAAAGTAAATTATCACTGGCCCCGACGCCATGCCCTCCAGCTACAACACGTCAGTCCCCTTTCTCATTCGGCTCACCATGAGCTGTTTGGGCAGATGCTAAATGCAAAGGGCACATACCCCGAGTCTCCCGACCCACCTCCTCAACCCTCCTCCTCTCCAACTCCCCCCCCTTCACATTCAGTGTGTTGGCCTTTGTCTGTCTTAATTGAGCTCCCAACTCCATTTAATGGGCTGTTTAATACTTATTGAAACAGAGCTAGTGCTGCGGGTTAAATACATCTTAATGCACCACAGCTAATCCCTTCATTAAAAGAGTTGTACGGCTGGTTGAGCGCCGCAAGATTGCGTCCATTAATTAGGGGGTCTCTCTCTGCGCCCGTCAGGCCGCATGGAGGGGCTTAGAGGGGCATAGCGGCGAGCTGTGAATGGTGGGAGAGGAAGAAAGTAGAAAGAGGGATGCAAGCTCAAATACAGCAGGGGAGAACAAGGAGTTGGGAGTTTCTTTAGGTAGCAAAGCTTGTCATTTGAACGATGTTGCTCTGTATGTATTTCTTCAGCACCATTTTATTCGTATGAGAATAATGTTGAAGGTGGATAATTGGTTGGAGTTCAAGGTGGAGAATTACTGACATCAAAATTAATTCAATGTGGAGGGAGATAGGAAGTGCCTCTCCTTTTTATTACAGGTTGTCCATTTTCTGTTGAAAATACAGTATAATCCTATTTTACAAATCACAACAATATGTGTAATCTATACAGCATTACATTTAAAATGAATTAAGAACATTATGGAATACAGTATATTACAATTTTACAAATCACAACAATATGTGTAATTCATATAGCATTCTATTTGAAAATAATGAATAACATTATGGAATCTTTATCCAAAAGAGTGTCTAGATGAATGTAAATGAATTGTAATAAATGTTGGAGTCATTGTTATATCATTATCGTAAGTAATGTGCGGGTATATAACAGGTGTACATTTCACTATTTGAAAAGATAACAAAACTGCAACGTTAGTTTGTAGTATCACTTGTCTTTACGGTATGAGGTAGGTGCAGTGTTGGCACTGAGCTGACAGTCCCCATGCTAATGTTCCTGACTCTGTACAGGGTGGGGAGCTGCTCCGTGGCACGACAGGCAGGCCCAGCGTTGTCTTGTCTGGGCTCAGAGCCATGCTGCATTGGCCAGGGCGCATTGTCACAACCTTCCTGTACTCTCCTTCTCCACTTCCCCCCCTCCCATACCCCCCTTCCCTTTCACTTCACTATGGTGTTCTGAACAAGAAACAGGCCCCTTGTATTTACTCTTCCGTCCTCACGTCCTCACATTTGAAGACAACTTTTGATGAGGAGCTTCCCTTGACGAAAAGACAGCTTTCGATGACCTGACCTCACGCTTGCAAACAAAATGTAGCTTGTGGTAGGTTTGACACATTTTACATTTCAGAACTAGTGCATTATAGTTTGTAATTATCCAAATCCAGTTTTGTGTTTATAGAATTACCCCATCTTCTCATCCTATGATGTGCAGTCAGTCTGCTGACCCAGGCTGTCGGTCTCTTGCTTAATGATGCCGGAGAACATCAAGGCCCTTGAGGACAAGTCTTCTTTTCTGGAGTCGGACAAGCAGATTGTGATCATCTTGAACACTCATCCCCCCCCCCTCCCCGCTGTTGCACTGCGCTTTAATTTCCTGACACTTTCAGAGCTTTTCTCGCTGTATATTTTATCACTTTCTCTTAAGACTTGTGCTCAGTTACGCCTCGGCTCCTCTTAATAAACACAGCCAAAAGACAAGATGACTGACTCGCTCTTAAGATTTTTTTCTTCTTCTTCTTCGCTCTTCCTCATTTGAACCGAGCAGGCGTATATTGGAAGGGGCACACTTAACGGAAGAATATCTCACTGTATTAGTCAAATGTATCTTTTCACGCCTGTAAATATCGTGCTTGGTTCATTTTGGAAATCCGTTCCTCTGAGGGAAGGCCACATGTCTTGTTGAGAGCTTGGGGCTGACAAAATGGTGGTGTTTCTGTTGAACTGTCAGCGTATGGAAAGGATGGTGGCACACGCACAGACGTTGTATATCAGTATACAGTACATTTTTATCAATTGTTGCTGGAATAATGAACTGCACACAGTATATATATATATTTTTTTTTAAATATGCCGCACACTCATTTGACAGAATTGCGAATTTGTGGTGATCTGTTTTTAGTAAAACATGTTTTTACATCTAACAAGCATCTTGCGCGTAATCAATCATACAGCAATGATCATTATTCCATAATTACAAATGTATGAATATCATTGCCCGTTTTAATTTATTAATCGGACAATATGTTGGCACGTTCATGGGATGTCGATATCATCAGAGATTAATTGTTTGTCACCTCACTATGTGTTTGTTAATGTTATGAAATGGAAGTGTAATGGAAGTGTGACAGCAAATCGAGAGATCTCCTTTTTTGATTGTTAAAAAAAAAAAAAAAAAACTGGTAGAGATATAGGCGCGTGATCACAACAAGGTACTGACTCTGTCTGAAGACACACATTTCTAGTGCCAACAAGTTCATGAGTGGAATCCTGTGGATGTCAGCACATGTACAGTGTAGTTATCATACAATTTGATAAAAGGATAAAATAAGAATAATAACAATATCTCAGATAAGTTTTCTCTGAGATGCTTACGTTTGTGTGTCTACAAATTAAACAAATGTAATAAAATAGCACCCTTATGCACACATGTGCACCTCCTCACACTCGTAACATGCGCTATCAGAAATAATCCTCATGTTTTGTCCCCTGGAGTTTTCTGCCAAAATATAGTTTGTTTAAAAATGTATCAATTTGCTTATTAGACACCAGATTCAATTCACTCCTCACATTTCAAGGTATGTCGTGGCCCTGTGTGTACAGTACAGTATGTACGCAAGCCTCTTTTGTCAGAACATACAAGTCCTGACAGGCATCTATTGATCAACCCTCCGATCAATATGGCTCCTGTTGATGAGGTGCTGAGATTTCTTGGGGACAAGTCACGACCTGCACCGTACAGCAACCCCAACCACCTCCATCTACCCCCTTCTATCGTAGTACTCAGCCCTGTCTAATTGCCTAAAGCCACCCCCCCCCACCCCACCCCTATCCATGCCTCCTCCTCCACCCTTCCACCCCTGCACCTTCCTGATAGCCCCAGGCCAGAGCAGTCCTCGTGGCGGTCGGTTGGTTGTAAAGGGCTCAGGAGAGTGGCCTCGGCTGGGGCTTGGGCCCCATCACTCACACTCAGCTCAATGTGTTAATAGATCCAATGCCATCTTATTTTCTCACTTCGGAAAGACGGCGAGGGGCGACCAGGCGGGAGCGGCAGTCTGCCGCGCTGGAAGGCCTGGGAGGAAGAGGAGGAAGGCAGGGGGGAGGTGGAGGGAGGGTTGCGGCACTCAAGGAGGTCAAATAGAAGGCAGGGGGAACAAGTTCATCAGTGCAACGCAGGAGGATCGGATAAAGAGGGGCAGGAGGATCCTAAGAACCACTGCTGTTTGTTTTTTGTACCTTTTCTCTTGAAAGGGTTGGCCAAAATGTGAGAGCAGGGGTCGCAGGTTTGGTCACCCATCCACAAGTCATCCATAGCGTCAGTTTCTCATCATTTTATTCACAGATGAGCAAGTCAGTGGCAGAAAGCTTCGATGCCATCTTCCTCATAAGAGACAGGAGATGAATAAGCCATAAAATATACATCATATTCTCATTTTTAGTATTCTCTCACTGTTGATGACGTCTTATGTCACCTATACAGACTATGTTCAATCCCGGGTATACAGTAACTTGTTGCGCACAACATTTTCCAGGACAGACTTTATTCAAGAAATTATGATGAAAAATATGAATTTACTATTAACTGACCAGCACATCATTCAAAATCAGCGAGGTAGTAGTGAGAGAAGTACGTTTCCAGTAGATATTTTGCATTACATACTGTAATCTAATTGTACTTACATTGTGCAGTGCAGACTGTGTTGAAGTAACAATGTTTATTACAGCAACAGGGGCAGGCAAACGACAGGTCAAGGCAGGCAGGGGTCCATAATCCAGACTGGTGGGGCAAAAGTACAGGACGACAGGCAGGCTTTGGGGTCAGGACAGGCAGAGGTCGGTAATCCAGAGTAGGGGCAACGGTACAGGATGGCAGGCAGGTCAGGCGGAGTGGTCAGGCAGGTGGGCTCAGAGTCCGGCTAAGCAAGCAAGGGTCAAAACCAGGAGGACAAGGAAAAAAAGAGACCGGGGAAAAGCAGGAGCTGAGCAAACCGCTGGTTGACTTGACAAACAAGACGAACTGGCGACAGACAAACAGAGAACACAGGTATAAATACACAGGGGATAAGGGGGAAGATGGGCGACACCTGGAGGGTGGTGGAGACAATCACAAGGACGGGGGAAACAGAGCAGGGCAGGACAGTACTGAAGAGTACAAAATCAGGCTGCGGTTTTGTGCTGTGCTTTTCTGTTGAAACATAAGTAAATAATGTCAGACCAGACCATAGACCACTATTGCAGATACATTTGATGAAAAGCAGTTTTCGTGAAAAAGCAACACAAGAACATAGGAATCCCTGCCTTGCTTTGCACCTACTACCCCACGCAGTAATCAGCACGAGTCATGACTGACATCTGTCAGTTGGTTTATGAAGGCGAGTAGAGTAGTCCTTTTTAAAGTGTTTGTCTCAGATATAAAGAACAATTAGCCAATGAAAGAAAGCAGCACTTGATTCCAGATGGATACACTTGCAAGTTGGCAAAAGGGCAAAATGTTTGCCAACAAGAGTAGATATCTGCAAAAAGAGTGCACACTTGGTCTGGATGAAGCCATGTTAACTGGTCTACTTGGCACATTCTACATAACTGCACGCAATGGCGGCAAGGTCATCGTAGATGTGACTGCAGTTATATTTTCGAATGACACTTGTCACATTGTCGGAGAGCCTGGTTATTTTCACATAGACATTGAACATCAATGCCCTTTTTGCATTTCTCCTCAGAGCGTAAAGGTTAGAAGGATCAGAAAGTATAAAAGTTCACAGAGACATCCTCACGTGTTAAGAGGGGAAGGAGGAGGATGGTGTGTAAGAACTAGGCAGGCACAGACTTGGCTCTGAGCCACGTGTGTCTTCAGTGGTTTGGGTTCTTCACCTTCCCCTGGCCCTGTCACGTTAGTTACAGTGTCCCTCTCTGGGCACCGGGGATGCGAGGTGACACTGGCAGCCAGGGTGGCTTCCATGTCACAGAGGTGAGACAAGGCTCTCCGGCTAGATGGCCTGACCCGGGGGAACCCCTTTGGGTCTGCCGCATGTGGAAGAAAAAAACAACACATCCTTTCTCACCGTGGCTGTGGTGTCTAGCGATGATGATAATGATATGGTCAGGATGGACACCACCCTGTAACCATGTATGATATTGGCTCCTTCTCCGTGCATCTCTAGGCCCGCCGTCCACCGGAGGTGAAACACACCACAGTCATTTGATGTGGCAGTGTGTTAAGACATTCATTAGGGTTTAATTGGAGAGACAGCTTTAGGAGGGAAGGAGGGACAATGATGTCGTTCTGTTGGAATGACAAAGTTCGTCTCTGTGAGGTGAGAAGTGACCGAGACATGTCAAAGGTCACCAAGGGCCAGAGGCCACCCACAGTGGATATAGTCACTCACTGTGCACACACTTTATTTAGATGCTGATGCACATTCAAACACTGAACACATACAACACGTACACACACACACACACACACACACACACACACACACACACACACACACACACACACACACACACACACACACACACACACACACACACACACACACACACACACACACACACACACATGAAAATACACTTTTGACAGGGAGAGGTATCTGAGTGACATAGAGGGATATCTGAATGAGTGATGAGGGGATTTTATTTGCCTCATACCCCTCTCCTTTGCCCTCTCCCCTGTATGGCTCACACCCCTGTCGTGCTATAGCACTCACATCCTGCCCTGGCCACGCACAAGGTCACTCATCTGTTTAGAAAACAGATGCTTTCAGATGGCTACTTTCAGCTTTGTGTGTGTGTGTGTGTGTGTGTGTGTGTGTGTGTGTGTGTGTGTGTGTGTGTGTGTGTGTGTGTGTGTGTGTGTGTGTGTGTGTGTGTGTGTGTGTGTGTGTGTGTGTGTCGGTGTCGGTGTCGGTGTCGCAGGTGGGTGTAAAGTAATTTGGGTTTGTTTTTTCAGATGGCATCTTCCTCCTATCAACTCACCCTTCTACCCTACCGAAAGTTCAGTCCTCTCTATAATGCCTGTGACCTTTTGCTTCAAATTCCCCTTTCTTTGTTTAACCCTTCATCCATTTCATCCATTTCAAATGATAACCCATTTAATGATGTTTTGTAATGGTCCATGAATAGTAATGGAAGTAATCCATGATGAAACCCATACATGAGCACGTACAATGTTAAGGAAATGAATAGATACTTACTCGTGCTGCCTTCTGTCCCCTGAACCAGGGGGAGTTGAGGTCACCTGTGATATGTTGGAAAGGAAAATGCCCCCCCGTCTCAATACAGAACCACACGCACGCACACACACGCAAACGCAAAGACACACGCACGCACGTACGCATGCGCTCACACACAACCCGGCCTTTCAGTGTTTTCGTATGGTCCCGCCCTGCTGGGCCTTAGTAATGGCAGTGTTTGTGTTGGTCAGCGGGGTCTCTGTCCACACAGTCAGAGGGGTCAGTGCCTCCACAGCAGGCATTGGACAGAGGGGTACACACAGAATGGGGGGGTACCACTCCTAGAGTTGGTGGGGTCCACTCCACACTCCCCCACACATTCAAGCCAATGCGTTCAATGTTCACTGTAATGCCAAGCTTGTCTGTCAGGGCCCTTCTCTGTGGGCTCTGGCCTTGGCATCCCACTTTAAGGGAGGCATAAACTGGCATAGGCGGACACTGGCTGTCCCAAATGGCACCCTATTCCCTATATAGTGCACGGGACTCTGGTCAAAAGTAGTGCACTGTATAGGGAATATGCTGCCACTTGGGACACAGGCATAAGCTTCCTTGCGGCACTGCATATGATTAGCTGGATCATTGGGCAGCTTGGCCATAGTGCTCCCTGGGCATGGGTCCACAGGCCAAGGGCATCAGGGGCTCTGCCAAGGTGGAAGCGGATCTTGTGCTTGTTTACATTACATTGTGCTGACTTGGAGAATTCCAGTTTAATCTCCATTCGATCACATGGATAGCATTGCCAGTATATCTATGTATTGCCAGTGTCTACGTCTCACACTTAGATAGTGTCTATGAACAAAATTGGTTATCGGTCAGTTCTTTAAAAAAAAGTTACACAAGGTGCCAGTGGGTCATACATATGCACAGTATGTCTGATTGTTTTGATGAGGGAAGCATTATTTTGACCATATTCTATACACACTGTGTGTACAAAACTTTAGGAACGTCATAATATTGAGTTGCACCCCCTTTAGCCATCAGAAAAGCCTCAATTCATCGGGGCATGGACTGCAAGGTGTCGAAAGCGTTCCACAGGGATGTTGGCCCATGTTGACTCCAATGTTTGCCACAGTTGTGTCAAGTTGGCTGGATGTCCTTTGAGTGGAGGACCATTCTTGATACACACAGGAAACTGTTGAAGGTGAAAACCCCAGTAGCGTTGCAGTTCTTGACACAAATCGGGGGGCCTGGAACCTACTACCATACACCGTTCAAAGGCACTTAAATATTTTGTCTTGCCAGTTCAGACAGTGTTCTAATGTTTTGTACACTCAGTGTATATTTGAGCTTTATTTTGATAGAGATGGGAGGCATACAATATCATTGTCACCTGTGTATCGTAAAGAGGTACAAAGGGCATGTCTGTCTAACACTGCACACTTGATCGTCAATAGGATATGTTGGTGTATTCATTCACAGTCCTCTCTAGAAAATGAGATTTTATCTCAATGAGACTAACCTTTAAAGTGTTTTAACAATACACGTATTAATTCACAACCATTGAGCACTTGCGGTCTTGCCCATGTCTGGTCTTGTTTCAAATTTCCCCAAATTCTCTCTGACAGGAAAGGGTTAAACGATTTCAAGCTTTTTAAAACAGCAATCCAAGAAGCTGCCTTTCAGCCGAGTCTTCTTCTTTCACACCTCCAACTTCGCAAGTGTTCGACTTCCGTCTGTTGTGGTCTCCTCTCTTTCTCTCTCCTCTCGTTTTCTCTCGTTTTTTTTCACTTGTAGATCCAAACACCATAGTGCCACACGGAAACATCCTCACCATTACCATCCAGCTCCAACACCCACTTACCATGCCAACACCCCTTACCCCAAGACTAACTTACCCCCTCTGTAGCCCCCCACCCCCTTACTACCTTACAGTAACCCCTACCCCTCTAACCCCCTGGCTCTTCCCCCCAAATCGCTTTCCTACCTCCTTTCCCTGAGGGTGGTGGGTGTGGGTCACTTCTCCCCTCTGCTTTGCCGCCTCCCCGGCCCTGTGCTGTCACTCTGGATGGCTCCTTGTCCACTCTGTCCCGCTGTGATTGAGCATTACGAGGTGTTTCACGCCTCTGTGCATTAGCCCAGAAAGTGGAGAGGAGAGGGGAGGGGAGAGACGAGGGCAGGGCTGAAGGGTAAATGATACGTATGGATCGCAGGGGCACAGGGTTCAACCGAGGGTCAAGTCAGTGCCACTGAGCCCCGCTGAAGGTGCCAAAGCACGCATGCGGGCTATGGATGGATGGGAGCATACACTCACGCGTGTGGACAAGCACACACCACACTTTTTCTCTCACACTGTACACATGCACTACAGTTGGGCATTGGAGCAGGGATTCCTACCCACACAGAAAATGAGGGAAAATAAAGATGAGTACATATACATAATAACACAGACACATACACTAATGAATAAACATTCACACATGAAATAGACTATGCCCTTGCAAAAGTCATCGTTTTCTAACCCTTGGTGGCAGCTCAACCACAGCATGTTCGAAACAATAAGAGCGTCTAGTTATTGGAGTCTGGCGAAGGCCTTCTGCACTCGGACGGTGACAAACGCCCAACTGGGTTTTCATTCTGCCTGTCAAGCGCCACAAATGGTTGTCTTTGCTCTGGAGTTCATAGTGGAGAAAACATCAGCCCTTTTACTGGCTAGTAAAAGCCAAGTTGTACCCAAGGTTTATGGACAATGTCTAGGGGAGTCATTTCCTGGTTTTGGACCAATACATATGTTTACTGGTCGCTGCTACTCACTATGCATTAAACCTACGTCACATACTATCATAATGAATAAGCATGAAGACAGTTAATAAACTGATATCCAGAACGGAGGTGAACAGTAACATGCAGGGACGCTGTGTTCATTGGAGAGATATGTTGAGGTGAAGGGTTGAGCACTGCTCAGTCAGTCAGTCAGCGGAGGGCTGGATGGTATCGTGGGGGTGTTCAGTCAGTCAGTCAGCGGAGGGCTGGATGGTATCGGGGGGTGTTCAGTCAGTCAGTCACTGGAGAGCTGGATGGTATCGGGGGGTGTTCAGTCAGTCAGTCGGCGGAGGGCTGGATGGTATCGGGGGGTGTTCAGTCAGTCAGTCACTGGAGAGCTGGATGGTATCAAGGGGGGGTGTTCAGTCAGTCAGTCGGCGGAGGGCTGGATGGTATCGGGGGGTGTTCAGTCAGTCAGTCAGCGGAGGGCTGGATGGTATCGTGGGGGTGTTCAGTCAGTCAGTCAGCGGAGGGCTGGATGGTATCGGGGGGTGTTCAGTCAGTCAGTCACTGGAGAGCTGGATGGTATCGGGGGGTGTTCAGTCAGTCAGTCAGCGGAGGGCTGGATGGTATCGGGGGGTGTTCAGTCAGTCAGTCAGCGGAGGGCTGGATGGTATCGTGGGGGTGTTCAGTCAGTCAGTCAGCGGAGGGCTGGATGGTATCGGGGGGTGTTCAGTCAGTCAGTCACTGGAGAGCTGGATGGTATCGGGGGGTCTTCAGTCAGTCAGTCAGTGGAGGGCTGAATGGGGTCAGGGTTGATCAGTCAGTCAGTCAGTGGAGGGCTGAATGGTATCGGGGGTGTTCAGTCAGTCAGTCAGTGGAGGGTTGAATGGTATCGGGGGTTTTCAGTCAGTCAGTCAGTGGAGGGTTGAATGGTATCAGGGGTGTTCAGTCAGTCAGTCAGTCAGTCAGTCAGTGGATGTTCAGTCAGTCAGTGGAGGGTTGAATGGTATCAGGGGTGTTCAGTCAGTCAGTGGAGGGTTGAATGGTATCAGGGTTGATCAGTCAGTCAGTCAGTGGAGGGCTGAATGGTATCGGGGGTGTTCAGTCAGTCAGTCAGTGGAGGGCTGAATGGTATCGGGGGTCTTCAGTCAGTCAGTCAGTGGAGGGCTGAATGGGGTCAGGGTTGATCAGTCAGTCAGTCAGTGGAGGGCTGAATGGTATCGGGGGTGTTCAGTCAGTCAGTCAGTGGAGGGTTGAATGGTATCGGGGGTTTTCAGTCAGTCAGTCAGTGGAGGGTTGAATGGTATCGGGGGTGTTCAGTCAGTCAGTCAGTGGAGGGTTGAATGGTATCAGGGGTTTTCAGTCAGTCAGTCAGTGGAGGGTTGAATGGTATCAGGGGTGTTCAGTCAGTCAGTGGAGGGTTGAATGGTATCGGGGGTGTTCAATCAGTCAGTCAGTGGAGGGTTGAATGGTATCAGGGGTGTTCAGTCAGTCAGTCAGTGGAGGGTTGAATGGTATCAGGGGTGTTCAGTCAGTCAGTCAGTCAGTGGAGGGTTGAATGGTATCAGGGGTGTTCAATCAGTCAGTGCTCCATCCCTGACCTTTCCCCAGGTCCCCTCCAATTAGTACACACCCTGTTGCACACCCATGAGCAGTGGGGACGTGCTCGATAACGCTCCCGTCTCTGCTGCTTAACCCCTTCACCGCCTGCAACCCCCCCCCACCCCCTCACACCCAGAGAGACAGACTGCTTCATTCAGTGTTTTCTCTCATATAGGATCATTACGTGTTATGCGATGTGCTAATAACCATTTGACCTCGTACATGAGGCATGAATGGAATTGAATTCAATATGAGTTGAATATGATAATGAATTACTATTGGATTGAATATGATAACGTTGCCTGTAAAATGCTGTCTACGATAATGGATATTCCATGCAATCTGCCATTACCAGAGAGAACCCTGAAGCGCCCAGTGTCGCATTGTTGACTGACTCCATTTTAAACGTGTCGCACAGGCCCTGTGAGCCTCCATCGATGCAGTACTTGCCTGACATCCTCCTCCCGGTTTTGTTTTCTGGTGTAGGGACACGCTTCTAACATGGCTCTTTCAGCCTGAGTAAACAGACTACAGGGCTCCCGAGCCGACACACTGCCGTACACAGACTGCACACTACTGTACCTGCACTACAAAGGGCCCTCAGTGCCCTCTTAGACACTGGAGGTGAGTTTGGGCTCTTGTTTCCAGACACAGGCACCTTGTACTGTTGTAGGGAGAACTGACCCCCCTTTACCCTCCTCCTTCTCCTTCTCCTTCTTCTCCTCTGCTCTGGGAGTCACTCTCTGGCAGACCAGACATATCCAGATCAATATTGTTTTCCAAGGGGCTGCTGGGTATGTCTGAGGGGAGAATTCTGAAGTGTCTCTGTTATTTTCCTCTGTCTGTCTCCCTCGCTCTGTTTCTCATCATTGTTTCTGTCTTCCTTTCTCTTGCCCTCTGACTCTCCTTCTTACTACCTTTTTCACCCCTACCCGCTACCTCTCTTAACATCCTTCACCCATTGTCTCTCTGTCTACTTTCTGTTCCTTTCCACATCACTTTGCTTCTCTGTCCCTCTATCTCCGCCATTTCCCCCTCTCCTCCAATATCTGTCCTCTCTCCCTCTGTCTGTGTCATTTCCCCCTTTCCTCGCACCTCTCTCCTCCCTCATTGCCCGCAACCCCGGGGCTCGACAAGCTGGCCGGGCCGCCGCATCTGCCAGCACATCTTTAGCGGCTTGGCAGCGAGTGGCGTCCGTCACAGGTTGTAATCAGACCTGCCTGGAAACGAACGGAGAGGGGCCCCCCTTCTGGCTGATTAATCATAATGTAATTTTAATTAAAAAGCACAGTGTCAAAGGGTTTAGCTGCCTGAGAAGTGAGCCCAGATTGCCACGCAGCGGCAACCCTCAGTTTGCACGCAGGAAATGCGTCCTGACAAATCCACGCAACCGCGCCAAGAAAACCAAAGGCGGCCATTACCGGGATATTGTCATTGGAGGGGGAAGATGGAGGGAGGGATGGAGGTGAGCGGGGGTGAAATGGATGACGAGCCGGGAGGAAGGGGTAGAAGGGTTGTGGGTCATGGCTGTCATGGCAATTGGGTCTCGGCGCGAACGCCCGTGCCACGCGAGGCAAGAGGGAGAGGGGAGGAGGGAGATTCTGAGATTGTTTTTGTCAGGGGGCGGATGTCGTTTGTGGGTGGATATTGTGACCGCATGTGAGAGATGCTTTGGGGTGGGTGGGTGGTTGCATGCAGCATTACGTTCCTACATCTCAGATGGATGGATGGTCTAGTCAGTGTCGGCTACATGTGCAGTGATGATTGCACCTCCTGTAATAGGCTCCAGGCCAACCTTTAGCCATGTGTGTATGATAGTTACTTAAGACAGGGCCAGTCTCAGCAGATAGCTAGAGGGTTGGCTATGGTCAAATAAGTCTTTGGTGGAGACTTTGTAGGTCAACACTGGTGAAGACCAGGCCTGAGCCTCACACACACATAGCTACATGGTATTAAAATGATGATGACGGATTAATAAGAGGATTACAGACATGGGTGAGTGGTGTTTCCGTGTGCCCATAAGACAGTATGAGATCAGGGGTTATTTGTAAAATATGACACACAAATCTGTCGACGTGCCCTTGAGCAAGGCACTTGACCCTAATTGCTCCTGTAAGTTGCTCTGGATAAGAGCGTCTGCTCAATAACTAAAACATAAAAATGGAGATGAACTTGTTGTGCAGGTAGTGGTACAGTCCTTCAAGGGACCAGAGAAAACCTCACACAGATTTCCCACAAAGCCTTGACGACTGAACCCTGTGTCCTGTCCGGCCCTGAGAGAGAGAAGGAGATAGATAGAAGGCTGTGGCTTTTATCCCCCTCCCTCTCCAGGGGTACAGATTGTACTCCTAAAATGCATTAGGGACCCATGTAGTCTAATTGTGTTTCTGGGGTGAGGTCTGCGAGGTGACAATTCCTCAGGCCCCCCTGTGTCACTGACCCCCGCTGCCCTCACTTGGCTTTTTCTCTCTCTACCTCTCTCTCCCTTTTCCCTCTCTCTCTCTCTCTCTCTCTCTCTCTCTCTCTCTCCCTTTTCCCCCTCTCTCTCTCTCTCTCTCTCTCTCTCTCTCTCTCTCTCTCTCTCTCGCTCTCTCTCTCCTCTATCAGATGACCTTTGGAGATTGGAGGAGGGAGGATGCTGGGAGGGGGGCTCCTTCTCCTCAGGGTCCCGGGCTGAGGGGGTGAAGGTGAGAGACCGTGAAGGGCCTTCTTCCACCCGGTCACAACAGGCATGTGATTTCTCCCTCCAGGTGTCGTGTCGCGTGCACGGCAGCATCGCCAAGTGAAGGCCCATGCATGAAGAATGATGGCTGCTGTCCCTTGTTGCTGTGGCAGGTCCCTTGTTGCTGGATCCCGGGAAGATTAGTATTATTGCTGAGAGTGGACAAGTAGAACCCTTTTTGATTCCAGGTCCAAAAAAAACTTTTTGGTTCCACATAGAAGCGTCTGTGGAAAGGGTTCTACATGGAACCCAAAACGGTTCTACTTGGATTCAAAAGGTTTCTACCTGGAACCAAAGGGATCTCCTATGGAGACAGCTGAAGAACCCTTTTAGGTTCGAGATAGGACCTTTGGGTCCAGTGCGTGTCAGCGTTTCCATAATTCGGAATATTGAAAAATACACTTTTTTTCTCAGTGTAGGAGCTCAGGAATGAAAAGAGGGGACAGCCAAGGCCCCATAGAAGTAAGAGAGATATATCAGTCATCAAGACAAAGAAAAATGTTTAACGAATCCCATTTCACATTCACAAGCCCCCAATTAAAAAAATGAATGAACACATTTCTAAGCTTAAATTGTATTTTGCTGGTAGAATTCAGTACCCCCATCTACTAATACATTGTTAAAATGTATATTTCTTCATGGCTTTGTTACCTAAACCAACTCAATTGAGCTAACATTATGAGCAGAATTCTAGAGTTATGGGAGTAATGAGATCTCCATATGATATGATAGGAACCGTATTGCCCTTTGATCCAGGGAGGCATGCTCCAGCCGTGCCATTTGCTCTGCCATGCTGCCTGGCGCTCTAGGACACTAACGAGAGAGACCAGACCACCCCTGACACCTGGGGCCAGAGAAACAAAAGACTACGCCAGCCTCCTGAAAGGAGAGCAAGAAACGGACAGATGATGTTTTTACAACAATTATCACACAGGTACACAAAAGAAAGTTGGCCTGATTAGCATTTGCAAAGCATATGCATATTTCCATAGAAATGTGCACATATGCACATGTGCCGGCAGGCAGGCACATAGAGCCACGAAACGCATCCACAAAAACAGAGAAACATGCACGCCAATCCTGGTGATTAGCGAAGGTATTAAAAGAGAACCTATCCTTTCAAATCAATAGTTGAGGAAGAGCAGTGTTGTGCTACTTCTCCGGCCAGGTCCCTTCCACCCTGCGAGCTGGCTGTTTGGACTCCCGGGTTTCCCCTAAAGGAACCACCCGCTGTTCGCCTGAACCGCTTTCTAAAAACCCCATCTGTTAAGTCATTATTGTGTCCACAGCCATATGAAGTGGGGGGACCAGCCTTCAAGCTAACAGGAAGGGGGTTGGTGGGAGCTGGGCGTATTGGGGGGGGGGGGGGGGGGCATAGATAGAGTTGGGATGATATCAGGGGATTCTTTTTTAAAACATTTTTTAAATGAAGTCGGGGGTCTTTTTGGTGGAATGGTAAAGCAATCCTCTCACTTTGTTCTCCAGGCAACCAACCCCATATAATGGGCGTGTGTCATGTTTAGGATAAGAAAACAAACACAGGCTCTATGATCTTACAATCTGTGGTCATCATCAAGCAATTATTGATATGATGTAATAAATGCACAATTTCTCAATGTCATATATTTTTGACAAAATAGCTCAAGCGTGTTTTCCTGTAGTATAGATTGGACTACAGCGATTACACACAGTCTCACAGTAATACGGTCACATGATATAATTCACAACACAATTTTACCATTGCCAGGGCAAAACTAAGGTAAGGGCATCAAATGTCACTGTCGGTGAAATATAACACTGATCAAATATATACAAACAAAACAATTAGCTCCTATAAAAACCTTGAGTAGCCGTGGCAGTGTGTCAGTGACACTGTCCCTTTAAAGGAAGGTGACGACCGACAAGGCCCTGAGTGTGTGTGGATGGATGTTGGGCCACCAGCCCAGTCGTGCCCATCCCTACCCAGCCTTACCCAGCTCTGTTGGCATGGGCAGCCAGGTAGGGCTGGTGAGGCTTTAACTTCGCTAAGCTTTTTCCTGCCAGGTCCCTGGGAGATCCCACTGTTCGTTTATATTGAACTTTGTAGGCTGGAGCCTCTGCCAGGCTCCCCTGCCTACTGCTGCAATATAGGTCCTGCTGAGGAGTGGACGGCTAAGCAAGTGCCCCTCATCCTGCTCACACTGGCCTGTGGTTATTACATTTTTTTGTGTTAATATTCTGTGTTTGTGAGTGTGTGTGTGCGTATGTGTATTTTGTGAATACTGATGTGTGTGTGGCTGGCTGCATGGCCTAGTCCTTCCCAGATCACACAGCCACTGTCATAAACACCCAAGCCTCTGGCAGGTGTTGCGCTGCGGTGCACAGATATGTGTTTCCCAACGTCACACACACACACACACACACACACACACACACACACACACACACACACACACACACACACACACACACACACACACACACACACACACACACACACACACACACACACACACACTCAACTACAGGGATTCCCCATGGAGTGGCGGAGTCCACACCTTCTTATTAAAATGCACAGACACACACACACAAACACTGATGCACGGACATACACGCACAAGCACACGCACACACACAGGCCGCACAATCCTCCCTGACAGCTGTTTAGGCTGTCTCGCACAGCGGCTAGTTCTCATAGGGTCTCAGTCTTCACTAGGACATGTATTATTTATCAAGTGTTTACCAAGAGAAAAACAAATCCGGCCAGTTCATACTTAATAGTCCATAGTTTGCGTTGTCTATTTCTCAGAGGTAAGAAGGATTTCTGTGAGAATCATGTCCTTTCTTCTCGTTAATGCGAACACAGAGATTAACCAAGGTCAAAGGGTTTTACATACACTGTATATATACAGTACCAGTCAAAAGTTTAGACACCTACTCATTCAAGCGTTTTTCATTATTTCTACTATTTTCTACATTGTAGAATAATGGTGAAGACATTAAAACTATGAAATAACACATATGGAATAATGTAGTAATCAAAAAAGGGTTAAACAAATCAAAATATATTTTTGATTCTTCAAAATAGACACCCTTTGCCTTGATGACAGCTTTGCACACTCTTGGCATTCTCTCAACCAGCTTCACCTGGAATGCTTTTCCAACAGTCTTGAAAAAGTTACCAAATATGCTGAGCACTTGTTGGCTGCTTTTCCTTCACTCTGCGGTCCAACTCATCCCAAACCATCTCAAATGGGTTGAGGTCGGGTGATTGTGGAGGTTAGGTCATCTGAAGCAGCACCTCATTCCTCTCCTCTTTGGTCAAACCAGCTTGGAGGGTAATGACCCAGTCCAAATTTGAGAATTTTTGCTCCAACAGGACAATGGTCCTGTTGGAGCAAAAATTCTCAAATTTGGACTCATCAGACCAAAGGACAAATTTCCACCTGTCTAATGTCCATTGCTCGTGTTTCTTGGCCCAAGCAAGTCTCTTCTTCTTATTGGTGTCCATTGGCGAAGCATAATTTTTCGCAACATAAAAAAAAAAGTAATTTAATAATTAATAATTTATATTAATAATTTATATTTCTTGATGCTTTCCTGTTTTGCATGTTATTTTGGCATTAATACGTGTGAAATATATTTTTGCAAACAACGTAAAAAATAATATATATAATTGAGTTAATAAAGCTGCATACAGCAGTTTTTTTTAGTAAGGCAGCTCTAAAATGCAGGTGTTTCAGCCTAGCTCTGTGCTTTCTGTGGTAGTGGGGCAAGCCAGCAGAAAATACGGTGCGTTGCGCCATGATTGGCTCAGTGTTCTGTCACTCATGGGGACACAATGTCACCGCCAAGTCTAAGGGTAGAGCTAGAAAATGTGAGCTGCTTGGGTGCTGCCATAGAGTTACAGACAACTCTGTGAAGCATTTATTTGGGCTGCCATTTCTGAGGCTGGTAACTCTAATGAACTTATCAATGAGTCTTTCTTTCCTGTGGCGGTCCTCGAGAGATACAGTGCTTGATGTTTTTTTGCGACTGCACTTGAAGAAACTTTCAAAGTTCTTGACATTTTCCATTTTGACTGAATTTCATGTATTAAAGTAATTTTTTAATTTAACCTTTATTTAACCAGGCAAGTCAGTTAAGAACAAATTCTTATTTTCAATGACGGCCTAGGAACAGTGGGTTAACTGCCTGTTCAGGGGCAGAACGACAGATTTGTACCTTGTCAGCTTATGGGTTTGAACTTGCAACCTTCCAGTTACTAGTCCAACGCTCTAACCACTAGGCTACCCTGCCGCCCCAAAGTAATGATGGACTGTCGTTTCTCTTTGCTTATTTGAGATGTTCTTGCCATAATATGGACTTGGTCTTTTAGCAAATTGGACATCTTCTACCAACCCTATACCAACCCTACCTTGTCACAACTGATTGGCTCAAACACATTAAGAAGGAAAGAAATTCCACAAATGAACTTTTAACAAGGCACACCTGTTAATTGAAATACATTCCAAGTGACTACTTCATGAAGCTGGTTGCAAGAATGCCAAGAGTGTGCAAAGCTGTCATCAAGGCAAAGGGTGGCTACTTTGAAGAATCTCAAATATAAAATATATTTTGATTTGTTTAAAAAAATGTTGGTTCCTACATGATTCCATATGTGTTATTTAATAGTTTTGATATCTTCTCTATTATTCTACAATGTAGAAACACCCTTGAATGAGTAGCTATATCAGGAATCAAGGCAGACCGTGTCGAAGTAACAATGTTAATTACAGCAACAGGGGCAAAGGAACAGGACGGCAGACAGGCTCAGGGTCAGGTCAGGCAGAGGTCGGTAATCCAGAGGTGTGGCAAAGGTACAGGACGGCAGGCAGGCTCAGGGGCAGGCAGAGTACTCAGGCCGTGGGTACAGGGTCAGGACAGGCAAGGGTCAAAAACCAGGAGGACGAGAAAAGAGGGACTGGGGAAAAGCAGGCGCTGACACAAAAACGCTGGTTGGCTTGACAAACAAGATGAACTGGCAACAGACAAACAGAGAACACAGGTATAAATACACAGGGGATAATGGGGAGATGGGTGACACCTGGAGGGGGGTGGAGACAATCACAAAGACCTGTGAAGCAGATCAGGGTGCGACAAGCTGTGTCCAAACTGTTGACTGCTACTATATATATTTTTTTTCATACTGTCACTGCAATCATTCACAAAATGATTTATTGCAGCAATGCTTTGAGGGAAAGATACATTTTTGTTATATAGTATATTCTTGTAAGTGGCCAAGACTGTGTACGCAACATTGTATCAATGTTTTTCTCAAAATGTATACATTTTGCCCCAAAATCATAGGCTTATGTTCTACAAACAGAAAAAGCAGACCACACTTAGTTTAACCATCAACCAAGCCTTTGTTTCAATCAAATGGCAAACCAAAATACTCATACAGGATACAAAATGAGAATAATAAAGTAAAATCTCAGCCGTTGCACAGGAGAGAGGGGGGGGGGGTACTAATGCCTACAAAGCAGTGTGTTTACCGCCCAACCAAATATAGCAATTCATTGGTGACCCTATAGTGCTATTCTCTGTCCAGCGCCCAGCAAGACGGCACTAAATGTTCCACGGAGGTAAGTGGCCAGGGAGGAGTCCTCTGACAATACAAGTATGGTCTCAACATCCACCCCGCTCGATATGGATGGCTTGACTTCTCTAGAGGGAGGATGTTGGGGGTGGAGTCAGAGTGTGTGTGTGTGTGTGGGGGGGGGGGGGGGGGGGGGGGGGGTTGTGAGGTCGAGGGGTGCTGGACGGCGGGAATGAGGTGGTCTCAGTGGAGGCCTGTCGATGTTGCTTGACTGAGCCTTGCGGTTGTGGAGCAGTGGAGAGAGAGGAATCAGGTTGTTCTCTTATAGACCCATGTCCCCCGACACCAGCAGAGGTGTTGGCAATGAGGTTACTGTATTACGGTCTTCTTGCAATGGCTTAGGAAGAGGAGAGGAGAAAGGAGAGAAAGGAAGATGAACCAAAGATGTTGCCAACAACGGAAGGACAATGGCTGATGTCCAATGGCATCATACTGTACCTCTGTAGCATGACATGTATGCAATATCTTGCTCTGTGGTTTTATGAAAGTGGGTGCAGCATCTACCATGTAAGTATATGACAGGATTAGGTCATGTATATGACAGGATTAGGTCCCACTTTAAATCAAGATGCTAAAACCCCCCATGTTTATTGGCAGACACATCGTTGTAGGTTCATATTGACATATTAGAATGGATTGATTCACGGTCACATAGTAGAAGTGTAACCATCCCTAAATAATAGAAAAGGTGTAATACTTCGCTAAATGAAACTGCGTACAATGTACATAGTCATTTTGCAGCATGTCGTTCATGTGAAAGTCGCAGTTGATCCTTGTCTGTCTCCCTCCAGATCTCCAATCTTCCCGCACCACCCTGTAAACGACAAGACGAGGCTGAGCAGCTGAACGGTGGACAGCTAAAGGGTAGACTCCAAGCACCAAACAAACACCCTTCCACCACGCCACGTCCCCTTGATTGAAACAGAAGTAGGTGTCCATTGTGATTACCGCTCCTGCAATTAATAAGAGTGAGGCGGAGGGGCTGACTGTCTGATGGGTGATAACGTGATTGACAAAATTAGAGAGAATGGGCCCTTCCGTCACCTCTCTGTGTCGGGCTGACAAGGCCATGACAAGCAAAGGTCAGAGCTATCTTTTCAACAGGCTGACCTCGCCGCCGAGGGCAGTTGGCGACGGTGGCGGTGACGTTGCCAGCGGCAGGTCTAGCGGATGTGGGGTCGTTGGGCCAGGATGTGTATACATGGTGAAGGGTCTTCAGGGGTGAATGAGCGGAGGGTGCACTGTGTGTCAGTGGTGACGAGTCATAGTAATGGTGAAACGTTGACAGCTCTCTGGTCTGCTGTTTGAAAAGTGCTATATACTAAATGCAGCCATTATTACTGTCACGGTACAGTGTGGCCACGGTGACAAATCATAGAGGAGAACAGTGTTATGAAATACGAGTGCAGCAAATGCAGTGCTGAAACCTGACAGCCCACATTTTGCACTGTGTTCGATGACTTGCTGATGATATGTGTTCCAAAAGGCTTGCTGATGATATGTGTTCCAAAAGGCTTGCTGATGATATGTGTTCCAAAAGGCTTGCTGATGATGTGTTCCAAAAGGCTTGCTGATGATGTCTTCCAAAAGGCTTGCTGATGATATGTGTTCCAAAAGGCTTGCTGATGATATGTGTTCCAAAAGGCTTGCTGATGATATGTGTTCCAAAAAGGCTTGCTGGTGATATGTGTTCCAAAAGGCTTGCTGATGATATGTGTTCCAAAAGGCTTGCTGGTGATATGTGTTCCAAAAGGCTTGCTGATGATATGTGTTCCAAAAGGCTTGCTGGTGATATGTGTTCCAAAAGGCTTGCTGATGATATGTGTTCCAAAAGGCTTGCTGATGATATGTGTTCCAAAAGGCTTGCTGATGATATGTGTTCCAAAAGGCTTGCTGGTGATATGTGTTCCAAAAGGCTTGCTGATGATATGTGTTCCAAAAGGCTTGCTGATGATATGTGTTCTAAAAGGCTTGCTGGTGATATGTGTTCCAAAAGGCTTGCTGATGATGTGTTCCAAAAGGCTTGCTGATGATGTGTTCCAAAAGGCTTGCTGATGATGTGTTCCAAATGGCTTGCTGATGATGTGTTCCAAAAGGCTTGCTGATGATATGTTTCAAAAGGCTTGCTGATGATATGTGTTCCAAAAGGCTTGCTGATGATATGTGTTCTAAAAGGCTTGCTGATGATATGTGTTCCAAAAGGCTTGCTGGTGATATGTGTTCCAAAAGGCTTGCTGATGATGTGTTCCAAAAGGCTTGCTGATGATGTGTTCCAAAAGGCTTGCTGATGATGTGTTCCAAAAGGCTTGCTGATGATGTGTTCCAAAAGGCTTGCTGATGATATGTTCCAAAAGGCTTGCTGATGATATGTTCCAAAAGGCTTGCTGATGATGTGTTCCAAAAGGCTTGCTGATGATGTGTTCCAAAAGGCTTGCTGATGATGTGTTCCAAAAGGCTTGCTGATGATATGTGTTCCAAAAGGCTTGTTGATGATATGTGTTCCAAAAAGGCTTGCTCATGATATGTGTTCTAAAAGGCTTGCTGATGATATGTGTTCCAAAAGGCTTGCTGATGATATGTGTTCCAAAAGGCTTGCTGATGATATGTGTTCCAAAAGGCTTGTTGATGATATGTGTTCCAAAAAGGCTTGCTCATGATATGTGTTCTAAAAGGCTTGCTGATGATATGTGTTCCAAAAGGCTTGCTGATGATATGTGTTCCAAAAGGCTTGCTGATGATATGTGTTCCAAAAGGCTTGTTGATGATATGTGTTCCAAAAGGCTTGCTGATGATATGTGTTCCAAAAGGCTTGCTGATGATATGTGTTCCAAAAGACTTGCTGATGATATGTGTTCCAAAAGGCTTGTTGATGATATGTGTTCCAAAAGGCTTGCTGATTATGTGTTCCAAAAAAGTGTTCCAAAAGGCTTCTTCGACTGTCCCCAATAAGAGCTGTTTTTGGTTCCAGCTAGAACCCTTTTGAGTTCCATGTAGAACCCTCTGTAGAAAAGGTTCTACATGGAACCCAAAAGGGTTCAACCTGCAACCAAAAATGGTTCTTCAAAGGTTCTACTACTGGGACGGCTCAAGAACCTTTGAAGGTTTCTAGATAGCACTAAAGAGTGTAGTGCTACTCTCTTAGTTACTGCTACTCTCTGTTTATTATATATTCATAGTCACTTTAACCATATCAACATGTAGATACTACCTCAATCAGCCTGACTAACCGGTGCCTGTATGTAGCCTCACTACTGTTATAGCCTCGCTACTGTATATAGCCTCGCTACTGTTATAGCCTCGCTACTGTATATAGCCTCGCTACTGTTATCGCCTCGCTACTGTATATAGCCTCGCTACTGTATATAGCCTCGCTACTGTTATAGCCTCACTACTGTATATAGCCTCGCTACTGTATATAGCCTCGCTACTGTATATAGCCTCGCTACTGTTTTTTTTCACTGTCTTTTTACTGTTGTTTTATTTCTTTACTTACCTGTTATTCACCTAATACTTTTGTTACACTGTTGGTTAGAGCCTGTAAGTAAGCATTTCACTGTATTCGGCGCACGTGACAAATAAACTTGGAATTGATTTATTGTCTGTTCTCAGTATTTCAGGAGTATCTCTCAAACTGTAGACCCTCTCTTTGGTGTCCTCCCAGAATAGAGCCCGAATGGCTTACTTACAATGCAAGTACGGCGTAGCTACTGGAAGATGACAGACACTGCATTATGTGTCCCTGTAGAGGTATTGTACTACAGTGGGAGAGGAACAACAGCGGTGCAGGCCCAGTCAGGCACCACACTGAGATGCTGTGAGATACAGATTCTTCCACACCTCGCCACGTTCTGCCCGAAGGCTTCTCACAGGTACGATTTCTTACCCTCCCCAAATCGGGAGCTGAAAATGAGAAATCTCCAAATTAGAGTCACAGAGTCGCGTCGGAGCCTGACCCCGACTTCTCACCTCCCATTCTCCTGGGCCCGTAAACGCTCTATCTCGTCGCACTGGCAGGCAGGCAGATCCATGGCCCTGGACTTGCTCACTTGTTCTCCCTTCTCCCCTCTCTCCCCTCCTCTTGAATTGTCTGAGCCTGATCTGAGGTATGATCTTTTTCTCACTTTCCCTGATTGTGATTGTCTATAGATTAGTCCTATAATCTATGGTATCAGTGGGTGCTACTGCACCTACAGGATGTAAACCTACAGTATGTAAACCTTACCCCATATAAAATATTTAAAATTCTAAATAATTTACAAAAAAAGGAACTAGGGACATTATATAAAGAGAAATATCAAGCACAGAAAGTAAACATTGTAAATGGAGTACTGTCACCTGTAAATGATTGACACAGCATGGCGGTAGCATAGCATACTGTTTATAATATTGAATTGATAACTCCTAGGAATATAAGGTCCCAAGTGAGTGAAAATAACTACCAGGTAAAAACTAAAAACAGAAATGTTTTGGCCAACCAGGCCAGGAATTGAGGTAGCCCTGGTTGATTTTATAAATGCAAAGATGCTTTTTGAAATGGCCGGGACAAACAACTTGAAACCTCAAACCTCTGTTATCATTGTCCTGACCTCAAACTAACTTATACCAAATGTCCAACTTTTATCAACCATTAAATCATTGGGTTCGAGATGAAGCCAACGACTTTGTAAAGAAAGAGCAATGACGCCGATATAAACTGTCCTGCTGGTGTCCAGGACTGTGAAAGGATTGGGACACACAGACCCATTACCGGACATGTCCTGTTAGGGGCTCCAGGAGTGCTACTTTTGTTTAGGACGAGGCAGGCTGGCCGCAGGAGGGTTTTTAAACATCAGCCCTTCTAGTCAGTCCAGGGTGACTGGTTGGTTGTTGGTGAGAGGAGATGAGAGGAGAGGAGAGGAAAATAAGAGATAATAAAGGAAGGGAGAGGTGGTGCTAAGGGACCGGGGGCTGTCTGTGTGACATGGCCTGTCTGCGCTCCGTTAGTGCTGGGTGGATGAGCTCCATCCAATGGGCCCGGGGAAAGGGGCCGCAGCCTGCTTCCTGCACTAGTGTGGTGGGGAGGGGGTGAGGAAGTGAACGGGGGGGGATGTGGGGTGGCGCTGGTGGTGGTTGGAGGTGGTGGGGGATTTAGTAAAGCTTGCATCAATAGACGTTGCTGGTACACGGGCCCTGGAACCACCACAGCAGTGATTTGAGTACGGCCCGAGGCTAAAGGCGGCGGCACCTTTGACAGTGCAGGGGTGCCACCATAGCTCCAGGCTGGCAGACCCTTATGCTACATTACACACCAAAATGCTTGTCTGTCTATATTCATTCTGATTGAGATGAAGGTACTGGGAATGAGCATGTTTACTGCACATAGAGCTCATGCTAAGGAAACAAGTTTGTGACAAGCACATTTTTTTGCAACGGCAACTTTAGCTAAAGCGAATGCTTTATTACATCTCCCAGTTGCAAGAAATATAAATATAATGCTCAATGTTAATACCATAGTCCTGCAATTGTTCTATACCACCACCATCAGTGGTCATCTGAGGTGAATCCTCCCCACCTAACTTGCTTGAGTTAAAGTTATGAGCAATGAGTAATACATTTATATTTGAGAACAGAATGAGAATCACACAGGCCGTACCTCCCTCCGCGCTTGGGGAGCACTCTCGGAGCAGAAAAAACACGTGTCCTAGACACCTCCACTGGCGTGTGACTGCATCACTTCTATTAATTAAACCCAACGAATGCAACTCAGGAGAAATTAACATGCGCCATCTCCATTTGTTTATTTTTATACATTTCAAAAGTAAAAGAAGTCTCTCAATGATATGCTGATTAATTTTTCTTGTCTACTTTCTTTTCCTTTCTCTCTCTCTTTCTCTCTCTTTCTCTCTCCATCTCTCTCTCTTTCTCTCTCCATCTCTTTCTCTCTCCATCTCTCTCTCTTTCTCTCTCGCTCACACTCTCTTTCTCTCTCCATCTCTCTCTCTTTCTCTCTCGCTCACACTCTCTTTCTCTCTCCATCGCTCTCTCTTTCTCTCTCCATCTCTTTCTCTCTCTTCCTCTCTCTCTTTCTCTCTCTCTCTTTCTCTCTCCATCGCTTTCTTTCTCGCTCACACTCTCTTCCTCTCTCCATCTCTCTCTCCATCTCTTTCTCTCTCGCTCACACTCTCTTCCTCTCTCTCTCTATCGCTCTCACTATTGGTCTTGTTTTGATTATCTTTTCATTTGTGTTTTTCATCCGGGGTTACATTGTGAACATTATGCATCATTCTGCTTTAAAACAAAACCAAATGTACCATGCGACAATCCTTCCATGAGATGCTCATGACATTCTCAGAATTTATTTCACATTCATTGTCAAATTGTTCACGTTTGTCACGTTCTGACCTTAGTTCTTTTGTTATGTCTTTGTTTTAGTATGGTCAGGGCGTGAGTTGGGTGGGTTGTCTATGTTAGTTTTTCTATGATTTGCTATTTCTGTGTTTGGCCTGGTATGGTTCTCAATCAGAGGCAGCTGTCAATCGTTGTCCCTGATTGAGAACCATATTTAGGGAGCCTGTTTTCTATTGTGTTTCGTGGGTGATTATTTTCTGTTTTCTGTTGTGTGTTGTTTCTCTTTGTTATTTTTGTTATTTCCGTGTTCATTCTAATAAATATGGACACATACCACGCCTCACCTTCTTCCACCAACAACGGCCGTTACAACGTTCTGTGATGTTAGGGAAAAAGTGTGCATGACATATTGTATTTGACAGTGAGACAATGTTATGGATTAGTCTATACAATACACTCTTAGAAAAAAGGGTGCTATCTAGAACCTAAAATGGTTATTCGGCTGTCCTCATAGGATAACCCTTTAAAAAAAAAAGTGGTTCCATGTAGGACCCTTTCCACATAGATACTTTTTTGGTTCCATGCAAACCCATATGTGGAGCCAAAAAGGGTTCTCCCTGGAACCAAAAATAGTTATCCCATGGGGACAGTTGAAGAATGCTTGGAACCCTTTTTTCTAGGAGTTTATTTATTTATTTATTTTTTATTTTACCTTTATTTAACCAGGTAGGCAAGTTGAGAACAAGTTCTCATTTACAATTGCGACCTGGCCAAGATAAAGCAAAGCAGTTCGACAGATAAAACGACACAGAGTTACACATGGAGTAAAAACAAACATACAGTCAATAATGCAGTATAAACAAGTCTATATACAATGTGAGCAAATGAGGTGAGAAGGGAGGTAAAGGCAAAAAAAGGCCATGATGGCAAAGTAAATACAATATAGCAAGTAAAATACTGGAATGGTAGTTTTGCAATGGAAGAATGTGCAAAGTAGAAATAAAAAAATAATGGGGTGCAAAGGAGCAAAATAAATAAATAAATAAAAATTAAATACAGTTGGGAAAGAGGTAGTTGTTTGGGCTAAATTTTAGGTGGGCTATGTACAGGTGCAGTAATCTGTGAGCTGCTCTGACAGTTGGTGCTTAAAGCTAGTGAGGGAGATAAGTGTTTCCAGTTTCAGAGATTTTTGTAGTTCGTTCCAGTCATTGGCAGCAGAGAACTGGAAGGAGAGGCGGCCAAAGAAAGAATTGGTCTTGGGGGTGACTAGAGAGATATACCTGCTGGAGCGTGTGCTACAGGTGGGAGATGCTATGGTGACCAGCGAGCTGAGATAAGGGGGGACTTTACCTAGCAGGGTCTTGTAGATGACATGGAGCCAGTGGGTTTGGCGACGAGTATGAAGCGAGGGCCAGCCAACGAGAGCGTACAGGTCGCAATGGTGGGTAGTATATGGGGCTTTGGTGATAAAACGGATTGCACTGTGATAGACTGCATCCAATTTGTTGAGTAGGGTATTGGAGGCTATTTTGTAAATGACATCGCCAAAGTCGAGGATTGGTAGGATGGTCAGTTTTACAAGGGTATGTTTGGCAGCATGAGTGAAGGATGCTTTGTTGCGAAATAGGAAGCCAATTCTAGATTTAACTTTGGATTGGAGATGTTTGATATGGGTCTGGAAGGAGAGTTTACAGTCTAACCAGACACCTAAGTATTTGTAGTTGTCCACGTATTCTAAGTCAGAGCCGTCCAGAGTAGTGATGTTGGACAGGCGGGTAGGTGCAGGTAGCGATCGGTTGAAGAGCATGCATTTAGTTTTACTTGTATTTAAGAGCAATTGGAGGCCACGGAAGGAGAGTTGTATGGCATTGAAGCTTGCCTGGAGGGTTGTTAACACAGTGTCCAAAGAAGGGCCGGAAGTATACAGAATGGTGTCGTCTGCGTAGAGGTGGATCAGGGACTCACCAGCAGCAAGAGCGACCTCATTGATGTATACAGAGAAGAGAGTCGGTCCAAGAATTGAACCCTGTGGCACCCCCATAGAGACTGCCAGAGGTCCGGACAGCAGACCCTCCGACTTGACACACTGAACTCTATCAGAGAAGTAGTTGGTGAACCAGGCGAGGCAATCATTTGAGAAACCAAGGCTGTCGAGTCTGCCGATGAGGATATGGTGATTGACAGAGTCGAAAGCCTTGGCCAGATCAATGAATACGGCTGCACAGTAATGTTTCTTATCGATGGCGGTTAAGATATCGTTTAGGACCTTGAGCGTGGCTGAGGTGCACCCATGACCAGCTCTGAAACCAGATTGCATAGCAGAGAAGGTATGGTGAGATTCGAAATGGTCGGTAATCTGTTTGTTGACTTGGCTTTCGAAGACCTTAGAAAGGCACGGTAGGATAGATATAGGTCTGTAGCAGTTTGGGTCAAGAGTGTCCCCCCCTTTGAAGAGGGGGATGACCGCAGCTGCTTTCCAATCTTTGGGAATCTCAGACGACACGAAAGAGAGGTTGAACAGGCTAGTAATAGGGGTGGCAACAATTTCGGCAGATAATTTTAGAAAGAAAGGGTCCAGATTGTCTAGCCCGGCTGATTTGTAGGGGTCCAGATTTTGCAGCTCTTTCAGAACATCAGCTGAATGGATTTGGGAGAAGGAGAAATGGGGAAGGCTTGGGCGAGTTGCTGTTGGGGGTGCAGTGCTGTTGTCCGGGGTAGGAGTAGCCAGGTGGAAAGCATGGCCAGCCGTAGAAAAATGCTTATTGAAATTCTCAATTATGGTGGATTTATCAGTGGTGACAGTGTTTCCTATCTTCAGTGCAGTGGGCAGCTGGGAGGAGGTGTTCTTATTCTCCATGGACTTTACAGTGTCCCAGAACTTTTTTGAGTTAGTGTTGCAGGAAGCAAATTTCTGCTTGAAAAAGCTAGCCTTGGCTTTTCTAACTGCCTGTGTATAATGATTTCTAGCTTCCCTGAACAGCTGCATATCACGGGGGCTGTTCGATGCTAATGCAGAACGCCATAGGATGTTTTTGTGTTGGTTAAGGGCAGTCAGGTCTGGGGAGAACCAAGGGCTATATCTGTTCCTGGTTCTAAATTTCTTGAATGGGGCATGTTTATTTAAGATGGTTAGGAAGGCATTTTTTAAAAATATCCAGGCATCCTCTACTGACGGGATGAGATCAATATCCTTCCAGGATACCCCGGCCAGGTCGATTAGAAAGGCCTGCTCGCAGAAGTGTTTCAGGGAGCGTTTTACAGTGATGAGTGGAGGTCGTTTGACCGCTGACCCATTACGGATGCAGGCAATGAGGCAGTGATCGCTGAGATCTTGGTTGAAGACAGCAGAGGTGTATTTAGAGGGGAAGTTGGTTAGGATGATATCTATGAGGGTGCCCGTGTTTAAGGTTTTGGGGAGGTACCTGGTAGGTTCATTGATTATTTGTGTGAGATTGAGGGCATCAAGTTTAGATTGTAGGATGGCTGGGGTGTTAAGCATGTTCCAGTTTAGGTCGCCTAGCAGCACGAACTCTGAAGATAGATGGGGGGCAATCAGTTCACATATGGTGTCCAGAGCACAGCTGGGGGCAGAGGGTGGTCTATAGCAGGCGGCAACGGTGAGAGACTTGTTTTTAGAGAGGTGGATTTTTAAAAGTAGAAGTTCAAATTGTTTGGGTACAGACCTGGATAGTAGGACAGAACTCTGCAGGCTATCTTTGCAGTAGATTGCAACACCGCCCCCTTTGGCAGTTCTATCTTGTCTGAAAATGTTGTAGTTTGGAATTAAAACTTCAGAATTTTTGGTGGTCTTCCTAAGCCAGGATTCAGACACAGCTAGAACATCCGGGTTGGCAGAGTGTGCTAAAGCAGTGAATAGAACAAACTTAGGGAGGAGGCTTCTAATGTTAACATGCATGAAACCAAGGCTATTACGGTTACAGAAGTCGTCAAAAGAGAGCGCCTGGGGAATAGGAGTGGAGCTAGGCACTGCAGGGCCTGGATTCACCTCTACATCGCCAGAGGAACATAGGAGGAGTAGAATAAGGGTACGGCTAAAAGCTATGAGAATTGGTCGTCTAGAACGTCTGGAACATAGAGTAAAAGGAGGTTTCTGGGGGCGATAAAATAGCATCAAGGTATAATGTACAGACAAATGTATGGCAGGATGTGAATACAGTGGAGGTAAACCTAGGTATTGAGTGATGAAGAGAGAGATATTGTCTCTAGAAACATCGTTGAAACCAGGAGATGTCATTGCATGTGTGGGTGGTGGAACTAATAGGTTGGATAAGGTATAGTGAGCAGGACTAGAGGCTCTACAGTGAAATAAGCCAATAAACACTAACCAGAACAGAAATGGACAAGACATATTGACATTAAGGATAGGCATGCTTAGTCGAGTGATCAAAAGGGTCCGGTGAGTGGAGAGGTTGGTTGGTGATTTAGACAGCTAGCCAGGGCATCGGTAGCAAGCTAGCATAGGATGGAGGTCTGTTAGCCACCCCTTACGTTCCGTCAGTAGATTAGTGGGGTTCCGTGTGGTAGAGGGGATTAATCCAAATCACACAACAACAACAAAAATAAAAACAATAGATATAGTTATAGAGGCCCAAGAAGAAAATATAATAATAATAATTTAAAAAATAATAAAAAATAAAAAAATAATAATAAAAAAAATTGTCCGATTGTCTATTCAGATAGCAGCCGGTAAGACAGCTAACGGTTAGCAGGCCGCAGATGGGCGTTCAGGTAACGTCGCGACGGAGGAGCCGGCCGAATAACTCCTTCGGGTAGATAACGTCGGCAGTCCAGTTGTGAAGGCCCGGTGGGGCTCCGCGAAGGCAGTAAAACGGGTCCGGATAGGTGACTGCAGCCCAGGTGTGATTGATGGAACTCAGGAGTGATTGACGGAGCTTGCTAGCTCCGATGGTCACACGGATAGCAGCTAGCTAGCTGTGAGATCCGGGTATGAATGTCCAGGGACATGGAGAGAAAAATTGGTCCGGTATGTTCCGTTCCGAGCCGCGCTGCGCCGTACAGAACTGGCGATAGATTTTCGAGCTAAAGGATAGCTGATGACCACAAACCGTGGTTAGCTGAATATTAACGATTTGCCAGTAAAGGAGCTAACTAGCTTCTGAACTAGCTTCTGGATTAGCTTCTGGCTAGTTTCAGGCTAGCTTCTTGGAGTTTCTGGCTAGCTTCTTGGAGGATTACAGATCTGAGGTAAATAATACTTTTTTATAAATATACATTGGTGAGGCGGGTTGCAGGAGAGTGTTTTGAAGATGAGTTGATGGAAAATAAAAATAAAATGTATGTGAAAAAGTTGTAAATATATATATATACAGGACACGACAAGACGAGGACAAAAGACGTCTGAACTGCTATGCCACCTTGGAGACACTCCACCTTGGAGTGCAGAGCAAGTACATTCAACTTATTGCATTGTTTCCTCAGGCGAACTCGAGAGGCCAAGTGAGAGCGCAGATGCTTTGGGGTTCACACATGTAACGGAATATATGAACGTTTAACTTGTCTTACGTCTATCTTTAGTTCTGAGAAATGCTGTTTCACCACAGTTTTCACACCTTAGGATCAGAAGCTGATCTCACTAGGATAAGCACTCACTCTATTTCAGCTGTAGGTATGGTTCACTTAATCACACAACTGTACATGGCAGGCCAGATAAAAACACTGACCTTTACTTATCAGCAATGTTCCCGCACATTTTTTCTGGCGCTGAGAAAATTTCAGGTCTGCTGAGCCCAAACTTGAACATTGTGAAAATTCTGTGCATTTACTGTGAACACCGAGGCTGTACCCTCTTTAAGTCACAGTTTTAACAGTGTCCACATAGGCTACTGTGACTATTTGATTGTAATGTAGGCCTCCCAGAGTAACCTACCATCAAAAACAATGGAGAAAATGCATCCCATAACATTTTAACATGGAATTAGCTGTTCTATCATTCAGTCTACAGAAGCAGCCAATGTGAGGTGTTCAATGTAGGCCTACATTCCATGAGACTTTTTTAAACAACATGCAGGGCTTAACATTAACCTTGTTTATCCACTTGTCCTTCAGACAAGAAGGTGACTGGAAATGGTGTTGTGTTGTTTGATGCAAGAAACCACTTTACAAAACAAAATGCATTATTATTCTCATACCATTATTACAGAAAATCTGTCAAATTATGCTACCCTCTGCCTTCGTGGCTACTTTGCTTATTCAAACCTGTTTTACCCCTTTAAGGCAAAATAAAAAGCTTTACCTGACTCATTTTTCAAAGGTGTCTAGAAATGTACATATTTTGTGCACTTGTAGAAAGCAATCACTCCCATATTGCTGACTACAAATGATTTTTAGCTGTGCTAATAACTCACTAACTAGTTAAGGATATAAACAAATGTGCACATGTTGCTACATGCAGCTCTCGCTCTGATCTCAAAAGAAGCGCATCTATTCATGACCGCTCATGCTATAGACACAGTCCAGTTCAAAGTAAATGGCACAGATCCATATATGGCAATGGTCTATTTACTTTTATAAACTGGGTGGTTCGAGCCCTGAATGCTGATTGGCTGACAGCCGTGGTATGTCAGAACGTATACCACAGGTATGACAAAACATTTATTTTTACTGCACTAATTACATTGGTAGCCAGTTTATAATAGCAATAATTCACCTCAGGGGTTTGTGGTATATGGACAAAATATCACGGCTAAGGGCTGTATCCAGGCACTCCGCGTTGCATTGTGTATAGGCCATATACCACACCCCCTTGTGCCTTATTGCTTATTAAATAGACCTACTGCAGCTCTGATTGGTTATGCCACACCTGTCTGTGTAGAGTATGTGTTGAGTAGTGCCTGTCAATGCATTATAGACTCCTACTCCGATGTGTTCTGCCTACAACAACATCTCTTGCATAGTTCATTTTGTTTCAGTATGTTGCATTACTTAAAAAAACGTTAGCCTTTGCAACATTAACCAATTAAAAACAGTACTGTAGAAATTAGGTTTGTGCAGTTAGCTATAGGCCCAATACATTATCACTGAATATTGACTTTGCTTGAATTGCCCTGCCAATGCATTGTTGTTCGGGCCATATATTTACAAATTTGAGGTAGGCTATATGATCACACCAGTGATACATCTGTTGTTCTATTACTTGTGACTTGCAGCTGGGTCAGCATTCATTTAAATAATTGTACTTTTATTTTACTGGGCTGATGGTCAGTGTCAGCGGAGGGAGAGAGCAGCAGACCTGTCAACATTCCTCCACTCTCCCTTTCCTCCACTGACTGACACGACCAAAAAGGGACACAGTCTTCCAGCTGATGGTGAAAGTCGTGTCGCACCGCAATAATTCTGCGTCATGCACAAATTCATGTTGTTACTCTCATGAACAGAGAACGTGAAATATTCCTTGATATTAAAAAAAGACCCAAGCCGCTAATAATAACACAACTCAAGCCTATATATACAATTTCCTACTCTGTCATTACTGCTTACTGTAGCGCAGAGTGGAAATAGGACGAAGGCTCATTTTATGGCTTATAGAAGTGTTGAATACAAAGTGTTGACAGTGCTGAGTAAGAACTTAAACACGAGCTCACTCATAAAAACAGCAGCGCTGTATGTATTCGTTGACAGTTTCTCTCTAGTCATGGCTTTAAAAATTTCGAAATCTCTCAGTATCAACTTTGCTGTAGCTGTCTTTTATGCCTGCTACATTACCGCAGACACGGCAATCCTATAGTTAAAACCTATAGTGCAGTTGATTTGCTCTCTGGGACCACCGGGAAGGCAGATTTTGTACCTCCAGACACATGAAATGGTTCAAAATGGCAACGGTTCGCATACCCGGTGCGCAGGGCAGTTGAGTTGAGTGCACCTACCGCCAACAGCCCGAGACGAATCGCCCCCCAAAAAGGAACAAAAGGCTTTATAGTTGGGTTTTTTACATAAATGTTTGGCTATCGACTAGGAATGCCTTGGATATCAACCAGTTGATTGCGGTCGACCGTTTGGAGACCACTGCTCTAGAAAGTGGAGTGAAGTTCAATCTCGTGCTTCTCTCTGTGGGTTGATATTTCTGCACTGCAGTCCAGGAGCTGCCCTGCAGTCACGGGCTACTGCACACAGTCTAGAGGGAACATTGCACATCAGTTTCGAGTTTTAATGTCACATGCACAAGTACAGTGAAATGTCTTTCAAGTTTTAAGCCCAACAATGCAGTAATCAATGAAGTACTAAAAATAACATGAGGTAGCAACAAAAATACGCAATAAATAAAAATAAGAACATGAGAAAGTTGGAAGCTATATACAGGGTCTGTTCCAATACAATGTTTACAATGTGCAGGGATACTGGCGTGTTAGAGGTAGATGTGTGTAGGGGTAAGGTGACCTAGGCGTCAGCGTAAATTAAGATTTTATGTGAGTGTGTATGCGCGTGTATAGTCCGTATAAATGTGTGTGCATGTTATGTGTGTGTTGGAGTGTCAGTGTGCATGAGTGTGTAGAGTCCTGTGAGTATGCAAAGAGACAGTGCAAAAATAAATACAAGGGTCAACACAGTCCACGTAGCCATTTTGTTAGCTATTTATTTAACTGTTTTTTGGATTGGGGATAGAAGCTCGGTACCGCTTGCAGAGATTACCGAAGCAGAGATTACAGTCCATGGTTTGGGTGGCTGGAGTCTTTTTAAAGGTTTTCCGGGCCTTCCTTTCACACCGCCTGTTAGGTCCTAGATGGCAGGGAGCTCGGCCCCAGAGATGTAACAGGCTGTCCGCACCGCCCTCTGTAGCACCATGCAATCAAGGGTGGTGATGCAGCCAGTCAAGATGCTCTCAATGGTGCAGCTGTAGAGCTTTTTGAGGATTTGAGGGCCCATGCCAAACTTTTTCAATCATCCGAGGGGCATGCGTGTCAACCTGGATAGAAATAGAAAACATGATAGAAATAGAAATAAACAGAAATATATGTATATCAAGCAGGTTCAAGTGTGAAAATGTTGTCCGAAATGTTAGTCGAATTTTGGTTTCATTAACAAATGGGTTCAACTCTAACGTGGTTGTATCGATCATTAGATTTGGTCAAATTTGGGATCTCTGTATGTTTTCTGTATTGTTTATTTATTTTGTGCAAATACCTGAACCATGTAGCATTGAAAACAACACCTGCCTCACTATAACAAGTAGGCCTACATCTAATATCCATCCCGTGTTTGTTTAAGATTTGACTGTGTTAACCATCACCACTGTGATAACCATCATGTTCATTACTTGAACACGTGTCGTTTCAAGACTTCCCATTGATTCCAAAAACAGAATTCATATTTGCCCGCTTCGATAGTTCACTTCAGCAGCCACTGTCGCTGGAGCAACACATCTCCGTTGAGGGACTTCTCTCGTCTCCTTGAACAACATACATAAAATCACTTTCAGTGTCCATAAAGCCGCCATTGTGGATTGGCCCTGTGGTAATTACTCTACGCTAGCCTCCATTGAAGGCAGCCATTTAGCCGTTTGGAGCTGGCCCGGGCCTCTGTTAGTTGATCTCATTTGCTGGCATTAATTAGCTTCGCTACGATTCGGCCGACACTTGGTGTTAACACAGGACAGGAGCCATCAGTTGGGGACGATAAACAGGGCTATCTGCCCCCCCCCCTCCCCCCCAATGACAGCTGGGAGAGCACAGAGGGCACGACTGGTCCTCATTCACTACATTCAGAGCGCTAGCCAGGGCCGCACAATAGCGCCTGCCTGTCCCATTTGCAGGAGCAACTCCCTTTCTACCCCCTGTCATAATTGGACATTCTCCCCTTTCCGCCAGACCTGGGGGGGGGGGGGTTGTAGTAGCCTGTGGAGTTCGGAGTTGTTTTGGGCAGTGGATTTGAGATCTTTATGTGGTGTGCTTTGAGACGATTGTCATATCTTTGACAAGCGTGATGAACACGAGAAGTGAGAAAGCGTAAATGCTGTGTTCCCTTCAGTAGCATGTTAACCTTTTACACAATTTGAATGTTAGTTTATGAGTAATGTGAATGTGTATGTCAGTTGCCAATGTTGCCAGCGATGACTATGGGATCACTTGTGTGCTAGTTTAGGCTAATGAATGAGTATGAGTTACTTATCTTCTCGGAATATGGTGGTTTCAGGCACACCAACTGGTTACCAAACCACAAGAGCAGACCGTCGAATGAAAAAAAAGAGCACCAAATATAAAATCTCGCAGAGCTCTTTATTAAACAGTCTATGTGAAAAATGAGTTCTCCTTTTTAAACCCGCAAGGTCCTCTTTTCATCAACGCTTTGTTTGACACCTCTAAGTAGACGAGAGGGAACAGATTATTATACAATGTTAAAAAACATTGTTTGGTCACTGTGCTGTGTGGAAAAGGGAAATGTTCATAGGTGTTTATTTTTGATAGATCGTGCAGACAATCTCGCTTCCAAATTAGTCATAGTCAACGTTGGGTTAATACTGACAGATACAAAGCATTACCGGAAAGTGTCTTTATTTTTTCCGGTTAGATTTTCATACTGCAAATATTTTGTTGGTCTTTTTTTTACAAGATCTCAAAGGCAATGGTGAAAGGTGTTCAGAGGAAATATATATTTTATCCTTTGATTTGTTGTACGATGGTGGCCACCACCCATGCCTCTGCACATCGGCGAAGAACAATTTCAAAGAGAACCAGAGAAAGTAGGAAACACCCTCCTCTTTGACACCCACCCACACTAGAGACACCCTTTGTGTTGAGCGCTTACCCATTCTCTCGCTCTCTGCACACTTCAGTGTATGCTCTTGGCCACTTCAAAAAATAGAAGCAGCCCCAGAGATTCAGATTTTGAACCTTTTCCTATTTCTGCCATGCACCCTAAAATTGTTTGAGAAAATGTCTTATTTACCAGTAGAGCACTCGTTACCTTCCTTTAGTTAGTCCCAAGACTCTTGACATTGAAATAAAATAAAGACATTAGTCAAAGTCAAAGATCTTAAGCTTTACAGTGCATATTCCCTTGCTTTACAAGGAAGCAGAAAAGAACACAACACAATATAAAACCTGCAACCCTCCCAGTCCATCCCATCCCTGGTGAAGGTGAGCCATTTGCTTGAGGTCAAGACAGCAGTAGGTGATTTCCAAGGTGGCAACTGTTTGGGTGGTGAGGGGGATGGTGGAGGAGGGATGGTGGAGTGGGAATGTTGGAGTGGGGGTGGTGGAGCAGGGGTGGTGGAGCAGGGATGGTGGAGCAGGGATGGTGGAGTGGGAATGTTGGAGTGGGGGTGGTGGAGTAGGGAGGGTGGAGCAGGGGTAGTGGAGCAGGGGTGGTGGAGTAGGGAGGGTGGAGCAGGGGTGGTGGAGTAGGGAGGGTGGAGCAGGGAGGGTGGAGCAGGGGTGGTGGAGTAGGGAGGGTGGAGCAGGGGTAGTGGAGCAGGGGTGGTGGAGTAGGGAGGGTGGAGCAGGGGTAGTGGAGCAGGGGTGGTGGAGTAGGGAGGGTAGAGAAGGGGTAGTGGAGCAGGGGTGGTGGAGTAGGGAGGGTGGAGCAGGGGTGGTGGAGTAGGGAGGGCGGAGCAGGGGTAGTGGAGCAGGGGTGGTGGAGGGGCTAGCTGTAGCAGTAGCGGTTGCTGCAGGCCAAGACAAGGTGCCGTGCGGGGCAGATGGACCTGTCTTGCGCTGACCAGGCATCCTTGCACCACGCAGGGGGACCAGGAGCAGCCTCCCAGAAAGGGGTGCATCCCACTGAGACCCTGGCACCCAGCTCTGACCAGACTTAGTCTGCATCCTCCTCCTACCCACCCAAAGGAACCTAGCATTGACCAAGCCCTCCGGGTGTGTAGGTCTAGCCTCCTGGGCTTTCAATGCCACAGACCACAAGCTGGTCCTCAGGCAGGCCATGCCAAGTGTGGATGCCAGGGTTGGATGTTGGATGGTAAGGGGGAGTAATTACAGTACCATTGCGATTTGGGATTCAGTTCCGACATAGGGATCTTTTATCAACCCTCCAGTCGTCTCCATTAAACCCCATTCCAATAAAGACCTTTTGTATCTTTTTGCACATCTCTTTTCTTTTTTTCTTGTTTACTCGTCGGTCCTGATGATTTTTCATTTTTTTTTATGGATGCAATGAATAAACACTTTCTTCATCTTTTAAGGATGCATAACTATTTATTTGCGTTCTCAACAAGTCCAGTCATTCTGGGTTCTGTGGCAAACACACAGCTTGAGCTGTGAACTTTCTTGCAAGGTGCAATTTCCTGGCTATGTGCAAACAAGGCAACACAGTAACAAGCATCGACACCAAGCAGAGACGAACAATACAAGGCCATGATGATACAATCCTGAATGTAACACCGGCCAGACATTTCATACGACAAAAAGGAATATTCCTGTGATGCCTGTTAATGTACATGGGTGATCACACCATTCCTTCACAGTATGGAAAAGCCCTAGCAGACCCCCCTCATACTGCTGTGTGAGGAAAACTGTGTGAGCGTGTACGAGCTTGCGCGAGTGTGTATTGTGGTATAGCAGGGGGTGGGGGGGCTCCAGTTGAGTAGCACCCTCCACATCTTCTCACTCTCACTTCTCACGTGTTTCGAAAGGATTGCTGAGAAAAGGTCTTACTGTAGACTAGTTGGCAAGTGTCCTTACAAACAACTCTGAGTGGGGTTGGTGGACAATGGACCTCCGTTAAGGCCTATAATTTATCGTAATTGAGCATATGAGAATGTACAATTCATCTAATCTCAATCAAATAAAATGTTTTTTTTGTTGTTGTCATGTGCCGAATACAAGACTTTACTGTGAAATACATACTAACGAGCCCTTTCCCATCAATGCTGAGTTAAAAAGTATGAACTTTTTTAAAGGAAATAGTAACACAAAAAAATAACAGTAAGGAGTACCGGTATCGAGTCAAGGCACAGGGGGGCGAGGTAGTTGAGGTAATTGAGGTAATATATACATGTACATTAGGTCAAAGTGACGAGGCAGTCAAGATAGATAGAAAACAGAGTAGCCGCAGTGAGTGTGAAGAGCTTGAAAGAGTGTGATAGTCGATCTGCGTGACTGTGTGGGTAGAGTCCAGTGAGTGTGCATAGACCCAGTGCAAGAGAGTCCGTGCAAAAAAAAAGGGGGTCAATGAAAATAGTCAGGGTAGACATTTCATTTCAACTGTTCAGCAGTCTTGTGGCTTGAGGGTAGAAGCAGTCCAAGAGCCTTTTGGTCCTAGACTTTGTGCTCCTGTACCGCTTGCCGTTTGGTAGCAGAGAGAAGAAGTCCATGGCTTGGGTGGCTGGAGTCTTTGGCTGTTTTTAGGGCCTTCTCTGACACACGTATAGAGGTCCTGGATGGCAGGGAGCTCGGCCCCAGTGATGTACTGGGCCGTACGCACAACCCTCTATATCACCTTTACGATGGGTTGTCAAGTACTTTCCTTACCAAGCGGAGACATGGCCGCGCAGTCGTGATGGAACAGCGAGTACAGGAGGTCACTAAGCACAGACCTCGGGGGGCCCCCGTGCTGAAGGTCAACTCGACGGAAGTGTTGTTGTCTACCCATACCACCAGGGAAGGGGCCCGTCAGGAAGACCTGGATCCAGTTGCAGAGGGAGGTGTTCAGTCCCAGGGTCCTTAGCTTAGTGATGAGCTTGGAGGGCACTATGGTGTTGAACGCTGAGATGTAGTCAATGAACAGCATTCTCACATACAGTAGGTGTTCCTTTTGTCCAGGTGGGAAAGGGCAGTGTGGAGTGGAATAGAAATTGCGTCATCAGTGGATCTGTTGAGGTGTTGTACAAATTGGAGTGGGTCCAGGGTGTCTGGGATGACGGTGTTGATGTGAGGCATGACCAGCCTTTAAAAGCATTTCATGGGTATAGATGTGAGTGCTACAGGGCAATAGTCATTTAGACAGGTTACCTTGGTGTGTGCTTGGGCACAGGGACTACGGTGGTCTGCAGGAAAAATGTAGGCATTACAGACTGGGTCAGGGAGAGGTTGAACATGTCAGGCTAAATAATAGGATAAATACCAACTATTTTTTACTTCCTTTTATGTTTTCTTACGTCCATCGTCATGCCAATTAAGCCTTGTGATAAGGAACATTTGGCGTGAAGCAATCTTATGGTAGTCTAACTGTAGGTTACCTTTTCACGAGAGCCAAAATATTGTACAATAAATTACAATATTTGTCTTTATGGAGAGGTTTTTTTATTTTTTATTTCTTTACTTTGGCCTTCCCTTGATTGGCTGTTTGAAACAAGATGTGTAGGAAGATCTCTCCTCAATCTCTGTCCATTTCTGTTCTATCTACAACATTATTGTTATCGGTCAAACACAGTAGTTATTGACACAAAACCCAAAATGGAGGCATGGTCAGTTCTACTTGCCTATGAAGTGCTGCTGTTTGTAAAAATGTTGATTGCCATGTCTTTTTTTGTGTGAAAAAAAAATGGCTGAGCGAAAGGCCTTGCTGGCAACCACTGTGCTGCTTCTCACCCTGAAGACACATTGCTGTCTAAGAGTGTGGGGGGGGGGGGGGAGAACGTGACTTCCTGTGTAGCGAACCACAACATACAACTCAAAGAAGTGGAAAACTTACAGAAAAAAAAGTTTGTAGAAAATGTGTTCATGACAAATCTTTAAATGCTTTGTAGTCATTGTGTCATTGTTGTTACTGTGCCTTCTAGCAAACATCCAAATACTACAAAACCCGTACAGTGAATAGGACTGTCCAGCGTATCCTCAGGTGTTTAATTAACAGAGGAAACGGCTGGATATGAGCTTGTCGTCACATGTTAGTAGAACAGGGTTTTCGGGAATATTGAGTGATTCCTTTGACATGATATCTCTGATTGAAATATGGATAATCTTATCTTTCCTACCCTGTGGCTCATCCAAATAGGGAAGGAGGGACAGAGACAGAGAGATAGTGAAGAGGCTGAAGTAGATAGTCTCCAGAGATTCCTCCTCCACTCCTCTTCGATGATGAGTCTGCTTTAATCCACTAGGATGACTGTGACTCATTTCAAAGTAAGATGGAGGAGGAATATTGAATTCCACTCAACTGGGAGATCTGATTTCACTTTTGAATATGAGAGAGAGAGCCCCCCCCCCCCCCCCCCTCATCATTGCCGATGGAAATGCATTAGATATTCTCGGACCATGACCATAAGGGGTGTGGTATTTCGTCGCATCGTACATGCTGGACAATATAGGATTGTGCACTGCGATCCTCCACTGCTGTGGACAAGTACATGCATGCCACCAAGGCCTTGACCTCTTCCCTTCCTTTTGCAGGAGCTTAACAGATGCTCAATAGAAATGTTTTTTTTTTATAGAGAGCTGAACTTTGACTCTCATGTGGTGCAGACACATATTTCAAACTCGATCCTTCAGTGGGTCAGTGGTCCAATAGGCTGTAGGACTTGATGGCTTAAGGACAGAGCAAAGTTGAGTAGGTGTCTTCCCCTGGTCCAGCTTGCGAGCAGGAGAACCTCCACTGCGCTGCGTTTGTGTTTACATTATTCCTCAAGTGTTTCCCCCCATGGAGCTCCATCCAATTCTCCTCAACAAGAGAAAATGGGAGACTAGCATAGAAACGAGTGAGGGCCATGAATAAAGGGGGGAGAAATTGACATGTGGCGTTTTGTGAGGTGAGTGCACAACCTCTCGGCCGGTGATTACCATTCGCTAATGAGCGCCCTGCGTTTGTCTCTGTCTGTTTCTCCTTCTCTTTCCCCCCGCGGTCCCCTTTTCTCTCTGCTATCTTTGTGCAGGCCCGCGGTGGCCACTGGACCATGGGTGTGCCGTTAATGGAGAGGCGCACATAGCAGTAATTAAACCAGCAGGGGGGCTTGTACGCACCCCTGATGCACCCCCTCCTCCAAAACGCCACCCTCCTTCCCCCTTTTCAATCCCCTCCGCCGAATTGATCATTGTGCCGGAGCCAGTTTTGCCCCCAGCAATTTTGTCACATTCTAATGAAGGCTTTCAGGGAGGCAAGGCCTGTGCCCCTACCAGTACTGGGCCAAGTTGGGGCCAATCAGTGTCTCTCACTCACACACAAACCCATTTCCCAATCAGCCTCACGTGTAACCACACACACACTTGCACGCACAAACGCAGACACACTTATTTGTGCAATTGCACAGACACAGACACAACCGTCACCTCCAAATAGACTGGGACCCAGCAATTCTGTCACTTGTTTTCTTTGCCCCTTTTTTTCTACCCCCAACCGCCTCCCCCCGCACCTTCACCCCCCCCAACACACACAAATCTTCCCATTCTCATCACATCCCTGCAGCTGCCTCTATCCTTTCCTAATAAAAAGACTAGGTGTTGAGATATCACTCAGGATTGTTTTGAAGTCCTTTGCATGATGAGCCCTTTTAAATGGACTGTGTAAAATTCAACACGGGATCTTATTTTGTTACATTTTAAGGCTTCACATCGGATACCTGTCAATTATAACTAAATACCAAGAAAAAAAACATAACTCGCTTTTGTAGTTGTGCTTCTAAACTGTATGTGCTAAAATCAAGTGAACTGCACACACCAACCATACTGTAATATTTTGCTACGAAAACATGTTCAGGCAACTTTGTATTGTCAACAGACCACTCAATGGTTGTGAAATATAAAAAGGACATTCAACGACATGGTCTTGTGTAATCTGTAGTAGTGTCAGTAGTGTAATAAATCTATGTTATGATTAGACAAGGCTATCTGAATGGTCTTGGCGGTTCCTAAACCGGAGCGGTACTCAGCAGGCCAACACAACCCATGGGGAACGTCTATCACTGATTTCTCTTACGTTGTGTGTGTGCTGACCAACAGTGGAGAGTCACTATGCAGCTAATATTTTAGGCGAAACCACACTGTACTAAGTCTGCACCTGAAAGTGTGTTTTATGTGAGTGTGTGGGTTTCCTTGGGTTTATTGGTGGTGAAAAGAATGATGTTTCCATAGGCTTCATGTCATTCAAATCAAATCAAATCAAATTGCATTAGTCACATGCACCGAATACAGCAGGTGTAGACCTTACAGTGAAATGCTTACTTACAAGCCCCTAACCAATGCAGTTATTTTTTAAAATACGGATAAGAATAAGAGATCAAATCAAATGTATCTATATAGCCCTTCATACATCAGCTGATATCTCAAAGTGCTGTACAGAAACCCAGCCTAAAACCCCAAACAGCAAGCAATGTAGGTGTAGAAGCACGGTGGCTAGGAAAAACTCCCTAGAAAGGCCAAAACCTAGGAAGAAACCTAGAGAGGAACCAGGCTATGAGGGGTGGCCAGTGCTCTTCTGGCTGTGCCTGGTGGAGATAACAGAATATGGCCAAGATGTTCAAATGTTCATAAATGGTCAAATAATAATAATCACAGTAGTCGAGGGTGCAACAGGTCAGCACCTCAGGAGTAAATGTCAGTTGGCTTTTCATAGCCGATCAAGAGATAAAAGTAACAAGTAATTAAAGAGCAGCAGTAAAATAACAATAGCGAGACTATATACAGGGGGGTACCGATACAGAGTCAATATGCGGGGGCACAGGTCAGTTGAGGTAGTATGTACATGTAGGTAGAGTTATTAAAGTGACTATGTATAGATGACAACAGAGAGTAGCAGCGGTATAAAGAGGGGGTTGGGGTACTGCAAATAGTCTAGGTAGCCATTTGACTAGATGTTCAGGAGTCTTATGGCTTGAGAGTAGAAGCTGTTTTGAAGCCTCTTGGACCTAGACTTGGTGCTCTGGTTCCGCTTGCCGTGCGGGAGCAGAGAGAACAGTCTATGACTAGGGTGGCTGGAGTCTTTGACAATTTTTAGGGCCTTCCTCTGACACCTGGTGTAGAGGACCTGGATGGCGGGAAGCTTGGCCCCAGTGATGTACTGGGCCATACGCACTACCCTCTGTAGGGCCAAGCGGTCAGAGGCCGAGCAGTTGCCATACCAGGCAATGATGCAACCCGTCAGAATGCTCTCGATGGTGCAGCCGTAGAACCTTTTGAGGATCTGAGGACCCATAACACATTTTTTCAGTCTCCTGAGGGGGAATAGGTTTTGTCGTGCTCTCTTCACGACTGTCTTGGTGTGCAGATATTTATCAACTTGATGAGCTCCTGTACACAGTAATTTGGTCAGTATTTTTTATTTAGAATTATCAAGGTTTTGTTTGCTTAACACTGGCTTTTTTTGTTGTTGCTGTTCTTGATTTGCCATATTTACCACACTTGCTTTCGAGTAAGGTGCCAGGAAGCGAAAGGTTACAGGAAATGCCATGGATAGTAGCGACCAACAGTGTTCTCCCTCTCTACAGGGTACCCCCTCTTCCTCTACACACTGAGCGGAGGCTAAAGTTGTTTTTGGTTTGGCATTCGTTCTGTATATAATTAAAATAACCTCAGTCATTGAGGTGTTTGTATGGCATTAGATGCCTCTCTAGACCACATTTTGCATTGTTTCCTGCCCTGCTCGACTCACCCCTTATCTCTCAGACCCCTTGAGTATGGCGTTTTACATTTCTGTTTGTAAAACTGTCAACACTTCCACTGGCTGTACTAATGTGTGATTTAGCGCCGACAGAGAGGAGGGCTAGAGAGTGAGAGAGAGACAACTGCATGAGATCTTGCACATTCTGAAAGTGGTATGTTTTTTTCTATCCCCAAGAAGATGCCTTGTTATGTACTGTGTATTGTGTTCACCCCCCCCCCCCCCCAAGCCAAAGCATTCTGTTGTCTTTCTCTCTTAGCTTCTTTTGTTTTGATCTATAATTAAATATTATATTCAAAGCATTGATATTTTAAATAGGTAAAACACAAGCGTTATGTTTTTAACAGTATAAATAAGTGTATAGTTACAATCATTTTGATGACTGCTAAATCATTGATACAAAATGCAGAACATTGATTTATAAAGAACTGTTTTTGACATCTCAATGCACCGCTCCATAATACGCACTGAAAATGTAGCTACAGTATTTAACAGAAGCATGTTATTTCCAACCACCGTACTGGGATTTTAATCAGATGTATGAAAAAATTCCCACAGGTTCAGAAAATAATTGGATTAGTGTGGGGGGGCTGCTGAATTGTATGTTAAATTTACACCTGTCACACTGTTCTCAAATCAGCCGTCAGCCATCAAGGTTAACAGTTACTTGAGGGCAGTGACAGCATCCTCAGGACTGGTAAAACAGCAGCAGTGAATTTCAACACTGTGTCTGACTGTTAATTACACCTTCATGGGCATCCCCATGCACTTACACAACAGAAACACACACACACACACACACACACACACACACACACACACACACACACACACACACACACACACACACACACACACACACACACACACACACACACACACACACACACACACACACACACACACACACTCGACACCAAACACCAAACACACACCATATTGTGAATACCACAATAACAAATATCCCGCTTGCTCTCCCCTATAGTCTGTTCCACAGCAGAAAATACATTTCACACTTAAATCACTGGAATACTGTAGCCTACTTACATCTACATATTTTTTTTTTTTTTTTTTTACCCTGTTTGCTTTAATTTACACCTCTGTTTTGCAGCTGTGATAGGGGAATACAGCGCCTCTCCCTTCAGAGTGAACAGTGGCAGAAGAGGTACGTTAGCTCATTATAAAGGCCACGGTAATAATCTGTCTATCGGAGGCCCTCGGTTGGAAGCTCTGCTTCCCTCCAAAGCACTGGGCTCCCCTGTCAATAACATGACAGTCACTTCATTATGGCTTCACAAGTCAGTCATTTAAAATCTATTGGCCCCATCAGAGAATGCTAGGAAAAGGGTCAGAGGCCGCAATACATCATTCAAATACGTGTCTAGTGTGTTGCATCTTGTGTTTGTTGAAAGTATTGTGTTCAGATATAGTGGTTGAACTGACAGACGAGTGTACAGGAATACACAAACACGTTCGTCAGATACGAGTAGACACATGGAAGCGTTGCTGTGCTGTTGCTTGGATGTTCACTCAATGTTCAATCTCTTAGGAACATCTTGCACTCGTAGTAATGGGTGCAAAAAGAGAAGTGAGATTATCATTTGAGGGCAAGTGAAAAGCGGAACTGCAATCTGTCTGAAAAACATTTAGCACATGCTCTTATCCAGAGCAACTTATGGTAGTGAGTACAAACATTTTCATATTAGGCCTCCCATGGGAATTGAACCCACGACACTGATGTTGCAAACACCATGCTCTACCAACTGAGCTTACACGGGACACTTAATCCATAGTCGTCGGATACATTTGTACATTATTTAAGAAAATATTGATTTGATATTTTGGGGGGAATATTTAAGGCTCTTTAATGCTCAAGTGTCCTCAGACTAAGGAAGAGGAGCAACACCTGTGAGTGTCTGAGGAATGCATGTGGACGTGTTGCATGTGGCTGTAGTGGCTTTGCAGTCTATTACAGTTTAAGTGCTGAATAGGAGTTCAGTAGAAAAACACATTGACTGTTTGTGAAGCTGTAAAAGAAAATGATCTCACGCCGATGTACGCAAAAGGGACCAAAATCCATAAAAGCAATACTAACGTGCGGGCAAGGAGAGATATCAACAGCAGTACAAACAGATTTCCTCCCCTCTTCCCATACAAATGGTATCAGAGCCTGCTGCTTGTACCAGTGGTGCAGCAAAAAAACTAGTTTCCATATGACGGATAACGCAATTAATGCGTTTAACACCCTCCTGCTCTTCCTGACCAAGTACCCCTCATCACAGAAAACAAGTGGAAACAAGACCTACCCCTGTGGAGTGCCAAAGTTCTCCTCACAACAACACAAGACACCGGCAATGAGCTTGTGTGAAACCCTTTTCACTTGTAATGATTACATACCCTTCATTAAAACTGCAACTAACCCTGTTAAACTGGAATAGACTCGCTACGGGTAATCGTGAAAACACTTTTAATCAATGCACAACAACAGCAGAGACCTCGCTAGAACACATTCTCTCCAAATAAAGAGGGCTGTTTTAAAAACACACCCGGCAACAGTAAAGACCCTGATAAGACTTGTCACACTTCTCCTCATCGTGGCGAAACCTGCTTGTGAATCTTTCCTGACAGCTCCTAAGACCTTGTTAGTGAGAATCACCTCCTAATGATTCAACCTGGTTTGGAGACAAGACACACACGTAGACGCGTATACACACACACACACACACACACATGCACACAGGCATATGCACAGTCAATTGTATTACTGAATTTCACATGCTTTGTAATACAGAATTATCAAGCTGTATTATCATACAGCTCAATCATTAGTTGTTTATAAACCCAATGTCAGTTCTGACCAAGTCTGACCAGCTCATGGATGAAGCTGCAAAAATTGTCACAATCATGTTATAATTGATGCAGACTGCATATTGGATTTCCTTTCCTTTGAACTACTTTATTGCAACGAAGAGAACTGTTTACCAAATGATTGTAACGTATCTATACCTCATTTTAATATCTTATTTTTTGGTGAGGACTTTTTTAAATAGAAATGTGTTGATTGATCATTTAAAAAAATATATACAATGTTGAAACCTGAATAACTAGATGTACAGAAAATAACAGGAATGAAAATGTTTTATTTTAAAATCAAATAAACACGATTATTAACAGCAATGATGGGAGGTTGTATTTTTTTAGAGAAAATGAGACGTTCACAGTAAAGCTAATTACGTAGTTATTCTTCTAGAATTCACACCCCACGAAGCCTTTCAAAAAACGATTTGCCACATTCGTACTATGCATTCCCTAAAGCTGACACACACACACACACACACACACACACACACACACACACACACACACACACACACACACACACACACACACACACACACACACACACACACACACACACACACACTCACACACACACACACACACACACACACACACACATCCAGATTGACACACGTTGTGTCGGCTCATTATTTTGAGCAGTGCCACATCTCAGGGAACACATTGTGCCTCTGTACCACATCTAGTTGAAATGAAATGCAAATGACTACAATGTACTTTAAATTACTGCAACACACTCTATTAGCTAACGACTGCTGCTACTGTTACATTGATTTCATCAACATGTCAATGGACATTTCAAAAGAGATCCAATCCTTCCATTTCCCATGAACCTGATCATCTATTGGCTAAGATTGATTTTGTGACTATGACTTTAGCCTTTCTCTGATGCAGCAGTAGGAGTATTTTGGAGATGGTGTGGAACATTAGTAAGTGTCTGAACTTTGCCTGGCCTAGTGATCTGGGGGTTGATGGGGTCTGAGTCAGCACGGTTACACCAGAGCTGTGGATACGATGGCTCTGACAGGTATGACTCACTACCGGTGACCAGGCACAGTATCTCAAGGCACGCACACATGCGCACGAAGCATGCATGCTCACGCACAGACATGCACGCTCAGACACACGCACGGACACCTGCACGCACGCACACACACAAACACAAATGTGCACTAACAAATGAACAAGTCTATTGGTCACTTGGTTTCACAGGGTCTATGGTCTATGCTAGCAGCCAAAACTGTAGGTTGATTAGGAATCAGGACCAGTCTACAAACAATGTTTAGCATTGTATCCCATATTTTGGTATGCACATGACCTGGGCCCGGTTCCCCGATAGCGATGGAACTTTCGCTAAGTGCTTTGTTGAGGCATGTGTCGATACTGATAGGATCGAAAGAAAGGAAGCACTGCTCCTGGATCAGCATTCTCCCTTTCCAATCTTACCTTAATATTATAATTATTCCACAATACTGACAACGGATCATCTCCTAGAGAGATATTATCACCTATGGCTACAAACAATGAAGCGGCATATTCTAATGCTTACCCTATAATAATACACTAATTCAAGATTTGGCACATCATGAAATAGGCTATATAGAGGCAAAAAGTTTGGACAGTCGTGTACAAATTGAATGAACAATTAACAACAAATTGAATTTCAATATCGTTCAAATATATAGGTCTACGTAGCCTATACTGTATTTATCTTTTAATACAGAGATCTCAGGGTTCATTTGAAGCGTCTTTATGTCCTTATCGTCACTGTTAAATTCTTTCTGAAGTTGTCCGTGGTCACAGAAAGACAGCGGAGATCTTCTGTGTGTAAAGTGATGCGGTGGGGCAAGAAAGCAAAGTTACAGACGCACAAATATCATACCCCCCTGTTATTGTAATGGTGAGAGGTTAGCATGTCGTGGGGGTATGATAACTTTCTCACTCATCATTATTAACGATTTATTCAGGACTATGGGTAATCGTGGTAGCATCCACATTAATGTAGAAGTGTTTAGAAACATATTGTATTCTTAGGTACAATAAAAGTGACTCCAAAATGACACAATACATGATTTACCATTAATTTCTATTGGGCACAAAATGATCTAAAATGCAACCAAAACAAACAGCAAATGCATCCAGCAAATTTGCCGAGGCACAAGCTTGATGAAATCATTGCATGCTAGGAATATGGTACCAAGTACAAAACTTTTGACTACTTTAATACACATACGTGAATTGTTCCCAATACAAAGGGGTCCCCTAAAATGAAGGGACCATATAAAATAAGTGCTGTAATTCCTAAACGGTTCACCCGATATGGATGAAAATACCCTCATTAATTAATGCTCAGAATCTGCACTTTAACCTCATAGTATCATTTCCAATCCGAAGTGCTGTACAGAGCCAAAACACCAACATAATTGTTACTATTCCCAATACTTTTGGAGCTTACTGTAAGTATTCACTCCCCTTTTGCTATGACACTCCAAATTGAGCTCAGGTGCATCCAATTTCCTTTGATCATCCTTGACAAGTCACAAGAACTTGATTGGAGTCCAACGGTGGCCAATTCAATTGTTTGGACATGATTTAGAAATAAACACACCTGTCTATATAAGGTCCCACAGTTGACAGTGCATGTCAAAGCAGAAACTATGCGATGAAGTCCAATAGTCCGTAGATCTCCAAGATAGAATTGTGATGAGACATACAGTACAAACAAACCTACTCATTCAAGGGTTTTTCTTGATTTTTTACTATTTTATACATTGTAGAATAATAGTGAAGATGTCAAAATGATGAAATAACACATGTAGTAAGCAAAAAAGTGTTCAAAAAAGTATTAAACAAATCTTATTATATTTTATAGTTGAGATTCTTCAAAGTGGCCACCCTTTGCCTTGATGACAGCTTTGCACACTCTTGGCATTCTCTCAACCAGCTTCACCTGCAATGCTTTTTCAGCAGTCTTGAAGGAGCTCCCACATATGCTGAGCAATTGTTGGCTGCTTTTCTTTCACTCTGTGGTCTGACTTATTCCAAACCATCTCAAATTGTGGAGGCCAGGTCATCTGATGCAGCACTCCATCACTATCCTTCATGGTAAAATAGCCTTTACACTGCCAGGAGGTGTGTTGGGTCATTGTCCTGTTGAAAAACAAATGATAGTCCCACTAAGCCCAAACCAGATGGGATGCTATATCGCTGCAGAATACTGTGGTAGCCATGCTGGTTAAGTGTGCCTTGAATTCTAAATAAATCACAAACAATGTCACCAGCAAACCACCCACACACCATAACACCTCCTCCTCCATGCTTTACGAAGGGAAAAACACATGCGTAGATCATCCATTCACCTACATCGCGTCTCACAAAGACACGACAGTTGGAACCAAAAATCTCCAATTTGGACTCCAGACCAAAGGACAAATTTCCACCTGTCTAATTTCCATTGCTCATGTTTCTTGGCCTAAGTAAGTCTCTTCTTATTATTGGTGTCCTTTAGTAGTGGTTTCTTTGCAGCAATTCGAACAAAGAAGGCTTGATTCACACAGTCTCCTCTGAACAGTTGATGTTGAGATGTGTCTGTTACTTGAACTCTGTGAAGCATTTATTTGGGCTGCAATCTGATGTGCAGTTAACTCTAATGAACTTATTCTCTGCAGCAGAGGTCACTCTGTTTCTTCCTTTCCTTTGGCGGTCCTCATGAGAGCCAGTTTTATCATAGCGCCTGGTGGTTTTTGGAACTGCACTTGAAGAAACTTTCATGAAATGTTCCAGATTGACCGACCTTCATGTCTTAAAGTAATGATGGACTGTTGTTTCTCTTTGTTTATTATGTTTATTATGTTCTTGCCATAATATGAACTTGGTCTTTTACCAAATAGGGCTGTTTATCTTCTGTATGCCACCCCTACCTTGTCACAACACAATTGATTGGCTCAAAAGCATGTAGTGTTCCCTGTGCACACAACCCATGTGGAATTTGGGTCTCCGGCAGCGTTTGGAACTGCCGATCTGCGGTCAAGATTGTCAAGTTCATCTCAGCCTCAGCTGCCCTTCAGTCCCTTGACTTTTTGGCCCTGATGGAGAACTGGATCAACACAGAAAACAATGTTATTCTAGCTGCTCTCTTAATCTGATTATGTTTAGTGTCATAATCCAAGAGCATCCGGTCATCGCAGTGGTGGCACAGGGCTACTAATTTCTCCTAACTGGAGATTTTCTCTTTTCTCCCTCTCACCTGTCCTTCTCCTCCTCATTTGAAGTCCACTGTCACTTGTCCACTCAAGTTTAACATTGTTGTCATCTATCGCCCACCAGGTGCCCTTGGAGAGTTCCTCAATGAGCATGACACCTTGATAATATAATTTCCTGACGATTGTGCATCGCTCTTCGTACTTGGTGACTTCAACCTCGCGACGAGGCCTCTGATGAATTTATTTCCGACTCTCTTTCCCCTCCTTGCGTCTTTTGACCTCCCCTTTTCCCAATTCCCATCAAGACAGACCTCAGCTTTACTAGAGGCTGTTCACCTACTAATATCAATGCAACCCCCCTCCAGGTCTCTGATCACTACTTTGTTTAGTTTTCTGTCTCCCTTTCCTCAAACCCTAGCCACTCAGCCTGTACCCAGATGGTCATGCACAATCGCAATCTTCTCTCTCTCTCTCCAATTACTCTGTCCTCTTCTATCCTATCATCTCTCCCTTCTGCTAAATCCTTCTCCTTCCTGTCTCCTCTTCAACAATTCTGCCTCTTCAACCCTGCTCTCCTCCCTTCCCTCATCCTATGACTCGCACTGTCCCCTTTCCTCCTGGCCGGCTCGTCCCTCCCCTCCTGCTCCGTGACTCGTTGAGAGCTTACAAAACAAGGCTGTGGGCAGCTAAGCAAAAACGGAGGAAAACTAAACTTCTGGAGGACCTATCATCCTTTAGCTCCCTCCTCCCTACCTTCTCCTCCTCTGTATCTGCTGCTAAAGCTTCTTTCTATCGCTCTAAATGTCAAACTTCTTTCTCTAACCCTAAGAAACATTAACATTAGACCATTTTTTAATTTAGCAGACACTCCTATCCAGAGCGACTTACAATAGTGAGTGCATACCTTTTATTATTGCACTGGTCCTTCATGGGAAACGAACCCACAACCCTTCAAAATGGCCCGAGATGCTCCCCTCCTCAAGAAACCAAAACTCGACTCATCTGACATGAGTCGAGTTTTCTTCCCAAAACACTTTAGCGTGCTGTCTCTGATCAACTCTCATTATCTCTCTCAGAATGATCTTCTTGACCCTAACCAGTCGACTCATCTGACATGAGTCGAGTTTTCTTCCCAAAACACTTTAGCGTGCTGTCTCTGATCAACTCTCATTATCTCTCTCAGTACGATCTTCTTGACCCTAACCAGGTCGTGACGGGTCACTCTACTGAGACTGCTCTTCTCTTTGTCACAGAGGCTCTCAAAGGTGACTCTTACTCTTCTGTTCTCATCCTCCTAGATCTATCCCCTGCTTTCGACACCGTAACCCATCCGATCCTTCTCCCCACCCTCTCAGGGCTGGGCGTCTCAGGCTCTGCACATTCTTGGATTGCCTCCTACCGGGCAGGGCGCACCTACCAGGTGACGTGGAGAGGGTCTGTGTCTGCACCACGTACTCTCAATACTGTTGTCCCCCAGGGCTTGGTTCTAGGGCCTCTACTCTTCTCTCTATACACCACGTCACTCGGGCCTGTCACATCCTCACATAATCTCTCCTATCATTGCTATGAGGATGATACTGAACTACTTTTCTCCTTCCCCCCCTTCTGACACCCAGGTGGCGACACACATCTCTGTGTGCCTGGCAGATATCAGCTTGGATGTCGGACCACCACCTCAAGCTCAACTTCTCCATCACGGTTGACAACTTTAGTGTCACCCTCCCAGAGCACAAATAACCTTGGTGTGACCCTGGACAACACCCTGTCATTCTCTGCAAACATCAAAGCAGTGACTCGCTCCTGCAGGTTCATGCTCTACAACATTCGAGGAGTATGACCCTACCGCACACAGGAAGCAGCACAGGTCCTAATCCAGGAACTTGTCATCTTCCATCTGGACCACTGCAACTCTCTGCCCGCCTGGTTTTCAACCTTCCCAAGTACTGCCATGTCATCCCGCTCCTCCGCACACTCCACTGGCTTCCAGTTGAAGCTCACATCCACTACAATACAATGGTGCTTGCCTACAGAGAAGCAAGAGGAACTGCCTCTCCCTACCTTCTGCCCCCTCCCCCCCTGTGATATGTGTTTGTCCCACCTAGCTATCTTAAGATGAATGCACTAACTGTAAGTTGCTCTGGATAAGAGTGTCTGCTAAATTACTAAAATTGTAAAAATATATCATCTCATGAGGGCGCACAGCCACAAAGTCGTCCAATCGGATTTTAAACCTAACCCTAACCGTAACTTTAACCCTAACCTGTGCCACACTGCTAACACCAACGCCCAACCTTAAATGAAGACCAAATAGCACATTTTCGATTTCATGTATTTTTACGATACATCTAGTGGAAATCGCTCAGCTCTGCCTCCAGGGCAAGATTCATGACAATAAACATCAACCTGCGAGAAATGTGGGCCCGAAGGTACTACTCCATAATCAGGCTTGGCCGTTGTTTATCAGCCAGCCTGCCAGGCAGCGTAGTGTTAGCGTACACGTGAGACGTGCTGCTGTTAACCACAGCAGCTTAAGAGGTCTGCCCTCCACCCGGGCTCCACGGTTTCACGGCTGGGGCCTCACCACCTTGCGCTCTGTCAGGTGTCAGTGGGGTGGTAGTGGTACAGTAGAGCTAGGGACTGACAGTCAGACGCCCAACGCTGCTACAACCTTTATCTCTGAAGAACATTTCCACAGATTCTGTGTATGTTCTAATATAAAATGGATGCCAGGGAATGAGACACAGAGGGTTATCTGGATTTTTTTCACATGCCTGTTCACTCAACATTTGTACATCTTTACAGAATATTGTGTTAATACTAAAGCACTTAGGTACAGATTATTGAAACCCATTGCCCTACATTTTAATAGCCTTCTGATGACTGATTGCATGTTCCATGCCTTTTGTGTACTTCTTATATGGTCACGATACTCACAACACTCTTTGGCAAAAGTCCCACACCTTGCATCTGTCATTCTTCATGGCTTTTAAGGCAAACTTGACAGAAGTGTGGCAGACATTGAGATGAGGACAGCCTGGCTACAGCCAAGGCTCTGTGTGTTGAGTTGGCACTCTCTCTAGTGGAGGGATGAGAACAACCACATGGCTTGTGCATCAACCTTGGCTCCACTGTGTCCTGTCTTAACTATCTTTGCCAGGTCCCTTTCATAAAAGAGGTTTCTAACCTCAAGTGTCTTTTCCTGGTTAAAAATAAATAAGCAATACTTTAAATTATGTCCATTAGTATACTGTATAAAGGAAATCCTTACAAACAAAGACATTGTAATAGTATTATACAAGACAACAAAGCATTGTTGTAGGAGCCATTTTGGTCTATTTATGTGGTTGTTGTGATTTTATTTGTCCCCCAGTTTTCCTATCAAAAAATAAATATTTTGTTCTTGGACTGTAAAATTACCAGGAAATGAGTTCAAAGTGATTTTAATTGAGGAAATCTGTTCCAACACATAAATAAAGGCATACTGTATGTGATCGTAGCCTTTGACCATGACTCTCAATTCCGTTCCATTGCACAAGAGTCATTGAACAAAGGCGTCTTCTGTACAGGGTTTTGTTAAGATCCTTGATGATCAATCTGAACATGAACAGGCGTCGCTTGCGGGACGCCATTGGAAGCATAAGGATCTTATCTTTCATATCAGTGAGAAATGATTTTCAAAAAAACAAAAGGTTCAATTGATACATCTTGTTAGGGTTAGTGTTCCCACAAGGCCTTATCTCCATGTTACAGTACTTGTTTACGGAAAACAGGCGAAAGACAAGAGGCGACCACCTGTGCTAATTTGCTATCTAGCATGCGCCGAACACATGTGTATAAGCGTAACTCGGGAAGTGTAGCGGAAATGTAGTTTAATCGAATGGAGGCAAAGCTGTGTGGATCTATGCAAATCTGCTAAAGTCGGTATCTTTTTTATTTGAAGGATTATTTCTCGCTGATGAAAGATGAGGGCCGTATGTTTCGAAAGCCGTTATCGCAAGCAATGATTAAGAGACGTTTCTAAACGTTAAAACACAGCGTTGGGACTGTAGTTCACTTGAGACAGAGGTGGGCGAAGCTAACGGCTGAGAACTGTAGGGAGAAGGCAGAATGCTGCCGAGAGTTTTCAGGAGTTAATGTGATTGTATCCCAATGTAATCAAGGTTTGAAATTATTCCCGTTTTTCTCAAATACTAAATCTGTTTGGGATTCTTGTGGTCAATTTGCAGTGTACACATGATTTATAGCTGTTCCTGTCCCCTGACCATCCGTGCAAGGAAAAATCGGCCCACGGCTGAATGTAATTGGGGACCCCTAGCCCAAGCCGGAGCATTTGAAATTGGGGGCGGCAACCCCCGATGTCTAGAAAGACTAAGTGGCTATCGGGATCTTGTGACTCGGTTAGCCAGTACAATTATTATTGAAACTGATTTGTTGTATACTCTATAAGCCTTCAGTAGATTGACATGTATGATGTGAACATTATGCATGTTCCGCATAAAACGCAGGCCTACTGGAAACCCACAGTGAGGGGTCTATGTTTCCGAAGTATAGGCCCTGTTTGAAAAACATTTGAAAGGCATTCTTCTTTCATCCCTTCCTTGAAGTAATTACTGATCTTACATGATCGGAAAGGTGAAAGCGAGGGCTCTTTCACATTACTTTCACCTATCCAGTCATTTATAATCAGCGACTACTTTCAAGAACTTCAGGGCCAAAGCCTGTGTTCTATAAGGGGCCGAGCTTGCATTAGAAGGGTGCAAGTGCCCTCTAGTGGCTTACATTCAAGGCCTTACTGTCTGTCAAACAGTGTCCTCTTACCAAAGACTGGATAATGGCCTGATTGTAGGGCCTTGGTCACTCAATTGTTAATTGGATTCATTTTCAACATGGAGTCCCTCAGCGGCCCCTGATGACTCTGACAGGCCCAGTTGGAGGCCAACTGTCTGATACGTGTCTGCTAAGACCAGATCAGAGCTCTATGGGCTAAAGCAGTAGAGTACTGCATAGCATGTCTTTGGGCATACAGTGAAGTTGTTACTATAACCATGCAAACAAGTACAAACATGTTCAACTTACTGCACATATGTCATGATGAAAAATACCCTTTGAGAAGACTAACCCAGTCGTAAATGGAGAGTGCATTATGTCGGTGTTTCATTTGCTAGCATAATTAGATCATTATCTTAAAAATAGCGGGTATGTTGTGAGTCAGAAAACTCGACACTCAGCTTCTTAGGCCTACCCTCTGCTGACAAAATCATTGTTTTCCCATTGTCTGTCATTTATTCAAACCACATGGAGATGCTGGACGGAAGGGGGAATGCTGGACGCTCAGCCGCGTGGATCTGCCAACCGCCTGCATCCTTAGGCACTCCCTGGCACCTCAGCCCTTGGCCGCTCCTGAAAGAAAACAATTACCAATGGGGCGGAACAACAATGCCCAGAAAACATCTGTCTGCACCGGATGGATAGGGGGGTGACATGTCCATGTCCTGCTGGATTAAACCAAGCCCAGCCCGATGGGCCTGCGTACAGTTACTTACAGCAGACAGCCACAGAGCTCCAATTCCACACAGAGCCTGTCTCCTTGGCGATGGCTGCCGTTAACACAGACGAAGGCCCCCGGAGCAGTTGTTCGTTTGGGTGGGTGCCATTCTGTTTGGATGATGCATCAGTATGAATGGCCCCTGAGTAGATGTAGGCATGGGCTGTGTCCTAAATGGCTCCCAAATGTTTGTCGAAAGTAGTGCACGATATTGGGTACAGGGTGCCATGTCTATGGGCTTTCATCAAAAGCAGTGCACTATATAGGGAGTAGGCTGTCATTCGGGATGCATCCATGGACAACTCCCATGTGACTCCTCAGACGTAGTCTGTGTGAACAGACGAGAGAGTCTTGGTCTGAGCCCCCCTCCCCCCTCCCCCCCAACAGCTCATCCCATGGTGAGAGCACATAATTAAAATGTTTTCAGACATTTACTACCCTCCTTGGAGATCTTTCTCCACTCTCGATCGTCTCCGTGCAAAGCAAGTACTTTTCCCAGCTAATTAAATGGATTTAATACCAATAATAAAAGTATGTTGTTGCAACAGCATGTGCGGATATTGCTAAATTATTTTAATTCATGCCAGCTCTCAAAAGACCAGCTCTGGGCAATTAGCAATGCTTACTGTAAGCAGAAAACAAATTACAATTGGGGAAATTACTTTATGAAGGTTTGTCGTTGCTTTACTTTTGGAGTCCATTATAAAAGTGTGTGTTGCCACCTTGTGGTTATAGTTTGCACCTTACACAAATATAAAACATTTCGGTAGCTGTTATTACAGAACAGAAAAAAAGTAATAACATATTAGAATGGTAACAGGTTATACTCTCATGTATTTTCAATTATCACACATTCTATTCAAGGTGATTGCATTCATTTATATTGATAAAAAGCTAAATATAATTTCTGAACCCAACAATTTGAAGAAGTTGAAACTTTGTGTTTGAAGACCCATTGCTGTCAACAATGTGGTCTTGGTGAGTTTACAATACTGTTATAATAATCGGAGCACAATGCTGAAGTAGGCCTAGATCATACTGTACGTGTTGCTGTAAGACTGAACTGTGAATTCCTTGACTGTGACTTTAGTGACAACATTTGACGCACCAAAAAGTAGCACCACAACGCTATGAATCCCATTCTTCCATCCTCTTTCCTTGACAGTTACTCTTGATTTTTTTTTTCGGAAGAGCTCGATCGGTTCGATCGAGGCGGAGGAGGATTTGCGACAGCGCGCGAGGACACGCCTTCTCATTAAACCGGCAGTTTGTGCGGCTCCACCTTGCCGTCACTGCCGTGTCGTCAGTAGCGAAACGAACCGCACCGCTGCCTCTTCTACAGTAGTTGTTATACTCCCCTCTACTTAATTAACCTTGTACGTATTATTTTGTCCCCGACGGTTGTGGTGTTCTGCGTCAAAAAAAGCAACAGAGATGTAAAAGCAAGTTACACTACCGCATCTTCCTCGTCATTTGATATGCAGCTACTGACATAACCAGGAGCGCTGGTGACAGGTATTTCGGTGTTCTAGCGACTTGTGTCTATTACGTTAGCTAGCTACGTTCAACACATTTAGCTGTTGGAACATTGTATCCTCACTAGGCTACTAGTCTGGGTACAGTCTAGGTACAGGCACAACATACTGATATTGTGTCAACGCGTAGGAAGAGAGTTAGGCTAAATGTGCATTTTCGTTATTATCCTTTAGTCTACTCCGACTGACCTAAAGCTGTCAAGTAGATCCTCGAATAACCTTCCTCGAATAGAGAATAAACCCGGGAAGAAACACGATAGGTTACCTTGTGTTTGCTTGATGCTGTTTAATGCAATTCACCTACTTTCCCATAGGGAATCATCTAAGCAAACTGCTTTTTTAATCTTTAACGTCAATTATATAAACTCGTAAAGTTTTTTTTTCTTCTTCATTTTCACATGTTGTAGTTTAGGGTTCTCTGGTTGAATTGTATCCTTTAGATTGGAAACATTTTCATTTAGAATTTTTAGGTGAACCACATTACAATGATTGTGAGATACAAAGACGATGTAATAATATATTTTTTGGTATATATTTTTTTCCTTCAGGATTTTGGAAATTCTCTGGTGACCCCGTTTTCATATCAGGCTACTCTGCATGGGGTCGCTTTCCCTAGTTTGGGAACCGCTGGGCTACATTGTAATACATACCTATCTGTAGGCCTACAGTGCTGAAGAATGAAAATAAAAATAATGAATCTACAAAATCATTTTTTAATAGGACGACAGTTAAATCCAATATGTCCAGTATATATTGCCCTCCATATATATATTTTTTGTATATATATATATACCCTCTATGGCCTTATGGAAATGTATGAATGCATTTCTGTGCACAGAGCTAATGCTATGGTACTTTTTGGAGAGGCCAAAGATTCACAGCGCCGTCGTGAGGTGTCTTTCATAAAAATTTGGTCACTCATCAAAACTGAGCTGATTTATACTGAAGAAAAATATGAAGGCAACATGTAAACTGTTGGTCCCATGTGTCAAAATCACAGACATTTTACTTATGCACAAATAGCTTATTTCTCTCAAATTTTGTACACAAATTGGTTTACATCCCTGTAGTGTGAGCACTTCTCCTTTGTCAAGATAATCTATCCACCTGACGGGTGTGACATTAAGAAGCTGATTAAATAATATCGGCTTTATAAATACATTTGATTTATTGATTACACAGATGCACCTTTTGCTGGGGACAGGTGCATGGGACAATAGAAGGCCACTCTAAAATGTGCAGTTGTGTCACACAACACAATGCCAAAGGTGTCTCAAGTTGAGGGAGCGTACAATTGGCATGCTGACTGCAGGAATGTCAACCATAGCTGTTGCCAGAGAATTGAATGTTCATTTATCTACCATAAGCCGCCTCAACCTCGTTTTAGAGATTTTGGCATTATGGCCAACCGGCCTCACAACCGCAGACCACATGTAACCACACTAGCCCAGGACCTCCACATCCGGCTTCTTCACCTGCGGGATCCGTCTGAGACCACAACCGAAGAATTTCTGCACAAGCGGTCAGAAACCTTCTCCGGGAAGCTCATCTGCGTGCTCGTGGTCATGCTGTTGACGCCAAATCCTGACTGCCATCAGCATGACGCAACAGGAACCGGCATTCATTGGAACAGGTGACGGTTTTCCACTCCTCAATTATCCAGTGTTGGTGATCGCGTGCCCACTGGAGCCGCTTCTTCTTGTTTTTAGCTGGTAGGAGTGGAATCTGTTGTGGTGGTCTGCTGCAATAGCCCATCTGTAACCAGGACTGACGAGTTGTGCGTTCTGAGATGCCGTTCTGCACACCACTGTTGTACTGCGCCATTATTTGCCTGCTTGTGGCCCCCCTTTTAGCTTGCATGATTCTTGCCATTCTCCTTGGACCTCTCATCAACAAGCTGCTTTTGCTTACAGGACTACCACTGGCTGGAAGTTTTTTGTCTGTCACACTATTCTTGTTAAACCCTAGCCATTGTCGTGCATGAAAGCCCAGTAGGCTGGCTGTTTCTGTGATACTGGACCTGTTGTGCCTGGCACCGACAATCATACGACGCTCAAAGACACTTAGGTCACTCGTTTTAAAATTCTAAGATTCCATCGAACAGTAACAATGCCTCGACATATGTCTACCTGCTTTATATAGCAAGCCACGGCACGTGACTCACTGTCTGTAGAAGCAAACCATTTTTGTGAACTGGGTGATGTACCTAATAAATTGTATATTACAGTACAAGTCAAGTTTGGACACACCTACTCATTCCAGGATTTTTCTTTATATTTACTATTTTCTACATTGTAGAATAAAATCTCAACTATAAAATATATTTTGATTTGTTTAACACTTTTTTGTTTGCTACATGATTCCATATGTGTTATTTCAATGTTTTGATGTCTTCACTATTATACTGCAATGTAGAGAAATGGTCAAAATAAGAAAAATCCTTGAATGAGTAGATATGTCCAAAGCTTTGACTGGTACTGTATTTGCACATCCGCTTGCATGTGTGTGAATGTGTGTTTCCTATTTCTCTTCCCTTACTCGCTCTTTGGTTCTCTCTTTCCCCCTCCTCTCTTCTCGCTCCATGGAATGGCAGTGCAGGGGAAGATGGACATCCAGAGTGGCATACAGATGGCAATGGAGACTCTCCCCTCCTCCCCCCAACAGTTGGATACCCATCAGCAGAGCGAGCCAGAGGACGGCCAGACAGAGGGGAGTGCCAGGCCTACCGCTGACAATCAGAGCATGGACACCCAGCCAGCTGCTGGCCACCAAGACAACAAAGTGAGTCTCTATCCTTCTTCCTTCTACATCGCCTGTGTGTGTGCCTGTGTATTTATGTTGGGGTGGGGGGATCAATAATGAGCCTGCCTCCAATGCACTGTTTCTGTTTGCAGGGAAGGCTTCTTCTAATGCTACATTTTAAAAAAGGGTTCCAAAAGAGAGATTTGGCTATCCCCATAGGATAACCCTTTTTTGGTTTTAGGTAGAATCCTTTTTGGTTGCAGGTGGAACCCTTTTGGATTCCTGAAATGTATTTTTCTAAGAGTATAGAAAGAGACAGACCCGGGCGCTTGGTTGTTTAGTGCCGCTCACCTGTGTGTTTGTGTTCGTGGGTGTGTGTACTGTGCCTTCAGAAAGTATTCACACCCTTGGACTTTTTCCACATTTTGTTACGTTACATCGGAATAATAAAAAAATATTAGATTGAGAATTTGTGTCGCTGGCCTTCACACAATACCCCATAATGTCAAAGTGGAATTATGTTTTTAGAAATGTTTACAAATGAATGAAAAATGAAAAAAGAGTGAGTCAATAAGTTTTCAACCTCCTTTGTTATGGCTAAATAAGCCTAAATAAGTTCAGGAGTAAAACATTTGATTAATAAGTCACATGATAAGTTGCATGGGCTCACTCTTTGTGCAATTATAGAGTTTAACATAACTTTTTTAATGACTACCTCATCTCTGTAACCCACAAATGCAATTATATGTAAGGTCCCTCAGTTGAGCAGTTAATTTCAGACACAGATTCTTAAAGACCAGGGAGGTTTAAAAATGCCTCGCAATGAAGGGTGCCTATTGGTAGAGTAAAAAAAAATGCAGACATTGAATACCCCTTTGAGCAGGGTGAAGTTATTAATTACACTACGTAGATACAGGCATCCTTCCTGTCTCAGTTGCTGGAGAGGAAGGACATCGCACAGGGATTTTACAATGAGGCCAATGGTGACTTTAAAACAATTAAGAGTTTAATGGCTATAATAGGATGGATCAACCACATTGTAATTACTCAACAATACTATCCTAAATGACAGAGTGAAAAGAAGGAAGCATGTATAGAAAATATTTCCTAACATGCATCCTGTTTGCAATAAGGCACTAAAGTAAAGCTGCAAAGAATGTGGTAAAGAAATACATTTTATTTACTGAATACAAAGCGTTATGTTTGGGGGCAAATCCAACACATCACTGAGTACCAACTTTCATATTTTCAATTATGGTGGTGGCTGCATCATGTTATGGGTATGCTTGTCATCGGCAAAGACTAATGAGGTTTTTTTTTTGCATAAAAATAAATGGAATAGAGCTAAGCAAAGGCAAAATCCTAGAGGTAAACCTGGTTCAGTCTGCTTTCACCTTTCAGCAGAACAATAACCTAAAACATAAGGCCAAATATACACTGGAGTTGCTTACCAAGATGACATTGAATGTTCCTGAGTGGCCTAGTTACAGTTTTGACTTAAATCAGCTTAAAAATGTATGGTAAGACTTGAAAATGGCTGTCTATCAACAACCAACTTGACCGAGCTTGAAGAGTTTTAAAAAGAATAATGTACAAAAATTGTACAATCCAGGTGTGCAAAGCTCTTAGAGACTTACCCAGAAAGACTCACAGATGTAATCACTGCCAAAGGGATTCTAACGTGTATTGACTATGGGTTGTGAATATTTATGTAAATGAGCTATTTCTGTATTTCATTTTCAATACATTTACAAAAATTGTGTAGATTGGTCAGGAATAAAAAAATGTTTAATCAATTTTTAATTTGAATTGAATAAATCAAGAGGTATGGATACTTTCTGAAGCCACTGTAGCTACCTAGCTAAAAAAAAGTCTAAAGGAAATCAGGTGACACTAACCCAGACTGCTCCCTCCATTGAATTGGCATTGCTACTGTAACGTTAGCTTACAGTATTGTCACGTATATAATTTGCTATTTACATAGATAGCAAAAGTTAGCTAGAAAGCTAATGAATTTAGCTAGCTAAAATGGCTCAATAGCATTTACTAAAATGGGCAATAACTTGACCTTGGTAACATTAGCAGATTGCATAATATTTTTGATCTCACCAACTTTGACAGTTCTCTTGCCTATGAATACAAATACTAGCGCTACTGTATCTTTACTGTGCTGTTAACATGCTAGCTAGCTTGCCAGGCAGCTAAGCTAAGCAGCAACGTTTGATAGCCACATAATAGCGGTTGCTTTTTAAATTCTACTGTTTTTAATCTTACCTTGTGGAATGAAAAGCTGTTAGGAGAATGTTGGAGAATCCGGTTGGCTAGCTTGCTAGTTCCGTCTCGATCGTGCACTGTCTGGCCGTCACTTGCCAGCCCTAGTCCCAACAATTTTGCACCTTATAGGCAATATCAAAATGATGATAATCTAAGAAATAGCCTAGGTTAAATTACCATAGATTCTCATGTGGACCATTATATGAGCCTAGTAATACCGCTAGCTTATCTCAGCCAATATGCCAGACGTAGTTTGGAGAGAGCAGAGTTGGAAAGACTTGCCTTTTCTCTTGAGCTATTTTATAGCGTCCCTGTTAGGAGTGGGAAGATTTTCAGATGGAGACAAATTTGGGTGATCAGTATTTATTTCTAGGCATGTAGTAAACTATTGCATAATCATATTTATGAAGTACATTTTCTTGTAAAAATAACTGCCAGTGATTCTCAGCCCACGCATTGGCAGACTACTCTATTTCAATGAGAACACACATGCTAGGCACATTTGATCTCACCTGCCCCTCTAGAAGAGGAGAGGTAGGTTGCTGAAGCTGAAGCAGTGTGAATAATGCAACAAAGAGGAGCTTTTAATACAATAGATAGGTAGGCCTAGGCTAACGCATACAAAGCAGTAAGACTACAAATAATCTGCGGGACAACAAAAATATTTTCATCCCAAAGTCGTCTGCCAGACCTCCCGCTCCCACCTGCAGCATGAAAAATGCAGACCGCACCGCAATGATCTCTGTCGGACCCGCAGCTCTTTAGTTGACAGCCTAACGCGAGTAAAATAGCGCCATGCTCTACCAACTGAACTACTGAGCCTGTGCATCTAGGGCCTATGTGTTGTTTTGGGATCTCATTCTAACGAACATTTCCTCTGGAAGATCTGTTTTCACAGACACTCCGAAACCAAGAAGCTACTACTACAAAAGACATTGCGATCTCTGGTGGACAACCAGAGACTTACACAACCAGAGACTTTACTCCCTGTAGATGGATTGAGTGTTTTCAACAGAGAGACAGCAAAGACATACACACGTAAATATGTACATTGCAATTCTTTCGAATGAGCGGTCGTTCATGTGCAAAGTATTTGCGTTTTATTAGCATAGTTATCAGCTGTCTGTATGATTTCTTTCTCTCCCTTTCCCGCACTTTTGAATCCGCCATTTTGTGTAACAAGCCGTCATATTGTTTTAGTCCACTAGGGACTTTTCATTGCATTGTGTAGTAATCAATGTGTAAGCTATCATGTTTGTGTGTTTATGTAATTCTGTGATTATTTAGTTAGTTTGTAAATAAATAAGCCAATTTGTATATCGCTGATTCGTCATTTATGCTAGGGTTCGTGCAGATTTGAAGTCAACAACGTTCAGAATGAGACTGATATGAGAATTAATGAATTGACTGTGAGTTTAGTCGGGAGATAGTAACTCGTTAAATAACTTTTCCTGTGGTGTCCCAGATTACTACTTAACTAATTGTTATATGATTAATTGAATCGTGTAATAATTGAACGTGGTATGTAATTATTTTATAAAATAACGGTCAAACACATTAATGATAGTCAAAACACGACAACTCTGTGAGTGAGTCCGCTTAGCATATTCACTCTCCAATCGCATCATGCAGAATGACAGCAGCCTCCACTCCCCCTCCCTCCATATATACGATGTCAGGCATCAGGGCATGACAGGAACCTCAAACCTCCTCCGTCAATCATCACAGAGAGACAGTAGGCCTTGGATGACAGGAGGGCAGGCCTATGGAGGCCACCAGAGTAAACACAACATGGCACACAGAGAAAAACGCACATTCTGAAGTAAGTCTCGCTATGGCAAGTCATTGATTTGAAGTTCAATGTCATGTGAGGACTGGTGTCATGGTGAAGAAATGAAACACTAGATGAAGATGCAGTTCTCTGATTACTTCTCCATATAGATTCAGTATTTTATGGTTTGTAATATTGTAGGCTCTTCTCTCTCTCCATTGTTGTTTGTGTTGCTGCTGTGTTTGGAGTAATGAGGCATCCAGTGTGCTTTGAGAGAGCCAATATACTATATAACAATAGCAGCATCAACACTTGCCCCTTGCCTCTCGGTGGGTGGCCCTAAGGGTACTGTATCTGTGTCATTACCCTGGCTCTCTTACATTTGTGTGTGTGTGTGTGTGAGGGAGACAAAGGAAGAAAGTGTGTGTGCGTTTTTCTGTCGAATAAAGTGGAGACACCACTGTCTGCAATTTAGTTGGGGCCGCCCCGGGGTCTGTGCCTCTCACACCGGCTGCAGCGGTATCATCGATTTTGTTTGGAGAGTTTATTCATCAAGATGTCATCAGTGGAAGTGGACTAATGTTATGTTCCCCGTTAAACTGGGCTTGCATCTAGACAATGCTCCTGTGTATTAGTGATTCATCATAGAGTGTGGACATTGGGTACAGACTCCGGTGCTTTTGGTACTGATTCTGAACAGCCTCTCTGCTGTATGGCATATCTCTGCTCTTGTCTATGTTATGACTGTATTTAGTACAAGTTTAATACGGTCTTTGCTAGACTGTAGTGAGTCTTACTGGACATGGATGTGGAATGTAGATCCTACGTCTTAGTTTGAGATCCGTTGTCACCAACGGGTCGATCTTCAAGGCATTCCTAGTCGATCACCAAACATTTCTATAGAAAAGCCAACGATAATGGCATAAAGGCTTGTGCTCTTTTTAAAATTCTCTGTGTTGCGCTGTTGGCGGTAGGTGCACTTGATTCAGAAGACCTGCGCACCGGGTAAGTAAAGTGTTCCCATTTTCAACCATTTCATTTGTCGGAAAAGTCAAACTTGCCTACCAGTGGGCCTACTGCGCTGGCCAATTGGATAGCTCAAATCACGTGCCTACCTACAGCTTCGATGACCCTGGCTACAGCAAAGTTTGATACTAGCCTATGTGAGATTTAATCTTTTAAAACCATATCCAGAGAGAGACTGTCAAAGAATACAGTAAAGAGCTGCTGTTTTTATGAGTGAGTTCAAGTCTTATTCAACACTTACAAAACATAAAATGTGGTTCTCTCTACTTCCACTCACGCTGCTGCTGAGATGTATGAGTAGCCAAGTGTATCGATAGCCTTGTGATTTTATTATTATTAGTAACCCGCCGTGTGTATTTTAATATCGAGGGCGCATTTCACTTTCTCTGGTCATAGGAACAACATGAATTTGTGCCTGAGTCCGATGCGGTGCAAGTCGAGTTTCACCATCAGGTGGAAGACAGTGTCCCCTCTCTCCGGTCAGTCTCACCGGAGGAAAGGAACGAGGCAGACCGCCTGCTCATCTCTCCCTCCCTCCGCTGAGATTTTGTTATCAAAGTTTTAAAATATAATATGGTCTGAGAAGAACAATATTGGCAGGCCAGGCATATAACCAATGTGCTGTGATAAAACTATTGTGCCTCATTCCAACAGAACTGTTTTATTAGTTTGTTTTTTAAACATAACAAAAAAATATCAACAAATCTGAGCGGTACACTCTTAGAAAAAAGGGTCGTAAAAGGCTTCTTCAGCTGTCCCCATAGGAGAACCCTTTTTGGTTTCAAGGAGAACCCTTTTTGGTTTCAGGTAGAACCCTTTTTGGTTTCAGGTAGAACCCTTTTTGGTTTCATGTAGAACCCTTTTTGGTTCCATGAGAACCCTCTGTAGAAAGGAACCAAAAAGGATTATTCAAAGGGTTCTCCTTTGGGGACATCCGAAGAACTTTTAAAGGTTCTAGATAGCACCTTTTTTTCCTCTAAGAGTGTAGATCTCGGTTTGGTTTTGACTGCGATAGTGATCTTGACTCAGGAAGTATTGGTGACCACTGCTTTAGATGTACAGCTAGTGACAGGGAAATACAAGGTGTAGAAATAAAATCGGTTCAGTTTTGAGTGGTAAAAAAAGAATCCCGGATTTCAGTTTTCGATCATTTATTTAAGACATTAAGTGCACTATGTGTTATGTGGGTTGAATGCTGTAACACTGGCAAGTGTCTTCACTGACATTTTCAACCTGTCCCTGACAGAGTCTGTAATACCAACATGTTTTGAATAAAAGTCCCATGATGGTAGTAACTGCCCATTACTGCTGATCACTTATTAGTCATAATTGATTCACATTACTTTAATATAATATTTCAGTTGTGTATATTACATTAGTTTTAGGCCTATTTGATGTCTTTATTATTTAATTCCAAGCGATTTTTTTTTCTGCCTATGCTGTTTGACAAAATCACCATTTTAGTAGTTCTTCAAATTAAATAAGGCATACTTTTTATGACTGCTGAATATCAACTATCAATCTTAGATAATGTATTTTCAGGTAGATCACAAAGCAACTACTCTCCACCCCTCTCAACACCCGACAAGGCCCTCATCCCCGTCATTCGCAGGAGAAAGACACAGAGATATCTGGGACATAGGTCAGGGTGCCTTGTAAGGATCTGACGGCGAGTGGGTAATCTGCCTCTACCATCAGTCCTATTAGCCAACGTACAATCATTGGATAACAAAATAGACGAGCTACGATCACGAATATCCTACCAACGGGACATTAAAAACTGTATCTTATGTTTCACAAAGTCGTGGCTGAACAACAACATGGATAAAATACAGCTGGCGGGCTTTACGCTGCATCAGCAAGATAGAACAGCTGCCTCCGGTAAGGGGTGGCAGTCTGTGTATATTTGTGAACAACAGCTGGCGCACTAAATCTAATATTAAGGAAGTCTCGAGGTTTTGCTCGCCTGAGGTAGAATATCTCATGATACGCTGTTGACACACTATTTACAAAGAGCGTTTTCATCTATATTTTTCGTAGCTGTCTATTTACCACCACAAATCGATGCTGGCGCTAAGACTGCACTCAATGAGCTGCATAAGGCCATAAGCAAACAGAAAAACTCTCATCCAGAGGCAGCACTCCTAGTGGCCAGGGCCTTTAATACATGGAAACTTAAATCCGTTTTACCTACCAGCATGTTAAATATGCAACCACAGGAGAAAAAAAACTCTAGACCACCTTTACTCCACACACAGAGACTCGTACAAAGCTCTCCCTCGCCTTCCATTTGGCAAATCTGACCATAAAGGAGATGATTGTGGTCTACAGGAAAAGGAGGACCGAGCAAGCCCCCATTCTCATTGACGGGGATGTAATGGAGCAGGTTGAGAGCTTCATGTTCCTTGGTGTCCACATCACCAACAAACTATCATGGTCCAAACACACCAAGATAGTCGTGAAGAGGGCACGACAAAGCATATTCCCCCTCAGGAGACTGAAAAGATTTGGCATGTGTCCTCAGATCCTCAAAAAGTTAATCTGATGCAGCACTCCATCACTCTGCTTCTTGGTAAAATAGCCCTTACATAGCCTGAAGGTGTGTTGGTTCATTGTCCTTTTGAAAAACAAATGATAGGCCCTCTAAGCACAAACCAGATGGGATGGCGTATCGCTGCAGAATGCTGTGGTAGCCATGCTGGTTAAGTGTGCCTTGAATTCTAAATAAATCAAAGACAGTGTCACCAGCAAAGCACCCCCACACAATAACACCTCCTCCTCCATGCTTTAAGGTGGGAAATACGCATGGGGAGATCATCCGTTCACCCACACACCATGTCTGTTAAAGACACGGCGGTTGGAACCGAAAATCTCCAGTTTGGACTACAGACCAAAGGAACATTTCCACTGGTCTAATATCCATTGCTCATGTTTCTTGGCCAAAGCAAGTCTCTTCTTCTTATTGGCGTCTTTTAGTAGTGGTTACTTTGCAGCATGAAGGCCTGATTCACACAGTCTCCTGAACAGTTGATGTTGAGATGTCTGTTACTTGAAGCATTTATTTGGACTGCAATTTCTGAGGCTGGTAACTCTAATGAACTTATCCTCTGCAGCAGTGCTAACTCTGGGTCTTCCATTCCTGTGGTGGTCGTCATGAGAGCCAGTTTCATCATAGCGCTTGATGGTTTTTGCGACTGCACTTGATTGACTTTTATGTTTTTAAGTAATGATGGACATTACTTACCATCAACCCCTACCATAACACAACACAACTGATTGTCTCAAACGCATTAAGAAGGAAAGATATTCCACAAATCAAGGCACACTTGTGCATTCCAGGTGTCTACCTCATGAAGCTGTTTGAGAAAATGCCAAGAGTGTGCAAAGCTGTCATCAAGGCAAAGGGTGACTATTTGAAGAATCTCAAATATAAAATATATTTTGATTTGTTTAACACTTTTTTTGGTTACTAAATGATTCCATATGTGTTATTTCATAGTTTTTATGTCTTCACTATTATTCTATAATATAGAAAATACTAAAAATAAAGAAAAACCCTTGAATGAATAGGTGTTCTAAAACTTTTGACCGGTAGTGTATGTAGCCTCGCTACTTTTATTTTCCTGCTGCTATTATAACTGTTTTGTTAATTACATTTTTTTCTTATCTATTTTTTAATTAACAGTTATTTTTATTAACTTCATTGTTGGTTAAGGGCTTTTAAGTAATCATTTCACTCTACACCTGTTGTATTCGGCACATTTGATTTGATCACGCATTCTTCTGTCTGTTCTCTCTGTCTCAGACCGTACAAGTAGGCACGCAGTGGATAATGGTCATTGTAGTTAATTTAGCGCAGAAAACATGGTAATTTTGTGTAATATTGGCCTGTTGGAAACTACAACTCCCTACTACATCGCTCAGTTCCAACCTTGATCTGATTTATATCTAGATAACAACATTGCACTCACAGAAATGAAAAAAAAATCAATAATTGAACCGATGTCGGTCAATTACTTGTTTAAAAACTGGAAAATAACAGCACTATGAGTCCTTCACTGTGTTCTTCTGGACTTTATGTTTTGTGTCATTACAGCAGACATTCTTTGTTGAACTCGCACAGAATACTAAGCTAGCTGGCCACCACGCTCTGCTAAGCTAGAGTATTTGGTTATTTGGAATTTTACTATAATTGGTGTCATAACAGTCTAGTGACCTTTTAAACTCATTAACGGTGCTGGAAGGCAGAATGTCCCCTAGTAAGCACAAATCTTAAACCACACGTAGGAGTTGAGCTTATTTTGCAATTTTTTATAATTTTGCTCCATTTTGGTGTGTGTATATATCTGTTCTCTCAGGAAAGTTTTTTGTTTGTTCTCATAAGCATATAATGGAGAGTGATAATTCAGAACATTGGTAATTTGCAGTCTGTTTTCATTAAGGATGACTCATTTGGGAGAAAGCTTTTAAACACGGAGTGGAATTGTTATACCGGCAATTATGTCTGGTGTATTTGATTACGAAGATGACATACATGCTAATTCAGAAAGCGAGGTTACAAATTATATTAAACTGCTCACCACGTAAACTGGGTGTGTTTGAAAATGAACAAAATCCGTAGCGTAAGCAAAATGAATGTTTAGCAGATGAGATTTATTTTATTTTAGCCAGATAGAGTAGGTTTTGATTAAATGGGACTCTTTGCTTTAATCTCATTGCTTTAATATAAAACTATTACAGATGAGGGTGAATTGGTTGGTAATTTATTTTGTCATTTGTTGGCCAGATGCTTTCAATCTACCCGTAATGCCTTGGGTCTATGGATTCCCTGATTTTTCCATTCAGCCGACCTAAAGCTCCAGAACAGATGGTCTGTCACCTTGCTGTATGGTTAAGCTAGATAAATCCCCAGCTAAACCAGTGATAGTGTTTAACACAGGTTGCTCTCGTTAAAGCTCCTGGCTAAGTATCCTATGATAATAGCACACCAATTTCTTTATCACTATTCACTCTGAAGTCTGGGGGTGTTTTTGAGCCTGTCTCCCTGGAACGGAGAGAGACTGCTGAACGTTGCGTGCTCCTCATGACAGAAGGTGTCTGTTCTGTACCTTCAACTCTCGGAGGCACGTGCTTCCCTTCTTTTTTTGTTGTTGTGACTTCATTGACTGCATTTGACACTATTACTGCGCTGCTCATTTTGACGTTTGGCCCTGGTCAAAAGTAGTACACTAAATAGAGAATTGGGTGTCAATTGGGACGCAGTCGTTATTACCGAGTTGTTGAATTGTAATCATGGTTCGGAAACGATAGCTAAGGCTGCGTTTGGACAGGCAGCTTAACTATGATCTCTTTTCCACTAATTGGTATTTTGACCAATCACATCAGATCTTTTCACATCAGTTCTTTTCCGGAGCTGAACTGACCAATTTGTGAGGAAAAGTATCAGAATTAGACTGCCTGTCTAAACACAGCCTAATATTCATGAAAAGCAGATATGGTGGCTTTCCTCACACTTTCCCTATAAATAATTTCCATGAAATGTACTTTTTTTTGCCCGCCTCGACTTCATTATTTGTTTATACATTACCCATTCCCCAAATACTGAAGGCAAATATTTCCTCCCTCTGTCCCGCGTCGTTCTGGTTTATGTTAGAATGTGGACATTTGAGCGAAATGCAGACTGACACACTGAACAAACCCTCCTGCCTAGCACCCGTCCCCACAACAGCGCAGATTAACTCTCTGCCTCAATTACCTCGACACTGGTGCCCCCGCACATTGACTCTGTACCGGTACTCCCTGTATAAAGCCTGGCTATTGTTATTTTACTGCTGCTCTTTAATGATGTTTTACTTTTATCTCTTACTTTTGTTGTTGTTATTTTCTTAAAACTGCGTTGTTGGTTGAAGGCTTGTAAAATAAGCGTTTCACAAATACAATTTGATTTGATTTTTGACTTGATTTGTTATGCCCTGGTAATTACCTTGTGTTATTTCTCCTCCCACACATGCTTTTGAAGCTCTAAGAGCATCCCTGCATGCCACCGATCCCACCAGCCTTTCTCCGGGTATTGTTGGGGCCGGCCTCGATCCTCCGCCAGGATCCAGAAGCACTGGTTAATCAATCAAAACCCCTTACAAAATCTAACTGGTTGTTTTGGATGGCACTATGACGAAGTGTCTTATGTTTAGAATTGAGCTTCATACTCTTTATACTCTGTGTTTCAGACTCTTAATTCCCTCGTGATAATTGACCATAAGTTAATGAGCCTCTCCTCTTGAGGAGGAAGCACAGTTTAGTATGTACACCACTTAACTACAGTAATGAAATGAAAGGCTGTAACTCATATCACATAACGTCAAAGGGCTTCTATCTATCGAACTCTATCCAGAAGGACACAACCCACTGTGCACAGACAGTCAATTCAACGTCTAGTTTAGGTTTACTTTTGGTTGACTTGTCAACTAATGTGAATTCAACGTGAAATCAACAAGAAAATTCACCATTCGATTTTAGGTCAAATGTTGGGTGGAGGGGAAAAAAAACTAAATGCCCTGACATTGATGACTTTTTGCAAATCCAATCAGTACAACGTCAAAATCAATTCAAGGACCTGCAGCGCCTTTGCTCTATTGGATGTGGATGCAGTGGATGCATATCTCCAGTGGATGCAGTTGAATTGTTGGGACTGTAGGCCCAATCCTATTGAGATACACGTGTTTAGCTCAAAGATGTGAGGAATTTATCCATTGTAGATATGCACAGTCAAGTTGTGTGTGTTCAATGTTCTGCATCCTCCCCTCAACACACACGCATACATACATACTGTACATACATACAGATACACACACACACACACACACACACACACACACACACACACACACACACACACACACACACACACACACACACACACACACACTCTCAGCTCCGTAAAACTCTATTAGCTTCTGTCACAACACATTTATCCCTCATCTGTTTCTCAAAGCATTGTGGAGCAAGGGGTTGCTCTCTGTGGCAAAGTGGGCTCCTTTTAGTTTTTTCGTTCGCTCGAATGGAGCGCGATAGCAAGGGCCAAGCCATCTCAGACTCTTGTCCAAATCAGTGATTTTTTTTTAACCCTAAAATAGCCCTGCTGTCAGCTCGCCTTAGGAGCCCTGGCCTCTGAGAGCCAGTTAACGGGATCAGTGCTCACTGGAGTGTGTGGCTCAGTGGTAAGACATGGCGTTGGTGACACGTTCCTCCTTTGATGGGATCACGGCTCGCTCCTAATCCCCCTCTGTCCGTCTAACCTGAGGGGCTAGATCCAGGAGATCCAGGGGTGCCACCTGTTCCCCACTTCCCCTCACTACATTTTACCTATAGTTGTTTCTCAAATGGTACGGGGGGGGTGGGGGGTGGGAAGAGTTTCCACTGAATGGTATTTTTATACTTTGGGTGGCTATGTATGGTTCTGTTTAATGTTGAGCTTGTTCGCTGAGCTCTCATGAATTGTGATGAGCTCAGCTAGCACAGGAAAGGTTTAAGTGAGACTTGTGCAGAGTATTTGTCGAAATGACTGACGTACCGAATCTTGGTGACACAAGTTACTTTGTTTTGGTCTCGCGGTGCAATTCTTGTACTGCCCATCGCCCAGCCGTACTGCCCAGTCCTCTTCTTTGAAAATATGTAGAACATTATGTTCACAAAGTCAAGTTGGGGATACAGACCCATTATCGCGTTGTGGCTTTTTATTCAATAAATGTGCAATGATAGAGGGATGGAAGGGAGGAGCGCTTTATTGGAAGGGAGGATGGAAGGAAGGAGCGCTTTATTGGAAGGGAGGAAAGGGAGGATGGAAGGGAGGAAAGGGAGGATGGAAAGGAGGAGCGCTTTCTTTGCATATTAAACTGGTGATATTCAGCATGACAAATTGCCTTTGAGGGAACATGAATGGGCCGCATGTTTAACTAACCCCACATTTGGCTCGTTGGCTGCTTATTTCGCTTCGTAAAGGGGCCTGTTCATGCAGCCCGTGACGGCTGCGGTCATCATTCAAACTTGCACTGTTACATTCCTTTTTTATTCCCCTTTCCTCGCTCTCATTTTTGAATAGGAGTTTAATGTGTCCTCGTCCTGGCCAGCCTGCTTGTATTAAACCCCATTAGTTACACACTGTCTCAGCCACAGGCTGTCAATACAACGCGCTAAGGCAGAACAGTAATAATAGTCTTTCCTTTCTACTCTTATCCCCAAATGAATTCCCTGTGTGTGTATTGTGTATGCCTGTGTATTGTGTATGTCTGTGTGCGCGCGTACACATGATTGCTCTTTAAACCCAATGTTGTGTGGTAATTGCACCAACACTTAAACCCTATTAAAAATATCAACGTATTGCCTATGCTGGTCATTCAACTCATAAGGAGAGCAAACCACTCATATGGAAAGATGACCTCAGTTCAGATTGCAGCAACAGATGCTCCAGGCAGTGTTTAGTGGTGACATCTCCACTCAAATATTTCACTCTGGAAAATCTGTTTCCATTTGGAAGGGCCACACAAATAATTATAATCAAGCACTATTTGAATCAATATTTTCCGGTGTTTAGATGATATTTGGCACTCGATCTCAATAACATCTTGAGGAAGCGAAAAGAGCCAGACTCTGCACCACTGATTTCCAAACAAACAGGAAACAGAAAGACGTAACCCAAAACTGTCGAACGCGGAATCTATTAAATCAAATCCTACAACAATACATGAAAAACACAATTCTTATTGTACTGTCAACATGCGTGTCTTTTAGATTCGTGTTCATAACAAAGTAATTGCATTGTGAGAAAAAAATCACTCTAACTGCATTGTTGAATGCATTGTTTTTGCACTACGTGAAAAAATGTGTTTCTGAACTCCCAATAACCTGAACCCATCTATAGGATACATGATATGTGCTGTTTGACGTCTTTCCTTCATACCGCATATAAAGTACCTACTAATGATCATTAAACACACCGTTGTACCATTGGCACAGTAGGGAGCCCAGGTTTCTTAACACACTTAAGCCCTGCATGTGTGCAATGTAGAGCCTACCCAGGGTAGATCCAAAATGGCACTTTTTATATTGCACTACTTTTGACCAGTGGGATGAACACTACCTCACCACGTGCCACGACATCGTTATGATAACCCACAGGCTCTGTCATAATAAGTGCCTCCCTCCCGTTCCCCAGGAGTCTGTAATATATATTCATGCCCCATTAGGCACCTCCGAGGTGCAGCAGTTTCTGCGTATGCTGACTCATTACCACGAGAGAGAGATTGAGAGAGGGAGACGTGTACACACGCATACACACACGCATGCATATGTACACACACACACACAATCTCAGTAGATAATGTCAATATAAGCCTACTGTACCACCGTCAAAAGATTCAAAGGGGGAAAAAGAAGTGTGTTTGGTGCTCTGTTCGTGTGCTCAAAGAGAGGATGATGATATGCTTTTCATTTTCAAAGCCATGAACAAAGGACTGCCTACCTTGCCTCGTCTATGTAGATTGTGTCCTGCAAAAAGGTTTGTCAAAAAAACAAAACAATAATTGAGTATGTCATTATCAATTGCTAAATGACTGTTCTGTTGTTCCTCTACAGTTTTAGTGATGGTCTTAATTAGGTAAACTGCCATTCCACTTAAGCAATAAGGCCAGAGGGGGTGTGGTATATGGCCAATATACCATGGCTAATGGCTGTTCTTACAGACGATGCAACGTGGAGTGCCAGGCCAGAGAAGGTGTGGTATACGGGCCATATATCACAAACCCCAGAGGTGCCTTATTGCTTAATTATAAACTGGTTACCAACGTTAATAGAGGAGTAAACAAGTCATTTTTTGTCATACCTGTTGTATAGGCTTTCAGCCAATCAGCATTCAGAGCTCCGATTAGACTACTAAAGAGAGAATGGTAATTAAGTTATTACTTCTGAAGCAAGAATAGATGTGCATATTTAAAGGAAGGAGTTGTATGTGAAGGTATGCTAGACGTTCCGTCTCATGAAAGTGAAGCACAATGACTCTCAGCCTGTGTTGGCACTGTTGACATCAGATATGATGCTGTAGTGCAGGGAAAGCTATTGCTATTCAACATAGCCCTATCCCAAAGTGTCAGTGATTCCTCTGATTGTTCTTCACAAGGTAGTTCACATCTCGATATCTACTTATACAGTGGGGGAAAAAAGTATTTAGTCAGCCATCAATTGTGCAAGTTCTCCCACTTAAAAAGATGAGAGAGGCCTGTAATTTTCATCATCGGTACATGTCAACTATGACAGACAAAATGAGAGAAAAAAATCCAGAAAATCACATTGTAGGATTTTTTATGAATTTATTTGCAAATTATGGTGGAAAATAAGTATTTGGTCACCTACAAACAAGCAAGATTTCTGGCTCTCACAGACCTGTAACTTCTTCTTTAAGAGGCTCCTCTGTCCTCCACTCGTTACCTGTATTAATGGCACCTGTTTGAACTTGTTATCAGTATAGAAGACACCTGTCCACAACCTCAAACAGTCACACTCCAAACTTCACTATGGCCAAGACCAAATAGCTGTCAAAGGACACCAGAAACAAAATTGTAGACCTGCACCAGGCTGGGAAGACTGAATCTGCAAAATGACTTAGGGTCATGTGTGTATACATTTTAAGTGCGGGTGGTCCCGGTAATCGAACCCACTATCCTGGCGTTGCAAGCGCCATGCTCTAGCGACTGAGCTAAAATGGACCACTGATCACAGTGCAATAAGAACAGGTCAGTGTCTCTGACTTTCCTATCGGACCTGTAACGTTTGCCGTCAGAGGTGTCCAGCAGTAGAGAGAGAGGGAGAGAAAAGATCCCTGACTAATCCAGATTGCTCTCTATTCCAGTCCATCCCTGCTGACTTGATCCTCTCATTCACTCCACTGTTTTGGCACAACTTGACACTGGGGTATTCTTGGGAGTCCTCCTCCAACCTAACGGGAATATTCCACATCTGCACTCACGGCCTCTGTCCCAAAGCCCACGCCCCTCATCAAGATTAGCCTATAGAGGCCCGTTTCTGCCACCGGCCCCCCCCCCACACACACACACACACAGTCCTTGCCCCCAGGGTAGAGGGATTAGGTGTGCGTTGAGTAACACCTGTGATGATGGTAATCACTGGACTTAGAAGGCCGTAACAAGGCTTTAAAGAAGAGAGAGCAGAGAGCGAGTGATTGAGTTAGTGACACATTGGAACGGACAGGTCAATTCCATCACAACTGTGGGAGAGGATTGCGGGCAAGGAAGAACATGGGAAGTGGGAAACACTCTTCGTCTTTAGGTATCGGCTGATACTTTTAGCACTCCCTTTAGAATGGCTCTTATACTAACAAGCTCTGTGCATATAATATCTGATATGGGATTTGGTGGACTTGCTCCCATTCAGCCAAAAGTGAGGTCAGGGCTCTGTGCAGGCCAGTCAAGTTCTTCCACACAGATCTTGACAAACCATTTCTGCATGGACCTTGCTTTGTGCACAGGGGCATTGTCATGCTGAAACAGAAAAGGGCCTTCCACAAACTGTTGCCACAAAGTTGGAAGCACAGAATAATCTAGAATGTCATTGTATGCTGTAGCGTTAAGATTTCCCTTCACTGGAACTAAGGGGTCTAGCCTGAACCATGAAAAACAGCCCCAGATCATTATTCCTCTTCCACCAAACTTTACAGTTGGCCCTATGCATTGGGGCAGATACTGTAGCGTTCTCCTGTCATCCACCAAACCCTGATTCGTCCATCGGACTGCCAGATGGTGAAGCGTGATTCATCACTCCAGACAACGTGATTCCACTGATCCAGACTCCACTGGCAGCGAGCTTTTCACCACTCCAGCCGACACTTGGCATTGTGCATGGTGATCTTAGGCTTGTGTGTGGCTGCTCGGCCATGGAAAACCATTTCATGAAGCTCCAGACAAACCGCTATTGTGATGACGTTGCTTCCAGAGGCAGTTTGGATCTCGGTAGTGAGTGTTGAAACCGATGACAGCCTATTTTTATGTGCTATGCGCTTCAGGACTCAGCGGTCCCGTTCGGTAAGCTTGTGTCTCCTACCACTTCTAGGAGCAGTTGTTGCTCCTAGACGTTTCCACTTTACAATAACAGTACTTACAGTTGACCCGGGTCAGCTTTAGCAGGACAGAAATTTGACAACCTGACTTGTTGGAAAGGTGGCATCCTATGACGGTGCCATGTTGAAAGTCACTGAGCTCTTCATTAAGGAAACTCTTCTGCCAATGTTTGTCTTAGGAGATTGCATGGCTGTGCGCTCGATTTTATACACCTTAAAGAAACAGGTGTGGTTGAAATAGCCGAATCCACTAATTTGAAGGGGTATCCACATACTTTTGTATATAAAGTGTATGTTTAGCTAGGACACACATGGTTGATTGACTGGCAATGAGCAAGGGACAGTTACAGTATGTGAAAGTGTGTGCATTTTCAGGAATAGGTTGTAGTGCACTCTATAGGCTACAAGGACAGAAATACAGAGTTTGGTTGAGAATGCAGGGCCCGAAATGGATGTGGTGCCTAAGGTTAATAAATCCCATTTACAATTTGCAGGCCTGGAAATATTCCTCCCTCTCTCTCCTCCTCCTCTCTGCCCTCCTTCTATTTCTCTCTCTCATCCCGCCCTCTCTCCCCTCTCTATTTCTCTATCCCTCCTCTCATCCCGCCCTCTCTATTTTTTCTGCTCAGTTAGCAGCCAAAACAAGTGTTCTCATTCAACAGAGCTACTGGGCCGAGGCCATATCATTCAAAGATACCCACGTGGAGAGCATTGCCCAGCACACTACCATTCCAGTACCAGTACCTCCATATAGCTCAGTACATCTCAGTCTAACCCTGCATCGCTAATCCCTCACTTATGTCATCGCAAGGTGATCCTTCCTCACTAAAGTCTTGAGTTACTCGATCCTCGTGCAAGAGAGTTTACTCCATTTTGCCTAGGCTTGATTGGATTGTTGTGAGTTTTAGGGATGTTATTAATTACACTCTTAGAAATGAAAGGGTTCCAAAAGGGTTCTTCGGTTGTTCCCAAAAGGAGAACCCTTTTTGGTTCCTGGTAGAATCCATCTGTAGATTGGTTCTATCTGCAACCAAAAAGGGTTCTTCAAAGAGTTTTCCTATGGGGACAGCCGGAGAACCCTTTAAGCTTCTAGATGCGGTCTTTTTGACCTGCTGAAAAGGGTAGGCCTGTGTTTGTTAGAAAGGACTCACATGTAAGTATGGAGATGTCAGGGAAGGCCATCTAGAGAGATCATGGGCGGCTGGTAGCCTAGCGGTTAAGAGCGCTGTGCCAATAACCGAAAGGTCGCTGGTTCGAATCCCGAGCCAACGAAGGTGAAAACCTGTCTGTGACCTTGAGCAAGCCACTTAACTCTAATTGCTCCTGTAAGTCTCTCTGGATAAAAGTGTCTGCTAAATGCCCCAAAAAAACAATAATACAAATGAAAGTAGAAATCCCAACCAGAAGTGAGTCTAGGGATTCAGAGAAGCCTGAATCCAACAGGATTCACAAAGACCCACTAAGAGCCAAAAGGAATTAGACAATATCTGAGAGAAACATGAGGGAAAGTGCCCTCTGCAGCACTGATACAATGTCAGTGTAACTGAACTCACAGTGCAATACAGACAAAGACGAACAGAGGAGTCTCATGCCCTCTGGACTGTAGAATGGCCATGAGACCGGGCAGCCTAAAACTCTGATAGAGGACACCTCAACTGTGAGTACATTTTAGTATGCATTGCTGCAGGTGGGGATTGTGGTAAAGAATACATTTTTATTTGAATAAAAAAGTGTTTTTAAGGTAGACTTGCTCAGAGGCAATATAGTAATAATGAGGTAATAAATGGTAATGGTCCGCAACTTATCTCTCAAAAATGTCTGGAATTAGACTGCGGATAGGCATGCACTGTACTAGAATGCACAGCCACGGTTCCATCTGCCATCAATGTCCCTCTCTCCATATTGCCACCGTTGCATCATAATGCAAACGGGTGAAATCCAAATATGTAACAGTGGCACTGGCCATCTGTCTCCCTGTGACCTTCTTGTCCCCTGCGTGTGTCTGCCCTGCCCAGCCCAGCTCAGCCCTGTCTCTGCTTCACTGTAATGCTGCAGCAGGTTGGTGAGTCTGTTTCCTGTGTTCCAAATGGCAACCTATTCCCTATCTAATGCACTACTTTTGACCAGGGGCAACGTGCGCCCGTTGTTCTCCTTGAAGAAGACCTTGACGTCCTGGGTGCGTGTCATGGAAAAGTCCTCGCCCTTGTAGGTTGGGCTCTGGTCAAAAGCAGTGGACCATATAGGGATTGGGAATAGGTTACCATTTGGGACGCTGGCTGTGAGTCTGTGATGTAAGGGACACTCCTGTCACAGGCCAGAACAGCATATATTAATCCTGCGTCGTCCTGTCTGTCGGTCAGTCAGTGCGAGAGGGTAACTGCAGGAAAGACTCGGCTCAGCAGGTGGGCCAAAGACAGTCCTGCGTTCCCAAATGGCTCCCTATTCCCTACGGGCCTTGGTCAAAAGTAGTGCACCATATAGGGGATAGGTTGCCATTTGGGACACCCACGGTGACACGCCCCCCTGTCAGTAAGCCAGCTAGTCAGTCGGCCATGGCCGGAGGTTGAGTGGCGTACAGTGGGACGCTGAGCTTACAGTCTTCGGCACGGAGCACAGACATGTCTGTCTACCTCATTCATTGCATCTTTCTCTGATGTAAGAGACCAATAGATTGTAAGTATGAGAGAAAGAAACAGGGTTGAATTACATGGTAACGTGTTTCAGGGCATTTTGTTTATATTGTTGGCCAATGTTTGCGTTGAGCGAGTATGGGGAAGGGTGACTGGAAACCGCATGAACGTGTCAGCGCAGACGCAGTGCGTATCTACTGATTTGACAAGTTTGCATGCATCTCCCATTTTATATTCATGTGCATTGTGTAACATAAATCAAGTGTCACTCCCAGAGTTTGGCTGACCTGCTTCAGTCAGTTGGTCCAGGGGACAGCTGAGCTGACGTTCACGGAGCAGGAGAGTTGAGTTAGGGCCTTTCCCTTAGTTACTGTGTTTGGCCGGGTCGTATTTACAGTACACCCTGCTAGCCACTATGGCTGCGTACCAAATGGCACCCCGTCTCCCATATAGTGCACCACTTTTGACCAGAGCCTTATGTTTCCAACCTGGGTAACCAGCTGTGCAGTGAGGAAAGGTTTTCATGCACAGCTTGAGCGCCTGCCGGGCAGAAATAACAACAGCGGCTCTCTGACCTCTCACTCTCCTTTAACAGCCGCCTGTAAAACCATGGTAAATAACGGGGCAGTCGCCTGCAACAAGGCCAAGCGTCTCCTCTTTCTAGTCCCTCCGATGCTGCCTGGTCAAATGGAGCAGAAAAACGTGTGTGTGTGTGTGTGTGAAGGTAGTGAGGGCCGAGGGTCAGATCAATGGCTGCTGGTTAACACTACATGCATCTGAGGTTATGTCCTTAGCTACCCCAGCATTAGAAAGCCTTATATGATTGAGGCAGTCTGCTTCGTGGCGTTTACATCTTTACCATAGGCTGCAGGGTATGCTTTGGCTGGAGCAGAGCCATGATGGGATTCTGATGGTCTGATTTTTGACTAGCCTAATTCTTTCAATGTGCAGCTGTAATATAAGTCCCGCTGTGTCATTTTCATACAATTTTAATTACTTCTTTAGTATTGCTGCGTTTCCTCCCCAAGAATGCTAATCATGTCCCAAATGACAACCATGACACACATAACAGGAAATTAATTTAGATTTATTTTTTATTTTTTATGGATACTCATTTAAAAAGTTCTTCACTTTTGATGTGTATCTGAACTGATGGGCCTCATAACTACACTGAACAAAAATATAAATGCAACATGTAAAGTGTTGGTTTCATGAGCTGGAATAAAAAATACCAGAAATGTTCCATACTCACAAAAAGCTTATTTCTCTCAAATGTTGTGCACAAATTTGTTTACATGCCTGTCAGTGAGCATTTCTCCTTTGCCAAGATAATCCATCCACCTGACAGGTGTGGCATATCAAGAAGCTGATTTAAACAGCATGATCATTACACAGGTGCACTTTGTGCAGTTTTGTCACACAACACAGTGTCACAGATGTCTGAATTTTTGAGGGAGCGTGCAATTGGCATGCTGACTGCAGGAAATACCCACCAGAGCTGTTGCCAGATAATTGAATGTTAATTTCTATACCATAAGCTGTCTCCAATGTCATTTCAGAGAATTTGGCAGTATATCCAACCAACCGTAACCCCGCCAGCCCAGGATTACACCTGTAATAAATCCTTTTTGTGGTGGAAAAACTCATTCTGATCGGCTGAGCCTAGCATCTCCCAGTGGGTGGGCCTGGCTGCCAAGTGGGTGGGCCTATGCCCAAGCCCCACCAAGTTCACTGGCACTCCAGACAGCAGCGTCCTGTCATTCACATTTCAAAACGAGTGGCTGCAAGTCCCAATGAGGAATCACATTGCAGATGGTCAGTTTACGAAAGTGTGTGTGCGTGTTTGTTTGTCAACACTTATGCTGTTAGGCCCCCCTGTTGAACCACTTAAAGGATTCTATTTAACGGGTCAGCCAAGGAATTAATCAAGGGTTTAATTGGAATCCACAAGTGGAGTGACATGATTTATGCAAATGAGGTGCTTAATATGCAGGCCTGCGTCTGACGTGCAAATTGAAAAAGGCTTATCCCGCCCACGCCGGCTCGTGGTTTCATTACAGTATATTAGAGAGTGATAATAATATTAATATTGGCCAACCGAAGCTATACTCACTGCCCCAAGGCGGAAAATAAAGAGGTGGATGTTTTCACTGGTAGTCAGTCACTCAGTCAGGGAATGCGTCCCAAATGGCACACTCACCTATTCCCTATATAGTGCGCTATTGACCAAGGCACTATTGACCAGGGCCCATCGGGTGCTCTATATAGGGAATAGGGTGCCATTTGGGACGATCCAGGGATATATGCAGGGCTGTGGCACCATCTAACTATCTTAATTTGAGCTCGTTAGAAACCAGCAGATATCTGCAGGGCCTCAATTTTAATTGGATCACTGAGATATTTGAATTGCATTTTTGAATTGCATTCTTTTAAGGAAAGTATGGCAGCATCTTGAGACATATCCCAAACCAAGCTCTGCACAGTCACTTTGGTGATGCCCAGACATGCCTAAGCTGTTGCTGTGTTGCCCTTGGTAACGGTTCCCATGGGGACAGAGCATGTGCCCAGTCTGATCCTTGTCTCTAAGTGTCCAGTCCACTCAGCCTCACTATGTGCTGATGCTTTAGGAAAAGAGACAAACTAAGTAGCTCCTTTCCGCTGGGAAGTTGACTTTCTGCATGGACTGAGAATCATGCATGTTTGAACCACGTTTTGGACCATGTTTGCAGGTGTGTTTTGTGTCCACGTGTACTAGTGCTTGAGAGTAATACCAAGTCAAAATGCGAGAGGTTTGGATGATGAACAAAGAAGAGTTTGGTCAACAGAAGTACAGTACCTTGCAAAGTATTCATCCCCCTTGGCGTTTTGTTGCATTATTGTAATTTTAAGTAGATTTTTATTTGGATTTCATGTAATGAAACACAAAATAGTCCAAATTGGTGAAGTGAAATGAAAAAAATTACTTGTTTCAAAAAAAAAATTACCCGGAAAAGTGGTGCATGCATATGTATTCACACCCTTTGCTATGAAGCCCCTAAATAATATCTGGTGCAACCAATTACCTTCAGAAGTCACATAATTAGTTAGATTCCACACAGGTTGACTTTAAAAAATAAATGCTGTTGCTTAAAGAAAGAAATAGGTGTTCGCCAAAAGGCATGTGGGAGACTCCCCAAACATATGGAAGAAGGTACTCTGGTTAGATGAGACTATAATTGAGATTTTTGGCCATCAAGGAAAACCCAACACCTCTCATCACCCTGAGAACATCATCCCCACAGTGAAGCATGGTGGTGGCAGCATCATGCTGTGGGGATGGTTTTCATCATCTGGGATTGGGAAACTGGTCAGAATTGAAGGAATGATGGATAGCGCAAAATACAGGGAAATTCTTGAGGGAAACCTGTTTGTCTTTCAGAGATTTGAGACTGGGGCGGAGGTTCTCCTTCCAGCAGGAAAATGACCCTAAACATACTGCTAAAGCAACACTCGAGTGGTTTAAGGGGAAACATTTAAATGTCTTGGAATGGCCTAGTCAAAGCCCAGACCTCAATCCAAGAATCTGTGAGAATCTGTGGTATGACCTAAAGATTGCTGTACACCAGCAGAACACATTCAACTTGCTGGAGCAGTTTTGCCTTGAAGAATGGGCAAAAATCCCACTGGCTAGATGTACCAAAGTTATAGACATACCCCAAGAGACTTGCAGCTGTAATTGTTTTCATTTTTGTTGTCTTATTTCTTGTTTGTTTCACAATAATAAATATTTTGCATCTTCAAAGTGGTAGGCAGGTTGTGTAAATCAAATGATACAAACTCCTCAAATTAATTTTAATTCCAGGTTGTAAGGCAACAAAATAGGAAAAATGCCACAGGGGGTGAATACTTTTGCAAGCCACTGTATTTTTTTCCCTGTGTGCTGACCGTGTGTATACAGATGTGTGCATGTGCTGGTTCACCTGTCGCTGACGTGTTAGTTGGTCAGCAAAAACACAGAGAGGCTACCTCTGACCCAGTGTAGTGGTGGCTTGAGGGAGCAGGACAAGTGTATGCCACACACACACACACACACACACAAACACCTCTGTAGGCTTGCTGACTGCATGGAATTTTCTGTAATTACAGCAAACGGGCGTCTGCGAGGCACTGTGTTCGGCTTTACGTGGCAGATGGCCGGGCACTCTGCTGCATCAGGTAACCGTGACAACCACCTCCCTCCCCTGCAGTTAGCTTCAGGACCGTGGCTCCTTATGGAGATCAATGGTCAGCATAGTGTCTGTAGCAAGCAAGAGCCTCCTATACTTTCTAAGGTGGGAGATGGTGGCTTCTTGTCGGGGCACCATAGCTACTGTTATCTAATGCAGGCAGCGGATAGGGAAAGCCCACGCTGAAGACATACAGCATCAACTCTTTAGAATATTTTAATTGTGCTCAACTGGTGTATCTTTAACACCAGTTTTAGTAATATTTGATGTTCTCCCTTAACTTAAAGGACTTACAGGTTCATAAATAGAAGCTGGTAAATGAATGTCCCGTGAAGGAGCAGTTTCTCCAATTGATTTCAGCTAATTAACAGTCGAGAGGTTTTAGTTTCCCACAATGACGCAAATGGCGCATCGATCAGCGTGGACAATTTATTCCGCTGTGTCCAGCAATGTGTGATATTTTTTGTTGTTGTCTCCCACTTCCCTCTTGTAATCATATCCTCTGTCCTCTAGTTTAGTTTTTGTGTTCTTGATGCCCTATTGCTGCTCATTTAAATGTGATGTTTTGAGATCAATAGAAGAACACTTTATTGACCATTAACTTGCAGAGAACGGAAATGTCTATTCACGCTCACAACCCAACCCCCCGAGACCCACTATGTATCATATGAATACAGTAAGTATGCTCAGTAAAGGTCAATGTAAGATCACAGGTATAATCCACTCAAAGGTGTGTACTTCCTTAAAGTGCCAGAGGGAGGCAGTGCCACACCTTAGTATGGCCTGAAGTGTCAAATAATATCTCTACTGTTGATTTGAATATTCAATCATCAATCACTTATTCAACCGTTCATTAGCGCAGGTTATTAGATGGCTGCTATGCATTAGGCTTTAAATCATTGGTATTTGTCTGGTTAGTGTTGATCTATTGCAGAGTATCAGTCATGCAGAGCAGAAGCTGTCCTTTTCTTGAGAGTATTTGGTGTATGACACAGGAACAGAGCGCTAGATGTTGTTTTTCTACCGATCTCGATAGTGTTGCAAGCACACTGCCTGACAAGGTTATGGAGGATTTGTGATGACAGACAGAGCTCATAACCATTCCATAGTATATTCTCCCTTTGTTTTAGTCTCTGTAAAACAAGCTTAAAAAAATAAAATAAATCAATACTTGGAGTTACCGCGATATGTAACTATCGACCCCCCTTCCCCCCATTACTACTCTCATTCTCTCTCTCTCTCTTTCTTTGTCTCTCTGTCTTTCTCTCTGCCTGCCTGTCTGAAAGCATTGCTCATGTGTTTGCGCTACTTTCGAGGCCGATGCAGCGCTGCAGTGTTTTAACACATCCCTAGGGGTACTACAGGAAGTCGTCATTTTGCGGATGCACTCAGTCGCGGAGCCCGATTTAACATCGATGGTAAATCTGATACATACACCGTTTTCCCCCTCCACTCACACAGTCACACTACGGGACTGGTAGTGTGTGACAATAAATGAATCTGCTTCATAGAGGCCTTTCGATAAAGATTTCTCCAGTTTGGTGTTGATGGATGGACAGGCTCTCTCTCTATAATGCTCGGATTGAGATGCTTGCAGGTGGATGATGAAACCTGCTGATTGCACCTTCCACAGTCAATCCTCTCCACTACTGTCCTCTCAGCGACAGGCAGCTACTGCGTGCTGGAAGGAAAATATCTGCAGTGGACTCCAATCTCCTGGTGTGTGCAGCTAACATTGACCCAAGCCGACCGGGCCAGAGCTGCTTAACAGTTCTCACTGTACCCACAGATCAATAGTGGATTTAGGGAATTATCGTATAATTTCTTACACCCTGCGCGTTCATAAATGTTCCTCTGAATCCATGATCCGTTTCTGCTGGGGGAAATCGATAGCCGTCCAGTAGGCCAGCTGTTGGATTTTTATTACTTCTGAAATCAGATCATAAGTCTCTGCTGCTGCGAGATACTGGGGAGAGAAGCAAAAGGCAACATTTAGACTACTTAGTTTGTAAAAGTAACATGTTTTGCACCCTTCATCTAAAAGGAAAATGCATTGAATAACATGCAAATGGAAATGGAATGAGCTGGACCAGCTAGAACTGATGCTAGCCACCAAGGTAAATCTATAAACTAGATTATTAGGATTTTGACCTTTTGTAGCAACACAGTGCTTTGCTTGTGTCACTGGATGAGGAATTGGAAAAGGGCTGACGGTGGGAAAACATTTGGCCATGAGGAGTCCTCCTCATCCTGCCTCTCAGATGGATGATGGTCCCCTGTGAGCTGCTCACTAATCCGCCAGTCATCCGCGTCCAGTCCCTCGTCTCGCCAAGGTCGGAATGAAAGAAGCCCCCACAGGCGCCCCGCGCGGCCGTGCGTGGCAGGAGGAAAGGGAGGCAGCCTTAGTGGGAAATGTCAGCGCTTTGCCTCTGAAGCTGGACTCATCAAAGGGGGATTAGTGTCCGACTCGTGGCCTTGGCAGGACGAGGAGGCCAGACCAACGGAGTAATCTCACTGCATCAGCACTGTGTCTCAAATGGTACCTTATTCCTGTGTAGAGCACTACTTTTGACTAGGGGCCATAGGGCTCTGGTCAAAAATAGTGCACTATATAAGGAATAGCGTGCCATTTGGGATGCAACCCAGGAGTGATGGGCCATGCTGAGGGGACTCTGGTGGCCCTAAATGCCACAAACACATCAACCGCCGTCTTTCCCCAGGACTTGAGGCTTATTCAATGACAGGTTTTACTTCTGTGGTCTCAACTGGGGTCAATATCATTAGATATTACGATAATTTCCCTTCCCCTGGCCAATTTATGTTTGATAAGAAAAAGATGATATATATATATTTTTTTTTACCAAACAGCAATATACTGAAAAAAATATAAACGCAACATGTAAAGTCTTGGTCCTGAAATGAGCAGGAATATAAGATCCCTGAAATGTTACATATGCACTAAAAGCTTATTTCACACTAATACATATGTTTACATTCCGGTTAGTGAGCATTTCTTCTTTGCCAAAATAATCCATCCACTTGACAGGTGTGGCATATCAAGAAGTTCATTAAACATCATGATCATTACATAGCTGAATCTTGTGCTGGGGAAAATTAAAAGCCACTATAAAATGTGCAGTTTTGTCATGCAACACAATGACACAGATGTCTCGAGTTTTGAGGGAGCGTGCAATTGACATGCTGACTGCAGGAATGTCCATCACAGCTGTTGCCAGAGAATTTAATGTTAATTTCTTTACCATAAGCCACCTCCAACATCGATTTAGAGAATTTGGCAGTACGTCCAATCACAACTGCAGACCACATGTAACCACACCAGTCCAGGATCTCCACGTCCGGCTTCTTCACCTGCCGGATCGCCTGAGACCAGCCACACGTACAGATGATGCAACTGAGAAGTATTTATGTCTGTAATGCAACCATTTTGTGGTGAAAAACAAATTCTGATTGGTTGGGCCTGGTTCCCGTGTCTACGCTCCTGCCCTGTCATGTGAATCCATGGATTAGGGCCCAATGGATTTATTTCAATTAACTGATGTCCTTATATGAACTGTACCTCAGTAAAATCATTGAAATTGTTTTTGGTACTTTTTACTCTATACATTTCCCTGACACCCAAAAGTACTTGTTACATTTTGAATGCTTAGTAGGACAGAGCATGGTCCAATTCACATACTTATCAAGAGGACATCCCTGGTGATCTCCACTGCCTCTGATCTGGTGGACTCACTAAACAAAAATGATTAGTTCGTAAATGAGTGTTGGAGTGTGCCCCTGGCTATCCGTAAATAAAAAAAATAAACCGAAAATGACCTACTGGTTTGTTTAACATAAGTAATTAGTTATGGTTTATACTTTTACTTCTGATACTTAAGTACATTTTTGTAATTACATTTACTTTTGATACTTATATTATATATTTAAAACCAAATACTTTTAGACTTTTACTGAAGTAGTATTTTACTGGGTGACTTTTACTTGAGTCATTTTCTATTCATGTACCTTTGCTTTTACTCAAGTATGACAATATGGTACTTTTTCCAACACTGCAGAAATATCACATTTAAATAAGTATTCAGACACTTTGCTATGAGACTCGAAATTGAGCTCAGGTGCATCCTGTTTCCATCTATCATCCTTCAGATGTTCTACAACTTTATTGGAGTCCACCTGTGGTCAATTCAATTGATTGGAAATGATTTGCGATCTAGAAATGCAAAGGGCACACCTGTCTAAATAAGGTTGGTGCATGTCAGAGCAAAAACCAAGCCATGAGGTCTAAGGAATTGTCTGTAGAGCTCAGAGACAGGATTGTGTCAAGACACAGATCTGGGGAAGGATACCAAAAAATGTATGCAGCATTGAAAGTCCCCAAGAACACAGTGGCCTCATGTTTGGAACCACCAAAGACTCTTCCTAGAGCTGGCTGCCCAGCCAAACTGGGCAATCAGGGGAGAAGGGCCTTGGTCAGAAAAGGGACCAAGAACCCAATGGTCACTCTGACAGATCTTCAAAGTTCCTCTGTGGAGATTGGAAAACTTTCCTGAAGGACAACCATCTCTTCAGCACTCCACCAATCAGGCCTTTATAGTAGTGGAAGGCACCTAAAGGACTGTCATGAGAAACAAGATCTCTGGTCTGATGAAACCAAGATTGAATTATTTGGCCTGAATGCCAAGTGTGACATCTGGAGGAAACCTGGCACCATCCCTACGGTGATGCATGGTGGTGGCAGCATCATGCTGTGGGGATGTCTTTCAGCTGCAGGGACTGAGAGACTAGTCGGGATCGAGGGAAAGATGAACAGAGCAAAGTACATAGAGATCCTTGATGAAAACATGCTCCAGCGCACTCAGGACCTCAGACTGGGGCCAGGGTTGACCTTTCAACAGGACAATGACCTGTGATATTTCAATTTTAAAAATGTAATAAATGTGCTAATAGATACACTACCGGTCAAACGTTTTAGAACACCTACTCATTCAAGGGTTTTTCTTAATTTTTACTATTTTCTACATTGTAGAATAACAATGAAGACATCAAAACTATGAAATAACACATGGAATCATGTAGTAACCAAAAAGGTGTTCTTTTTTCGATTCTTCAAAGTAGCCACCTTTTGCCTTGATGACAGCTTTGCACACTCTTGGCATTTGCTCACCTGGAATGCATTTTGTTAAAAGTTAATTAGCATAATTTCTTTCCTTAATGCATTTGAGCCACTCAGTTGTGTTATGACAAGGTAGGGGGGTATACAGAAGATAGCACTAAATTGGTTAAAGACCAAATCCATATGATGGCAAGAACAGCTCAAATAAGCAAAGAGAATGATTGTCCATCATTACTTTAAGACATGAAGGTCAGTCAATATGGACAATTTCAAGAGATTTGAAAGTTTCTTCAAGTGCAGTCGCAAAAACCATCAAGCTCTATGAGGTCATTAGAGTTACCAGCCCAAATAAATGCATCACCGAGTTCAAGTAACAGACACATCTTAACATCAACTGTTCAGAGGATACTGCCTTCGTGGTCAAATTGCTGCAAAGAAACCACTACTAAAGGACACCAATATGAAGAAGAGACTTGCTTGGGCCAAGAAACATGAGCAATGGACATTAGACCGGTGGAAATTTATACTTAGAGTCCAAAATTGAGATTTTTTGGGTTCCATCTCCGTGTTCTTGTGAGACGCGGTGTGGGTGAACGGATGATCTCCGCATGTTTATTTCCCACCATAAAGCATGGAGGAGGTGTTATGGTGATAGGGGTGCTTTGCTGGTGACACTGTGTGATTTATTTAGATTTCAAGGCTCACTTAACCAGTATGGCTACCAGCATTTTGCAGCGATACGCCATCCCATCTGGCGTGAGCCTAGTGGGACTATCATTTGTTTTTCAACAGGACAATGACCCAACACAGCTCCAGGCTGTGAAAGGGCTATTTGACCAAATAGGAGAGTAGTGAAGATGACCTGGCCTAAACAATCCCCCGACCTCAACCAAATTGAGATGGTTTGTAATGAGTCGGACCGCAGAGTGAAGGAAAAACAGCCAACAAGTCCTCAGCATATGTGGAAACTCCTTCAAGACTGTTGGAAAAGCATTCCAGGTGAAGCTGTTTAAGAGAATGCCAAGAGTGTGCAAAGCTGACAAGGCAAAGGGTGGCTATTTGAAGAATCTCAAATATAAGATATATTTTGATTTGTGTAACCCTTTTTTGGTTACTTCATTTGTATTAATTCATAGTTGTTATGTCCACTATTATTCTACAATGTATAAAATAGTAAAAAGAAAAAAATGTAAACCTTGAATGAGTAGGTGTTATAAAACTTTGGACCGGTAGTGTATATAGTGTATATAGTGTATATATGTGTATATATTTATGTGTATATGTATATTTCTATGAAGAATAAAATAAACATGGTCAGTTTTCTGATTTTGACCTCAGATGTATCCTCAACATTAATGATGTATGTATGCTTGTCAGGATCCTCTTAGCTTGAATGATGTCATCGCAATTGTTATGGACCACATCGAATTGAGTCACCGTGATTTCGTCACGTTTTCATAGCATCTTTCTGGATTTCCCGTTGCCAGCCTCCGAGTGTGAATTAGTCATTCCCATACTGTAATTGCATAAAGTCACTGTAGATTATGTTTTTGAGTGTTTAACCTCTCATTGTTGGGGGATTCGCTGGCCTATGCCTATGTCTAACTCTTGGTCTTGGTTTTCTCTGACCAAACGCCACACCCATTAATGTTTATTCTCCACGAATGTGAACACATACTCAATTGTCATACTTTTACCCCTTTTTTTACCCCAATTTTGTGATATCCAATTGGTAGTTACCGTCTTGTCCCATCGCCATGCGTCCTCCAAAACATGACCCTGCCAAGCCACACTGCTCGCTTAACCCGGAAGCCAGCCGCACCAATGTGTCAGAGGAAACACTGTACGCGACCGAAGTCCGCATGCATTCGCCTGGCCCGCCATTCAATTGTCATACTTGAGTACAAGTAAAGATACCTTAATAGAAAATGACTTGAGTGAAAGTCACCCAGTAAAATACTACTTGAGGAAAAGTCTAAATGTATTTGGTTTTAAATATACTTAACTATCAAAAGTAAATGGAATTGCTCAAATGTACTTAAGTATCAAAAGTAAAAGTAAAAATATAAACCATTTCAAATTCCTTATATTAAGCAAACCAGATGGCACAATTTTCTTGTTTTTTTTATTGACGGATTTATTGTACTCCAACACTCAGACTTAATTTACAAGGGAAGCATTTGTGTTTATTGAGTCCGCCAGATCAGCGGCAGTAGGGATGGCGAGGGATGTTTTCCTGATAAGAGTGTGAATTGGACCATTTTCCTTTCAAAAGTAATTTTGGCTGTCAGGGAAATGTATGGAGTAAAAAGTACATTATTTTCTTTAGGAATGTAAGTGAAGTAAAGGTAAAAATATAAATAGTAAAGTACAGATACCACCGAAAACTACTTAAGTAGTACTTTAAGTACTTTACATCACTGCAAACCGTTCTGATTGGTCCTATTTTCCGATGCGTTGGGCTAGAGCCCGGCCTATAGGAATCATGAATCACGCCATGTTAACGTCAGCACAAACAACTTGTAGGATAGCAGGTTGAGACTGATGTATGGAGCGATCGATAGAGAAACAAAATGTAATTCAGGATGAGTCGTCGGGAAAGGTCTTGGTACCTCGGTTTCAACACATTGCACATGTTTGTTTCTTGTTATAACCTCTTTCATTTTCAGTCAGTTTATATGGCTTGAACTGTTATTATCTGTTATTGTATGGACTTAGAGTTATGGGGGTGTTGTGTAGGCTAGGCCAATGTGTTCAAAACTAAATCAACCATTTTCCAGACAAATAAGAACATCATTCTTAATTTGGAGAGCTGACAAGGCAAGAAATGAGAGCAGTGCTAAGACCCAGTACAACATTGTTTTTATTAGGTCTGCTGTCCTCCACTCACACAACAAAACAGATTGTGATTGTTGGACTGACACAGCGTGGAGGATTAGAAGTGATGTGTTTATGGATTTTAATAGGATCCGGGGCCATATTCATAAAGCTTCTAAGAAGAGGAGTGGTCTTCTAGGGGTCAGCTTATTATATGGATAAGGGGGACCTCTGATCAGCACTCCTACTCTGGGATGTTTGACACAAACAGTGCTGTCAGAAAGTATTCATACCCCTTGACTTTTTCCATGTTTTGCTGTGTTAAAGCCCGAATTCAAAATGGATTGCATGTATTTTTATTTCTCACCCATCTACACACAATACAATGACAAAGTCAACCTGGATTGTGCAACATTTGCCCATTATTCTTTTCAAAATGCATATTGCTCTGTCAAATTGGATGTTGATCATTGCTATACAACCATTTGTAAGTCATTTACAAGTACATTTCAAAACTGTAGTTTGGCCACTCAGGAATATACACTGTCTGCTTGGTAAGCTACTCCAGTGTAGATTTGGCTTTGTTTTTTAGGTTATTGTCCTGCTGAGAGGTGAATGTATCTCCCAGTGTCTGGTGGAATGTAGACTGAACCAGGTTTTCCTTTAGATTTTGCCTGTGATTAGCTCCATTCCATACATTTTCTTTAGCCTGAAAAACTCCCCTGTCCTTAACGATTACAAGAATACCCATAACATGACCACCACTATGCTTGAGCATATGGAGAGTGATACTCAGTAATGTGTTGTATTTGATTTGCATGTTTTAGAATATTTGCCAGAACATTCAAATCCATGTTTTGGAATATGCATGTTTTGGAATATTTGTTGTTTTATTTTCACTCTGTCAATTAGGTTAGTATTGTGGAGTAACTACAATTTTGTTGATCTCTCTTCAGTTTTCAGCTATCACAGCCATTAAACTCTTTTAACTGTTTTAAAGTCACCATTGGCCTCATGGTGAAATCCCTGATTGGTTTCCTTCCTCTCCGGCAACTGAGTTAGGAAGGACGCCTGTATCTTTGCAGTGACTGGGTTTATTGATACACGTGTCATCCAACGTGTAATTAATAACTTCACCATGCTCAAAAGGATATAAAAAAATATATGTTCAACAATATTATTGACTCAAGACATTTTAGCTTTTCATTTTTTTTTTTGAAAAACATAATTCCACTTTGACATTATGGGGTATTGCATGTAACCCAGTGATAAAACATTTCAATTTAATCCATTTTAAATTCAAGCTGTAACACAATTTTGGGGGGAAAACGTCAAGGGGTGTGAATACTTTCTGAAGGCACTGTAGGACCCCAGGTCTGTGAAATACTACCCATTTTAACCTATTATTGGACTCCAGATTGAACCACATACAGTAGATTTCAGCTGAATGTAAAGTGAACAATTCAGACATTGTTACTGTGAGTCAATATAGGCTACAGTTTTAGTGAAAGAATAATATTGAGTTAGTTCATTCATCCAAGCTTGGTACTTCGTTTTTATGAGTCGTTTCTGGTTTTGTGTATTGTTATTGTTAGGCCTGCAGATTTATTAACATCACTGAATATTTACCAAAGTTTGTTTTTCCTACCGTTGGGGCACTTTAATGTTAATGATTCCGTTACCCTCCTATGTGGTCTGTTGCTGTGGGCTTGGCTTGGTACAGGATTGCAAGCTCAGCGTAATGTAAATTGCAACATCTAGATTAGGTTTTTGGTAGAACAACGCACAGACTTCTAAATATATGTTACATTCTTTCCCGCTATACATTTCACACCTTAACTGGTCTTGCCAGATTCAAAGCATGTCTGTCATAGGAACTACCAGGAATGTGTCTGTTTTAATGTCTTCTCAACCATGAGATGAAGAAATATCATTGTCAAAAGCTCATAGTGCCAAGACATCATCTGCTTGGCTCAATTATGTCTCTATCAGTGAGAAACAGAGATTGTTTCCTCCCAATATTGTACTTCCATCACCTGTAGGTTTTTTTTCTCGATTATATGTGTGGGGCTTCATTTCTAGATCTCAAAGAGCATGTCAAGTTATCTGAAACTGTCCCTCAACCTTCCCTGAGGAATTGTATACACAGTTTTATCGTCAAAATAGATTGAGGTATTGTGTTATGCACGCACATTTGGTCTCTCTCTCTCTCTTAGACGAGCAGTGGGTATGGCAGAATGGGCAGACATGCTGAGAATCAGAAATGCTTACAGGGATCAGAGAGGCAGTGTGGCAATTCTCCGGCGGTACTAATGGCGTAGTCTTTGACAGCGGGTATTTTTCTTTTAGCCTATCTGCATCAAGGTCGTCGTGACAATTACCGCAGCGTGGAAAGCCCCCCCCCCCCCCCCCCCCCAAAAAAAACCCTGCCTTAAATATACAACAAATCACCTGCGTTGTTTGGGGCAGGGACATTCTAAAATGGGTGAAATAAATTGTGGCTCCGAGGCAGAACATTTTAAGTAGGTAGGGAGAGTGGATTGTTTATGAATGGGATCAGGTCTGTTAGAGCCTCGGGTGAGACGAGGCTTTAAATCTAAAGAGCCACAATTGACCCAACTTTACTGCTTTCATTTATTTCTTGCTCATACCAAGTAGTAGTCCAGCTGACAATCCAGCAAAATGCAATTAACAAGGAATCCTCACCGCTCTACCAACTTCATTAATATGGACAAGCCAGTGTGGCTCATGGTCACAGTTTGTCACCGAACGATGCTCCCTCTCACCTGAATGGAAGCTGCATCACTGTCCTGATCCCTCTGCCACAACCACCTTTCCTGTCTCCTTCAGTTTGTTCCTGAGCCATGGAAGCAGTGGACGCAGGGGCCAGATTGGCATGCACGGCGTGTCTCCAGGACTGACCCACCTGCCCGCTTTGCTCTCCTATTAAAATTCATGTGCCAGATCCCCAGTGAAGGGATTGTAGCAGGGCCAGCTTTGCTCCCTGGCCCCAGCTCCTCCGTCCTTCCTAATAAAGACTATGCCTGGTGGGTTCGTTATTAATCAGAGCTAATCATGCTGGGAGGAGTGTGGCCACGGGAACAGAAACCCCCAGGATATTGAGAAAGATGCAGCACTTAAGGAAAGACAAGGACCTTGCTCAGGATCTTTTGTTTTTTTCGTCCTTCCCCCACTTACATATGAACCCGAGGGACAACATGTGAATACATGTGAGTGAGTTGCGTCCCAAATGGCACCCTATTGCCTTTATAGTGCACTACCCATAGGTCAAAAGTAGTACACTAAATATGGAATAGATGGCTGTAGCAGGGCATGTTTACCTCATTGTCTATTAAATATTCCAATATTTTGCGGTAAAAATCCATATGTGTTCAATGCCTACTCTTGCATTAATCAGGCGCTCACCAGAGGAACCATTAATTACACTGGGATTATCATGTATCTACCCACTGCACACACGTTATGGGGAAATTACCATATAGATACTTGCTTTTTGGGAGCAATAATAGAATTCCTTATAACTCCCAGAAGCACATCCATTCCAAATGAGCCTCCCTCCTTCTCCCCCCTCCCCTCCCTACAGCAGATGCTCTCAGTAACTCTGCAGGTATTATACAGGGTATTACCAAACCCCTCTGCGGCCTCACCTCAGTCCCGGAGACGATGTGTGTGTCTCTGGCTTGGATATTCATGTCTGCATTCCCCACCATATGTCTCTCAGGTGTCCTTCCTCTCGGACGCAAACACAAGCCATAAACAAATCACTCCGGCGTAAGCAATATACTATAAATATGGATCCTAATCCAATGTTACGTTACTTCCACGTTGGATAGAGCGTGCCCCCTTATCGTGACTAGGAGAGCTTCAGAAAAACAAGATGGAATGCAGTCTCTTTTAGGGTGGGTGCAGAAAGAAATGTTTATATGGTTGTCATGCTGCGTGACTGGGTCGTTAAGCCCTTGCTGCTGTTCAGAGGCTGCCCACAGGAGGGGAGGAGGAACTCGCACAATTAATTGAGGCTGGATTTAGAGTCCGGTTGCACGTCAGGGAAGCTCCCAAAATGCAAACAATGTCAAATATTTTGGGGGGCGATGGGAAATGCATGGAAGCCACGTCGTCTCCATTTCATTTCAGAGCATTAGTCCGTTTTATTCAGCTGGAGCATCGTTTTCACAGGGGCTGTGTACCAATTGGCACCCTATTCTCTATATAGTGCACTACTTTATCGGGCTCTGGTCAAAAGTAGTGTACTATGTAGGGAAGAAGTACAATTTGGGAGGCAGCCAGAGACTGGGAAAAGGAGACTGCCCTAGTTTAGCATAATAGCTCTTCCTGTCAGATCAAATCAGCCTCTGGTGTTTACAGCCAATCAACTATGGAATGACAACAATCCAGCGACTGCTGCAGTAATGTAAGGCTTTCAAAGACCTACTAACGAAATAAAATAGTAGATTTAAAAACCACTGATTCCTAGTAGGGGTGTTCATGATCAGTTCTTTGAACTGCCGAATGATAACTATGTTCTCAATTCTGTGAACAGACAGAAAGGCATGATTGCATGATTTTGACCGCAGTATCGAGATTAAGTTCATCATAAAGTGTAGAGATGGTCCGTGTCTCCCTGTGCATCAGCTCTAATCTCTGTCATGATTGGACGGCTCGTGTCTGTGCGGAGAGAGTAAATCCGGCAAAGTATTGTTGAATGCCTTATCCCACTGCTTTACAATGAGCCTTCAATCGATATCCACGGAGCGCACAAATAAACAAACCATAAAAGCAGAGCTTCTGCTAGCCTCGGAGATCCCAGCCATAACAATGATTAATTTTAACAACCTGAGCTAATTGTCTCCCAAACTTTAGTTAACAGCCAATATGATCTGGCCCTGGGTGCTTTTCGCCACTGTAATGAAGAATAATGAGGGATGGAATTACTGCTGGCACTTTTTTTTTTCTTCGGGTGGATTTGTCGAAAGCTGAGGGCAGAGGGGGCCGAGTCTGTGGATGAAGAGAGAGCCTGGGACGTGTTTGTTCGGGAGAGTGCAACGACGGGCTCTGGGTTCAAATTGAATTACATAGAGAAATCTGAGCCTTGTGTGCCACGGGGGAATTAGATCTCTGTGCTTTATGTTATTCGTGTCGAGGCTTTGCTCAGGGCTCGAGGGGCGTTGTATGTCGTCACACCCCTTGCGAGGCACTTCCATAGTACACAGCCTGAGTGTTGTTGTCATTGTAATGTTAGCTAAAGCTGTAGGCCATCCCTCCTCCACGTTCACGTCTGCGAGGAGGACTATCGCGGCAGCTGTAGACGCATGGCCTCAAGCAGTGTCTGTGATCGTCTATACCCGCCATAGCTGTGCGATGGAACCTCCTTTTTTTTAAATCCACGCTATCTCCCTCTGCTGAAGTGAGAGAGGGGGAAGGAGGGAGAGTGAGGGCTGCCTGCTCCTGGCTGCATTCTGAGCGGTGGTGGTAGCTGTATAGCTGCTGTGCGTGCTAGAAGGAAGACCTTGTCACAGGATCCTGCGTTATCCCCTGCTGTATGCTGTGCTTTGTCGTCGCATCTATTATTCCCCTCTTTGCAATGCGTCTAACAGTGGGCTAAGAGTGGGCAGCCATACATACGGGACAGGGTTCACAAGGTTATTCTTTATCCTCCTCTTCTACCTCTTACCACCTCCTCTTTTACCTCCCCAATGTCATTTATCTCCCTTTCCAGCTGGATTGCATTGTGTTGCTCGCATAAATGGTATGGAGTTTTTTGGGATTGTTATCACATCTCACCTTGGCCGTACACCAAGAGCCAACAAGCCGCTGAACTTTTAACATAATCACAGTAACCTACAGTATTAGACACAGTACAAGCAGTCCCCTATCCCAATCCCCGGCAGCAGGCTTCTGGGACTGCGTCCCAAATGGCACCCTGTTCCCTATTGGATTTGTCCAAGGAAATAGAGTGCCATTTGAGATGTAAAGCCCGTGTCTCTGCCCAGGGAGCGAGTCAATAGACGCAATAAAAGTTATTAAAGCCATGGAATTGAATATGTACGTTAAACCTGAGATGCCGAGAGAGAACACAACGTTAAATCCAATCCGGTCACGACCGGCAGCAGGCAACTCCATTACTGGAAAGGTTGTTGTTTCCTTGGCAATTTCTCAGGAGAGGAAATTGGCAGCATTCGCTCCCATTCCTGCGTGCGTACAGGGTCCTTTTCCAATGCCCCTTAGAACAGTGAACTCTAATTGAACCGCAGGGCTTGATCAGGGTCCGCCTGGCAGGAAAAGCGGTGACATTGTCTTGGGTGGAAGGGATAAGCTATGTGGTTTTGGAGTTTGGACAGATGTTCCGCAGCGGGCCAAGGACCTCTGGATTCCTGTAAATGGAGACACTTCAAATCCCACCCCTGACCCTGTTTGTGTTTGTGGTTACCTTCATCCTTTCAACAGCAACTCCTGTTGCAGTGTTTTTGCAGTCTTCTTTTTTTCTTGACTTTGTTTTTATTTCTTCTCCAGAGTTTTGGGTGTGGAATATGGCGTTAATTACACAAGTTCAACAGACAATGTTTGTCTGTGGTGGACTTTTGCTCTTAATGGCCTTGAATAGTTTTTATTTTACTGTATGGTATATTTAACATAAAATACTGTTGGAAGAGGTTGTACTCTCTCCTACAATGTTGCCAGCTGTATCTACATGGCTGTGTTCAACGTGTAGGCGTTGGTTTGTGGAACATGAATGTTTTGATTGATATGCGTTCTGCAGGTTCACACCAGAGAAGCCTCTATTGTTGAGGATGTAACATAATTCCAGAGATATGTGAGTCATTTGGATGCTTCCTGAACCGCACCCTATTCTCTATGTAGTGCACTACTTTCCCCGGGCTCTGGTCAGGAGTAGTGCACTACATAGGCAATAGGGTACCATTTGGGACCGAGTCATACTAAGCAGTGAGTCCTCTGTACTCAGTCAGCCCTGCTGAGAAGCACATGAGAGGGGCATTGACCTGCCAAGCAGAGCAAGGCTGTTTGGAATACGTGTTTGGGGTTTTCAAGTCTGCGTCTCCAATGTTCTGTAGAACAAGCTGTGAACTCCGGTCAAGTGCAGTGTCAGGGTCAGCACGACTTTATAAGCAAACACACTTCTAAAGATGAACCTTCTGAGACATCCAGGTCAGTAGAAGATTGACATGATTAAAGATACATGTGCAACCCGTTACCCTTTCATGACAACTACCGTTTGATGCCATAGCAACGGTGGTCAGTTTTCATAAGTAGGTTGGTTGTCATAAACGCGATGCTTTTTATAAAGGACTTATCAAATATTGATCAAGGATATCGTACTCCAAGCTCCGTTAAATGTTCTGCGTGTTATTGCGAGTAATTTCATCACTTACGAGCTACGCTATCATCCTCTTGTTGAGACGAGGAAGTAATTTTAGAATCCGTCTTGACCATCTACCCTCAGTAGAATTAGCCCGTAAAAGTCTGTTTTATTGAACACATTAGATCACACACTATAAAGAGGACGCACTGTGAATTGTGAATGACTTAATCCAGAGATAAAGCTGTTTTGCGCCGTGACAACATCCTTCAAGTAGAAAGTCATTCTGCTCATTTAAGCACATTGACTTAATTTAAGCACGTTGAGGCATGCATGCCTTTATCTGTACATTTCATTAAGCCACTAAGAATGAATGACAATGGAGTCAGATAGGAGGCAACCCTACTGTAAGCATCCACTCTGTTCTGTCTGACATTGGCTAACTGAGTCATTGGAAGGGGATAGCCAGCTTCAAAACAACAGCAGACAAAGTTCTTAAGCTGTGACAGCTCACTCCAATTTGGCTAATTTGAGGGCCATCTCGTTAAAAAGCGTTTCATAGAAAGGCTGGATCTGCCGTGCCGGATGTAATTACTTTTCGTCACCTCGGGGGGGGATAGAGCGAGTCCACTTCTCGTTCGAGCGCTTCCTAGCTGAGATGTACATTTTCAGACCCACTCTCCTAGCTATAAAAGACTCCGTTCTCCATTGTGTGAAAACAGTGTGCTTCTAGACAGAGATCACTTAGACTTATTCTGAACATCTCCATTGTGTAAAAAGCACAGGAGAGAGCCGTAAAGGGGAGAAGTTATGGGTCCCACTACACTGTTAAGTGTCAGAGTCTAGTACTCTTTCCTATTGAGTTCAGTACTTTTTTATGCTGCGTCACGTGCTTGCCAGTACTCTGCTTGTCTTGGTCTGGTGCTGGCCTGTCTTGGTGAGGAATTTAAATCATAACGTAGCATTGAATGCTATGGCCTAGATTGAACCTGCTTTGCCGTAGGTCCTCAACAAATGAATAACAAGTGACTGTGTTTAAGTTTGTGATGTTGTGACCTCGGTAGCTATTTAGTGTTTACTGTCATTGACATGGAATGTTGACAGAATGAAGGTGGAATTTACTGTATGTAAAACATGAATGATCAAACAAACAAACTAGAACTACTGTAAAATAGATTGTGTGTAAAATGTGTATAATATGTATAAACTGAAGGTAGAAGCCTAAGTGTTATTGTTTATTAGTTTACTTGGAGGAGGGGTGGTAGGGTTTGCGGGAAATAATAAAGGTGTATATCTAAAAAAAGTGTGTATATGTATGTGCATCTATGTATGTATACACAGTGAGGAGAACAATTATTTGATACACTGCCGATTTTGCAGGTTTTCCTACTTACAAAGCATGTAAGGTCTGTGAGAGACGGAATCTAAAACAAAAATCCAGAAAATTACATTGTATGATTTTTAAGTAATTAATTTGCATTTTATTGCATGACATAAGCATTTGATCACCTACCAACCAGTAAGATTTCCGGCACTCACAGACCTGTTAGATGTTCTTTAAGAAGCCCTCCTGTTCTCCACTCATTACCTGTATTAACTGCACCTGTTTGAACTCGTTACCTGTATAAAAGACACCTGTCCACACACTCAATCAAACAGACTCCAACCTCTCCACAATGGCCAAGACCAGAGAGCTGTGTAAGGACATCAGGGGTAAAATTCTAGACCTGCACAAGGCTGGGATGGGCTACAGGACAATAGGAAAGCAGCTTGGTGAGAAGGCAACAGCGCAATTATTAGAAAATGGAAGAAGTTCAAGATGACGGTCAATCAGCCTTGGTCTGGGGCTCCATGCAAGATCTCAGCTCGTGGGGAATCAATGATCATGAGGAAGGCGAGGGATCAGCCCAGAACTACACGGCAGGACCTGGTCAATGACCTGAAGAGAGCTGAGACCACAGTCTCAAATTAGTAACACACAACGCCGTCATGGATTAAAATCCTGCAGCGCATGCAAGGTCCCCCTGCTCAAGCCAGCGCATGTCCAGGCCCGTCTGAAGTTTGCAAATTACCATCTGGATGATCCAGAGGAGGAATGGGAGAAGGTCATGTGGTCTGATGAGACAAAAATAGAGCTTTTTGGTCAAAACTCCACTCGCCGTGTTTGGAGGAAGAAGAAGGATGAGTACAACCCCAAGAACACCATCCCAACTGTGAAGCATGGAGGTGGAAACATAATTCTTTGGGGATGCTTTTCTGCAAAGGGGACAGGACGACTGCACCGTATTGAGGGGAGGATGGATGGTGAGATCATGTATCGTGAGATCTTGGCCAACATCCTCCTTCCCTCAGTAAGAGCATTGAAGATGGGTCGTGGCTGGGTCTTTCAGCCCGAAACACACAGCCAGGGCAACTAAGGAGTGGCTCCGTAAGAAGCATCTCAAGGTCCTGAAGTGGCCTAGCCAGTCTCCAGACCTGAACCCAATAGAAAATCTTTGGAGGGAGCTGAAAGTCCGTATTGCCCAGCGACAGCCCCGAAACCTGAAGGATCTGGAGAAGGTCTGTATGGAGGAGTGGGCCAAAATCCCTGCCGCAGTGTTTACAAACCTGGTCAAGAACTACAGGAAACGTATGATCTCTGTAATTGCAAACAAAGGTTTCTGTACCAAAAATTAAGTTATTTTCTGATGTATCATATACTTATGTCATGCAATAAAATGATTTTTGTTTTAGATTCCGTCTCTTACAGTTGAAGTGTACCGATGATAAAAATTACAGACCTCTACATGCTTTTTAAGTAGGAAACACTGCCGATTTTGCAGGTTATCAAATACTTGTTCTCCCCACTGTATGTGTATATGCATGAATGTTTTTATATATATTTATATATATATATGTGTGTGTGTACATTTGAAGTCGGAAGTTTACATACACTTAGGTTGGAGTCATTAAAACTGCTCCACAAATTTCTTGTTAACAAACTATAGTTTTGGCAAGTCAGTTAGGAGATCTACTTTGTGCATGACACAAGTCATTTTCCCAACAATTGTTTACAGACAGATTATTTCACTTATTATTCACTGTATCACAATTCTAGTGGGTCAGAAGTTTACATACACTAAGTTGACTGTGCCTTTAAACAGTTTGGAAAATTCCTGAAAATGATGTCATGGCTTTAGAAGCTTCTGATAGGCTAATTGACATAATTTGAGTCAATTGGAGGTGTATCTGTGGATGTATTTCAAGGCCTACCTTCAAACTCAGTGCCTCTTTGCTTGACATCATGGGAAAATCAAAGGAAATCAGTCAAGACCGTCAGAAAATAAATTGTAGGCCTCCACAAGTCTGGTTCATTCTTGGGAGCAATTTCCAAGTGCCTGAAGGTACCACGTTCATCTGTACAAACAATAGTACGCAAGTATAAACACCATGGGACCACGCAGCCACAACGACTATATAATAAAGTGGTGATCCTAACTGACCTAAGACAGGGAATTGTTACTAGGATAGAATGTCAGAAATGGTGAAAAACTGAGTTTAAATGTATTTGGCGTTTGTAAACTTCCAACTTCAACTGTATGTACAGTCATGGCCAAAAAGTTTTGAGAATGACACAAATATTAATTTCCACAAAGTCTGCTGCTTCAGTGTCTTTAGATATTTTTGTCAGATGTTACTATGGAATACTGAAGTATAATTACAAGCATTTCATAAGTGTCAAAGGCTTTTATTGACAATTGCAGCATAGTAAACAAACAAAAAGGTTGACGAGGCAGCCCTGACATGCTGTCAATTAAGTTCTGGGCCACATCCTGACTGATGGTAGCCCATTCTAGCATAATCAATGCTTGTAGTTTAGCAGAATTTGTGGGTTTTTGTTTGTCCACCCACCTCTTGAGGATTGACCACAAGTTCTCAATGGGATTAAGGTCTGGGGAGTTTCCTGGCCATGGACCCAAAATATCAATGTTTTGTTCCCCGGGCAACTTAGTTATCACTTTTGCCTTATGGCAAGGTGCTCCATTATGCTGGAAAAGGCACCAAACTGTTCCTGGATGGTTGGGAGAAGTTGCTTTCAGAGGATGTTTTGGTACCATTCTTCATTCATGGCTGTGTTCTTAGGCAAAATTGTGAGTGAGCCCACTCCCTTGGCTGAGAAGCAACCCCACACATGGTCTCAGGATGCTTTACTGTTGGCATGACACAGGACTGATGGTAGCGCTCACCTTGTCTTCTCTGGACAAGCTTTTTTCCAGATGCCCCAAACAATCTGAAAGGAGATTCATCAGAGAAAATGACTTTACCCCAATCCTCAGCAGTCAAATCCCTGTACCTTTTGCAGAATATCAGTCTGTCCCTGATGTTTTTCCTGGAGAGAAGTGGCTTCTTTGCTGCCCTTCTTGACACCAGGCCATCCTCAAAAAGTCTTCGCCTCACTGTGCGTACAGATGCACTCACACCTGCCTGCTGCCATTCCTGAGCCAGCTCTGTACTGGTGGGGCCTCAAACCCGCAGCTGAATCAACTTTAAGAGATGGTCCTGGCGCTTACTGGACTTTCTTGGGCGCCCTGAAGCCTTTTTCACAACAATTGAACCGCTCTCCTTGAAGTTCTTGATTATTCGATAAATGGTTGATTTAGGTGCAATCTTATTGGCAGCAATATCCTTGCCTGTGAAGCCCTTTTTGTGCAAAGCAATGATGACGGCGCGTGTTTCCTTGCAGGTAACCATGGTTGACAGAGGAAGAACAATGATTCCAAGCACCACCCTCCTTTTGAAGCTTCCTGTCTGTTATTTGAACTCAACCAGCATGACAGACTGATTTCCAGCCTTGTCCTCGTCAACACTCACACCTGTGTTAACGAGAGAATCACTGACATGATGTCAGCTGGTCCTTTTGTGGCAGGGCTGAAATGCAGTGGAAATGTTTTTTTTGGTATTCAGTTCATTTGCATGGCAAATAGGGACTTTGCAATTACAGTGCCTTGTGAAAGTATTCGCCCCCTTGAACTTTGCGACCTTTTGCCACATTTCAGGCTTCAAATATAAAGATATAAATCTGTATTTGTTTGTGAAGAATCAACAACAAGTGGGACACAATCATGAAGTGGAACGACATTTATTGGATATTTCAAACTTTTTTAACAAATCAAAAATTGAAAAATTGGGCATAACAATTATTCAGCCCCTTTACTTTCAGTGCAGCAAACTCTCTCCAGAAGTTCAGTGAGGATCTCTGAATGATCCAATGTTGACCTAAATGACTAATGATGATAAATACAATCCACCTGTGTGTAATCAAGTCTCCGTATAAATGCACCTGCACTGTGATAGTCTCAGAGGTCCGTTAAAAGCGCAGAGAGCATCATGAAGAACAAGGAACACACCAGGCAGGTCCGAGATACTGTTGTGAAGAAGTTTAAAGCCGGATTTGGATACAAAAAGATTTCCCAAGCTTTAAACATCCCAAGGAGCACTGTGCAAGCGATAAGATTGAAATGGAAGGAGTATCAGACCACTGCAAATCTACCAAGACCTGGCCGTCCCTCTAAACTTTCAGCTCATACAAGGAGAAGACTGATCAGAGATGCAGCCAAGAGGCCCATGATCACTCTGGATGAACTGCAGAGATCTACAGCTGAGGTGGGAGACTCTGTCCATAGGACAACAATCAGTCGTATATTGCACAAATCTGGCCTTTATGGAAGAGTGGCAAGAAGAAAGCCATTTCTTAAAGATATCCATAAAAAGTGGCGTTTAAAGTTTGCCACAAGCCACCTGGGAGACACACCAAACATGTGGAAGAAGGTGCTCTGGTCAGATGAAACCAAAATTGAACTTTTTGGCAACAATGCAAAACGTTATGTTTGGCGTAAAAGCAACACCGCTCATCACCCTGAACACACCATCCCCACTGTCAAACATGGTGGTGGCAGCATCATGGTTTGGGCCTGCTTTTCTTCAGCAGGGACAGGGAAGATGGTTCAAATTGATGGGAAGATGGATGGAGCCAAACACAGGACCATTCTGGAAGAAAACCTGATGGAGTCTGCAAAAGACCTGAGACTGGGACGGAGATTTGTCTTCCAACAAGACAATGATCCAAAACATAAAGCAAAATCTACAATGGAATGGTTCAAAAATAAACATATCCAGGTGTTAGAATGGCCAAGTCAAAGTCCAGACCTGAATCCAATCGAGAATCTGTGGAAAGAACTGAAAACTGCTGTTCACAAATGCTCTCCATCCAACCTCATTGAGCTCGAGCTGTTTTGCAAGGAGGAATGGGAAAAAATGTCAGTCTCTCGATGTGCAAAACTGATAGAGACATACCCCAAGCGACTTACAGCTGTAATCACAGCAAAAGGTGGCGCTACAAAGTATTAACTTAAGGGGGCTGAATAATTTTGCACGCCCAATTTTTCAGTTTTTGATTTGTTAAAAAAGTTTGAAATATCCAATAAATGTTGTTCCACTTCATGATTGTGTCCCACTTGTTGATTCTTCACAAAAAAATACAGTTTTATATCTTTATGTTTGAAGCCTGAAATGTGGTAAAAGGTCACAAAGTTCAAGGGGGCCGAATACTTTCGCAAGGCACTGTAATTGCAATTCATCTGATCACTCTTCATAACATTCTGGATTATATGCAAATTGCCATCATACAAACTGAAGCAGCAGACTTAGTGAAAATTAATATTTGTGTAATTCTCAACTTTTGGCCACGACTGTATATGGATATAAATATTTACCTCAAAAATATATGGGGGATTGGAAATGATTCAGACAATTACATTGATGGAAGCAATCCATACGCAATTTTAAAGATGATCCACCCCCTAAAAGAAGAAATAATAGAAATACATTTTAAATGTATTATAGTCATATACCTCAATTAGTCTCTAATAGCTAGAGACAAAGCCCTGTGGTTGGTCCATAAAATTCAGCGAAGTCCTCTGTGGCCTATGGGGAAAAATAGGGAGGCTATTAGGAGAGTTCTTGAATCCAATCAGGCTCTTTGCAGGAATCCAAAATGGATAGACCGGTGCACTAAGCAATGCTACTCAAGGGCTTAATTAGAAAGATGCTTTGCTATTGTTGGTTTTCAGGAATTAGTACACTCTGCCTGCCCTGATAATGAAATTGGCTGCAAAATGAAATTGTTTGGACTGCCTTCGCGCTGCTAGGCCCGATAGTGCTTGTCAACACTATTGTTTCCCTCTTGCAAAGCCCCTATATCGTTGTCAGGGATAGGAAGACCGCTCCACTGCAGCACCACTCAGGTCTGACTGTCTGTCGGCTATAACAAGGCCTGCCACACCAGTAGAGACTGGAGAGCCCCACATTAAGGCCTCTCTTGAATTAGGAAAACCCACAGTTCACCACCTACAGCCGAATGTTCAAGATCACCTCGGCACTCATTCAATTTCATCATTCATTCAGTCCATGAACTCCAGTGCTCTTTCATGCTGTTTGGACATTGCATCTGCACTCCTTTTTCCTTCTCCCTTCTCACTTGGAATGTTTGACCTGAATCATGGCAGGCAGCCATGCAGTGATCGCAGCAGTTCACATCTGCTGTGTAAGGGAGCAGACGAAGAGGCGATGAAGATGTACGACTCTGAAGCAGGTTTCAATGGCACTCCCAGGGCTCAGCAGAAAGCAGCAGTCCAAGCCGCACATGGGACTCGACTGGTAATTGTGTAGCATTTTGCTGCAAAAAACACCAGCATTTCCCTGCATTTCACTGTATATGACCCATTCACAAATGGTGTTGCTCCCAAACTGACCTGAAATGGCAGATATTTTTGTTGCTATGCTGGCATTAAGAGTCCCAGGTGCATGGTGCAGGTCTGGCAAGATGGAGGTAATGGGAGTGTGAGAAAGAGAAAGGAGAGAGAAGTGGGGGTGTACCACACTGTGGCCAAGATAAAGTGATATTGGATGGCAGTGAAAACAAAAGTACCTCATTTGTTTTGGCATGGCAACTCCTTCGGATAGCTGAATAGACAGTACTGAGGAATGCCTCCTCAACCTTTTTTGTTTGTTTACTATGCTGTAATTTCATGTTTTTTTCTGGGTTACGTTCGAGAAACACTTCAACTTGATCATGACTCTTATTATTTTGTGTTTAATGTGTATTTTGTATCTTAATGCTGTTGTTACATCTTGTTCCCATGGGTTGGCCTCTTTTGACTTTAGATACTCAAACAATTGCTGTGTTAAACAATGTTAGGTTAGTTAAGAACCCAACCAAACAAAACCCCATGCTTGATATTGGAGTAACTGGATTTTTCTGTTGGGCGAGGCCGGAATTCATTCAGTTGGGCTAGGGGTAGTAGAATGCCGGGCATCCGACACAGTTATGCTTGAGCTCTTTTCAATTTGGGTTTGGCCTGCTTCAGCCTCCGGCCGCTAGCATAGCGCTAATGAAAGTCACATTAGCCTAAGCCGTTCAATAGTGGTTTTCATAGCTGCGCGGGAGGCTAATGTTCTTAGCCAAATCCTGCAAGGATGTCCCCCTCTTCCACTCTTAAGGCAGCTGGAGGTCGTTCTCTCAGCTCCCTCTCAGTTCATGTGGGTATTGAAATGAAGAATGTCACCTGTTTTTTTATTTATTCAAGCTCAGCTATATCTGTTGTGGATAAAACTCCCTTTGGTCAAATGGATGGTTTGGAGGCTTTCAGTTTGGGAGGCTTGAAATGTTGATGAGGGGAAGGATGGTTGAAGGGTGCAAATACAGTCAATTCTGTGGAATGCGGTAAGGATAAAAAAAAAAAGTAATCTGACTTATTGATGAATTTAGTTGCATTCAGCACGTTGACTACTGCTATTTCATTTTGTTTGAATAACACATTGTACTAATTTATGGTTGATTGTTTTGCAATATGGTGACGGATGATTGTTGAATCTTTTGTAATTTTCTACAAGACCTCACCCCCGACCCTCCGAACGCAATCGTTCTTAAGGATTCATAATGTTTTTGCTGCTCCCTTCCACTAAGAGGGATATGTTATAAGGAGGTCAGGGGAGTCTCTCCATACCAAACGAGATGGATGTGTTGGATTTTCTCGCACTGTGACCTGAGATAGTACAGCACCCCCCCCCACCCCCCCGCCCTCCCAGGCCGTGCCCTAAATGGCACTATATTTCCTATTTAGTGCGCTACCTTTGACCAAAGAAAAAGTAGTGCACTAAATTGGTAATAGTGTGCCATTTGGGATGCATACTACTCCCAGCCAGGCCTGTAGTCTCTCAGACCTTTGATCTCTAGCTGGTGTGAAAAGACCAAGGGAAGTCCAACACTGCATGATCTCCTGCAAGGATAGCTTACAGTGCCTTCAGAAAGTATTCAAACCCCTTGACTTTTTCCTGATTTTTGTTGTTTTACACCCTGAATTTATAATTGATCAAATTTAGATTTTGCGGTCACTTGCCTACACACAATACCCCATAATGTCAAAGTGGAATTCTGGTTTTAGAAAATTAAAAGCTTAAATTTCTCAAGTCAATAAATAAGTATTCAACCCCTTTGTTATGGCATGCCTAAATAAGTTCAGGAGTAAAAATGTGCTTAACAAGTCACATAATAAGTTGCATGCAGTCTTTGTGCAATAATAGTGTTTAACATGTTTTTTGAATGACTACTACATCTCTGTACCCCATACATACAATTATCTGTAAGGTCCCTCATTCTAGCAGTGAATTTCAAACACCTATTGGTAGATGGGTAAACATTTTAAAAAGCAGACATTGAATATCCCTTTGAGCATGATGAAGTTATTAATTAGACTTTGGATGTTGTATCAATACACCCAGTCACCACAAAGATACAGAGGCCAATGGCGACTTTAAAACAGTTACATGAGTTTATTAATGGCTGTGATAGGAGAAATGGATGGATCATCAACATTGTAGTTACTCCACAATACTATTCTAATGACATAGTGAAAAGAAGGAAGCCTGTACATAATATAAATATTCCAAAACATTCATCCTGTTTGCAACAAGGGACTGAAGTAATACTGCAAAAAAAATGTGGCAATTCACATTTCGTTTTGAATGTTAGGGCTGTCCCCAATTTAAAAAAAATATAGGTTGACCGAGAGTCGTCTTTTCAAATGTCTCCTTTTCAATATCCAGTGCATTCGAGAAGTATTCAGACCCCTTTTCCCACATTTTGTTACATTACAGCCTTATTCTAAAAATGATTAAATACATTGTTTTCCTCATCAATCTACACACAATACCACATAATTACAAAGTGAAAACAGGTTTTTAGAAATATTTGCAAATGGATTAAAAATAAAACACTGAAATAGCTTTCAGTCTATACAGTATAGACACATCATATGTGTTTTAATCAAATCAACTATATGCAGTGAGCTTGTCTGATGCTTTAAGCAAACTGTTTGATGAAATAATTTGGACACACAAATGACTAAAGGTAGTCCGACCGCAATTGATTTGATTGCGCCGGGCCAGCTCAGTCTTGCTGCGCTATGTTAAAAAAATAACAGTGAGTGACTGTGACTAGCACCCATTGTTTCTGTCTCCTCCCTACTGCAGCGACCACCACAGAACATCAGCAATGTTTAAAACATTCCCTCAACCCTTGCTCTCCTTTATGTGACACATGTATGCGTCGCATCAACGTGACCAATACGGACTGACCTATAGCATATCATAGTCACACCAATAAATTGGTTATAACAAACTCTGAACACCGAAACACGTGACAGCAAAATGCAGAGGACGTGACTAATAACCTCGAAAACAGGGGAATGTTTACTGGCTGCTCAGGAGGTAAAGGGGAAGTCCGATGTGTGGAATACATTTGACTAGTTGTGGGTAACACTGGAGATAAAGAAAAAGAAGGTAAGAAGCAAGCACTGTGCATATTATGTGTGCCAAACAGGTGCTGTTAGATTACAATATAATTTATCTGACCGTTTGGAACAACATAAACCACACTAAATAAATTGTAAGTATACCAGAGAGTCTGTTGTAACGTTTCATTTGAATTTTGTTGTAAAGCCTTAATTACAGCAAAGACTACAACCAGTCGCATTCGTTGTGAATGAAATTTTCCAAAATGGAAAGGTTTATTTATTGTTTCCGCTAATTATTCAAGGGTTGCTTTGTTATAATGGGTGGGATAATGGGTGGGCTGGACATACCGAGAGATGAGTTTGGATTGGTCTGCGTGTAGCATGCTTCTGTCTATAACATGAGCTGCTCAATATGTGTAGGTTATCCTTTCTAATGTGGATTATTTAAATATATATACAGTGCCTTGCGAAAGTATTCGGCCCCCTTGAACTTTGCGACCTTTTGCCACATTTCAGGCTTCAAACATAAAGATATAAAACTGTACTTTTTTGTGAAGAATCAACAACAAGTGGGACACAATCATGAAGTGGAACGACATTTATTGGATATTTCAAACTTTTTTAACAAATAAAAAACTGAAAAATTGGGCGTGCAAAATTATTCAGCCCCCTTAAGTTAATACTTTGTAGTGCCACCTTTTGCTGCGATTACAGCTGTAAGTCGCTTGGGGTATGTCTCTATCAGTTTTGCACATCGAGAGACAGAATTTTTTTCCCATTCTTCTTTGCAAAACAGCTCGAGCTCAGTGAGGTTGGATGGAGAGCATTTGTGAACAGCAGTTTTCAGTTCTTTCCACAGATTCTCGATTGGATTCAGGTCTGGACTTTGACTTGGCCATTCTAACACCTGGATATGTTTATTTTTGAACCATTCCATTGTAGATTTTGCTTTATGTTTTGGATCATTGTCTTGTTGGAAGACAAATCTCCGTCCCAGTCTCAGGTCTTTTGCAGACTCCATCAGGTTTTCTTCCAGAATGGTCCTGTATTTGGCTCCATCCATCTTCCCATCAATTTTAACCATCTTCCCTGTCCCTGCTGAAGAAAAGCAGGCCCAAACCATGATGCTGCCACCACCATGTTTGACAGTGGGGATGGTGTGTTCAGGGTGATGGGCTGTGTTGCTTTTACGCCAAACATAACGTTTTGCATCGTTGCCAAAAAGTTCAATTTTGGTTTAATCTGACCAGAGCACCTTCTTCCACATGTTTGGTGTGTCTCCCAGGTGGCTTGTGGCAAACTTTAAACAACACTTTTTATGGATATCTTTAAGAAATGGCTTTCTTCTTGCCACTCTTCCATAAAGGCCAGATTTGTGCAATATACGACTGATTGTTGTCCTATGGACAGAGTCTCCAACTTCAGCTGTAGATCTCTGCAGTTCATCCAGAGTGATCATGGGCCTCTTGGCTGCATCTCTGATCAGTCTTCTCCTTGTATGAGCTGAAAGTTTAGAGGGACGGCCAGGTCTTGGTAGATTTGCAGTGTTCTGATACTCCTTCCATTTCAATATTATCGCTTGCACAGTGCTCCTTGGGATGTTTAAAGCTTGGGAAATCTTTTTGTATCCAAATCCGGCTTTAAACTTCTTCACAACAGTATCTCGGACCTGCCTGGTGTGTTCCTTGTTCTTCATGATGCTCTCTGCGCTTTTAACGGACCTCTGAGACTATCACAGTGCAGGTGCATTTATACGGAGACTTGATTACACACAGGTGGATTGTATTTATCATCATTAGTCATTTAGGTCAACATTGGATCGTTCAGAGATCCTCACTGAACTTCTGGAGAGAGTTTGCTGCACTGAAAGTAAAGAGGCTGAATAATTTTGCACGCCCAATTTTTCAGTTTTTGATTTGTTAAAGTTTGAATTATCCAATAAATGTCGTTCCACTTCATGATTGTGTCCCACTTGTTGTTGATTCTTCAGTTTTATATCTTTATGTTTGAAGCCTGAAATGTGGCAAAAGGTCGCAAAGTTCAAGGGGGCCGAATACTTTCGCAAGGCACTGTATATATATATATCACAAAGGACTGCAAATGTGTTGTTAATGCTCTCAACTTTCTGGAGGACCGAGTTTTGAAAATCAGTGGAATGGCCAGTGGAAGCAGAGTATGATAGCAAGGAGTTGGGGGAAATTCTACCGTTTGATTGCAAATATGCGCAGGGAGTCGAATAGATATCACACAGAAGGCTGTTGTATAAAACACCTGTCTCCGGATTACATCTTCAAACTACAGTGGTCCATCAATTAAAAGATCTGAGATTATGCCGCGAGACATAGAGGTAATTTGTGGTTTAGTATGTTACCCTGCGTCAATGCTTCATTGCTCCAGCACTGATTATGCTTTCAGGTACAGTGTAAAGCATTGGTCCCAAGGCGCTAATGTGTCTCTCACTGAATTAATGCTGTCAATGAATGGGCAATACAAACCAAATAGAAACTGATAATTGTGCACGACTTCACAATTGGATTTGAATTAACTGAATGATGAGGATGAAGAAGAAGAGGGTGATTGAATTTAGAACAATAGTGTAAGAATTGCTATTCCTCTGTTCTGCACGCACACCCGGGGTGTGGGGTATGTTTGGCAGCATCAGTGAATGATGCTTTGTTACGAAATAGGAAGCCAATTCTAGATTTAACTTTGGATTGGAGATGTTTGATGTGGGTCTGGAAGGAGAATTTACAGTCTAACCAGACACCTAGGTATTTGTAGTTGTCCACGTATTCTAAGTCAGAGCCGTCCAGAGTAGTGATGTTGGACAGGCGGGCAGGTGCAGGGAGTATTCGGTTGAAGAGCATGCATTTAGTTTTACTTGTATTTAAGAGCAATTGGAGGCCACGGAAGGAGAGTTGTATGGTATTGAAGCTTGCCTGGAGGGTTGTTAACACAGTCCAAAGAAGGCCAGAAGTATACAGAATGGTGTCGTCTGCGGAGAGGTGGATCAGAGACTCACCAGCAGCAAGAGCGACATCATTGATGTTTACAAAGAAGAGAGTCGGTCCAAGAATTGAACAATTTGACACACTGAACTCTATCAGAGAAGTAGTTGGTGAACCAGGCGAGACAATCATTTGAGAAACCAAGGCTGTTGAGTCTGCCGATGAGGATGTGGTGATTGACAGAGTCGAAAGCCTTGGCCAGATCAATGAATATACGGCTGCACAGTAATGTTTCTAATCGATGGCGGTTAAAATATCGTTTAGGACCTTGAGCATGGCTGAGGTGCACCCATGACCAGCTCTGAAACCAGATTGCATAGCAGAGAGTTTATGGTGAGATTCGAAATGGTCGGTAATCTGTTTGTTGACTTGGCTTTCGAAGACCTTAGAAAGGCAGGGTAGGATAGATATAGGTCTGTAGCAGTTTGGGTCAAGAGTGTCCCCCCCTTTGAAGAGGGGGATGACCGCAGCTGCTTTCCAATCTTTGGGAATCTCAGACAACATGAAAGATAGGTTGAACAGGCTAGTAATAGGGGTGGCAACAGTTTCGGCAGATAATTTTTAGAAAGAAAGGGTCCAGATTGTCTAGCCCGGCTGATTTGTAGGGGTCCAGATTTTGCAGCTCTTTCAGAACATCAGCTGACTGGATTTGGGAGAAGGAGAAATGGGGAAGGCTTGGGCGAGTTGCTGTGGGGGGTGCAGTGCTGTTGACCGGGGTAGGGGTAGCCAGGTGGAAACATGGCCAGCCGTAGAAAAATGCTTATTGAAATTCTCAATTATAGTGGATTTATCAGTGGTGACAGTGTTTCCTATCTTGTGGGCAGCTGGGAGGAGGTGTTCTTATTCTCCATGGACTTTACAGTGTCCCAGAACCTTTTTGAGTTAGTGTTGCAGGAAGCAAATTTCTGCTTGAAAAAGCTAGCCTTGGCTTTTCTAACTGTGTATAATGGTTTCTAGCTTCTATGAAAAGCTGCATGAAAAGCTGCATATCACGGGGGCTGTTTGATGCTAATGCAGAACTCCATAGGATGTTTTTGTGTTGGTTAAGGGCAGTCCGGTCTGGGGAGAACCAAGGGCTATATCTGTTCCTGGTTCTACATTTCTTGAAAGGGGCAAGCTTATTTAAGATGGTTAGGAAGGCATTTAAAAAAAACAGGCATCCTCTACTGACGGGATGAGATCAATATCCTTCCAGGATACCCCAGCCTGCTCGCTGAAGTGTTTCAGGGAGCATTTGACAGTGATGAGTGGAGGTCGTATGACCGCTGACCCATTACGGAAGCAGGCAATGAGGCAGTGATCGCTGAGATCTTGGTTGAAGACAGCAGAGGTGTATTTAGAGGGCAAGTTGGTTAGGATGATATCTATGAGGGTGCCCGTGTTTACGACTTTGGGGAGGTACCTGGTAGGTTCATTGATAATTTGTGTGAGATTGAGGGCATCAAGCTTAGATTGTAGGATGCCTGGGGTGTTAAGCATGTTCCAGTTTAGGTCGCCTAGCAGCACAAGCTCTGAAGATAGATGGGGGGCAATCAGTTCACATATGGTGTCCAGAGCACAGCTGGGGGCAGAGGGTGGTCTATAGCAGGCGGCAACGGTGAGAGACTTGTTTTTAGAGAGGTGGATTTTTAAAAGTAGAAGTTCAAATTGTTTGGGTACAGATCTGGATAGTAGGACAGAACTCTGCAGGCTATCTTTGCAGTAGATTGCAACACCGCCCCTTTTGGCAATTCTATCTTGTCTGAAAATGTTGTAGTTTGGGATGAAAATTTCAGAATTTTTTGTGGTCTTCCTAAGCCAGGATTCAGACACAGTTAGAACATCCGAGTGTGCTAAAGCATTGAATAAAACAAACTTAGGGAGGAGGCTTCTAATGTTAACATGCTTGAAACCAAGGCTATTATTACGGTTACAGAAGTCAACAAAAGAGAGCGCCTGGGGAATAGGAGTGGAGCTAGGCACTACAGGGCCTGGATTCACCTCTACATCACCAGAGGAAAAGAGGAGGAGTAGGAAAAGGGTACGGCTAAAAGCAATGAGAATTGGTCGTCTAGAACGTCTGGAAAAGAGAGTAAAAGGAGGTTTCTGGGGGTGATAAAATAGCTTCAAGGTATAATGTACAGACAAAGGTATGGTAGGATGTGAATACAGTGGAGGTAAACCTAGGTATTGAGTGATGATGAAAGAGATATTGTCTCTAGAAACATAATTGAAACCAGGAAATGTCATAGCATGTGTGGGTGGTGGAACTAATAGGTTGGATAAGGTATAGTGAGCAGGACTAGAGGCTCTACAGTGAAATAAGCCAATAAACACTAACCAGAACATCAATGGGCAAGGCATATTGACATTAAGGAGAGGCATGCTTAGTCGAGTGATCAAAAGGGTCCAGTGAGTAGTGAGGTTGGTTGCGGTCACGGCGATTCAGACAGCTAGCCGGGCCATCGGTAGCAAGCTAGCATAGGATGGAGGTCTGTTTTTAGCCACCTCGTGCATTTCCGTCGGTAGGATTAGTGGGGTTCCGTGTGGTAGAGGGGATCAATCCAATTTGCAAAAAAATAGATATAGTTATAGAGGCCCAAAAAAGAAAAAAGAAAAAGATTTTGGTCCGATAGGTCTATTCAGATAGCAGCCGAAAAGACAGCTAACGATTAGCGGACCGCAGATGGGCATTCAGGTAACGTTGCGACGGAGGAGCCAGCTGGATAACTCCCTCGGGCAGATAACGTCGGAAGTCCAGTTGTGAAGGCCCGGTGGGGCTCCGCGTTGGCAGTAAAATGGGTCCAGATAGGTGATTGTAGCCCAGGAGTGACTGATGGAACTCTTCAGCTGGCTAGCTCCGGAATAATTGATGTTTGCTCCGGAATCGACGTAAGCCGATAGTCACACGGATAGCAGCTAGCTAGCTAGCAGCTAGCTTCTGGTTAGCTTTTGGCTAGCTTCTGGTTAGCTTCTTGCTAGCTTCTGGTTAGCTTCTATGGAGGATTACAGATTTGAGGTAAATAATACTAAGCTTTTGGCTAGCTTTTGGCTAGCTTCTGGTTAACTTTTGGCTAGCTTCTGGCTAGCTTTTGGCTAGCTTCTGGTTAGCTTTTGGCTAGCTTCTGGTTAGCTTCTTGCTAGCTTCTGGTTAGCTTCTATGGAGGATTACAGACTTTAGGTAAATAATACTTTATTTTTTTAAATATAATTTAGTGAGGCGGGTTGCAGGAGAGTGTTTTGAAGATGAGTTTATGGAAAATAAAAAAAGATGTATAAAAAGGTATGCAAAGAAAGTTGTAAATATATATATATATATATATATATATATATATATATATGTAAATATATATATATATATATATATATATATATATATATATATATATATATATATATATATATATATATATATATATATATATATATATATATACGGGACACGACAAGACGAGGACATCTTGGATTGTAGAAAGCTGGTGGTTCCTTTTAACATGAGTCTTCAATATTCCCAAGTAAGAAGTTTTAGGTTGTAGTTATTATAGGAATTATAGGACTATTTCTCTCTATACCGTTTGTATTTCATTAACCTTTGACTATTGCATGTTCTTATAGGCACTTTAGTATTGCCGGTGTAACAGTATAGCTTCCGTCCCTCTCCTCGCTCCTCCCTGGGCTCAAACCAGCAACACAATAACAACAGCCACCATCGAAGCAGCATTACCCATGCAGAGCAAGGGGAACAACTACTAGAAGGCTCATAGCGAGTGACGTTTGAAACGCTATTAGTGCGTGCTTCACTTCGGTTACACCAGCCTCATCTCGGGAGTTGATAGGCTTGAAGTTATAAACAGCGCAATATTTGACGCACAACGAAGAGCTGCTGGCAAAACGCACGAAAGTGCTGTTAGAATGAATGTTTACGCGCCTGCTTCTGCCTACCACCGCTCAGTCAGATACTTAGATACTTGTATGCTCAGTCAGATTATATGCATAGTAATATCATCAACCATGTGTAGTTAACTAGTGATAATGATTGATTGTTTTTTATAAGGTAAGTTTAATGCTAGCTAGCAACTTACCTTGGCTTACTGCATTCGCGTAACAGACAGTCTTCTTGTGGAGTGCAACGAGACAGAGGCAGGTCGTTAATTGCGTTAGACTAGTTAACTGTAAGGTTGCGAGATTGGGTCCCCCAAGCTGACAAGACAAAAATCTGTCGTTCTGCCCCTGAACAAGGCAGTTAACCCACCTTTTCTAGGCCGTCATTGAAAATAAGAATGTGTTCTGACTTGGCGTAGTTAAATAAAGGTATAAAAAAATAAAAAAAATAATCGGCACCCAAAAATTCCGATTGGTTACAATTTTATGAAAACTTGAAATCGGCCCCAATTAATCGGTTCGACCTCTATTACTGTAAACTGTTGTTACACTATGGTTTTTATTCTATGTGAAAATGTCGATTATATTCCATGATATTCTTAACATATACGTTCTGACTGAATATAAGCAGCTAGTGATGTCCACTAAATAAACAAGTTGATGGCTCAGTCATATAGCTTCGGTACTAGCATAGATAAAATACAACAACAACAAAAAGTTTCACAAATTTTCAAGTCCTGAGCTATTTAATTGCTACGTTTTATTTATTACATTTTCTTGTGGAATGTTATTGAATAGATAGCAACTATAGAAACAAGCATCTGGTGGAGCATGGAATGAAAGTGCTCTGTACTGTAGGTATACTACAACACTGTGGGCACGGTGGAAATGGGTTTAGCAGCCTTTCCAATTAATTGGAATACAAAAGAAGCCATCCACCATTGATGACAATGTTTTTCTTTTCACTGAATCTCCATTAGGATATTGGTTAGGCTACAGTCAGGCTGTGGAAGGAAACGTTCGGATTATTTTACTCTTCACTTGCAGTCGCTTAGCAGGCTAGGCCTAATCCCTAACCAAAAGCCTGTGACTCGTCTTAATCAATCAATATGATTTCACTGAATCTCCGTCTGTATATTTGGTTAATTCTCTGGCTGGTCAAATAGGTGGAGGCGATATAGCTAATCTACTATTTTGCTCAATCGCGTACAGTATAGTCAACTCCAAACGCTGTGAAACACAGTATGAACACGAGACTCACATTTTGCAATTCATTTTGTTGTTTCGTTATTCATTGCTCCCTTTGTTATTTCATTTTCGTTTTTTTTAATAAAAAGCTATGAACAAATTAATGATTTGTTAGATATTGAAGTAGCAATTGAACGGCAACACTTTGGAGATTACGGGGAAAGGATCAGACCAAATGTGAGGATAGAACAGTTCACCTGATACAAGATTAAAGGAAGAAATGTCTCAATATCACAGACCTGATTTGCCCTAGCTAAACATACATCAACCCCCTACAAAATATGTCAATTTATTATAATAGGTCATGATTTATATATTTCCAAAAGAAAGAGGCATATATATGATTTGTTCATCAACATCTTTGTTTTCATTAATAGAATAATGATGAAAGGACTTTCAAAATGTAGATGTTTATTCCAACTACATTTTAGTTGCACTTCAAACCCCCCCCCCCCCCCCCCAGCTCCACGACCATGGGTAAAACGTTGCTGAGATGATCAATGTATTTGTTGCATTGTTGTATCGTCAGTGTCTCAAGCCAAAATGTCTGTAAAAAAATATATACAGTATATTCAGTGCATTCGGAACGTATTCAGACCCATTCCCCTTTTCCACATTACAGCCTTATTCTAAAATGGATTAAATCATATTTTTTTCAGCAATCTACACAAAATACCCCAGAATGACAAAGTAAAAACAGGTTAAGAAATTTCTGCAATAAAAAAAAAAAAACGTTATTTACATAAGTATTCAGCCCCTTTGCTATAAGACTAAAAATTGAGCTCGGGTACATCCCGTTTCCATTGATCATCCTTGATATTTCTACAACTTTATTGGAGTCCACTTGTGGTCAATTCATTTGATTGGTCATGATTTGGAAAGGCACACACCTGTCTATATAAGCTCCCATGTTGACAGTGCATATCAGAGCAAAAACCAAGCCCTGACGATGAAGGAATTAGCCGTAGAGCCCGAGACAGGATTGTGTCGAGGCACAGATCTGGGGAAGGGTACCAAAAAAAGTCTGCAGCCTTGAAGGTCCCCAAGATCACAGTGGCCTCCATCATTCTTAAATGGAAGAAGTTTGGAACCACCAAGACTAGAGCTGGCCACTCGGGGGAGCAATCGGGGGAGAAGCGCCTTGGTCAGGGAGGTGACCAAGAACCCAATGGTCACTCTGACAGAGCTCCAGAGTTTCTCTGTGGAGATGAGAGAACCTTCCAGAAGGACAACCATCTCTGTATCACTCCACCAATCAGGCCTTTATGGTAGAGTGGCCAGACGGAAGACAGTGGCAGGGGCTGGGAGACTAGTCAGGATCGAGGGAAAGATGAACGGAGTAAAGTACAGAGAGAACCTTGATTAAATGTGCACCCACTGTAGGGGCAACGATGGCATCCGTGAGAGGTATACGGGTAGGAGAGTCTAGCTAGCTACATTTTCAGATATTATACATTTTCAAATTTTGTCAGAAAGTTGTCTGGCTCGCTAGCTAATGTTACTTGTATGATCTGTGTAGTAGTATTATTCATATCCGAGAAAGCCATTTGCATTGCTAGTTAGAGCCTAAGTTAGCAAGATAGCTAACATTGAACCTAGTTGGTTAGCTATCTACATGTCTAACCATTTCACTTGACCATTTATATCTTCTGTATCCTGTGCATGTGACAAATAAACATATATTTTATTTGATATAGTGTGTGTTTACCAGAGACAGTAATGTGAAGAACATGACCTGCACCAAAGTCAAATTAGGATACAACGTTAGGCCAACAAGACAGTGTCTAAGTTCTAAAATTCCCAGTAGAATGCCCTGATTTTATTTTAATCACACTCACAACAATACGCCATTTTCTGTAATTAGCTCATCATTAACTTGTAAATAAGTACCTTGTTGCGAGTTTATTTTCCTGTAATAATGAATACAAATTAGCTGAAGTTAAGATGTTATCAACTATGATATGGTCATTGTTTGAACTGGCTAATAAGCTAGAAACCAACTTTTTAACGTTTTTAAAAAAAAGTAGCTTTTAGTTGACTGGTTTGCTGGATTGACATATACTAAATTCATTTTTTAACGGATGGGTTTATTGGTGTTAAAATACACCATTACGTTATTTTGGACAACCAGGCTGCTGATGTCATGCAGCCTGTCGTTTTTGTGTTTATACTTTATAAATAACAACAAGTTTGATGTCGGACGACAATAGAGTGTTTATGATGTCACTGCAACAACTGTCTCCAGTTGGTCCTGGATAGACGTAGAATGAACCGGCCTTTCGTCTTTAAATCTTTGGTTGTTTAGCGCATTACTGTTTAGCACATGGCCTCACATGTGAATCCTTAAAAAGATGGGTGGGGCTAAGGCTTAAGAGGGTGTGAACGATGCTAAATGGGTGTAGACAAAGAAGAGCTCTCAAATAGGTGTACCAAAACATTCAAGGGCCTTTAAAAAAAGCATTAGCATTTTTCAAAGCAGAATTACTTTCCCATTGTTCCTCAACTGTAGTGGATGATATACAATTTTTTCAGCTCTGAGTCTCTACTTTTATCCAATGTAAAAAAACACAATTTCAAATTTTACTACATAAAACCGAATCGGTCACCTATCACTACAACTTTGCCTGACCACCCAGACTTCTTGCTCTGGCCAAACGCCACGCCATGGCTACAGACGGTAGTTTCTTATCCGCAATGAGTCTGGATTTGAGTACATCCTGACCTTTCGTCGAATGTGAAAATATTCAGGGCCGTCTGATTGGTCCAGAAACTGATGTCGGGACAGAGCCAGAACACCCATGCAGGGCTCGACATCAACGCTTATCCGCTTGCCCGGGGCAATTTAATAAAATTGAATGAACAAGAAAATCTAGCAAAAAATCACAATTTCAAACAATTAGGCTACTCTAATCAGAATTGGATGCAATGTGTTGCACACTGTCCTCCCAATCTCTGCAGAGCGCATCGGACTATAATTATTGTAGGCCTGCATTGACAGGCACAAGCGAGCTTTCAATTATGCCGTAGCGAGATGCGTTTTTGAGATCAAAGTGTCCACATTTGCTGATATTCATTGCTAGTTAGTGAGTTATTTGCCCAGTTATAGCACATTTTTGGCCAGCAATGAAAATCCTGGAAAAGTAATGGTGTGTGCATCACCTGCTTGTGCCAGTGAGCCGTAGCAAGAGGAGAGGGAGAGAGAGATATTTGCGTAGTACATGGTGGCAGACTATCTGACCACTGTGACTGATAGAAAACTGAGGAAAACATTGACTAGGTACAGACTCAGTGAGCACAGTCTGGCTATAGAGACCGGTCGTCACAGACAAACCTGGCTGCCCAGAGAAGACCGGCTGTGCTCACTCTGCTCCAGGGGAGAGGTAGAGACAAAGCTGCATTTCCTATTACACTGTGACAAATACTCAGACCTAAGAGAATATTTCTTTCCCAAAATTATAATTCAATACAAAGAATTTGAAACTATAAAAGATGAAGAAAAAATCGAATATTTATTGGGTGAAAAGCCAAAATGTGCAGTTTTTGCAGCCAAATATGTGTCCTCCTGCCAAAACCTGAGGGACAGCCAGTGAAAAGTAATGTCAATAATATTTCCCATCTTGTTTTGTTTTGTCTTTCATACCATGTCATGTGTCTTCTCAGTCATGTTGACACTGGTCTACTACCACTGCTTTAATGTATTGTTGTTCTCATTAATATTGTTGTTGAAGTTGTTAATGGTAATCCCATGTCCATGGTAATCCCATGTCCACTACCATCCCATGTCCACTATGTCCACTACCACTATTATTATTGCTGTTGGTCCCACCATTTATTTATATATATATATATATATATATATATATATATATATATATATATATATATATATATATATATATATATATATTATATATTATATATATATTATATATTATATATATATTATATATATATATACATTGACAATGTAAGTAATAATGAACTTGCCATGTCAATAAAGTCAATTGAATTGAATTGATATTTGCGTAGCAGGTAAAATAATGATATTACAACAGACTAACTAGATAACCAGCCAAACTACACTATGTTTTGAATTGGTTATCTCGCTAGTTAACTACAGTATTTAGCTATTAGCATGTATTAATGCCATTGTCATGTCTGATTTCCCAAAATATCTTTCCACCGGCACTCGTGTATAACCACAAATGGCCTGCACGCAGTTGAGACGGGTGTACAGTTGATGAAACCAATGCTGCGTACTTCGGTTGTAAAATTCTGATAAGGTAAAAAAAACAGTCTAATTGACAAGTAACTCCTATGCTGTCGCGATCTCCCTTGAACACTGAATATTTTAACCTTACAAAAGATAAACATCTTAGTTAGCTCCCTCGCCAACCTAGCCATTTGATCCCTGGTTCATTGAATGAGGGAATTATTTGGTTGTAATTGTAATGTTGCAGCGTGGCCTACCATTCTGCAGGAGATTCCAAGGAGAGCTTCTGGGTGTGCAGGCCTTTTGTCCAGCCCTGCTCAAATAAACCACATTGTAAAAAAATCAGCTGATCAACAGGATATTGATAAGCTGACTAGTGTGTTTATGCTATATTTATGTGACACACACACACACACACACACGCACACACACACACACACACACGTGTTATGTTCTTCAATCCTGGTGGGGACCTAAAATGTATTTCCATTCAAAATCCTATTTTCCCAAACCCCCAAACTCTAAACCTTACCCTAACCTTATCCCGTAGCCTTGACCCAAACCCAAACTCTAAACCTTACCCTAACCTTATCCCGTAACCTTGACCCAAACCCTAACTCTAAACCTTACCCTAACCTTATCCCGTAGCCTTGACCCAAACCCTAACTCTAAACCTTACCCTAACCTTATCCCGTAGCCTTGACCCAAACCCTAACTCTAAACCTTACCCTAACCTTATCCCGTAGCCTTGACCCAAACCCTAACTCTAAACCTTACCCTAACCTTATCCCGTAGCCTTGACCCAAACCCTAACTCTAAACCTTACCCCAAAGCTTAAAATAGCCTTTGTCCTTCTGGGGACATGGGGAAATGTCCCCACGAGGGAGTATTTTCCTTGTTTCACTATCCTCGCGGGAACTTTTGGGGATTTTAGGTCCCTTCACGGATAGAAGAACACACACTGTATGGCTGGCAGGTGTGTGCTCGGTGAGTAATCCATTTTACTCTGTCAGTGGCCTGCTCCCCCCCCTCTCCCAGCTTGAGAGGCAGTCTAAAACAGGATGTGGGACGTGTGGAAACTGAAACTCAGCCAGTCGGCCAACACCACTGGGCGGCCAAGAGAGACATGCAGCGTTGCGGGACGACGAGCCATTGAATTTATGGGAATATCTGTGCTGTGCAATGAAAATTACTGCACCGTAGAAACTGTAGGTAGCACACATAAAACAGCCCTCACACATGATGGTTTTATTGGGCCTATTACCGTGATGAACACCTAGGTCGTAGTCTGAGTGTTTGCGATTAGGGATTACAAAAACATTTTTTCCGGCAGTGTTTATAGTAAATTGTTCAGTTTCTCACCCTGTGTTTGAACTTTGTGGTCTTGGGCGTTTCCCCTCATCTCGGATTTATAGGCATTTGGGGCATTTTCAGAACGTTCTGGAACGCTTCGTTGTGCGCCAAATCATCAGCCCCCATGAGTAATGATGTTGGGAGGTGTAGAGCCGAAGCTCACTGGTCCACACATCATTTACTCCCCTGTCACACTCTTACACCGTGGTCGATTTGTTGTGCACCATGTAACTTCAGCAGCAGATTGCAGAGCGCTAGCACCACTCTGCCCAAAATACATTCTATAGGCTAAGATGCCTTCAAATGATGAGCGATTGTTATGACCCATAGCCATCATCCTCAGTGCATACAAACCACTGGACTGCCTCAAATCAGGAAGGACTTGACAACCGTGAATGCTCAGTGGATGTGTCACTGCATGACAGTTTAAAAGCAAAGGTCAACATACTTTAGCTTCCCATGTAATTGTTTGGCTCCAGAAATGCATTTGCCTGTTTATTTTAGCTGCATAATGACAACTTTCACCCCCCCCCCCCCCAATGGGTTACAGACTCATTGAGCTATTATTACTATATAGAATGTTGTGAGAACTACTGTAGCCTACAATTACTATTACCCACATTACTTTATTATAGCGTACCATTCCCTAAATAAGCCAGCAAAGATAGCATGGTGATCACTGATGATGACTGATAATGTTGTTAGCAGGCAGACTCATAGGGCTACCCTATGCTACAGTTAACAAAATGGCTAGCTAGCTTACTATACTGAACAAAAATATAAACACAAAATGCAACAATTTTAAAGATTTGCCGAGGAACAGTTCATATAAGGAAATCAGTCAATTGACATAAATTCGTTAGGCCCTAATCTATTGATTTCACAAGACTGGGAATACAGATATGCATCTGTTGGTCACAGATACCTTAAGAAAAATGTAGGGGCATGGATCAGAAAACCAGTCAGTATTTGGTGTGACCACCATTTGCCTCATGCAGCTTGACACATCTACTTCGCAATGAGATGATCAGGCTGTTGATTGTGACCTGTGGAATGTTGTCCCACTCCTCTTCAATGGCTGTGCGAAGTTGATGGATATTGGTGGGAACTGGAACATGCTGTCGATCCAGAGTGTTCTTAACATGCTCAAGGGGTGACGTCTGGTGAGTGTGCAGGCCATGGAAGAACTGGGACATTTTCAATTTCCAGGAATTGTGTACAGATCCTTGCGACATGGGGCCGTGCATTATAATGTTAAAACACAAGGTGATGGCGGTGGATGAATGGCATGAAAATGGGCCTCAGGATCTCGTCACATTATCTCTGTGCATTCAAATTGCCATTGATAAAATACATTTGTGTTCGTCGTCCAAAAATTTAGACATCTGTGGCATTGTGTTGTGTGACAAAACTGCACATTAGATTGGCCTTTTATTGTCCCCAGCAAAAGGTGCACCTGTGTAATATATATATATATATATATATATATTATATATATAAAAATATACAGTGCATTTGGAAAGTATTCAGACCCCTTCACTTTTTCCACTTTTGTTACATTACAGCCTTATCCCAACATGGATTACATGATCCCCCCCCCAATCTTCACACAATACACAATAATGACAAAGTGAAACAGGTTTTTAGAAATATTTGCAAATGTATTAAAAAGTAAAAAACTGAAATACCTTACATATGTAGGCACATCCTATGTGTTTTAATCAAATCAGTGAGCTTGTCTGGTGCTTTAAGCGAACTGTTTGATGAAATAATGACTAAAGGCTCAGACTTGCTGTACAGTGAGTGACTGTGTACCTTAGTTACATAAGTATTCAGACCCTTTGCTATGTGACTCGAAATTGAGCTTAGTTGCATCCTGTTTCAATTGATCATCCTTGAGATGTTTCTACAACTTGATTGGAGTCCTCCAGTGGAAAATTCAATTGATTGGACATGATTTGGAAAGGTACACACCTGTATATATAAGGTCCTACAGTTGACAGTGCATGTCAGAGCAATAACCAAGCCATGAGGTCAAAGGAAATGTCCGTAGAGCTCAGAGACAGGATTGTGTCGAGGCACAGATCTGGGGAAGGGTACCAAAAACATCCTGCAGCATTAAAGGTCCCCAAGAACATGGTGGCCTCCATCATTCTTGAATGGGGGAAGTTTGGAACCACCCAGACTCTTCCTAGAGCTGGCTGCCCAAACTGAGCAATCAGAACCCGATGGTCACTGACAGAGCATTAGAGTTCCTCTGTCTGGAGAAAACCTGGCACCATCCCTATGGTGAGGCATGGTGGTGACAGCAACATGTTGTGGGGATGTTTTTCAGTGTCAGGGACTGGGAGACTAGTCAGGATTGAGGGAAAGATTAACAAAGGAAAGTACAGACAGATCCTTGTTGAAAATCTGCTCCAGAGTGCTCAGGACCTCAGACTGGGGCGAAGGTTCACCTTCAAACAGGACAAACAAACCTAAGCACACAGCCAAGACAACGCTGGAGTGTCTCTGAATGTCCTTGAGTGGCCCAGCCAGAGCCCGGACTTGAACCCGATCAAACATCTCTGGAGAGACCTGAACATAGCTGTTCAGCGACGCTCCCCATCCAACCTGACATAACTTGAGAGGATCTGTAGAGAAGAGAAGAATGGGAGAAACTCCACAGATACAGGTGTGCGTGCCAAGCTTGTATCATCATACCCAAGAATACTTGAGGCTGTAATCACTGCCAAAGGTGTTTCAGTAAAGGGTCTGAATACTTATCGAAATTGTATACATTTGCAAAAAAACTAAAAACCTGTTTTTGCTTTGTCATTATAGGTATTGTGTGTAGATTGATGAGGAAAAAGCACAATTGAATCCATTATAGAATAAGGCTGTAACGTAACAAGATATGGAAAAAGTCATAGAGGTCTGAATACTTTCCGAATGAACTGTAAATGCAACGTTTAAAGTGCTGGTCCCATGTTTCATGAGCTGAAAATAAAGATCCCATAAATACATACAAAAGCTTATTTCTCTAAAATGTTGTCCACATTTGTTTGCCTCCCTGTTAGTGAGAATGTTATCCTTTGTCAAGATAATCCATCCACCTGACAGATGTGGCATATCAAGAAGCTGATTAATAAGCATGATCATTACACAGGTGCACCTTGTGCTGGGGACAATCAAAGGCCACTCAAAAATGTGCCGTTTTGTCACACAACACAATGCCACAGATGTTTCAAGTGTTGAGGGAGTGTGCAATTGGCATGCTGAATGTCCACCAGAGCTGTTGCCAGAGAATTTAATGTTTATTTCTCTACCATATGCTGCCTCCAATGTCTCTTTACAGAATTTGCAGTACCAACCGGCCTCACATCCGCAGACTACATGTAACCACTTCAGCCCACGACCTCCATATTTGGCTTCTTCACCTGTAGAATTGTCTGAGGAGGGGGAAGGGGGTACTGAGGAGTATTTCTGTCTGTAATAAAGCCATTTTGTGGGGGAAAAACTCATTCTGTTTGGCTGGGCCTGGTTCCCTAGTGTGTGAGCCTATGCCCTCCCAGGATCAGCCCAGTCATGTGAAATCCATAGATTAGGGCCTAATTCATTCATTTCATTTGACTGATTTCCTTATATGAACTGTAACTCAGCAAAATCGTTGAAATTGTTGCACTTTGCGTTTTATTTCTGTTCAGCGTAATAGCTATAATCTTCTAACATCATTGTATAATTATATAATGTAATTTCATAATAACACTATAGTCATGTAACACAGATCTATTACAATCATTGCTGTATGCCCAACCCAGTCCTCTTCTCGGGATGGTTAGGAGTCACACTCCTTTGGCATCTGTTGTGAAACCCAGGATAGAAGTGCAGTCTCATAAGTGCTTAGCTGTATGCCTTTGCCTTGGATGTATATTTAGTAAAATCGCCATGAACCAACAAAGATTGACCACAATATTAAGGTTATTTTGGCAAAAATGATGGTGAAGAATACCTCACATGGATTCTTTGATGACAAATGAGGAATGGGCAAATGGATCATATAATGTCGGTAGCTAGCTACATTCATCAGCTTATGTCAATTAAACGACGACTTGCAGCCAGTGGGTTCTGAACAACGACAAAAAAGTATACAATAATGAACCAAACAAAGTGCCCAAAAGGAAACTTGAGACTGGAAGGGGAAAGGGGCATGTGCCTGTCTAGCAGCTAGTCTAGCAGCTAGTCTAGCTCATGTGGAAAATCTGCTCCAGAGTGCTCAGGACCTCAGACTGGGGCAAAGGTTCGCATCCTGTCGGGCTGTATCACCGCCTGGTATGGCAACTGCTCCCCCCACAACTGTAAGGCTCTCCAGAGGGTATTGAGGTCTGCACAACGCATCACTGGGGGCAAACTACCTGCCCTCCAGGACACCTACACCACCCGATGTCACCCGATGTCACAGCAAGGCCATAAAGATCATCAAGGACAACAACCACCCGAGCCACTGCCTGTTCACCCCGCTATCATCCAGAAGGCGAGGTCAGTACAGGTGCATCAAAGCTGGGACCGAGAGACTGAAAAACAGCTTCTATCTCAAGGCCATCAGACTGTTAAACAGCCACCACTAACATTGAGTGGCTGCTGCCAACACACTGACTCAACTCCAGCCACTTTAATAATGGGAATTGATGGGAAATGATGTAAAATATATCACTAGCCACTTTAAACAATGCTACCTAATATAATGTTACATACCCTACATTATTCATCTCATATGTACAGTGCCTTGCGAAAGTATTCGGCCCCCATGAACTTTGCGACCTTTTGCCACATTTCAGGCTTCAAACATAAAGATATAAAACTGTATTTTTTTGTGAAGAATCAACAACAAGTGGGACACAATCATGAAGTGGAACAACATTTATTGGATATTTCAAACTTTTTTAACAAATTCAAAAATTCAAAAATTGGGCGTGCAAAATTATTCAGCCCCTTTACTTTCAGTGCAGCAAACTCTCCAGAAGTTCAGTGAGGATCTCTGAATGATCCAATGTTGACCTAAATGACTAATGATGATAAATACAATCCACCTGTGTGTAATCAAGTCTCCGTATAAATGCACCTGCACTGTGATAGTCTCAGAGGTCCGTTAAAAGCGCAGAGAGCATCATGAAGAACAAGGAACACACCAGGCAGGTCCGAGATACTGTTGTGAAGAAGTTTAAAGCCGGATTTGGATACAAAAAGATTTCCCAAGCTTTAAACATCCCAAGGAGCACTGTGCAAGCGATAAGATTTGAAATGGAAGGAGTATCAGACCACTGCAAATCTACCAAGACCTGGCCGTCCCTCAACTTTCAGCTCATACAAGGAGAAGACTGATCAGAGATGCAGCCAAGAGGCCCATGATCACTCTGGATGAACTGCAGAGATCTACAGCTGAGGTGGGAGACTCTGTCCATAGGACAACAATCAGTCGTATATTGCACAAATCTGGCCTTTATGGAAGAGTGGCAAGAAGAAAGCCATTTCTTAAAGATATCCATAAAAAGTGTCGTTTAAAGTTTGCCACAAGCCACCTGGGAGACACACCAAACATGTGGAAGAAGGTGCTCTGGTCAGATGAAACCAAAATTGAACTTTTTGGCAACGATGCAAAACCCTATGTTTGGCGTAAAAGCAACACAGCCCATCACCGTGAACACACCATCCCCACTGTCAAACATGGTGGTGGCAGCATCATGGTTTGGGCCTGCTTTTCTTCAGCAGGGACAGGGAAGATGGTTAAAATTGATGGGAAGATGGATGGAGCCAAATACAGGACCATTCTGGAAGAAAACCTGATGGAGTCTGCAAAAGACCTGAGACTGGGACAGAGATTTGTCTTCCAACAAGACAATGATCCAAAACACAAAGCAAAATCTACAATGGAATGGTTCAAAAATAAACATATCCAGGTGTTAGAATGGCCAAGTCAAAGTCCAGACCTGAATCCAATCGAGAATCTGTGGAAAGAACTGAAAACTGCTGTTCACAAATGCTCTCCATCCAACCTCACTGAGCTCGAGCTGTTTTGCAAGGAGGAATGGGAAAAAATGTCAGTCTCTCGATGTGCAAAACTGATAGAGACATACCCCAAGCGACTTACAGCTGTAATCGCAGCCAAAGGTAGCGCTACAAAGTATTAACTTAAGGGGGCTGAATAATTTTGCACGCCCAATTTCTCAGTTTTTGATTTGTTAAAAAAGTTTGAAATATCCAATAAATGTCGTTCCACTTCATGATTGTGTCCCACTTGTTGTTGATTCTTCACAAAAAAATACAGTTTTATATCTTTATGTTTGAAGCCTGAAATGTGGCAAAAGGTCGCAAAGTTCAAGGGGGCCGAATACTTTCGCAAGGCACTGTATATGTATATACTGTACTCTATATCATCTACTGCATCTTTATGTAATACATGTATCACTAGCCACTTTAACTATGCCACTTTGTTTACATACTCATCTCATATGTATATACTGCACTCAATACCATCTACTGTATCTTGCCTATGCCGCTCTGTACCATCACTCATTCATATATCTTTATGTACATATTCTTTATCCCCTTACACTTGTGTCTATAAGGTAGTAGTTTTGGAATTGTTAGCTAGATTACTTGTTGGTTATTACTGCATTGTCGGAACCTAGAAGCACAAGCATTTCGCTACACTCGCATTAACATCTGCTAACCATGTGTATGTGACAAATAAAATTTGATTTGGATTGTGTGTTTTTGTTTCGTTGTGGTGAGGTCTCTTGACATTTGCCTCTCATTTATCAATTTTCTGTGACTTCTTCTCTGACTGTTCCGATGCACTCACTGTGCTTTCATCTGCAGCGTGAGAGTTTGTCCTCGTTTTTATGTAGTTTGCTGCACATGTGGCAAGGGGGGGCTTAAAATCGAAGCTTTTAGACGACATATGCTGAAGAATGTGTCAACACCATTCGATTTGGTAAATATACATTTTGGGCTTTAAGTGTCTCTGCAGAATCAGCCGGATCAGATCAATTGATAGTCTCTCATCATCAAAGCAAGCAAACCCAGCCATAGCTATTGGAATCAAATTTGAATTCCTCTCATATCTCTGGTGCTCTGAAATACCTTCACATACAATGTACTGTTCAACATATACAGTAGAGACACTGTGGTATGAACAAGGTAAGGACACAATTCCCATAGTTTCAGCTGTTGGACAGAAAAACAAACGTAAAGAAATGAAGGATGTCTGGTGTGCAATAAATTCTGAGGTCAAGTCAACACCATCAGGTGGCGCTTTGATGGTGAAACAACTGCAGTCCTTCTCCAGTGACAGTGGCTGCTTCCCTTAATGGCACCCAATTCCCTACATAGTGCATGAGTTTTGACCAGGGCTCATCGGCACTATATAGAGAATAGGGTTCCATTTGGGATGCAGGCAGTGTTGTCTGATTGTCTCGGGTGCTCGGGGCCTGCCAGTGTTGTCACTGGGCCGGAGCTGGAATGTGTTCATGACTGTGCATGCGTGGCTTGTTCTGCTCCACTGGGGGTGAAGAGTGGCTGGCGAAAAGATACTGGTCAAATCAAGACGCAAGATCGGTCTGTTCCCTCTCCTTGGCAACTCCCCTGCTCCCTGTCTCTCACGGAACGAGAGAAAGAGAGAGGTGAAGATGGAGAGAAAATGGGGGGAGTAAGAGAGTGTGAGAGAGGGGGGGGGGGATAGAACAGTGTGTTCTGTGAATTCAGCCTGACACTCTGTGTACTGTGAATGTGCTACTTCCTGCCATACCAGAATTAGACAATAAACAAGCAGTCCAGTGACTGAATGTAATGGGAGCAATCAAGAGCATGTTTAAGTGGCTTTATCTGCTATAGTTCTAAATGCTTTACGTAATCGGTAGGTGCATTTTGAAAGGTTAAAATCTTGTGTAACATGCCTCCCGAGTGGCGCAGCGGTCTAAGGCACTGCGTTAGTGCTAGCTACGTCACTACAGATCCTAAAACAATCTATTAATTGCACATCATACCGATCCTTCAAATAAATACACCTGACCAACCTTGTCCAAATGAAAACCTTTGCCTGATTTTTAAAGCTATTTTTTTTACCTTTTCTTTGCTTGATCTCCAAGGTATAGAAAAACATGCTCCTCGCAGTACTGTTTACTCTTGGGATTTTACAAGACATAACAGTAGCTCTGGTATTGTAACTATTTTGGTTATAGACCATATCAATGTGGTTTTAACCTGGTGCACGATCATTTAAGATGTCAAACATATGATTATGTTGGTCCACTCTGTACTGCAAAGGCAACAAGCCCACCTCCCGGAACTCCTGTACCCCTATGTGGGTCCTGGGGGGGCAGGCATTCAGCATATATCTGATAGGTCATGCAAAATAATGTTATGTGAGAATGCTGTTCATTGACTACAGCTCAGAGTTCAACACCATACATAGTACCCTCAAAGCTCATCACTAAACTAAGGATCCTGGGACAAAACACCTCCCTCTGCAACTGGATCCTGGACTTCCTGACGGGCCGCCCCCAGGTGGTGAGGGTAGGTAGCAACACATCTGCCACGCTGATCCTGAACACTGGAGCCCCCCAGGGGCTCAGTCCCCTCCTGTACTCCCTGTTCACCCACTACTGCATGGCCAGGCACGATTCCAACACCATCATTAAGTTTGCAGATGACACAACAGTGTCATCCATTCTCATCAACGGTGCTGTAGTGGAGCAGGTTGAGAGCTTCAAGTTCCTTGGCGTCCACATCACCAACAAACTAGAATGGTCCAAACACACCAAGACAGTCTTGAAGAGGGCACGACAAAGCCTATTCCCCCTCAGGAAACTAAAAAGATTTGGCATGGGTCCTCAGATCCATACAGCTGCAACATTGAGAGCATAGAGACATTGAGAGCATTCCCTGGTTGCATCACTGCCTGGTACGGCAATTGCTCGGCCTACAGAGGGTAGTGCGTATGGCCCAGTACATCCCTGGGGCTAAGCTGCCTGCCATTCAGGACCTCTACACCAGGCGGTGTCAGAGGAAGGCCCTAAAAATTGTCAAAAGACCCCAGCCAACCCAGTCATAGACTGTTCTCTCTACTACTGCATGGCAAGCGGTACCGGAGGGTCAAGTTTAGGACAAAAAGGCTTCTCAACAGTTTTTACCCCCAAGCCATAAGACTCCTGAACAGCTAATCAAATGGCTACCTGGACTATTTCCATTGTGTACCTCCCCCCAAACCCCTCTTTTACGCTGCTGCTACTCTCTGTTTATCATATATGCATAGTCACTTTAACTATACATTAATGTACTTACTACCTCAATTGGCCCGACCAACCAGAGCCCAGTTAGCCAATGTGCGGGGGCAATCTGCATTGTGTCCCTCCACCCACCACCCGCCAACCCCTCTTTTACGCTACTGCTACTCTCCGTTTATCATATATCCATAGTCACTTTAACCATATCTACATATACATACTACCTCAATCAGCCTGACTAACCGGTGCCTGTATGTTGCCTCGCTACTGTTATAGCCTCGCTACTGTATATAGCCTCGCTACTGTTATAGCCTCGCTACTGTATATAGCCTCGCTACTGTATATAGCCTCGCTACTGTATATAGCCTCGCTACTGTTATAGCCTCGCTACTGTATATAGCCTCGCTACTGTATATAGCCTCGCTACTGTATATAGCCTCGCTACTGTTATAGCCTCGCTACTGTTATAGCCTCGCTACTGTATATAGCCTCGCTACTGTATATAGCCTCACTACTGTTCTTTTTCACAGTCTTTTTACTGTCATTTTTATTTCTTTACTTACCTGTTGTTCACCTAATACCTTTTGTGCACGGTTGGTTAGAGCCTGTAAGTAAGTTTTTCACTGTAAGGTCTACTACACCTGTTGTATTCGATGCACGTGACAAATAAACTTTGTTTTGATTTGCATTCTCGTTTTCAGCTTTTTTGATACCCCAATATACCAAGCAGAGCAGGCATAAATCAAAATGACACTGAATCAAGGTTGAGACGAGCGTTTCTTAACTTTAATGTAAAAATATCTAGTGTTACGATGTAAGAATGTCAATTTGTTCGCCATTTTAGAAAGAATTTTAGCAGCAATCAGGTCTCCAGAAAGGGATAGATCTAGGGACACACCAAGATAAGTTACACTTGTTTTAGATTCAATCTCCTTGCCTGCACAGTTTACCTTTATCTTGTCAGCCCTAAGCAATCTACTTTTTGTTCCAAACAAAATCTTTTCAGTTTTTTCCCAAATGTGGTGACAATTTGTTGTCAGTCAACCAATCTCTAACAAAATGCAATTCCTTACTCAGGGTCTCCTCTATATAAACTGTATCTGGCATATCAATAACGTATTTAAGAAATAAGGGAATCCCTAAAATGTATCTCTGTGGTGCTCCACAGGATATTTCTTAGACCTAAACCAATTCACTGCTACATCATTTAGACCCATGCATTTCAGTTTCATCAGGAGAATATCATGGTCCACAGAGTCAAAAGCTTTCTGCAAGTCTAACATGACCATACCTGTATAGTTCCCCTTCTCACTTTCCTGCGTAATGTGGTCAAATAGGTGGATAAGGCAAGTATCAGTGGAATGAGCTGTTCTTAAGAGGTTTGTGCTCGAGAGGGTATCCCTCAAGTTGATTAAAAACTCATCTCTCAACAACTTTGGATAAGGAGCTGAGGAGGGGAGGGTTTGGCCGTCCGGGATGTCCTTGTCCCATCGCGCTCTAGTGACTCCTGTGGCAGGCCTGGCGCATGCACGCTGACACGGTCACCAGGTGTGCGGTGTTTCCTCCGACACGTTGGTGCGGCTGGCTTCTGGTTAAGTGAGCATTGTGTTAAGCGGTGTGGCTTGACGGGGTCATGTTTTGGAGGACCCACAGCTATCGACCTTCGCCTCTCCCAAGTCCGTACGGGAGTTGACGCAATGGGACAAGACTAACTTCAAATTGGATATCGTGAAAAAGGGACACAAATCATATTTAAAAAATAATAATAATAAATGCATTTTTAACAAAAAAACATTGTGTAGCATTTAAAAGCTATCAAGCTTCATGGGTATTATATTGAAAGACCGAATGAGGTGTCCCTGATATAGTGAGATTGCGCTTCTTGAACATTCTCCAGAGTGAGCCCTTTAGTACAAACAAAGATCTTTAAGAAGAAGTTGCTTCATGGTCAGCTCTTTCTTTCAATAAGCTGCAAACGCTTTTGAAGGTTAACATCCTCATGGAGAAAAGGACAACCGTTTGAGTCGTTCCTTAATTCAGTGAAGTGAAATTGCAAAATAGTTGTCTTGCTCAAAATTGAACAGCACCTTCCTCAGGAGAATGAGAAATAATCCAAGCATGGTTAAGCAATTACGAGGGCTATATTCAGACAGGGAAAGGTTCTATGGAAGAGCGCCTCATGGAACCTTGACCTTGATGGTTGTGTACAACAATTCCTACAAGCGGTTCAATGAGTCATTCTGGATCCAAGCCTTATATGAGAAACTCACAGCTGCAACTAAACCAAACATCTCGTGGAGACGGTGTTGAGAAAATATTATTTTATCGAGAACTGTTATTATTGGAGGACGGCAGTATTTCTCCAACTTCATTCCGACTTGGTTTGTTTTCTTTTGCTCTAATTCTAATTTCCCTAACTCCATGTGAGTGAGTGAGTGAGTGAGTGAGTGAGTGAGTGAGTGAGTGAGTGAGTGAGTGAGTGAGTGAGTGAGTGAGTGAGTGAGTGAGTGAGTGAGTGAGTGAGTGAGTGAGAGAGAGAGAGAGAGAGAGAGAGAGAGAGAGAGAGAGAGAGAGAGAGAGAGAGAGAGAGAGAGAGAGAGAGAGAGAGAGAGAGAGAGAGAGAGAGAGAGAGAGAGAGAGAGAGAGAGAGAGAGAGAGAGAGAGAGAGAGAGAGAGAGAGAGAGAGAGAGAGAGAGAGAGAGAGAGAGAGAGAGAGAGAGAGAGAGAGAGAGAGAGAGAGAGAGAGAGAGAGAGAGAGAGAGAGAGAGAGAGAGAGTTTTGTTGTGACATTTAGGTCCAATGTGTGTGCACACAGATGTGTGAGTTTTGAAGGTACAGTGCAGCAAAAGTTTAGTGTTGAAGGGTATCTGGCCCCAGAGATAGCAGCAAGGCATCTGGAGTCCAAGTGCACGTCATTCAGAAAGGTGCTGCAGCACCCTGGCCCATCTGTAGCTAGGGAACGCAGGCAGCAGACCCAAGGACACTGCAGGACAACCTTCTCAGTCTCTCAGGGTGCGTCCCGAAAAGCACCCTATATACAGTGTCAAGAAACAGTATGTGAACCCTTTGGAAATACCTGGATTTCTGCATAAATTGGTCATACAATTTGATCTGATCTTCATCTAGATCACAACAATAGACAAACAGTCTGCTTAAACTAATAGCAAACAAATCAAATCAAATTGTATTTGTCACATACACATAGTTAGCAGATGTTAATGCGAGTGTAGTGAAATGCTTGTGCTTCTAGTTCCGACAGTGTAGTAATAACCAACGAGTAATCTAACAATTCCACAACTACTACCTTATACACACAAGAATATGTACATACAAATATATGAATGAGTGATGGTACAGAACGGCATAGGCAAGATGCAGTAGATGGTATAGAGTACAGTATATACATATGAGATGAGAACTGTAAGGTATGTAAACATATAAAAGTGGCATTGTTTAAAGTGGCTAGTGATACATGTATTACATAAAGATAGCAAGCTGCAGTAGATGGTATAGAGTACAGTATATACAGTGGGGCAAAAAAGTATTTAGTCAGCCACCAATTGTGCAAGTTCTCCCACTTAAAAAGATGAGAGAGGCCTGCAATTGTCATCATAGGTACACTTCAACTATGACAGACAAAATGAGGGGAAAAAATCCAGAAAATCACATTGTAGGATTTTTAATGAGTTTATTTGCAAATTATGGTGGAAAATAAGTATTTGGACACCTACAAACAAGCAAGATTTCTGGCTCTCACAGACCTGTAACTTCTTCTTTTAAGAGGCTCCTCTGTCCTCCACTGTATTAATGGCACCTGTTTGAACATGTTATCAGTATAAAAGACACCTGTCCACAACCTCAAACAGTCACACTCCAAACTCCACTATGGCCAAGACCAAAGAGCTGTCAAAGGACACCAGAAACAAGATTGTAGACCTGCACCAGGCTGGGAAGACTGAATCTGCAATAGGTAAGCAGCTTGGTTTGAAGAAATCAACTGTGGGAGCAATTATTAGGAAATGGAAGACATACAAGACCACTGATAATCTTCCTCGATCTGGGGCTCCACGCAAGATCTCACCCCGTGGGGTCAAAATGATCACAAGAACGGTGAGCAAAATTCCCAGAACCGCACGGGGGGACCTAGTGAATGACCTGCAGAGAGCTGGATTTGAGCTAAAGCAACAAAGCCTACTATCAGTAACACACTACGCCACCAGGGACTCAAATCCTGCAGTGCCAGACGTGTCCCCCTGCTTAACCCAGTACAAGTCCAGGCCCGTCGGAAGTTTGCTAGAGAGCATTTGGATGATCCAGAAGAAGATTGGGAGAATGTCATGGAGATGGAGATGAGTGGGAGATGAAACCAAAATATAACTTTTTGGTAAAAACTCAACTCGTTGTGTTTGGAGGACAAAGAATGTTGTCCTTAGTTGTCCTTAGTTGCATCCAAAGAACACCATACCTACTGTGAAGCATGGGGGTGGAAACATGATGCTTTGGGGCTGTTTTTCTGCAAAGGGACCAGGACGACTGATCCATGTAAAGGAAAGAATGAATGGGGCCATGTATCGTGAGATTTTGAGTGAAAACCTCCTTCCATCAGCAAGGGCATTGAAGATGAAACGTGGCTGGGTCTTTCAGCATGACAATGATCCCAAACACACCGCCCGGGCAACGAAGGAGTGGCTTCGTAAGAAGCATTTCAAGGTCCTGGAGTGGCCTAGCCACTCAACTCGTTGTGTTTGGAGGACAAAGAATGTTGTCCTTAGTTGTCCTTAGTTGCATCCAAAGAACACCATACCTACTGTGAAGCATGGGGGTGGAAACATGATGCTTTGGGGCTGTTTTTCTGCAAAGGGACCAGGACGACTGATCCATGTAAAGGAAAGAATGAATGGGGCCATGTATCGTGAGATTTTGAGTGAAAACCTCCTTCCATCAGCAAGGGCATTGAAGATGAAACGTGGCTGGGTCTTTCAGCATGACAATGATCCCAAACACACCGCCCGGGCAACGAAGGAGTGGCTTCGTAAGAAGCATTTCAAGGTCCTGGAGTGGCCTAGCCAGTCTCCAGATCTCAACCCCATAGAAAATCTTTGGATGGAGTTGAAAGTCTGTGTTGCCCAGCAACAGCCCCAAAACATCACTGCTCTAGAGGAGATCTGCATGGAGGAATGGGCCAAAATACCAGCAACAGTGTGTGAAAACCTTGTGAAGACTTACAAAAAACGTTTGACCTCTGTCATTGCCAACAAAGGGTATATAACAAAGTATTGACATAAACTTTTGTTATTGACCAAATACTTATTTTCCACCATAATTTGCAAATAAATTCATAAAAAATCCTACAATGTGATTTTTTTCCTCATTTTGTCTGTCATAGTTGAAGTGTACCTATGATGGAAATTACAGGCCTCACATATTTTTAAGTGGGAGAACGTGCACAATTGGTGGCTGACTAAATACTTTTTTGCCCCACTGTACATATATGTGTAATGTAGGGTATGTAAACATTATATTAAGTGGCATTGTTTAAAGTGGCTAGTGATACATTTTTACATCAATTAAGTGGTTGGAGATGAGTCAGTATGTTGGCAGCAGCCACTCAATGTTAGTGGTGGCTGTTTAACAGTCTGATGGCCTTGAGATAGAAGCTGTTTTTCAGTCTCTTGGTCCCAGCTTTGATGCACCTGTACTGACCTCGCCTTCTGGATGATAACGGGGTGAACAGGCAGTGGCTCGGAGCCATATCTGACAGACACTGCCACAGAACACACTATGTCACCTCACTACACTGGGAGATGGGCAGCTGTTTCACCCTCGTTCTAACAGATGCAAGACTCCAGGGACTTTTAATACCTCCCCATTTGTCCTCAGAACAGCCTCAATTCGTCCGGACATGGACTCTAGAAGGCGTCGGAAGCTTCCAACAGGTATGCTGGTCTACGTTGACTCCAACACTTCCCACAGTTGTGTCAAGTTGGCTGGATGTCCTTTGGGTGGTGGACCATTCTTGATACATGTGGGAAACTGTTGAGCATGAAAAACCCAGCGGCGTCGCAGTTGTTGACACAAACCGGTGCGCCTGGCACCTAGTACCATACCCCGTACAAAAGGTACTTAAATCTTGCCCATTCACCCGCTGAAAGGCACACATACACAATCCATGTCTCAAGGCTTAACAATCCTTCTTTAACCTGTCTCCTTCCCCTTCAGCTACACCGATTTTAAGTGGATTTAACAAGTGACATCAATACGGGGATCATAGCGTTCACCTGCATGCACCTGGTCAGTCTGTCATGGAAAAGCAGGTGTTCTTAATGTTTTGTACACAGTGTAGTTACTGTATGGTAATGTTTTCACCCCAAAAATATATTGAAGCAGTCATTGAGGTACTTTTGGAAATTAAGCTAAGCACACAGATTGACTGGTTCATTTCCACAGGTTTTGGGCAGAGGTGTAATTGCTTCGATGTAATTAAAGCCAGTCTGTATGTTACTCCTCCCCAGCACTTTGAGTACAGACTACTGAGCATGCTGCATCACTTAATGGACACCTGAGACTGTACCTGCCAGTGCACAGGTGTTGTTCTAATGGGATGCCCCTGTGTGTCACCGGGGATTTACTCTCCTCTACTGAGGGGCCTCGGACAATCACATGCATCCATCATCTCCTGACTGAGAGGGAGAGGGGAGGGAGAAAGGAGGATGGGAGGGAGGGATTGGAAGGAGTGGGAGGGAGGAAGGGTGATGAAGAGCAGGATAGGGGGGGCAAATTAAGAGACAGAAGGAGAGAGAGAATATAGAGAGCGAGAGACAGGGAGATTGATAGACGAGGAGAGGAAAGAGAGATACATACAGAGAGATATGCAAAGAGAAAAAGAGTGAGAGGGCTGGGTCTGGTGTCAGAGCATTCCTGTGTAGGTGTGAGCCACTTAGACACAGTGTGGGTGAACCAGTGGATAACTGCTGTAATCATAGCTAGCCTACTGGCATTAACAGGCACTCAACACAGCATTTGGGTGTTCGGTACCTCTGTTAACAGGTTACGGCATGGCATTTCGGCTTTCAGACAGCGCTGCCTGTTCTCCGGTGTGAAGTGTCAGAGGCGTGTACTTATGTCATAATGAACCTTGTCGCTGGGTAGATTAGCAGACTTTTGCATTCTTGCATTGCTTTACCGCTCCCATTCCTCATAAGAAAGCAGTACGTTATTGTTTGACTGTATATGGTCATAGCCTCAGTCTGCCCTTCTTCCTGTAGTACCTTTTTGTAAATGTTTGAGTCTTTTCTCCAGTGGGGGGTGGACCACTGCTTCTTTTCTCAACGTACCCAAACATGGGCCACTGAAGGGAGCTCCAGGAGTGCTGGAGATGGGTTAGTTATCACAAGGCCAAGCAGAGCAGCCCTTGAGACTGGAGGTGGGTCCCAAATGGCACCCTATTCCCTGTATAGTGTGTTTCTTTTGACCAGGGCCCATAGTAGTGCACTATGTATGGAATGCGGAGTCATTTGGGATGCAGCCTAGGAGCCTGCGGTAACAACTGTAGACGAGTCAGTCAGTCACATCCCAGAAGAGAAGAAGTCCAGGATGCAGGGGGCTTCACATCCGGCTTCACAGCGGTACCCAACCCCCCCCCCCCCGGCCCCAGGTTCATCAGTGCATAAACATGTGTCAGGGCCAAGGAAAATATTTGGAGAGGATGGATAAGACTCAGACATGTGTCAGGTTCGGGGGCTCCTTTGTAGAATGGCGCGTCTTGGTTCACCAGGGAGTTTCTCAGGTCAGAGACAACCCAGTAAATCACATTATCAAAACTTCTGAGGGCTTCACACCACTGTCCAGTGTCAGAGATCTGTTTACAGAAGATGTAATTGTGGTCTCGTCGAACTGGAATAAACAATGCGTAGTGTTCTATGTGTCAAATTTCTGTCTGTGTCAAATTCTTGAAGATATTGGCACACTGCAAAACTGGTAAGTTTTTAGTTGTTTAAACCATGGCATTGTTGAATACTCGTTTTTGATTAGCTTGAAGCGCATTCTCGAGCGTGCATTATTTCCCTATAGCGCGCAGTATTTTTGCACGGTAGAATTCAATGGACCTGGTTGCCTTGGTTACACTCCTCCAGCATGTCTCCAGCCAGCCACTGTCTCGGATCTTCAAGTGTTTTGACCATGAAAAGAAGCAGGTTAAGAGAGAGAGAGAGAGAGAGAGAGGAAGTTGGCCCCTTTCAGCCCCCTGCTCTAGATAGAGTTACAGTAGGCCCGAGGGTAAGTTCTCACTCTCAGTCCTCTGTAGAGAAACAGCCCAGAAAGAATCGTGAACCCATGCAGTCCTCTGTCTCGGTTGGTGAGGGAGGAGGTGGGCAATGACCCATGGAACCAGTAGAGTAGCGTTTTCCCACCCAACCTCATGTGGCGAGTTCTGACAGAGGTACTGACAGAAAAACGAGGTGGCATGTTGCAAAGTGACTTGTGTAGGGACTGTACGCGATGGAGAGCACATTCATGCAACGCAGGTAGGGTGGATCTCTCTGGATCTCTCTCTCTCTGGAGGTTTCTCTGGAAGACAATATCCTAAACCTAATACTACCTGGGATGACTTTTGTGTTGGTTGGAGTCTCTCACCCTGAAACTGCTATTTTTTATCGGTTTCAAATGAGACCTCACAAGTGATGTGATGTTTACATCCGTGTAATGGTGGTTTCTATGTTGGAAAATCCATTAAGTCTCTACTTTACAGGAGACAGCACAATGGAGCCCTTACGAACAAAGGTGGCAGTTTTGAAACTGCAGTAAAAGTGTGGTAACTGAAGTCGACTGTGGTATTTTGGACACAGTATTTGCTGCATAGTGCAGTCGTACTGCACTCTGGCTCGAATCTTCTTCTTTTTTCCGTAAGGGAGAAAAGGGAAGGAACAGTTCTTTGAGGTGGGACCTCTGCTCCTTCGATGGAGAGCCAAAGCCAAACAAGGCAGACAGGAAGCTTAGCTAGGGCATCGCTGTCTGGGATCTGACTGTCAATGGGAAGTCACAGACCCCCCCCCAACAAGCCTCCCAGACACACCGACCTGGAATATAAGTGACGGCTGGAGACTCAGCTCTCCTTGCAGACCAAATGGACCTAACATCAACACAGCCCCAAGGATGTAGGCAGATAGCAGGGAACAACAGGGATTGTTTTCTTCTATATACTGTAATTATGTTCGGCATGCATCCTAACATCCCTAGAAAAATAAGAAAGATACTGTTAGATAACTTGTGGGGGAAAAAAGGGTTGTAGCTTCAGGTTATTAGACGCATCTGACGAGAAAGTCGATATTGCACAGGGATACCATGCCACTGCAGGATTTCACACCGTTTTATTTCTGTTAAGTCACCTCAATACAAAAGCCATCGGACATGTCTGTAATTGGCTATAGTTGGTTTTCACACCACTTCAGAAGAGGTTGTTTTCGGTTCGTGCCGGGGATTTCATGGTCCCATATATTTCCTGGAATGCCGAGGAATCGTTTTGTCAGATCGTATTCTTCTGAGGGGGAACCACATGGTGAGATTAACCCAAGAGTTCCGGAGTTTATATTCACGTTGAGAGCTGATTACTGTCCTTAGTGGACTCCCACTGCTCTCAAAAGATGTTTGGTACTTTTATAGTACATCGGTCTATCAACTACGTAATACATAAAGGGGCCTTGTTCATGTTTACAGGGAGCACAAATGAGCTCTGTATTCCACACATGTCTGTCCTGGGCACCCTTCCTTCCTCACACAGTTTTACCGAGGGGAAGAGAGGGCGGAAAGGAAGAGAGCAGCCTCACACATTAAAAATGGTATTCTGAGAGACTTAAAAGGATGCTTCCCAAATGGCAGATTATTCCTTATGGTGAACTACTTTTGACTATAGCTCTATGGGCTAAAGCCCTGAAGGGGATATGGTGCCGTTTGGGATGCAGTCACTGTGAGATGTGCTTTGGTTCCTTAACTCCTCAATGTATTAATGTAGTGGCAACTCACTTACTCATTATTGAAGGTGAGGCATTTATCCCCCCCCCCCTGACTAATGGGACTTGTATTTTTTGGGGGGGATCAAATGGTGCAGATAACACCCCCAATATGTTGAATATAAATCATTACGTTGTTATTCTCCCTCAGACTGAATAAATATCTTGTACCAAGAAGATAAAGCACATCCCTCTGTTTGCGTAACGCATTGTGATATAAAAGGGGACTTTCGGGAATAAATATGAGTCCAAGCTGCTGTTATAGACCTTCTATTGTATTGTTTGAGATGGCATGATATGGCTTAAAGTGGACGTACCATGTTTAAAGTTAGAGGCTTGAATGGCTTAAGATGGATATGCTTTTAAAGAGCTTGGTACCCGATTTGCATAGCTGGGGGAAGTAGGGGTGCTAAAGCACACCCTGAAAAATCATTCAGAAAAAAGAAAAGGAAAAAAATCACCAAAGTACTGCACTGGGCCTTTACTAGTATGAGTGGACCGATTTAGATGCCTGTAGCAATATTTTTCTTGATCAAATAACATAGGAAACAAAGTATTAATTTACCATCCTTACAAACCAGTTAATGTAAATGTACATTAACGTATTGAACGTAGGCTAGGTCATCTAGGTTTGTACATTGAGGCATACCGTACCTTTGGAAAGTACTCAGACCTCTTGACGTTTTCCACATTTTGTTACGTTACAGCTTTATTCTTTTTTACCTCATCAAACTACACACAATATCCCATATGGACAAAGCAAAAACATGTTTTTAGACATTTTTGCTAATTCATTAAAAGGAAAAAACGAATGAAATATGTTATTTACATAAGTATGGGTCTTGGAGCTCTACTGACAATTCCTTTGACCTCATGGCTTGGTTTTTGCTCTGACATGCACTGTCAACTGTGGGACCTTATATAGACAGATGTGTACCTTTCCAAATCATGTCCAATCAATTGAATTTAACACAGGTGGACTTCAATCAAGTTGTAGAAACATCTCAAGGATGATCAATGGAAACAGGATGAACCTGAGCTCAATTTCAAATCTCATAGTAAAGGGTCTGAATACTTATGTAGATAAGGTATTTCTGTTATTTATTTAGTTTTTATAGATTTGCAAACATTTCTAAAAACCTGTTTTCGCTTTGTCATTATTGGGTATTGTGTGTAGATTGCTGAGGATTTATTTATTTTGAATCCATTTTAGAATAAGGCTGTAACGTAACAAAATGTGGAAAAAGTCAAGGGGTCTGAATATTTTCCGAAGGCACTGTCAATGGTTTGTGATGATGTGGCTCAGTTGGTAAAGCATGGCTCTTGCAATGCTAGGGTTGTGGGTTTGATTGCCACGGGGGACAAGTATGAAAATGTATACACTCACTGCTGTAAATTAATATTTCAAAAAACTGGAAAACATATATCAAGATGTCATGGACCCCCCCCCCGGTACTGCTGCTCATTCCGTTCACCACCTCCGGAGGTCTACGTCACCGGCCTTCACTGAACTGGATTCATTACCACCAACCCCGGGCTGTCTTGACTCATTACGTACACCTGGTTCCCATTCCCCCTGATTAGTATGTTTTATATGTGCCCTCTGTTCCCCATTGTCCTCGTCAGTTATTGTTACCATGTCCGTTGGTCCTGTGAGTACCCGTGCTGTTGTATCGGCTTCCATGCTACATATTATTGTCCACTTGTTTTACGGGTCTCGTCCTGAGTATTATTTAGAGGTTTGCACCTCGCTCTTTTGTTTGGGTGGAGAAAATAAAAAACCCATATTACGTATTCCTGCGCCTGTCTCCTATCATTATACAGCGTGACACAAGCAAGTATTTTTTTTTATTCCACAGATGAACTGTTTTGTACAGATAATTATCAGACTCAAGTTACAAATGTTGGTAAACACTCAAATACATTTAGTAAAATGTATTTCACAAAACTAGTGCACTGGGCCTTTACTAGTCCTGTATTAGCTGACCGATATAGATGACTACAGTGCGGCCATTATTTTTTTCTATATCCCCCCCAGTCAGAAAAAAATCGCAGCACCCTTGTCCCCAAACTATGCCGATTTGTATCAATCTAGAAGTTCTACGTTCACACATCTGAGTGCATGCACATCTGTTCATCCGCAAGTAAAACATCCCCCTCAGAACAGGAAAAGACTTGTGTAACCAGAGCCGATTGGCCCTCATATAAAATTGAGAAATATGCGCGGTGTGTAAGGCTCTGACGAGCTGCTGAAAACCTGTGTCACGAAGCCAGAGTCTGGGGAACAATCACACATTCCAGTCTAGGACTGTCAGGACCCTCAGATCTCCCCTTCGTGTTTTAAGAAACAGCCCCCTTCCCCGAATGATGTGGCTGAATATCCCTGTGCCCATAGGAGCTTCAGCTGCATGCCAATGACTCTGTAGTCCTGAATAACTCATGTGTAGGAAACATACTAAACATATCTCTCCCCGGAGTGTTATTGGCCTGCAGAAAAACCTCTGAATGGGAAAACTATATGCCCTTTTTTTCTGAAGGTCTGCCTGAATAGTCCTCATTTATAAGCCCAAATGAACATGGTTGCTTAGCCGTAGGCGGCATTTGAACTCTACGAACTGGTGAATACTTCCCTGAAAGTATCGGACATTGCGATGAAGGAATGGAAGCGTTGGTCTGCTCTTAATGCTACTCTTCCGATTAGGGCTGTATAATAGCCATGGCTGCTCTGGATCCTGCACATTAGTTCTCGCCATTGATGCATACTTCAATGCTATCTCCTGCCCACACAGAGCAAGTATTAACTCATTGACGAACACTCCCTCTACAGTATTTCTATGTGTTTTCGTGAAGCCATAAGGGCACTTTATAGACTGACACAGTAGAAATGCATTTATCCTGCTTTCGGGGGGGAACCGTCTCCACCTGCCTTTTATTAGCACACACCGTAAACCTGTCGCTTCGGATCCTATTTATTTAGGTGAACTCTGACCTTTTTCCCACCGGTCTCCTCTGCGATCCAGCACATTAGACTGAAGGGGTTTGGGAACACAGCTGTGTGGCCAGATTGCATCCATCGCTCTCTCTAGAGTCTCCCCCCAGTGAGGCGACCCCTGACCCCTGTGAAAATCTAACATACGCATAAACAAGACTGTTAATGTTTGGCCGTGATGTATAGTTGCAATTCATCTGAGGTGGCTTTACTTCGCATGCCACACAGTTACACTAAACTAAAATATGGCTCTTCATATTTGGACGTCATATTTCACAAGCGTAATCTGTAGACATGACAGCAGAGTGGAATTTGGATCAAAATGCCTGTAGTAAATTGATTGAGTTGTGGGACGTCATCATAATTCACAGATATTGTTCTCTGTCAGTCTTTTATTTTCTTTATCACTCTTTCCATCTCTAATTGTGTCGTTCCATCTCTCTCAGTGTGTATGTCAAAGACCTGCCTCTGTAGTTCCAAAGTTCTCCTTGCTCCAGTAGTCATAGCATGCTACAGGCATTCCTCTTAGAGCAGTGTAAGCTTTGCCTGTCAGCAAGATTTACCACAGTAGCTCCTGTGCCCTGCTAATACCCACACATCATGCCAAACGGGCTGCACACTGCCAGACTCTAATCCAAGCATCTTATCAAACCCATCGGCACATTTCTAGCAAGAACACATCTAGACCGTGACTGGTGGCTTTGGAGTGGGGGTTTCTCGACAGCTGCTCAGGAGCGAATGGGAGTGAGAGAAAAGAAAGTGAGAACAGTCCAGAATCCCCAGAATGGAGATCTTTCATCAACAGCCTCCCCCCGCCCCTTCTGCTATGGTTTCAGGTAAATGTGTGGGCAACCGGTTGTGAGGGCTTGCATGGAGAGAAAGGCTAACTTGTAGGTTAGTTGGTAGATCATGACGCTTGCAACGCCAGGATGGTGAGTCTAGTTCCCACTGGGGCCATCCATATGAAAATGTATGCACTCACAACTGTAACTCCCTTTGGATAAAAATGCTAAATGGCATTTCTTATCTTATTTTTGAGTGGTAACATTTGTCCCCCGTCCTCCCTCAGCCCAGTGCAGCAGTGCGAGGATACCACAGCAGTAAGACGGCCATGAGCCCAGCAGGCTTCAGCTCCCAGTGGACCAGCGGTGTTCAGGAGACCTGGAGTGGCCACACCGTCACCTACCCCCGTGCCAGCCTGCACTACCCGGCCCACCACCACCACCACCCCACGCATGCCAGCTACGGCTACTGCCTGGGACAGCCTGCAGTGAGTACTCTCGAACACATACTGTACAGCTATGCTCACTGCATTCTCCATTGCACTCCCTTTGCTCTCTCATGCCTCCCCTTCTCTCTCTCTCCACCTCTCCACACTCTCTTCCACCTTCCCTGTCTCTCTCAATCTCCTGGGGCCCTGATTTATTACCGTACATTTTACACTAAATATCTGCATGAGCCATCTCTGAAAAGACTCTTCCTGAGTCTTTTCAAATCAAATCAAATTGTATTGGTCACATACACATGGTTAGCAGATGTTAATGCGAGTGTAGCGAAATGCTTGTGCTTCAAGTCGACAGTGCAGTAATATTTAACAAGTAATCTAACAAATTCACATGACTACCTTATACACACAATGTAAGGGGATGGAATAAGAATATGTACACTACCGTTCAAAAGTTTGGTGTCACTTAGGAATGTCCTTGTTTTTGAAAGAAAAAACATTTTTTTGACCATTAAAATAACATCAAATTAATCAGAAATACAGTGTAGACGTTGACTATTATTGCTGGAAATCTGCTGTCCCTGTACAGGGATCAACATCAGGGGAAATTTCAGAGTGACAACTAAAAATACAATTTCGTAACATTAAACATTCTTGAAAATGCAAGTGTCTTACACCCTTCAAAAGATTAGAATCTTGGTAATCAAACTACGTTTTCCAATTTAAAATAGCTATTACAGAGAACAAATCCCATGCTTTTGTTTGAGAAGAGCAATCAAGAACAGAAACATTTTCCGCCATGACAGTTTTTACACATTTACATCTGAAGGTAAAATTATGACTTACATTCTGATATCTTGCTCTTATTTCTCTTCCTGAGTATCCCATTGATCAAATGAAGTGCCGTTTTCTTTGATAAAATCAATTTTTATAGCCTAAATCTAAACATTTTGTAAACTATTTGTGCAGTGAATTCCATCTCTATCAATTTTTTTACGGAGCATTCAGCGTGATTCGCCCCTGTAAACAATCATTACATAGTCATGGTGGGTGTCAGTGCATTCCTCTGTTTGTTTGCAACACAGTCAAACACCTTTGTTTTTTTTGCGGGAGAATTGACCGAAGTGAGCTGATTTGAAGACAACGGATAAATGACTACCTGACGCACCAATAATTTGGTGCGTCAGGTAGTCATTGATTGACTATAGTTCTGCCCAATGACCACTGATTTTCTTGAAATCTAGCTGGGTAGATAGCCAATGAGCTGAGGTAAACGCCAGTATGTAATGGTTTGGGGTTTGACCACAATTTCTTTGTTGTAATCGCACGCGCAGGGAACTCCATTTTGGCCTTGACGATCAGACAGATTTTAGTTTGAGGAATCTTGGAGTGTTATCATTCAAACGAACTGAAGAGCTGTTTCTGCAAGGACAGGACGTACTTCTGGACGGGTAAGTGCTAATGCCATTTTATGAAGAAAAATAAATAAATATATATATATTATATATAAAAAAATATATATATATATATATTTTTTTTTTGCAATGAAATGTGTAGTTTGTTTTTGTGTGTGTGTGTGTGTGTGTGTTGGTTTGTTTGGGTGTGTGTGTGTGTGTATATATATATAATATATATATATATATATATATACACACAACAATGGCCGGAGTTGAATGGAACACCTTAGTGACTGTTCCCTCTGCTCTATACAATCAAGACATATTTGTTTATTTTATGTGATGATAAAAGGCTCATACAATACAAATATTTTTTTATGTTTTCTTTCACAGCGACTCTGACTGGGTGCCCAGGTGCCCATCCCCCACTGAAGCGGGTTCATCCAGCCAGACTCCTGCTGTCTCCGGCTCCACACCTACCCCCGCCCGGCCATCTAGAGGTGTGAAGACAGGAACAAAGAAGCGGAGGAAGGGAAGTGAGGAATGACTGTACCTCAGGGCCAAAAGGGCAAAGCATGGAGGCGTCGTTGTGTTCTTTGTCACATGAAGTCCCCCATCACCTGCACCAGTTGTTCAGTTTGCCTCTGCTTTACAGCAGAAAGAGACTGCTATGGGACATGTCACAGGCAGCAAAATATTGTGTAGAGGGCTTCTGAACGGTCTACCCCTGTTTTTTTGTAATATATTTTTTCTAATATTTTTAAAAACATTTTTAGAATTTTTTTTGTGTGTTAGAATTGCTTTTTGATAAGTTGTATATAGTTATTTGCAATGTTGTATAGTTATAGTTATAGGTCATTTCACCAATTCGGCCACTTGGGTACATTTGGGCAACTTGTGTGACTTCATGCTAAATATCATGTTTCTCACCCATTCCTGAAGTTATCAGTCTGAAACTTTGCACACCTACAGTTGCCCTCTTGTGTTATCCATCAAAATTATCTCCAGCATCCTATCTGACTGTGTGGCTATTCTAGTACATATGAAAGATGATGCTACAACAATAAAAAACAGAAAACGTATGCTCTTTCTTTCTCTTTTCTTCCACCAGACCTACTGTGTTATATTCTCCTACATTCAATTAACATTTCCACAAACTTCAGAATGTTTGCATTCAAATGATACCAAGAATATGCATATCCTTGCCTCTGGGGCTGAGCTACAGGCAGTTAGATTTGGGTATGTCTTCAGGCGGAAATTGAGAACAAAAGGTTGCAGCCATAACAGGCTTTAGGAATGTCCTTGTTTTTGAAAGAAAAACAATTTTTTTGTCCATTAAAATAACATCAAATTTATCAGAAATACAGTGTAGACGTTGACTATTATAGCATAAAATTGTCCTCCTTTAGACTAGTTGAGTATCTGGAGCATCAGCATTTGTGGGTTCGATTACAGGCTCAAAATGGCCAGAAACAAAGTACTTTCTTCTGAAACTCGTTAGTCTGTTCTTGTTCTGAGAAATTAACGCTTTTCCATGCGAGGAATTGCCAAGAAACTGAAGATCTGGTACAACGCTGTGTACTACTCCCTTCACAGAACAGCGCAAACCGTCTCTAACCAGAATAGAAAGAGGAGTGGGAGGCCCCAGTGCACAACTGAGCCAGAGGAAATGTACATTAGTGTCTAGTTTGAGAAACAGATGCCTCGCAAGTCCTCAACTGGCGGATTCATTAAAGTACCAGCTAAACACCAGTCTCAACGTCAACAGTGAAGAGGTGACTCCGGGATGATGGCCTTCTAGGCAGAGTTGCAAAGAAAAAGCCATATCTCAGACTGGCCAATAAAAAGAAAAGATTTAGATGAGCAAAAGAACACAGACACTGGACAGAGGAACTCTATTAATTGAAGTGCGTTCCAGGTGATTACCTCATGAAGCTGGTCAAGAGAATGCCAAGAGTGTGCAAAAAGCTGTCATCAAGGCAAAGGGTGGCTTTGAAGAATATATTTTGATTTGTTTAACACATTTTTGGCTACTACATGATTACATGTGTGTTATTTCATAGTTTTGAAAAACCCTTGAATGAGTAGTTGTGTCATGAAATGCAATAGATGGCCGTTATCACCCCCAGACACACCTGGCTAATTTGATGGTTCATGTGATAATCCGGCCGAAGTGGAGTCTTTTGTTTAGACATGTAGGTAGCTAACTTAACAATGAACCACTATAATCCGTACTCACACTGTTACCAATACAAACATTGTCATAGTTGTATTATGAATCTGCAGGTAGCTAAAGCTTACAAACTAGATTCAATTGTAGCTAGCTAACATTAGGCTATAACTAGCAATGCAAATGGATTCTGATTTTAATAATATTACTACACAGATCATAAATGTAACATTAGCTAGTGAGCTATCAAGCTAACGTTTGCAAGCCACTGCAACTAACAGTATGCTTTAACTTGCAATAAAAACTACTATCTGACAAAATTCAAAGGTTATATTTGAAAATGTAGTTAGACTCTTACCCGTATACATAGATGAATGCTTCCCGGCAGATGGGAACCATTTAACTTAGTTTTGTTTGTAGCTACATCTTGGGTGTGTTCGTAAATTCAATCTGGAGTGCTAGGCTGCACACTCTGGGCGTTTGTAAATTCAAAACGTTGTCAAATTCAGAGTGTTTTGCTCTCGGAGCGTTCAGAGCTCACTCTCGCCGAGAGTTCTGACCTCACAATGGCAGTCAAGCACCCAGGCTAACGTTGGCTAGCTTGCTAGCTACTTCCAGGACAAATGAGAGACAATCTCACTCTGACCATTTTACTCCCCCCCCCCGCAACACCCAGTGAAAGTGCAGGGCGACAAATTTAAAACAACAAAAATCTCATAATTAAAATTCCTCAAGCATACACGTATTTTACACCATTTTAAAGATAAAATTCTCGTTAATCGAGCCACAGTGTCTGATTTCAAAAAGGATTTACAGTTAAAGCACCACAAACGATTATGTTAGGTCACCACCAAGCCACAGAAAAACACAGCCATTTTTTCCAGCCAAAGAGAGGAATCACAAAAAGCAGAAATAGAGATAAAATTAATCACTAACCTTTGATGATCTTCATCAGATGACATTCATAGGACTTCATGTTACACAATACATGTATGTTTTGTTTGATAAAGTTCATATTTCTATTTTAAAAAATCGGAGTTTATATTGGCGCGTTACGTTCCGTAGTTCTAAAACATGCGGTGATATTGCAGAGAGCCACATCAGTTTATAGAAATACTCATAATAAACATTGATAAAGATATGACTATTATACATGGAACTTTAGATAAACTTCTCCTTAATGCAACCGCCATGTCAGATTTAAAAAAAACTTTACAGAAAAAGCAAACCATGCAATAATCAGCCTTTAGACAACAAAGCAGCCAAAAAGATAGTCAACCAGGTAGTCAACATTACTCAGAAATAGCATTTTAAATATTCACTTACCTTTGATGATCTTCATCAGAATGCACTCCCAGGAATCCCAGTTCCACCATAAGTGTTTTGATTTGTTCGATAATGTCCATCAGTTTTGTCCAAATATCTTCTTTTGTTAGGGCGTTTAGTAAACAAATCCAAAAGCGTTCAGGTCGCGCCGAACGTCGGACGGAAAGTTCAAAAAGTTCCGTTACAGCCCGTAGAAACAAACATAATCCTCAAAACAGGTTCTAAATACTGTTGACATCTAGTGGAAGCCTTGGGAAGTGAAACATAACTAATATCACCCTGAATCTTCAATTGAATTTTTTCAACTCAATTGAAATTGAGTTGAAAAACTACAAACCTCAGATTTCCCACTTCCGGGTTAGATTTTTCTCAGGTTTTCGCCTGCCATATGAGTTCTGTTATACTCACAGACATCATTCAAACAGAGTGTTTTCTATCCAATACTAATAATAATATGCATATATTAGCATCTGGGACAGAGTAGGAGGCAGTTCACTCTGGGCATGCTATTCATCCAAAAGTGAAAATGCTGCCCCCTATCCCAAAAAGGTTAAGGTGTTTTCATTTCATCCAGCGCGTTAGTGACTGTAGCTGTGCTACTGGCAACAATTTAATTACGCCTTTTTTGCTGACTTTTACCGACACTGGCCATATTCAACGGGTGTTAATCATTCGTAAATTCATCAGTTATTCTGCGCTCTAGCTCAGTGTGCTAGAGAGTAGATAGCCAGAGTGAATTTACGAATGCACCCCTTGTTTGGTCAGCGTTGTGTCAAGTCCCTCCGGTTCACACTAGCCGTGCCATGTGAAACTGATCTGTTGATAGCGCCTAAATTCAGGTCATCAATGTTGTTGAGAAAAGTAGCAAAACTTTTGTAGTTCTCGATGGCTAACGTTATATCTTTCAAAAACGCTGCGGTAGAAAGACTATCAACACATACTGAACAGCTCACATTATACACAGAAGCATGCTACATGGCAAACCAGTCCAAACTCACCACCCGGCATGTCCAGCCCATCCATTATCTCAGCCAATCATGGCTAGCAGGAAGGTTCCCACCTTTTTCCATGGCTAAACAAACTGGGCTCGTAATTTAACAATTTGATTTGTATTCATGGACGGAATACAAGTTTGTTAAAGGCACATGAACGTTAATATATTGAGGATCCACGTTTCCAAATAATGGTTATCAACGCTTCTTTGAAAATATCTATCATAACTGATCTTGCCTACAAGCAATACAAGACTCTATTATTATGGTGGGAGATTATAATACAGTTTTAATACCTCAATGGACCATAAAGGAAATCACACTACAAACTATCACCCTCATGCACTTAAGGAAATAACAAATATCATTGATATATTTGAACTAGTGGCTATATGTAGGCTTAAATATCCTGACCTAGTGAGATATTCAGTGCCTTCGGGAAGGATTCAGACCCATTTACTTTTTTATGTTACAGTCTTATTCGAAAATGGATTAAATCCAATTAAAATCCTAAGTAATCTACGCATAATAGTAGAGGTCGACTGATTATGATTTTTTTCAACGCCGATACCGATTATTGGAGGACCAAAAAAAGACAATACCGATTAATCGGCCGATTTGTTTATTTATTTGTAATAATGACAATTACAACAATACTGAATGATCACTTATTGTAACTTAATATAATACATCAATAAGAATCAATTTCGCCTCAAAGAAATAATAAAACATTTTTTATTTGGTTTAAAATAATGCAAAAACAAAGTGTTGGAGAAGAACGTAAAAGTGAAATATGTGCCATGTAAGAAAGCTGACGTTTAAGTTCCTTGCTCAGAACATGAGAACATATGAAAGTTGTAGGTTCCTTTGAACCTTTTGTGACTAGGGGGCAGTATTTTCATTTTTGAAAAAAGAATGTTCCCGTAGTAAATGGGATATTTTGTCAGGACAAGATGCTAGAATATGCAATAATGCTAGACAGCTTAGGATAGAAAATACTCTAAAGTTTCCAAAACTGTAAAAATATTGTCTGTGAGTATAACAGAACTGATGTTGCAGGCGAAAGCCTGAGAAAAATCCAATCCGGAAGTGCCTCATGTTTTGAAAGCGCTGCGTTCCAATGCGTCCCTATTGAGCAGTGAATGGGCTATCAACCAGATTACTTTTTCTCCGTATTCCCCAAGGTGTCTACAGCATTGTGACGTAGTTTTCCGCATTTATGTTGAAGAATACCTGTAAGCGGCTACATTGCGCAAGTGGTCACCTGATGCTCCCAGAGTGATTCTCGTGTAAAATACAGAGGTAGCCATTATTCCAATCGGTCCTACTGAAAAACGAATTGTCCCGGTGGAAATATTATCGAATAGATATTTGAAAAACACCTTGAGGATTGATTATAAACAACGTTTTCCATGTTTCTGTCGATATTATGGAATATTTTTCGCCGTTTTCGTGACTGCAATTTCCGGGAGATTTCTCAGCCAAACGTGAAGAACAAACGGAGCTATTTCGCCTACAAAAATAATATTTTGGGAAAAAAGGAACATTGGCTATCTAACTGGGAGTCTCGTGAGTGAAAACATCCGAAGCTCATCAAAAGTAAACAATTTAATTTGATTGCTTTTCTGATTTCCGTGACCAAGTTACCTGCTGCTAGCTGGACAAAATGCTATGCTAGGCTATCGATAAACTTACACAAATGCTTGTCTAGCTTTGGCTGTAAAGCATATTTTGAAATTCTGAGATGACAGGGTGATTAACAAAAGTGTGTCTCAATATACAGTGCCTTGCGAAAGTATTCGGCCCTCTTGAACTTTGCGACCTTTTGCCACATTTCAGGCTTCAAACATAAAGATATAAAACTGTATTTTTTTGTGAAGAATCAACAACAAGTGGGACACAATCATGAAGTGGAACGACATTTATTGGATATTTCAAACTTTTTTAACAAATCACAAACTGAAAAATTGGCCATGCAAAATTATTCAGCCCCCTTAAGTTAATAATTTGTAGCGCCACCTTTTGCTGCGATTACAGCTGTAAGTCGCTTGGGGTATGTCTCTATCAGTTTCGCACATGGAGAGACTGACATTTTTTCCCATTCCTCCTTGCAAAACAGCTCGAGCTCAGTGAGGTTGGATGGAGAGCATTTGTGAACAGCAGTTTTCAGTTCTTTCCACAGATTCTCGATTGGATTCAGGTCTGGACTTTGACTTGGCCATTCTAACACCTGGATATGTTTATTTTTGAACCATTCCATTGTAGATTTTGCTTTATGTTTTGGATCATTGTCTTGTTGGAAGACAAATCTCCGTCCCAGTCTCAGGTCTTTTGCAGACTCCATCAGGTTTTCTTCCAGAATGGTCCTGTATTTGGCTCCATCCATCTTCCCATCAATTTTAACCATCTTCCCTGTCCCTGCTGAAGAAAAGCAGGCCCAAACCATGATGCTGCCACCACCATGTTTGACAGTGGGGATGGTGTGTTCAGGGTGATGGGCTGTGTTGCTTTTACGCCAAACATAACGTTTTGCATTGTTGCCAAAAAGTTCAATTTTGGTTTAATCTGACCAGAGCACCTTCTTCCACATGTTTGGTGTGTCTCCCAGGTGGCTTGTGGCAAACTTTAAACAACACTTTTTATGGATATCTTTAAGAAATAGCTTTCTTCTTGCCACTCTTCCATAAAGGCCAGATTTGTGCAATATACGACTGATTGTTGTCCTATGGACAGAGTCTCCCACCTCAGCTGTAGATCTCTGCAGTTCATCCAGAGTGATCATGGGCCTCTTGGCTGCATCTCTGATCAGTCTTCTCCTTGTATGAGCTGAAAGTTTAGAGGGACAGCCAGGTCTTGGTAGATTTGCAGTGGTCTGATACTCCTTCCATTTCAATATTATCGCTTGCACAGTGCTCCTTGGGATGTTTAAAGCTTGGAAAATCTTTTTGTATCCAAATCCAGCTTTAAACTTCTTCACAACAGTATCTCGGACCTGCCTGGTGTGTTCCTTGTTCTTCATGATGCTCTCTGCGCTTTTAACGGGCCTCTGAGACTATCACAGTGCAGGTGCATTTATACGGAGACTTGATTACACACAGGTGGATTGTATTTATCATCATTAGTCATTTAGGTCAACATTGGATCATTCAGAGATCCTCACTGAACTTCTGGAGAGAGTTTGCTCCACTGAAAGTAAAGGGGCTGAATAATTTTGCACGCCCAATTTTTCAGTTTTTGATTTGTTAAAAAAGTTTGAAATATCCAATAAATGTCGTTCCACTTCATGATTGTGTCCCACTTGTTGTTGATTCTTCACAAAAAAATACAGTTTTATATCTTTATGTTTGAAGCCTGAAATGTGGCAAAAGGTCGCAAAGTTCAAGGGGGCCGAATACTTTCGCAAGGCACTGTATTTCACTTGTGATTTTCATGAAAAGGAATATTTTCTAGGAATATTTATGTCCGTTGCGTTATGCTAATTAGTGTCAGTCGATGATTACGCTCCCTCATGCGGGCCGGGGAGTTACTAGAGGTTCCTTTTAACATGAGACTTCAATATTCCAAGGTAAGAGGTTTTATCAGTGGACAAACGGACAAAATCAGCAGGGGATCAAATACTTTTTTCCCTCACTGTAACTACCCAGACCCTTTGCTATGAGAATTGAAATTGAGCTCGGGTGCATCCTGTTTCCATTGATCATCCTTGAAATGTTTCTGCAACTTGATTGAAGTCCACCTGTGATAAATTCAATTGTTTGGACATGATTTGGAAAGGCACACACCTGTCTATATAAGGTCCCACAGTTGACAGTGCATGTCAGAGCAAAAACCAAGCTATGAAGTCGAAGGAATTGTCCGTAGAGCTCCGAGACAGGATTGTGTCGAGGCACAGATCTGGGGAAGGGTACCAAAAAATGTCTGCAGCATTGAAGGTCCCCAAGAACATAGTGGCCTCCATCATTCAACTATAACATTTTCCAACAAGATAGAACTGCCAAAGGCGGAGGTGTTGCAATCTACTGCAGAGATAGCCTGCAGAGTTCTGTCTTACTATCCAGGTCTGTACCCAAACAATTCGAGGTTCTACTTTTAAAAATCCACCTTTCCAGAATCAAGTTTCTCACAGTTGCCGCTTGATATTGACCACCCTCTGCCCCCAGCTGTGCCCTTGATACCATATGTGAACTGATTGCCCCCCCATCTATCTTCAGAGCTCGTGCTGTTACCTAAACTGGGACATGCTTAACACCCCGGCCATCCTACAATCTAAGCTTGATGCCCTCGATCTCTCACAAAATTATCAATGAACCCACCAGGTACAACCCCAAATCCGTCAACACGGGCACACTCATAGATATCACCCTAACCAACTTGCCCTCCAAATATACCTCTGCTGTTTTCAACTAAGATCTCAGCGATCACTGCCTCATCGGCTGCATCCGTAATGGGTCTGCGGTCAAACGATCACCCCTCATCACTATCAATCGCTCCCTAAAACACTTCAGCAAGCAGGCCTTTCTAATCGATCTGGCCCGGGTATCCTGGAAGGATATTGACCTCATTCCGTCATTAGAGGATGCTTGGTCATTCTTTAAAAGTGCTTTCCTCACCATCTTAAATCAACATGCCCCTTTCAAAAAATGTAGAGCCAGGAACAGATATAGCCCTTGGTTCTCTCCAGACCTGACTGCCCTTGACCAGCACAAAAACACCCTGTGGCTTTCTGCATTAGCATCGAATAGCCCCCGTGATATGCAACTTTTCAGGTAAGTTAGGAACCAATATGCACAGGCAGTTAGGAAAGCTAAGGCTAGATTTTCAACAGAAATTTGCACCCTGAAGCATAAACTCAAAAAAGTTGTGGGACACTGTAAAGTCCATGGAGAATAAGAGCACCTCCTCCCAGCTGCCCACTGCACTGAGGCTAGGAAACACTGTCACCACCGATAAATCCACTATAATTGAGAATTTCAATAAGCATTTTTCTACCGCTGGCCAGGCTTTCCACCTGGCTACCCCTATACTGGTCAACAGCCCTGCACTCCCCACAGCAACTCAACCAACCCTCCCCATTTCTATTTCACCCAAATCCAGTCAGCTGATGTTCTTAAAGAGCTTAACATCTGGACCCCTACAAATCAGCTGGGCTAGAGAATCTGGACCCTCTCTTTTTAAAATTATCTGCCAAAATTGTTGCAATCCCTATTACTAGCAACCCCTATTCAACCTCTCTTTCTGAGAATCCCAAAGACTGGAAAGCTGCTGCGCTCATCCCCCTCTTCAAAGGGGGAGACACTCTAGACCCAAACTGCTGCAGACCTATATCTATCCTACCCTGCCTTTCTAAGGTCTTCGAAGGCCAAGTGAACAAACAGATGAACAATTATTTCGAATCCCACCGTACCTCCGCTATGCAATCTGGTTTCAAAGCTGGTCATGGGTGCACCTCAGCCACGCTCAAGGTCATAAACGATATCATAACCGCCATCGATAAGAGACATTACTGTGCAGCAGTATTCATCGACCTGGCCAAGGCTTTGGACTCTGTCAATCACCACATTCTTATTGGCAGACTCAAATGATTGCCTCGCCTGATTCACCAACTACTTCTCTGATAGAGTTCAGTGTGTCAAATCGGAGGGCCTGTTGTCATGACCTCTGGCAGTCTCTATGGGGGTGCCACAGGGTTTAATTCTCAGGCCGACTCTTCTCTGTATACATCAATGATGTCGCTCTTGCTGCTGGTGAGTCTCTGATCCACCTCTACGCAGACGACACCATTCCATATACTTCCGGCCCTTCTTTGGACACTGTGTTAACTAACCTCCAAACAAGCTTCAACTGCTCTTATATGCAAGTAAAACTAAATGCATGCTCTTCAACCGATCACCGCCCGTCCAGCATCACTACTCTGGACGGTTCTGACTTAGAATATGTGGACAACTACAAATACCTAGGTGTCTGACTAGACTGTAAACTCTACTTCCAGGCTCACATTAAGCATCTCTAATCCTAAATTAAATCTAGAATCGGCTTCCTATTTCGCAACAAAACATCCTTCACTCATGCTGCCAAACATACCCTCGTAAAACTGACCATCCTACTGATCCTCGACTTCGGCAATGTCATTTATAAAATAGCCTCCAACACTCTACTCAACAAATTGGATGCAGTCTATCACAGTGCCATCCGTTTTGTCACCGAAGCCCCATATATTACCCACCACTGTGACCTGTACGCTCTCGTTGGCTGGCCCTGGCTTTATACTCGTCGCCAAACCCACTGGCTCCAGGTCATCTACAAGTCTCTGCTAGGTAAAGCCCCGCCTTATCTCAGTTCACTGGTCACCATAGCAGCACCCACCCGTAGCACGCGCTCCAGCAGGTATATCCCAAAGCCAATTCCTCCTTTGGCCGCCTTTCCTTCCAGTTCTCTGCTGCCAATGACTGGAACAAACTTCACTGAAGCTGGAGACTCTAATCTCCCTCACTAGCTTTAAGCACCAGCTGTCAGAGCAGCTCACAGATCACTGCACCTGTAAACAGGCCATCCAACTCCCTCATCTCCACACTGTATTTATTTATTTATCTTGCTCCTTTGCACCCCAGTATCTCTACTTGCACATTCATCATCTTCTGCACATCTACCATTCCAGTGTTTAATTGCTATATTGTAATTACTTCGCCACCATGGCCTATTTATTTCCTTACCTCCCTTATCCTACCTCATTTGAACTCACTGTATATAGACTTTTCTTTTTTTCTACTGTATTATTGACTGTATGTTTGTCTATTCCATGTGTAACTCTGTGTTGTTGTATATGTTGAACTGCTGTGCTTTATCTTGACCAGGTCGCAGTTGTAAATGAGAACTTGTTCTCAACTAGCCTACCTGGTTAAATAAAGGTTAAATAAATAAATAAATAAAAATCTTAAATGGAAGAAATTTGGAACCACCAAGACTCTTCCTAGAGCTGACTGCCCAGGCCAAACTGAGCAATCAGGGAAGAAGGGCCTTGGAGGTGACCAAGAACCCGATGGTCACTCTGACAGAACTCTAGAGTTCTTCTGTGGAGATGGGAGAACCTTGCCAAAGTACAACCATCTCTGCAGCACTCCACCATTCAGGCCTTTATGGAAGAGTGTTCAGAAGGAAGCCACTCCTTAGTAAAAGGCACATGACAGCCCGCTTGGAATTTGCCAAAAGCTACCTAAACACTCTCAGACCATGAGAAACCAGATTTATTTTGTATAAATTTGCAATAATTTCTAAAAACTTGTTTTCGCTTTGTCATTATGGGGTATTGTGTAGATTGACGAGTGAAAAAACATATTTTAGGCATTTCTGTCACGCCCTGACCGTAGAGAGCCTTTTAATGTCTCTATTTAGTTTGGTCAGGGTGGGCATTGGGTGGGCATTCTATGTTTCGTTTTCTATGATTTGGTGTTTCTATGTTTTGGCCAGGTATGGTTCTCAATCAGGGACAGCTGTCTATCGTTTTTTTCTCCTTTCTTTGTGGGAAGTTGACTTTGTTTAGGGCACATAGCCTTTAGCTTCAAGGTTTGTTTTTGTAGTGTTTATTGTTTTGTTCGGCGTCGTTTTCCAAATAAAGAGAAAATCTACGCTCACCACGCTGCACCTTGGTCCTCTTCTTTCGACACCCGTGACAATTTTAGAATAAAGCTGTAACATAAGAAAGTGGAAAAAGTCAAGGGGTTTAAATTCTTTCTGAAAGCACTGTATATAGAGACACACAAAACTATAGAGATGTATAAACTTAGCGCACAGCATACTTACACATGTTTCCCGTTATAAATGTTAAATATATAAATGTTTCCCATATAAATGCACGTGAATGAGCATTATAACTAATGTTTTCTTTTGCAGTGACAATTGTTTTAGCCTATCATACCGTTTCTGAAATACAAAAACAATTACAAATTGCTGTGGACCTGTATTGCTGTGGACCTGTAACAAACAACAGATTGTTTGAATTCAATCATTTTTAGCATTTACTTTTTCCCGAACCTATGCTGCGCTGCCCGCAAAATCATATATTTTTTAAAAACTATATCACTTACAGTGATAGCCTACACACTTCAATCCAAAAGGTCAACTGTCTTTTCACGTGTTAAATTCTACTCTGTTATAAGCCACGCTCCCTTTCAGATGCATTGAGCAAAAGCTTGAAATTATAATAGCCTATCTAATAGGCCAATTAAATTAGAGATGTGCATGGTCATTTCTTCTATGGCTACTTCGGGAATATGAAATCATCATGGCCAGAAAAGGTGAGAAATGTATTTTGCAATGGTTATGATATATGTATTATGTTTATAAATGATTTATTGTCTACTCGTGAAATGTTACATTAAAGTATTCAGACATAGGCTATAAACGTCAATGGAAAAGGTAAATCGTCTGGTTTTACCGTTAAGCTGTGTTTCGGATCAGATCGCATAGAGCAAAATACTTGAAATAGCTTATCTATTTATTACTGTGATGTGGGTCATATTACATGAGAGATGGGAAATGAATGTTTATCTGTTTTCACACTGACATACAGTGTGCAGTTGGCAACACATCTGGCTAATCCCACCAAAGCAATCACACATTCTGAAACCCTCCTCACCTTCCATGCTTCTCTGAGATCCCCTGTATTCACCAACATGGAGAGACCTCCCTGGAGTACTTGCGTGTGAATAGTGAAGGACTGGTTGAACATAGTTGGTGATAACCATCTGTCTCCATTTTGTTTCATTGTTGCATACCATTCTTTGATGTTACCCTGTGTTGATAAGATTCTGGTTCAATGAACCTTGGATTTAGTTCAGTATTTTAACAGTAACAACACATGCTGCTGCAAACTATGACGGCAGCTGTAGGCACCTCTACCAATGGCGCTGCACTCCCCCTGACCCATTCCACTGTAATGTACATTCTATTACGACTACTTCTTCTGTTATTGTTACAATTGCTTTCACAAGGACCAGCACCACATCCACTTTAGTGACTTCAATTGCGTATAAGGAACCAAATGTTTTTGACTTTACTCACACTCAGTTGTATATAGACGAAGTGGTTGTATGAAACAATGGGGCTAAACAGACTGGGTTGGCTTAGATTGTTGACAACATGTAAACTACAGTTGAAGTCTGAAGTTTACATAGACTTAGGGTGGAGTCATTAAATCTAGTTTTTCAACCACTCCACAAATATCTTCTTAAAGTCTGAAGTTTACATACACTTAGGGTGGAGTCATTAAATCTAGTTTTTCAACCACTCCACAAATATCTTCATAACAAGCTATTGTTTTGGCAAGTCGGTTAGGACATCTACTTCGTGCATGGCACAAGTAATTTCTCCAACACGTGTTTTCAGACAGATTATTTAAATTATTATTCACTGTATCACAATTCCAGTGGGTCAGAAGTTTACATACACTAAGTTGACTGTGCCTTTAAACAGCTTGGAAAATTCCTGAAAATGATGACATGACTTCAGAAGCTTCCGATAAGCTAATTGACATCATTTGAGTCATTTGGAGGTGTACCTGTGGGTGTATTTCAAGGTCTACCATCAAACTTAGTGCCTCTTTGCTTGACATCATGGGAAAATCAAAGGAAATCAGCCAAGACCCCAGAAAACAAATTGTAGACCTCCACAAGTCTGGTTCATCCTTGAGAGCAATTTCCAAATGCCTGAAGGTACCACGTTTACCTGTACAAACAATAGTACGCAAGTATAAACACCATGGGATCATGCTGCCGTCATACCACTCAGGAAGAAGACGCACTCTGTCTCCTAGAGATGAAGTACTTTGGTGTGAAAAGTGCAAATCAATTCCAGTACAACAGCAAAGGACCTTGTTATGATGCTGGAGGAAACAGGTACAAAAATATCTACATTGGGGCAAAAAAGTATTTAGTCAGCCACCAATTGTGCAAGTTCTCCCACTTAAAAATATGAGAGAGGCCTGTAATTTTCATCATAGGTACACTTCAACTATGACAGACACAATGAGAAAAAAAATGGGACCAAAGTAACAAAGCCTGCCATCAGTAACACACTACGCCGCCAGGGACTCAAATCCTGCAATGCCAGGATTTCATATGTCATATGGTCAGATGAAACCAAAATACAACTTTTTGGTAAAAACTCAACTCGTCGTGTTTGGAGGATCATGAATGCTGAGTTGCATCCAAAGAACACCATACCTACTGTGAAGCATGGGGGTGGAAACATCATGCTTTGGGGCTGTTTTTCTGCAAAGGGACCAGGACGACTGATCCGTGTAAAGGAAAGAATGAATGGGGCCATGTATCGTGAGATTTTGAGTGAAATCCTCCTTCCATCAGCAAGGGCATTGAAGATGAAACGTGGCTGGGTCTTTCAGCATGACAATGATCCCAAACACACCACCCCGGCAACGAAGGAGTGGCTTCGTAAGAAGCATTTCAAGGTCCTGGAGTGGCCTAGCCAGTCTCCAGATCTCAACCCCATAGAAAATCTTTGGAGGGAGTTGAAAGTCCGTGTTGCCCAGCAACAGCCCCAAAACATCACTGCTCTAGAAGAGATCTGCATGGAGGAATGGGCCAAAATACCAGCAACGGTGTGTGAAAACCTTGTGAAGACTTACAGAAAACGTTTGACCTCTGTCATTGCCAACAAAGGGTATATAACAAAGTATTGAGATAAACTTTTGTTATTGACCAAATACTTATTTTCCACCATAATTTGCAATTAAATTCATGAAAAATCCTACAATGTGATTTTCTGGATTTTTTTTCTCATTTTGTCTGTAATAGTTGAAGACTCACTATGATGAAAATTACAGGCCTCTCCCATCTTTTTAACTGGGAGAACTTACACAATTGTTATCTGACTAAATACTTTTTGCCCCACTGTACATCCACAATAAAACGAGTACTTTCTAGCCCTTGCTATCTGCTTGCTTGCTAATTCGGCCTGCTATAACTGCTAGCTTGTTTAGCCCCTGTCTGCTAACTGCTAGCTTGTTTAGCCCCGGCCTACTAACTGTTAGCTTGTTAGCACAGGCCTGCTAACTGTCTGAATCGCCGCGTCCCCAGCCAGCCCAACCACTCACTGGACCCATATTTACTTTCAATCTCTTTTCGATTTTTTATTCGATTATACCTTCCGGTAACCTGCCTCACCCAATGTGATACGGAATCACTATTATTTTTTATTTTTAGAACACATTCAAGAACCACATTCAAGAACCAGCTAACTAGCTACAAGCTATTTAGTCAGTGTTAGCCACTGCTAGCGGCTTTTACCTTTTGCACAGCCGGCCAGTTTTCTTTTTGCCTGGATAATACTCACCAGTCTAGCTTCCCTGTCCCATCCACCGCTGCCCCCTGGACACTGTGATCACTTGGCTACATAGCTGATGCCTGCTGGACTGTCCATTAATCACGGTACTCCATTCTGTTTGTTTATGTTTTATCTGTCGGCCGCACTCAGGCTCTGTGTGTAGTTAATCCGACCCTCTCTGCCTAGTCAACACCATTTTACCTGCTGTTGTTGTGCTAGCTGATTAGCTGTTGTTGTCTCACCTACTGTTTTAGCTAGCTCTCCCATTCAACACCTGTGATTACTGTATGCCTCGCTGTATGTCTCTCTCAAATGTCAATATGCCTTGTATACTGTTGTTCAGGTTAGTTATCATTGTTTTAGTTTACAATGGAGCCCCTAGGTCCACTCTTCATACCCCTGATACCTCCTTTGTCCCACCTCTCACACATGCGGTGACCTCACCCATTACAACCAGCATGTCCAGAGATGCAACCTCTCTTATCATCACCCAGTGCCTGGGCTTACCTCCGCTGTACCCGCACCCCACCATACCCCTGTCTGCGCATTATGCCCTGAATATATTCTACCATGCCCCTCTGTTCCGCGGGTGATGTGGAGGTAAACCCAGGCCCTGCATGTCCCCAGGCACCCTCATTTGTTGACTTCTGTGATTGAAAAAGCCTTGGTTTCATGCATGTCAACATCAGAAGCCTCCTCCCTAAGTTTGTTTTACTCACTGCTTTAGCACACTCTGCTAACCCTGATGTCCTTGCAGTGTCTGAATCCTGGCTCAGGAAGGCCACCAAAAATTCTGAGATTTCCATACCCAACTATAACATTTTCCGTCAAGATGGAACTGCCAAAGGGGGAGGAGTTGCAGTCTACTGCAGAGATAGCCTGCAAAGTAATATCATACTTTCCAGGTCCATACCCAAACTGTTCGAACTACTGATTTTAAAATGACTCTCTTCAGAAATAAGTCTCTCACTGTTGTCGCCTGCTACCGACCCCCCTCAGCTCCCAGCTGTGCCCTGGACACCATTTGTGAATTGATCGCCCCCCATCTAGCTTCAGAGTTAAACCTAAACTGATATATGCTTAACACCCCGGCAGTCCTACAATCTAAGCTAGATGCCCTTAATCTCACCCAAATCATCAAGGAACCCACCAGGTACAACCCTAAATCTGTAAACAGGATCTCAGCGATCACTGCCTCATTGCCTGTATCCGCTACGGATCCGCAGTCAAACGACCACCCCTCATCACTGTCAAACACTCCCTAAAACACTTCTGTGAGCAGGCCTTTCTAATCGACCTGGCCCGGGTATCCTGGAAGGATATTGACCTCATGCCGTCAGTTGAGGATGCCTGGTCATTCTTTAAAAGTAACTTCCTCACCATTTTAGATAAGCATGCTCCGTTCAAAAAATGCAGAACTAAGAACAGATATAGCCCTTGGTTCACTCCAGACCTGACTGCCCTCGACCAGCACAAAAACATCCTGTGGCGGACTGCAATAGCAACGAATAGTCCCCGCGATATGCAACTGTTCAGCGAAGTCAGGAACCAATACACGCAGTTAGTCAGGAAAGCAAAGGCCAGCTTCTTCAGGCAGAAATTTGCATCCTGTAGCTCTAACTCCAAAAAGTTCTGGGACACTGTGAAGTCCATGGAGAACAAAAGCACCTCCTCCCAGCTGCCCACTGCACTGAGGCTAGGTAACATGGTCACTACCGATAAATCCATGATTATCGAAAACTTCAACAAGCATTTCTCAACGGCTGGCCATGCCTTCCTCCTGGCTACTCCAACCTCGGCCAACAGCTCCGCCCCCCCCCCCCCCCCCCCCCCGCAGCTACTCGCCCAAGCCTCTCCAGGTTCTCCTTTACCCAAATCCAGATAGCAGATGTTCTGAAAGAGCTGCAAAACCTGGACCCGTACAAATCAGCTGGGCTTGACAACCTGGACCCTCTATTTCTGAAACTATCTGCCGCCATTGTCGCAACCCCTATTACCAGCCTGTTCAACCTCTCGTTCATATCGTCTGAGATCCCCAAGGATTGGAAAGCTGCCGCAGTCATCGCCATCTTCAAAGGGGGAGACACCGTGGACCCAAACTGTTACAGACCTATATCCATCCTGCCCTGCCTATCTAAGATCTTCGAAAGGCAAGTCAACAAACAGGTCACTGACCATCTCGAATCCCACCGTACCTTCTCCGCTGTGCAATCAGGTTTCCGAGCCGGTCACGGGTGCACCTCAGCCACGCTCAAGGTACTAAACGATATCATAACCGCCATCGATAAAAGACAGTACTGTGCAGCCGTCTTCATCGACCTTGCCAAGGCTTTCGACTCTGTCAATCACCATATTGCAGACTCAGTAGCCTCCGTTTTTCTGATGACTGCCTTGCCTGGTTCACCAACTACTTTGCAGACAGAGTTCAGTGTATCAAATCGGAGGGCATGCTGTCCGGTCCTCTGGCAGTCTCTATGGGGGTGCCACAGGGTTAAATTCTCGGGCCGACTCTTTTCTCTGTATATATCAATGATGTTGCTCTTGCTGCGGGCGATTCGCTGATCCACCTCTACGCAGACGACACCATTCTATATACTTCCGGCCCGTCCTTGGACACTGTGCTATCTAACCTCCAAACGAGCTTCAATGCCATACAACACTCCTTCCATGGCCTCCAACTGCTCTTAAACGCTAGTAAAACCAAATGCATGCTTTTCAACCCGCACGCCCGACTAGCATCACCACCCTGGATGGTTCCGACCTAGAATATATGGACATCTATAAGTACCTAGGTGTCTGGCTAGACTGTAAACTCTCCTTCCAGACTCATATCAAACTTCTCCAATCTAAAATCAAATCTAGAATCGGCTTTCTATTCCGCAACAAAGCCTCCTTCACTCACGCCGCCAAACTTACCCTAGTAAAACTGACTATCCTACCGATCCTCGACTTCGGTGATGTCATCTACAAAATAGCTTCCAATACTCTACTCAGCAAACTGGATGCAGTTTATCACAGTTCCATCCGTTTTGTTACTAAAGCACCTTATACCACCCACCACTGCGACCTGTATGCTCTAGTCGGCTGGCCCTCGCTACATATTCGTCGCCAGACCCACTGGCTCCAGGTCATCTACAAGTCCATGCTAGGTAAGCTCCGCCTTATCTCAGTTCACTGGTCACGATGGCAACACCCACCCGTAGCACGCACTCCAGCAGGTGTATGTCACTGATCATCCCTAAAGCCAACACCTCATTTGGCCGCCTTTCGTTCCAGTTCTCTGCTGCCTGTGACTGGAACGAATTGCAAAAAACGCTGAAGTTGGAGACTTTTATCTCCCTCACCAACTTCAAACATCTGCTATCTGAGCAGCTAACCGATCGCTGCAGCTGTACATAGTCTATCGGTAAATAGCCCACCCATTTTTACCTACCTCATCCCCATACTGTTTATATTTATTTACTTTTCTGCTCTTTTGCACACAAATATCTCTACCTGTACATGACCATCTGATCATTTATCACTCCAGTGTTAATCTGCAAAATTTTAATTATTCACCTACCTCCTCATGCCTTTTGCACACAATGTATATAGACTCTCTTTTTTTTCTACTGTGTTATTGACTTGTTAATTGTTTACTCCATGTGTAACTCTGTGTTGTCTGTTCACACTGCTATGCTTTTATCTTGGCCAGGTCGCAGTTGCAAATGAGAACTTGTTCTCAACTAGCCTACCTGGTTAAATAAAGGTGAAATAAAAAAAATATTAAAAAAATATAGACATAACCTGAAAGGCCACTCAGCAAGGAAGAACCCACAGCTCCAAAACCGCCAAAAAAAGACAGATTACGGTTTGCAATTACACATGGGGACAAATATAGTACTTTTTGGAGAAATGTCCTCTGGCTGATGAAACAAAAATATAACTGTTTGGCCATAATGACCATTGTTATGTTTGGAGGAAAAAAGGAGATGCTTGCAAGCCGAAGAACACCATCCCAACCGTGAAGCACGGGGGTGGCAGCATCATGTTATGGGGTTGCTTTGCTGCAGGAGGGACTGGTGCACTTCACAAAATAGATGGCATCATGAGTAGGAACATTATGTGGATGTATTGAAGCAATATCTCTAGACATCAGTCAGGAAGTTAAAGCTTGGTCGCAAATGGGTCTTCCAAATGGACAGTGACCCCAATCATTAAAATTTTTTTTTACCTTTATTTTACTAGGCAAGTCAGTTAAGAACAAATTCTTATTTTCAATGACGGCCTAGGAACAGTGGGTTAACTGCCTGTTCAGGGGCAGACAACTGATTGGTACCTTGTCAGCTCGGGGATTCGAACTTGCAACCTTTCGGTTAATAGTCCAACGCTCTAACCACTAGGCTACCCTGCCGCCCCAAAGATGTTGCAAAATGGCATAAGGACAACAACGTTGCTCTTAAACGCTAGTAAAACCAAATGCATGCTTTTCAACCGATCGCTGCCTGCACCCGCATGCCCAACTAGCATCACCACCCTGGATGGTTCCAACCTTGAATATGTGGACATCTATAAGTACCTAGGTGTCTAGCTAGACTGTAAACTCTCCTTCCAGACTCATATCAAACATCTCCAATCGAAAATCAAATCAAGAGTCGGCTTTCTATTCCGCAACAAAGCCTCCTTCACTCACGCCGCCAAACTTACCCTAGTAAAACTGACTATCCTACCAATCCTCGACTTTGGCGACGTCATCTACAAAATTGCTTCCAACACTACTCAACAAACTGGATGCAGTTTATCACAGTGCCATCCGCTTTGTCACTAAAGCACCTTATACCACCCACCACTGCGACTTGTATGCTCTAGTCGGCTGGCCCTCGCTACATATTAGTCGCCAGACCCACTGGCTCCAGGTCATCTACAAGTCCATGCTAGGTAAAGCTCCGCCTTATCTCAGTTCACTGGTCACGATGGCAACACCCATCCGTAGCACGCGCTCCAGCAGGTGTATCTCACTGATCATCCCTAAAGCCAACACCTCATTGTGCCGCCTTTCGTTCCAGTACTCTGCTGCCTGTGACTGGAACGAATTGCAAAAATCGCTGAAGTTGGAGACTTTTATCTCCCTCACCAACTTCAAACATCTGCTATCTGAGCAGCTAACCGATCGCTGCAGCTGTACATAGTCTATTGGTAAATAGCCCACCCATTTTCACCTACCTCATCCCCATACTGTTTTTATAAATTTTTCTGCTCTTTTGCACACCAATATCTCTACCTGTACATGACCATCTGATCATTTATCACCCCAGTGTTAATCTGCAAAATTGTAATTATTCGCCTACCTCCTCATGCCTTTTGCACACAATGTATATAGACTCCCCTTTTTTTCTACTGTGTTATTGACTTGTTAATTGTTTACTCCATGTGTAACTCTGTGTTGTCTGTTCACACTGCTATGCTTTATCTTGGCCAGGTCGCAGTTGCAAATGAGAACTTGTTCTCAACTAGCCTACCTGGTTAAATAAAGGTGAAATAAAAAATAAAAATAAAATATTGGATTGGCCATCACAAAGCCCTGATCTCAATCCTGTAGAAAATGTGGAGCAGAATTGAAAAGGCGTGTGCGAGCAGGAGGCCTACAAACCTGACTCAGTTACACCAGCTCTGTCAGGAGGAATGGGCCAAAATTCACCCAACTCATTGTGGGAAGCTTGTGGAAGGCTACCCGAAACGTTTGACCCAAGTTAAACAATTTGGCAATGCTACCAAATATTAATTGAGTGTATGTAAACTTCTGACCCACTGGGAATGTGATGAAAGAAATAAAAGCTGAAATAAATAATTCTCTCTACTATTATTCTGACATTTCACATTCTTAAAATAAAGTTGTGATCCTAACTGACCTAAGACAGGGAATTTTGACTAGGATTAAATGTCAGGAATAGTGAAAAATTTAGTTTAAAAGTATTTGGCTAAGGTGTATGTAAACTTCCGACTTCAACTGTATTGTGGGGTGGCAGGTAGCCTAGTGGTTAGAGTGTTGGAAGGTTGCAAGATCAAATCCCCGATCTGACAAGGTAAAAATCTGTTGTTCTGCCCCTGAACAAGGCAGTTAACCAACTGTTCCTAGGCCTTCATTGAAGTAAGAACAAGAAATAAGTGAAAACACCTCAAAACAAGACATGGTATCAAGAACAAGATACAACTAACTGAAACGAACCGCCTACGATTCCCCACATGGCAGCTTCGTGTAAACTGTTGCTAGATATATGACCGTCGAGAACCATAACAAAGCACTGCTTCCTGCCACATCGATGCGTGTGCATCATTTTCGTGACGTTGTCCCGTCTATAAACAATTAACATTATTTTTGTGAGTAAAATAAACAAGCAATGGTTTTGGTTACGGTTGTGGTCATGTGCTGAGTGTCATAGCTATGGTACACCATGATCCCCAGCCGTATTGGAATGTCTCCTATTGACTAGAGCAGGGGTCATTTAGCCTGGTCCCAGATCTGTTTGTGCTGTCTTGCCGACAATAACCATAGAAGTTGGCAAGACAGCACAAACAGTTCTGGGACCTGGCTAGGGGACCTGGCTGAATCTGGTTTAGCCAACTCCTGATTCACAAACACACTGACACACCCTAGACTCTGGTCGTCATGTGAACCTCAGTGTTTGTGTAGGATGCTTGGACACACTCTGTTGGTGGATCTCAGGCTTCTGTGTCGGTTCCATCTGAGCCATGGATACTTCAAATGCTGCCTTGTCCTTGAACCGATTCCCACACTACGCAGACACACACTTTTACTGGGCAGTTTTTTTCTACCCCAAAGCCATAAGACTGTTGAACAGTTAATTCGAATGGATACCCAGACTATTTACATTGACCCCCTTATTTTATTCTCATTTTTTGCACTGACTCTCTTGCACAGGCTCGATGTATACTCACTGGACTCTACCCACACACTCACACATATTACACTTGCACTCCAACACACACACACACACACACACACACACACACACACACACACACACACACACACACACACACACACACACACACACACACACACACACACACACACACACACACACACACACACACTTGTATATTGATGCCAAACACACACATGCATGCATATTGACGGCACACACACACACGCACACATTTATGCATATTGACGCCACACACACACACACACACACACACACACACACACACACACACACACACACACACACACACACACACACACGCTCACAGTACATTCACATTCCTTCACATATGCTGCTACTCTCTGTTTATTATCTATGTGTAGTCAATTTATCCCTACATACATGTACATATTACCTCAATTGCCTCGACTAACCCACATTGACTTGGTACCGGTACCCATTGTATATAGCCTCGTTATTGTTATTTTATTGTGTTACTATTTTTTATTTCGTTTATTTAGCATATTTTTCTTACTTTTTTAAAACTCTGCATTGTTGGTTAAGGGCTCATCAGTAATCATTTCACGGTAAGGTTAGGGTTAGGGTTACACCTGTTGCTTTCGGTGCATGTGACAAATACAGTTTAATTTTATTTGATTTTACGGGAATCCAGGCCAGATGTTTTATTGTCCCTGAAGATAGCAATTTCTCCACCTCCATGCAACATCAACAAGACAAGTCACCGTTTTATACTCATTGGAGGTTTCACAATGCCTAGAGCTGTTGAATTCCAGACCGATCCTAGCAAACAAAGCATGCCTCCATCCCTCCACCCTTCAAGGTTTGTGTATTTTCTCATGGCCTCTCATTTAAAACATGCATGAGGAAGAAAACTATAAGAAACAATATCCTCTCTCATACAGTATGTAGTCTGTAGTCTCAACCACTTTCCTCATTGCCTCATATCCTCCCCCCCTCCCCCCCCCAACCATTGTGTTTTTAAGCAAATGACATGCAAAGACTTCCCCAAAAAGGTTTAAGATAAACATAACCGATAGCTCTGCCTCTCTCTCTCTGTCCCCTCGGATAAATGATGCAAGTAAATAAAAGAAAACCGAGGCGCTCAGATCCAGCCGAGATCAAGCGCCTGCGCCTCCAGGCGCTTAATTACAATGGAAGAGAATACATTTCCACTTTTAATATGGGATGGAGGTCCCAGAGGAGACGTGGGATTATGACACTGCAGAACCAGAGGAAGTTGGAAGAGAGAGCGAGGAGATGTGATCTATCCGAGCGAGGACTGAGGAGATGCGTGAGTTGTGTTGAATGAAGGATGCCATTGCCAATCCCCACAGGCCTTCTGTAAGGCGCCGAGGTGCAGCAGGTAAGGCGGAGTCAGGCGAAGGACACAGAGATGAGTGATTCACGTAAATTTACTCAAAACAACAAATATTCCAAGATGGAAAATAATCAAGCTCACAAATACGGACTAACTTACAAATGACATGGGGGAACCAGAGGGTTATATAAGGAACATATAATTATGGGAATGGAAACCAGGTGTGTACAATGAAGACAAAACAAATGGAAAATGACAAGTGGATCGGTGTCGGCGAGAAAACTGGTGACTTTGACTGCCGAACGCCGCCCGAACACGGAGAGGGACCAACTTCAGCGGAAGTCGTGACACCTTCCATCTGTATTTCATATGTCACACGCAATCCTCTGGTGTACCATTAAACAAACACTTAACCAGTACAGGTAATGGTCACAGCAAATTGACCGGCCTTCAGGTGCTTGTGTGTAATAAAACTTGACAACCTAATGATTGCTAAAAAAGGGCACATTGTGTTATTGGGTTCTTAAGAGGCTGTCTGGGAAGGTTGCTCTAGCAGCTAGCATTTGTCCCAAATGGCACCCTTATATCCTATATACACTCTTTAAAAAAAAGGTGCTATCTAGAACTTTAAAGGGTTCTTCGGGTGTTCCAATAGAATAACCCTTTGAAGAACCCTTTTTGGTAGCAGGCAGAACCCTTTTGGTTCCAGGTATAAATCTTTTGGGTTGTATGTAGAACCCTTTCTACAGCGGGTTCTACATCGAACCCAAAAGGGTTTTCCTATGGGGACAGCCGAAGAAACGTTTTGGAATCCTTTTTTCTAAGAGTAGTGCACTAAGCGCTATGGGCCCTGGTCAAAAGTAGTGCACTATATAGGGAACAGGGTGGCATTTGGGATGCGACCCTAGAGTCTAGTTAGTATCCTTGAGTGTAGCTGGGTTTTGCTCAATGGATTTTCTGGTCTGTAGAGAATTGATTAGAAATACAAAGATAAAGTAAAGGAAGCATTCCTTGTTCCGTCTGGTGCTCAAATGTACAAATTATCCTCCTTGTCTCCCTTGGTAATGAGTTTATAAAAACATTTATAGATGGTAATAAAACAGAGTTTACACACACAGGAAGAGGTCACAAATGTTTTTATTTCCCTTGTAACATTAATGGTACTCTTTTAGTGACATTTCAAATCATCATAGCCGACAAAGTCCTCCTCCCCACTTCTTTCCCCTTTTTCTTTCTTCTCCTTTATAATACCTTCACTCTATTTATTCTCTGTGTCTTTCTCCTCCTTTCATTCCTTTATTCTAAATGTGTTAATGTGACAATTCCTCAATGGTTCATTGCATTTGTGGAATTATTTATCTTCCCCTTATCGCTGTGGTTCAGAATAGGGCATATGTAATATCCCTCCTAGAAGGGTGAAAACTCTAATTACTTTTGGACAGATTATGATGGAGACATGAGGTTTTGGACCATTGGTTTTCTTTGAAAAAATATCTACATAAGGAACATATTTATTTACCTATTGGTAAAATATGTGTTTTTGATTGGACACCCTGTTTTCAGGGATAATCAACCAGAGTCAGTCGCGGGCTGATTTTTTTACTTTTACAGATGGTTGGGGGACTGGAACATAATTACAAATAATCTGTAGACTGCAAATTGACCACAAGAAGCCCAAAAATATATCATGTTTGAATAAAACATATTTTCAAACCTTGCTTACATTTGTTTAATATCACGTGTCTCTCTATTATGTGTGGGAATACTTGGTGTCGTGTCTTTACTATCATTAAATTGAAGACTTAGTTTTTATCGAAGATTCTCTGTAATTAGTATTACGCGATTAAACTGATTAATCATGTAACTAACTAGGAAGTCGGGGCACCAAGGAAAATATTCAGATTACAAAGTTATCATTTCTTAAAATAACTTTTCAGATATTTTCATATCTGATCAATAGTCTTCTGATTAATGAATTATTTACTTTACCTCACGTTAGTCTCATTCCAAACGTCGTAAATGGTTGGTTATCTGCACGAACCCAGTCTTCACTATGAGTCATCCATACATCAATTGTCTTAAATCATTCATTTATTACTAACTAAGTAATTCACAGAAATGCATAAACAAACAAACATAGTAAATATGGTTACAAGAAATGATAGGAGAATGTGTCCTAGTGGGCTAAACTGGCAATGGCAGCTTTAGACAAAAGGGAAGTGGGGGTCGACTAAGAAGTCACTACAGAGTTAATAATTATAACAATTGAAATGCTAATACACATGAACGCTCACTCATTCGGAAACAATTGCAATCAATATATATATTTACGCTCAGTGTGTTGTCTTGATCGCTGTTGAAAAGTTTGTTTATTTTGTAGAATTGTCCGTCTCTCTCTCTCTGTCGTGGTTATTGTGGATAGTTCAGAGTGACATTCATTCATGTTGTTGTAGAATGGATGTTTCAGTGGTTGTCGTTCTTCGCGTTCAATGATACCGAATTCCTAGCTGCAGACTAGTAATTAATATCAAAGAGTTGTTCTTATTCTGTCTGTATCGATAGTCTAAGAGTTTAACCATGTGGTATGGTTAAAAGATTCAACAATGGTCTGCAAACCTTTGTCCTCCCGTGATTGAGAGAAACATGGTCTACTGAGAATTTCTCAAAATTGGGGTTTTATTCAGGAGTTGCAGAAAAGGGGCTGTCCCAGGATGCCTGACCCTAACTGGGCTCATGGGCGGTATTCTGATTTAGTTCAACTCAAAAGGGAATTGGAGTTTCCTTCATTAAACAGTCCAAAATCACATGACACAGTTTTACAAACAGTAGAATCCTCACTCATTCATCTTATACAACAATTAGATGTAAACCTCATATCTGAGGCTATCATATAAACAGCGTTATGGTAATGTGGCCGCACCGTCTCCCATGAGATTCCCCAAGTTGTAACAAACGGACCAGTTCGTAGCTGGATTCTTCACCGATCTTTTATACCTTCTCCTGGACTTTAACGTTGTTCGGACCTCAAGTTCTGTGAGGTGGAAGAAATTCCTTTGTTCTCTATGAAACTTCACTCTATCTCTATACTGTGTGGCCATGAGGCAGGGTCTTCCCTAGGAATTTACGATGTCACTCTGACCACAGCAGTCTGGTTGTAGAAGCAGAGAGCGGGGGATGGTGCTCACTGTACCCAAAGAGGGCAACGTCATGACATTGGGAAAATATTTCTTAAATTAAAATCACTTGGTGCTGATTTCCTGGTGTTTTTAGTCTTTTATATCCAACAATAAAACATAAAAATACAGTTTTTTGGGGGGGGCTAAGCAAACTTGGGTGGCCAAATAAAACCACCCGTGGCCCAAAATGTGAGAACACTATATTTTGTTTATTGTCAGAGTTACGTAACCACCCCTCATGGAAAATCCCCCCCCCACACATTTATTTACAGTTTCACCATTGCCAGATGTGTGTACTGTTCACAATGTTCAAATCAACAAAAAAAAGTGTCACATGCGCCGAATACAACAGGTGTTGTATACCTTACAGTAAAATTCTTGCTTACAAGCCTTGAACCAACTATGCAGTTTTATGAAAAATACCCCCCCCAAAAAAGAATTAAAGAGCAGTGTTACACGGATGGTGTGTTTTTCCTAACTGCAGGACTATGAAACTGTTTGTGACAACATGGCCCTTCCAGTGCTGCCCAGGCTGGACTGGAGAATCATGTTCATGCATCTATTTGTCCCTCTTGAACACCTTGACTGGTTAACTGGGCACAAGTGGCCTCATTCCATTAGCTCAATCTTCTCAGCTCATTATTTGTGCAGTCAAGCTTGTGCAAATTGTACCACCATTCATGGAGTGTACTATCAAATCAAATTGTATTTGTAACATGCTTCGTAAACAACACTGGGCATGAAGCGCCGGGCATCTTGTTGTTATGACATGCATTACCTGAATTAGGCCCACAGAATTATACCTACGGAGGATCAGCTACTATGGAGGAACTATGAATGTCTTTGAACTTCTGAGACTTGGTTTAACTTATCATCCTTTCGATGTTTCTCTGTGGGACCTTTTTTTTACAAGGTCCCGCAGTTGACAGTGCATGTCAGAGCAAAAACCAAGCCATGAGGTCGAAAGGAATTGTCTGTAGAGCTCCGAGACAGGATTGGGTAGGGGCACAGATCTGGGGAATTTTTTTTTGGGGGTGGCTAAGCAAACTTGGGTGGCCAAATAAAACCACCCATGGCCCGAATTCGACGAGAACACTGTATTCCGTTTATTGTGGGCTTCTGTTTAATGTCAGAGTTGCATAACCGCCCCCTCCTGTATCCCCCTCTCCCCCCAAAAAGCTTTTTCCAGTTTCACCATTGCCAGATGTTTGTACTGTTCGCAATGTTACGAGGATGGTGTATTCACACCCCTTGACTTTTCCCAGATTCGTCTGTGTTACAGCCTGAATTAAACATGTATTCAATTGAGATGTTGTGTCCCTGGCCTACACACGATACCCAATAATATCAAAGTGTTTTGAAACATTTTTACAAATTAATACAAATTTAAAAGCTGAAATGTCTCGAGTCAATAAGTATTAAACACACATGGCAAGCCGGAATAACAAGTCACATAATTAGTTGAACAGACTCAATAATAGAGTTAAACAATAGTACTTCATCTCTGTAACCCACATATACAATTTTCTGTAAGGTCCTCAGTCCAGGATTCAACCACTAAGACCAGGGAGGTTTTCCAATGCCTCGAAAGAAGGGCACCTATTGGTAGATTGGTAAAAATAAAAAGCAGACATTGAATATCCCTTTGAGCATGGTGAAGTTATTAATTACATTTTGGATGGTGTATCAATACACTCAGTCACTACAAAAACACAAGTGTCCTTCCTAACTCAGTTTCCGGAGAGGAAGGAAACTGCTCAAGGATTTCACCATGAGGCCAATGGTGACTTTAAAACAGTTACAGAGTTGAATGGCTGTGATAACAGAAAACTGAGGATGGATCAACAACATTGTAGTTACTCCACAACACTAATTTGAATGAAAGAGTGAAAGAAAGGAAGCCTGTACTGAGTAAAACTATTCCAAAACATACATCCTGTTTGCAATAAGACACTAAAATAAAACCCCAAAAAATGTTACAAAGAGAATCTTTATGTCCTGAATACAAAGGTTTATGTTTGGAGCAAAGTATTGGATTGTTGAAAACGATGTAGATGACCTACTGAAAGACAAACAGGAGCACAAATCCTATGATAACCTGAGTAGAGATGAGAGAATGACTCTTAAGTACTTAAGTCAGATCCTTCGATTATCATAAATAAAATGTGACCAAGGAGGAGGAATTTGTATACAAAACAAATGGGACTATGTGAATGAATATTGCTGACAACTACAGTATATGAAGGTGACTTCTATCGCAAACTGAATTATGACCCTACAATAGAATTCCAGCATAATATCTCATCCACATGAGAAAGCTGTTTGGAATCAGAACAAATCACTGAAAAAGAATGTGAATATTTGTAATATATAATATGTGTAAATTTCCTAAGATACCAACATTGTATATAGTCGCTAAATTACACAAACAAGTGTCTCCTCCCCCAGGTAGACCCATTGTAGCAGTAATTGACTCTGTGACATCCAACATTTCTACGTTTGTGGATGATCACGTTGAATCGATGTTTGAGAATCTCCCATCATATGTCAGACACTAGTCACATGATCTCATTGATAGAGGGCTTAGGAAGGATACCAGAGGGCACCCTGCTCCTACACACTGGAGGCGCTTGCAGGCGCTGCTACACTTCCACCAGCAGAGAGACTCTACCCTTGTTCCATCCTGTGATCGCGTCTTACAACTTTCTGAATTGGTATTATCCCATAACTATTTTGTCTTCGAGTCAGACTTTCTCCTTCAAATTCGGAGTATAGCCACGGGCTCCCCCTTTGCCCCCAACTATGCAAACCTGTATGTGGGACAATTGGAGGAAGCACTCCTTTACAAAACAGAGTCGCTTTCTAAAAATCCTCCTATGGAAGAGATACATAGATGATGCCTTTGTGTTCTGGGAACGAAGTCAGCAGGAACTAAATTAATTCCAAACTCTACTAAACGAGAGCTCTGAATACCTCAAATTCACCATGCAGACTGATGAGAGAAAAATAAGACTACCTGGATGTATGGATTATCAAAGAGAATGATGCATTACACACAGACTTATACACAAAGCCCACAGACGACAATACCTTGCTATGTGCGGATAGTTTGCATCCCCTTCCCCTCTATAATGGTCTACCATATAGCCAGTTATGCAGGGTTAAACAAATCTGTGGCCACCAGACAGATGTTGATAGCAATGCTAAAAAATGACAGATGCATTCAAAATGAGAGGCTTCAAGGACAAAACTCTTGACGCTGCAATGATGAAAATATCTCAACAACCAAGAGAGGAATTACTAAAAACTCAAACAAAGAATAAAAACAACGTAACCATCTTTTGCACCAAGTACACCAACTGTTTGGTGAAAATGAAAGCAATCCTGAAATAGCACTGGCATGTTCTGCAATCAGACAAATACATCGCACACCTCTTCAAGGAACCCCCACTGGTGGTCTATAAGCGTGGTCGCAATATTGGAGATAGCTTGGTGAGATCTGACCTGCCCCCCGAGCCCACTCAGACACTCTTGACACCCATTCAAGACCACTCAGACACTCTTGACACCCAACTACAAATGTAGCTCATGCGCATAGTGCAATAGCACTATAAAAACATCCTTCTCCAGACACCCACATACAGGTTGAAAAATCCCTGTTAGTGGTATCATCTCATGCAAGACCAAGGAAGCAATCTATCTCATCACCTGTTCATGTGGAAAAGCCTACATAGGACAAATGAAAAGACAACTAAAACAATGCATAGCTGAACACCGCAGCTCAATCAGGTGTAAGAACATTGACTATCCAGCAGCAGCTCACTTCGTTGAAGCTAACCATCCTATCTCCTCCCTCAAATACACAGGCATTGAGCATGTTGCTCTACCAAGGAGAGGAGGTAACATGTAGATCCTACTACTACAAAGGGAGGCTTACTGGATATATTACCTAAACACATAAATATATATATATGTGAAATTGAATTCAACAATAATATATGCTGACGCTAATAAATGAATAATCAATTATGTTTCCATATGATAACAATAGCCTTATATATTTCATATGCCAAAAACTATTGTTTTTGAACAGTTTCACAATAATTATGACACCCCCCTCACTATTGTTTGTCTACATAACCTGGTTCAGGCATTCATGATATTACCCTGAAGGAGGCACAGTGATGCCGAAACATTGGTGATTTACCAAACAAATTACTGGGAGCTAATATATAGAGTTTTCATAGCTTATAGGTTATTCTCCGTCAGACAGCACCTCTACATAAAATCATTATCTCTGGGTGTGCACCAGCTCATGTTTTTTATGCAAATCCAACACAACACATCACTGAGTACCACGCTTCATATTTTCAATCATGGTGGTGGCTGAATCATGTTATGGGTATGCTTGTCACCAGCAAGGACTAGGGAGTTTTATGGGTTAAAAATAAATGGAATGAAGCTAAGCACAGGCAAAATCCTAGAGATTTTAACATTGGTTAACATTTCAACAGGACAATGTAGTAAAACAAAAGGTTGAATATACACTGGAGTTGCTTACCAAGACAACATTGAATGTTCCTGAGTGGCCTAGCTACAATTTTTTGTTTAAATCGGCTTCAAAATATATGGCAAGACTTGAAAATGTCTGTCTAGCAATGATCAACAACCAAAACATTTTAAAATAATGTGCAAATATTGAACAATCCAGGTGTGCAAAGCTCTTAGAGACCTACTCAGGAAGACTCACAGCTTTAAACGCTGCCAATGGTGATTCTAACATACAGTACTGGTCCAAGTTTGGACACACCTACTCATTCAACAATTTTGTACATTTTTTAAACTAATTTCTACAGTGTAGAATAATAGTGAAGACATCAAAACTATGAAATAACACACAAGGTGTGCCTTGTTAAAAGTTCATTTGTGGAATATCTTTCCTTCTTAATGCATTTGAGCCAATCAGTTGTGTTTTGAGGTATGAGTGGTATACAGAAGATAGCCCTATTTGGTAAAACAGCTCAAATAACTAAAGGTAAACGACAGTCCCTAATTAGTTTAATACATGAATGTCAGTCAATCCGGAAAATTTCAAGAACTTGGAAAGTTTCTTCAAGTGCAGTCTCAAAAACCATGAAGCGCTATGATGAAACTGGATCTCATGAGGACTGCCACAGGAAAGGAAGAGTTACCTCTGCTGCAGAGGATACGCTCATTAGAGTTACCAGGCTCAGAAATCGCAGCCCAAATAAATGCTTTACGGAGTTCAAGTAACAGACACATCTCAAAATCAGAAGAGGAGACTGCGTGATTCAGGCCTTCATGGTCGAATTGCTGCAAAGAAACCACTACTAAAGGACACCAATAATAAGAAGAGACTGGCTTGGGCCAAGAAACACGAGCAATGGACATTAGACCGGTGGGAATCTTTTCTTTGGTCTGATGAGTCCAAATTTCAGATATTTGGTTGCAACCGCAGTGCCTTTGTGAGACGCAGAGTAGGTGAACAGATGATCTCTGCAAGTGTGGTTCCCACTGTGAAGCATGGAGGAGGAGGTGTGGGGGTGCTTTGCTGGTGACACTGTCAGTGATTTATTTAGAATTCAAGGTACACTTAACAAGCTTGGCAATCACAGCATTCTGCAGCAATACGCCATCCCATCTGGTTTGCGCTTAGTGGGACTATCATTTGTTTTTCAACAGGACAATGACCCAACACACCTCCAGGCTGTGCAAGGGCTATTTGACCAAGAGTGATGGAGTGCTGCATCAGATGACCTGGCTTCCACAATCACCCGACCTCAACCCAGTTGAGATGGTTTGGGATGATTTGGACCGCAGGAAAAACATCCAACAAGTGCTCAACATATGTGGGAACTCCTTCAAGACTGTTGGAAAAGCATTCCAAGTGAATCTGGTTGAGAGAATGCCAAGAGTGTGCAAAGCTGTCATCAAGGCAAAGGGTGGTTACTTTGAAAAATCTAAAATATATTTTGATTTGTTTAACACTGTTTTGGTTACTACATGATTCCATATGTGTTATTTAATAGTTTTAATGTCTTCACTATTATTCTACAATATAGAAGGTTTGTATAAGAAGTTTGTCCAAACTTTTGACTGGTACTGTATGTGATGAATCAAAATAGTTATTGTGAAAAGGGTCAATGCTGATAGTCTGGGTAGCTATTTGGTTAACTATTTAGCCATCTTATAGCTTGGGGATAGAAGCTGTTCAGGGTCCTGTTGATTACAGACTCGGTACCGCTTGCCGTGCAGTAGCAGAGAGAACAGTCAATGACTTGGGTGGTTGGAGTCTTTGACAATTTTGAGGCTTTCTTCTAACACCATCTGGTATAGAGGTCCTGGATGGCAGGGAGCTCGGCCCCAGTGATGTACTGGGCCATACGCACTACCATCTGTAGTGTCTTGCGGTCGGATGCCAAGCAGTTGCGATCCCAAGCCAGTCAAGATGCTTTCAATGGTGCAGCTGTAGACATGTTTGAGAATCTGAGGGCCCATGCCAAATCTTTTCAGCCTCCTGATGGGGAAGAGGCGTGTCGTGCCTTCTTCACAACTGTGTTGGTGTGTGTGGGCCATGTTAATTCCTTAGTGATGTGGACACAGAGAACATGAAGATCTCGACTCGCTCCACTACAGCCCTGTCGATGTGGAGGCTCGGGCCCTCCTTTTCCCGTAGTCTACGATCAGCTTCTTTCTCTTGCTGGCGTTGAGGGGTAGGTTGTTGTCCTGGCACTACACTGCCAGGTCACTGACCTCCTCCCTATAGGATGTCTCATCATCGTCGGTGGTCAGGCCTACCACCGTTGTGTCGTCAGCAAACTTAATGATGGTGTTAGAGTTGTGTGTGGCCACACATTTGTGGGTGAACAGGGAGTACAGGAGGGACTAAACATGCACCCCTGAGGGTCAGTGTTGCGGATTTGTTGTTGCCTACCCTTAACACCCGGGGGCGGCACGTCAGGAAGTCCAGGATCCATTTGCAGAAGGAGGTGTTCAGTCCCAGGCTCCTGAGCTTAGTGATGAGCTTGGAGGGCACTTTGGTGTTGAACTCTGAGCTGTAGTCAATGAACAGCATTCTCACATAGGTGTTCCTTTTGTCCAGGTAGGAGAGGGCAGTGTAGAGTGCAATAGAGGCTGTGTCATCTGTGGATGTGTTGGGATGATATGGAGCTGGTCCAGGTTGTCTGGAATGATGGTGTTGATGTGAGCCATGACCAGTCTTCCAAAGCATTTCATGGCTACAGATGTGAGGGCTACAGGGCGATAGTCATCGGAAGTCATAGCAGAATTTTTTATAAACGTCCGAATTAGTTTCTCGCTCCTTGAAAGTGGCAGCTCTAGCCTTTAGCTCATTGTGGATGTTGCCTGTAATCCATGGCTTCTGTTTGGGATATGTGCGTACATTCACTATGGGGACGACATAGTCGATTCACTTATTAATGAAGAGGGTGACTAATGATTGAAACTCCTCAATGTTATCGGATGAATCCCGGAACATATTCCAGTGTGTGCTAGCGAAACAGTCATGTAGTTTAGCATTTGCTTCAACGGACCACTTCCGGATTGAGCGAATCTGGTACCGTATTGGTATGGTAAGATTTGCCAAAGGGAGTGCAAGGGAGAGGCTTTTATGCATTTCTCTGTGTGGAGTAAATGCAATTAGTTGCACAGTAAATGCAATTAGTTGCACAGGTGACATGCTGGTAAAAATATTTCTTTTGTTAACAAATATACACACCCCTCCCCCTCTTAACCGAGGCTGCCGACCAGTCTTGACGTTGCTTTGAAAAGCCAGCGAGGGCCTCCCCGGTGGCGCAGTGGTCTAGGGCACTGCATCGCAGTGCTAGCTTTGCCACCAGAGACTCTGGGTTCGCACCCAGGCTCTGTCCCAGCAGGCCGCGACCGGGAGGTCCGTGGGGCGACGCACTATTGGCCTAGAATCGTCCGGGTTAGGGAGGGTTTGGCCAATAGGGATATCCTTGTCTCATCGCACATTAGGGACTCCTGTGGGACTCCTCGGGCCGGGCACAGTGCGCGCTAACCAGGTCGCCAGGTGCACGGTGTTTCCTTCGACACATTGGTGCGGCTGGCTTCCGGGTTGGATGCGCACTGTGTTAAGAAGCAGTGCTGCTTGTTTGGGTTGTGTTTCGGAGGACGCATGGCTTTCGACCTTCGTCTCTCCCAAGCCCTTACGGGAGTTGTAGCGACGAGACAAGATAATAACTACTAACAACAATTGGATACCACAAAATAAAATATACATATATATATATATAATAAAAAAAGAAAAGCAAGCGGGATGTATATTATGTCCTTGTTCAGCCACAACTCTGTGAAACATATAATATTACATTTCTACAGGTCCCGTTGATAAGATAGTCTCAGACTGAGCTTGTCCAGTTTGCTCTCTAGTGACTGTACTTTCACCAACAGAAAGGAGGGAAGAGACGGTATATTTGCATGCCAACATAGTCTAGTCAGGATCCCTGCCTCTTTTGCGCCTTGGCTTCCTCTTTCGAGTCCCGGGGATCAGGGCCTGGTCAGGAGTAAGCGGAACATCCAGAGCTGCCGACTCGTTGAAGTAGTAATCGTAATCCAAATCGAGGTTAGTGATCGCTGTTCTGATCTCCAGAAGCTGTTTCCGGTCATAGGAAATTATGTCTGAGAACATTATGTACAAAAACAAATGTCAGCGTAAAAAAACACAGACTATTGTTTGAACGGCTGCTATCCACTGCAGCGCCATCTTAGATTAAAGATTTGTGTGTGAGTGTGACTGCGTGTGAGTACTGTGTGTGTGTTTGTAACTAAAAGCCCTCCACTGATTACTGGACCAGAAGCCAAAGGTCTGCTGTGACAGGATGTGTGTACGGGAGACTTCGTTGAATGTGGGCTTTCAGGCCTATTCACATTGTGTCAACACATAGGCTACTGTAGCAGAGCTCATCTCTCTTCATACAGTGTGCACACACACGCGCACATGCTCTAACGCTTCTCTCAGAGAACAAAAGGCCAGTGCCTGGGGAATTGTGTGCTAAGCTGTTTTAAACCTTGAATACACTACAAGGAAAATCCCCAGCAACAAAAGAATGATCAAATTAAGATCCTATATCTGTATGTTATGCTAGTGGAATTTCAATCATACAAGGCATACTGTAGATTACAACAGACATTCTTTTATTTAATGAAAACATTTGAGTTTTTATCTTTCTTTCATCTGAGGACATGCACATCCCTCTGAACCTTTCCATTAAATCTCGTGGTCCGTTGGAGCACACACTCGAGTTGTTATTTCATTACACTTGCCAAGCACACCAGCCAATCATGCTGTCGATACAAACCCGCTTGTCTGAATTCTTGGCACATCCACGATTCGGGATGTCAGAGAGATGAGAGAGAAAAAGGGAGCGAGAAAGCACCATTATGTGGTATGCTGTAAGTATCTAATTCCCCTAGTTGTCCTGCGATGGCCCCGTCTCACACAGGATAATTGACCTCTGGGTGGTCAGAAAATAGCTCAGCCCAAACCAGATGTAGTTAATAGCACAGAGGCCGAAGGTCACATAAGTCACGATGATCAGCCTTAGGTATGGCTTTGCGCTCGGCCGCATCCCAACGTGCTTCATCAGTCACTTCTGTGAGGCCTCTTGGTCTTTGGCACATCCCTCAGTGTTGTGATTATCTAAATGGCCCATTACTCAACAAACAGTCGTTTACAAAGCCTGACAGATTTAGCTGAATGAATGACCTGCCTGCCTCTGATGTGGGCAGTGTGTCCGTGGGCCGGGCCGCCTGCCTGCCCGCCCTGCTCCAGCCAAGCCCAGACCATCTGTGAATCGCCCAGCAGGGAGAGACCAGAGTGGACTCCTGAGGGGGCAGAGGGAATGAGAGGAGGAGGGAAGGCAGAGAGAGAGAAAATGTGCAGGCTGAGGGGAAAATGCAGGCTTTCTGTAGAGTCCATTTTGTTATGACGTTTAGGACCAATGTGTGTGAAGGTACAGTACAGTGCAGCAAAAGTTTGGGTTAAAGGGTATCTGGCCCCAGAAATAGCAGCAAGGCATCTGGAGTGCACGTCATTCAGAGAGGGAGAGAGAGAGACCAGGCGTGTGGGAGTCAGAGATTGAGGCAGGGTTAGTAATTCAATTTTCAAGACTTACAGTAGCTTACATTTCATGTGACTGTGTTTTATCAGTTATTCTGAATGGAGCCTGTTGTTCCCCCAACATGTTGCTATGATTCATCGTCGCCAAGAGCCAAGAGTGGACTTTGTCACAGTAATTAATGTAGCTCTCAGGACAGCCTTTGAAATTAGTCTTGTCTTCAAGGCCCAATTAAAAGGAAATTGTTAAACATATTTTGGGTCAAGTTTCCAAACCTGTAGCCATTCAGGAAATATTTCCATGCATGACTGAGTCATTTGAGATTTTTTTTTGCAATTGAGATAATACATGTTTTTCTTTTCACTGAGGCCTCATTCATTTGATAGCTTGTTTAGTAGTCTTCAGGTCGACTACTTGACCCATTTTTGCACGTCCTGAGTGTCCCTCATCTCTCTTCTTGTTGACCACTGTAGCAGCAACAGCAGCTCTGTCCTCATAAAGTGAGGCAATGGCCTTTGTCATGGGCGCAGGATGGTTCTAATGGGCCCCCTCCTCAGACAGACAGCAACACTCAGAGAAGCAGGTTCTGAACAATTAACCGTGAGCTGTGGGCTTAGCGCCCGACTCCATTGTAAGAGATCTAAACCCGTTAGACTGTGACAGACCATTAACAGGCTGCCAAGGCTTCTTTAAATTGCCTTAACAGTTTACATTGAGTTAGAGTGACTGTGTGTGTGTGTGTGTGTGTGTGTGTGTGTGTGTGTGTGTGTGTGTGTGTGTGTGTGTGTGTGTGTGTGTGTGTGTGTGTGTGTGTGTGTGTGTGTGTGTGTGTGTGTGTGTGTGTGTCCATGGAGGGATGTTTGGGGGGACTGTGTAGGCAGTGTGTGTGTCTGTATTTGTGTTTTGGTTAGTGTGCATGCGTGCGTATGCTCGAGCATGTGTGCTTTGCACACAGGTGTGTGTGTTATCGGACCTCTTCGCCCATCCCATCCTCACGTTAACACAGAGTTTTCTGCACCGTTGAGTTGCTGAATTATTACTGCCTACATTGTTATTGAGTAATTACCGGATAATGGCCAATTTCAGTGTTTTTAGGGAAATCTATCTAACCATTAAAATTACAGAGGTGCTCTCTCACACATCCCTCAGTAAATACTGTAGATTGTTAGTGGAAATAGATACACTAGTATTATAATGCAATGGTGTGTGAAATGGATGTGTTTTCAATTTACTACTAGGAATTTGTCTTTTGAACGATTTTGATTGTTTGCATTTGTACTTAATCGTTTCCATTATGTTACCCTTACCTTGATTGTATCCATGCTTTATCAACTGGTGTATTTAAACGATAACAAGTATTAATCTGTGTTTGATAAGCACGTGTTATAAAACCGCAATCCAGGCAATTGCCTCCAACCTGAATGAACAGTTTATATAGCCCCATCAACCGCTGTGTAGACTTTGCTATTTAAACTGCATTTACGACACATGGCACACTGTTTATGTGTGCGTTATAACTCAATTGATTAAATTTAGCTTGTTTCACAATATGAGTTGTCCCAGCTCTCTATATGACAACCAACTTGTAGTGCAGTACTGGCTATAGTTGACACACCTAAACTGATGTTTGGTGGATATTCCATATAATCTAATATGTACTTGTGTTTTTTTCTCATTTTCACTGTTTTTGTATCTCAGAAATCCCATAATTTATTGCAGCAGCCAGTGAAAGTGCAGGGCGCCAAATTCAAAACAACAGAAATGTCATAATAAAAATTCCTCAAACATACATGTATCTTATACCGTTTTAAAGGTAATCTTGTCGTTATGCCCACCACAGTGTCCGATTTCAAATAGGCTTTACGGCGAAAGCACCACAAACGCTTATGTTAGGTCACCACCAACTCACAGAAAAACTCTGCCATTTTTCCAGCCAAAGAGAGGAGTCACAAAAAGCACAAATAAAGATCAAATTAATCACTAACCTTTGATGATCTTCATCAGATGACACTCATATGACATCATGTTACACAATACATGTATGTTTTGTTTGATTAAGTTCATATTTATATTTAAAAAATCTCACTATACATTGGCATGTTACGTTCACTAGTTCCAAAAACATCCGGTCATATTGCAGAGAGCCACATCATTTTACATAAATATTCATTATAAATGTAGATAAATACAATTGTTAGACATGGAAATATAGATATACCTCTCCTTAATGCAACCGCTGTGTCAGATTTTTTTTTAAACACTCAATAATCTGAGACGGCTCTCAGGAAAATAATAAATTATCCGCCATGTTGGAGTCAACAGAAATCAGAAATAACATTATAAATATTCCCTTACCTTTGATGATCTTCATCAGAATGCACTCCCAGGAATCCTAATTCCACAATAAATGTTTGTTTTGTTCGATAATGTCCATTATTTATGTCTAAGTAGCGACTTTTGTTAGCGCGTTTAGTATACATACGCTTAATTTCCTATTGTATAAGACCTGGCTATGCAAATTCCTCACTGCAGTGTCCCATCAATCTTCATTTAACGGTCACCCATGTTGATATTAAATGTTTAACACAGTGGTGTATGTTTGGTGAACAAGCAACAGGATTAAGTTAGGGTGATAGTGGAATCTTTGGGCAAATTAATTAGCATCTTGTGTTGTTACTATTATGTGAGGCCTCAGCTTTACATGGTAGTCGTGTCACTTAGGCTGTTTACACAGGCAGTCCAAATCTGATCTTTTTCCAATAACTTCTTTTGACCAATCAGATCAGATCTTTTGCCCATAATTGGGCAAAATACCAGAATTGGACTGCCTGTGTAAACGCAGCCATATTGTGATATGTAATGGAGGATTCGAAGACACCTTGTCTGTGAAATCATTGTTCAGCGGATCTTGTTGCACCTGTTTCTGTACATCTCTGTAATTAATCTGTGACTAGGCGGAGCAGGGAACGTAACTCATCTCGTAGCAAGGGTTGTAAATGATACTCCTCAATTCATGACAGTTCAGTTTGATCATGTCTGGTTCTAGACACACACTCTAGACACACACACACACGGGAGCGGGAACACACGCACACATGCAGATGCGTTTTCATATGAGAATTGAAGCTGCCTGGAGCTTTAGTATCAACTTTAATACACCCAAAACATCTGTAAAACATTACCCCTGATTATTTGCTCCTCCAGCACAACCTACTATATGAGCATAAAAGTGATGTTTGTACATGAACCTTATGTAAATGAAAGAGCTGGTGAGGTCTCCTCTCTAATGAAGGTGTGAGGCCCCGACGCACACATGGGATCAGGAACACACACACACACGCACATGCACACACACACACACGCACACACACACACACACACACACACACACACACACACACACACACACACACACACACACACACACACACACACACACACACACACACACACACACACATGCACACACACGCACACGCACACACGTACGCACACGCACACATGCACACACACACACACACACACAGCTCGCATGCTCAGTTTGAATGTTCACATCTGCAGTACCCAGTTGTTCTACTGTGTTCAGGGCTTCCAGGTGCATTGTTCTGGGCCTGGTCTGTTCTGGTCTGGTCGGTGGGTGGTTTCTCCCTCTTCATGGACTGACTGACTGCTACAGACAGCCTAGAGTGAGGGAAGCAGAGCAGACCTTAAGAAACACACCTTGTTACTGTAAGTAATGACCAGGTCTTTAGCCATCTCTCCCCAGAGCCGTGTCTGACGTCTTTTCACTAGGGAAGCGGAGGACAATGTAATGAAATGTACTTTAGATGGAGCTGGATCGTTTTCTTTACTCTAGAAATTAGCTGAATGGTTGCAGGAATTTCTTTTGAACAATTCTCCACTTTATTTTTGGACATTCCCCAATGTGTTGTTCTGGCACCAAGGAAACACTTCTTGAACTAGTCTTGTTGTAGGAAAAGAGCTCGATGGTTCACTTCCATGTTGGCCCACCACCATCACTGTACTCCTGACACATTAATGAACCTTTGGTTACCTCTGTGAAATATCAAGCTGTTCAATGGAGCCAGTGCCAACGTGTATAACATTTGTACAACCAAACCAAGTCCTAGGCTTACTACCAAGACACACAGTATTCACATATGGAATTATGGAAACGTCTCAACCACTCTGCAGTCTCCAGCAGATCCAGTCTAATGCAGACCTGGGTTCAAATTCTATTTGACGTCTTTCAAAATACTTTGAGCGTTTGCTCTAGCCCTGCCTGTGGTGCCAGACGACCAGGGTTTGCTGTTTTGGGACTATTCTATTGGTCCATTACGCCAGGTACTGTCAGCTCATCAAACACTAATAGCGTAGTTTGAAATGATTTCAAATAGTATTTGAACCCAGGTCTGGTATGTGTTTTTTTTTTGTAAAGTTGTCACATCGCTTGTTTCAACTCAGCGATTGTTCTTCTGTTGTGTGAAAGGAAATGTAGAGCTTTTGGTTTTTGTAGGAGACGTTCTGCTCCATTTACCGGCTCTCTTTGATGATCTCAGCAGCACTAATTACACAGGCACCCGCCCCGCCGCCGTCACCACGGATGCAATCTCTAAGTGCATTTCCCCCCCCCACCCGACCTTTTACTCTGGCTAACATCTTAGCACATCGCTACGGAATCTCTTACCAGTCTCCACAATGTCTCACTATAATACTGCTGTGCCTAGCCTGTCATTGGTGCTGGCGTGCTATGGAAATGGCTCGTTGGAACGTGCGTAGAGTGATGTCCGCGGCCTTTAAAAGTCCTATATAACATACATTTGGGTCTCGTAGATTGCTTTTGCTGGCTGTGAAACAAATCCGTCAAGCATGAAGCCAATGCTTCGCTGCGAAGGAATGCGTACTACTCGCCTGTAGTATCCGATTGCATTGGAACCTCAATGCATGGTGAAGGACCGGCGTTTACCATCGGAATATCACTGTTGAACTTTTACAATCGCGCACATTGGACTGGCTAATATGATACGATGAACAGTTCTACGTTTTATATTCATAGTCATTCAGGTACATCTCTTTGTATAGTACATTTGAGTCGTTTAGCAGACGGCTTACAGTTGGTGCGTTCATCTCAAGGTAGCTAGGTGATACAACCACACATCCCTGTCATTGTAAATGCACGTTTCCCTCAATAAAGCTGCTATCAGCAAAGCCGGTGCTAGTTAGGAAAGGCCAGGGTGTTCTTTCTTTTCTTTTTTTCAATATAGTTCTGCACAGCCACAGACGTCTCTCCTGGGCTTGATACTTTGCATGCAGACGATGAGACACGAGGGAAGTTAGTCGAGGGCTGGAGTAGGGTTCTGCTCCATTTGCTTTTCTCAAACATTCCCCTCAGAATAGGACTCTCGCTCTCTCGCTCTGGCCCTGGCTCTCTCTCTCTCTCTGGCTCTGGCTCTGGCTCTCTCTGGCCCTGGCTCTCTCTCTCGCTCTGGCCTTGGCTCTCTCTCTCTCTCTCTCTCTCCCGCTCTGGCTCTGGCTCTGGCTCTCTCTCTCTCTGGCCCTGGCTCTCTCTCTCTCTCTCTCTCTCTCTCTCTCTCACTCTGGCTCTCTCTCTCTGGCCCTGGCTCTCTCTCTATCTCTCTCTCTCACTCTGGCTCTCTCTCTCACTTTCTCTCTCACTTTCTCTCTCTCGCTCTCTGTGTTCTCATTCCACCGTGACGTTTTGTCATTCCAGAATGGCTCGACGGGGCTTTACTACACCCCTGCTTGTCCACCCGTCCCGGTCTTTTCAAAGCAAAATGTCGCAACTTTATTTGCTGTTGTCGTCAGAAATGTTTCGAGTGGCGAGGGAACTTCTCTACTCCTACCGTGTCTTCGTGGGACAACTCAAGCGACCCCCTGCCTCTCTCAACCCCTGGCCCATGTTCAATTGCCAAACGTTGCGAACGCTTCAGATAGAAATTCCATGAATAGAGCCTACATGATTTATTGGTTTACATCTAGTCATGTTTGTTCTACTTTACATATTTAATGCGTGTGTCCATCTGAATGCGCCCCATGCTCTCTTCCCACCTGGCCCTCGTCCCACCTCAGCCGTGCCACCCCCCAGCCATGTCCCTAGCAACCCCACACAGCCCTAAAACTCCCAAGATTCTCGAGTGCTCCTCAGGTTGGTTCATGGCTATAATAGGCTTCTGCCTCCAGCCTGTGTACTGTATGTGTTTAAGCATTAAGGTTATGATTAGGGCTGGGAAATTTGGTCTTGGAACCGCGCTGAATGGCACCTCAGCCCTCGGGAACATGCCGGAATAACCTGAACCTCGTACACGACAGTCTCTCTGACTGCAGTGGTACAGTACCTCACACCCGCCCACAGCTGCAGGCCACCTGGCGTGACTCACATAAACTCACCTACTCTCAATCACACAATCTCACACACTGGCGATCACACATTCTCACACACACGCCCGAACACACGCAAGCACGCACGCACACACGTCGCTCGCGCTCCGACTGACTGGTGTCTGTTACCAAGCATCTCCCATCACCCTAGCACCGGGCCTCCTTCCTCAGTACAAGACCATTTATAGCAGCCTAATCAGAGAACCCAAAGAGAGAGTAATAACATGTTCTGTTGTGTTTCATCTAACTGCAGTAGCAACTCTAACTCTACATAGGTTTCATGTTTCTAACTCATTGGTGCTTCTCAACCTCCGCCTTCTTCTCCTTGGCATCCTTGGGTGGTAGTAAATGACTCACCCGGGAAGTGGAGGGATACAGAACAGCGTTGGACATCTGCGGTGGTCAGGTTCTCTAGCTCCAAGAAGAGCCGCTGTGCAGTGTTTTCCCACAAACTACTAAGCCCTGTGCTGCTCCCCGCATTCCCACCCCCTCTCCCACCACTCTTCCTTGGCTCCATGCCAGCACTCCCTCGAATTCCAAGCATCTGTCAGTTCTAGGAAACGCCTGCGACTGTCCAGTGGAAGGAAATGGGAGCCTCTTGATTGCACCGAGCCCCTTGAATAATGTGCCACTCATAGAGAAGTTGTTGCCGAGGAGCGGGGGAGTCTCGATCTTGGTTGTCAATGGAGGTCTTCCTGGGGTTCTGGGGGAGCGTAGTCGTTTCTGTTCGGCTTTCACTCTTAACTTTCTCTCTCTTTGTAGCGTTCTCTCCCATCCCTGTCTCTTCTCAGTGTGGATTCAGGGATATTAGTAGGATATTTCTCCAGAGTCAGATCAATAAACAGAAAAGGGCAGGTATAAAAGTATTTACAGAACACTCAAAAATCTCTGGCAATCAAAGAAAATACATGGCAACTTACCATGTAATTTTACTTTCCTGCAAATGTAGTTATGATTTAGTAATTTTTCTAATAACAATAGAACATGTTGGCAATGAAATTAAAGTCAGGTCTTCTCTTGACTAAGGATGACTAAGCTTTCGTATTCGTAGCTCTCCTCTGGGTTGTTTAGAGGAGATTGTGATCACTTTGTGCCATGGGAGAACCATCCATCCTATCCGTTCACTTCATATCCCACAGATGACTCACTGCACACTGCAAGGCAACTCTACGAGTGTCTGTCTGTGTGATCCACCTCGTCTCTTCCAGCCTCACAGTACGGCTGTTTGACAATGGCCCCTGGTCAGATCCACACCCAGACTGCTTTGTGATACAGCCGTGTCTCTCTCCGCTCTCACCTCGCACAGACTGTGATGTTTCCGCATAGCCGTCCTTCCCTTCGACCCCCCCCCCCCGCTCCAGCTCTGTCTTCCTGCAAGCTGCAGAGATGAATCAGGGCTTGTGTGTGCATTTTTTGTGCGTGCGTTTCGTGCACATCCGTGTGTGAATCACGGTGGGGAACCTATGCATCACTATCAATCACAGGGAGAGAAAAAACAGTATCTTTCCGTCCCTCTTTCTGTTGGCGGCCATGATTAAACAGCTGGCTTCATATCGCCCCTGTCCTCAGCCTGACGTCAGTCCACTGATTCACTTCAGAGCCCCTATCAGTGCCGAGGCAGAACTGGCACGTCCAAATTCACCCACCCTCTTTCCTTTGGCTGTGATGGAATACAGAGCAGAATATTTGGATGAGCTTTGGGCCTTACTTGCATACCCGCCCACATAATGTTTACAAGTCTTGAGCTGACTGATAAAACTTCAACATTAGCCAAGAGCATCTGCCTAGTTCCAAGTAAGTATTGAGTCTCAATTGAAGGGCTGCATGTTCCAAACCCAGTTATGGCAACAACAATTAGTTAACTGTTAACGTGTCAATCCTGAGTAGTAATTTGTGAAAGTATGCACCAAGGCAGTAGACGTGACCACACAAAATGTCAGAATGCTCTCTCTCCCGTGCTCTCTCTCTCTCTCTCTCTCTCTAGCGCTCTCTCTCTCTCACTCTCTCTCTCTTGCGCTCTCTCTCTCTCTCTCTCTCTCTCACTCTCTCTCTCAATCTACTTGTCTCTCTTTCTTATCATTTTCTGCCCCCCCCCACTCTCACTCTTTCTTTCTCTCCCTCTCCATCCCTCCATTCTGTGAGTAACCCTGCCCTGCCAGTCCTTCTGTCCTGGAGCTGTTAATCTGCTAATCCACAATCGATATCTGCCTAATCTCTTTTCCACAGATAAATGCGGCCTATCGGATCATTTTGTTTTCTTCCACACGCCATAGCCCCTTCTCTCTCTCTCTCTCTCGCTGCTTTGTTTCTGTCCGTGGGATGCTAGTACTGATTCAGTCTGCCCACTAGCATGCATGCTGCCTACGTGCATCGCCATATACTCTACTGTAGACAAAAACGACATGTTTGAATGAGGAAAAGTGATGCACTGACAATCGGTCATTTGGTCTGAAAATGTCAATTATTGTTTAATAAGTTGAAATTACCCTCGTGGGTTCGGTAAGTCCGTGTGAATTCTCCCTCCATAACTGTAGTATTGCTTGACATATCTATAGCAAATGTTTGTCATTTTAAATGCTTTGCATACCACATTTTATTGATTGAAATTATAATTTAAAAAAAAAATGTGCTCACTTTGAAATCGGGGATAATGTTGCTAATTGAGTTGACTGAAAACTGAAGCCCATGAACTGGTGGACTTGTACCCACGGACCTTTGTAACGCCAGGATCGTGGGTTTGATTCCCTGGACCACCTGTAAAATGTGTGCATGCATGCCTTTGGATGAAATTGTCTGCTAAATGGCGTGTATTAGATATTATAGCATCAAACGGTGTCAGTTTATAGCTGGTAGTATATACAGAGAGTGATTTTCCCCTCCAGCACTCTTTACCCAACGCTTTGATCTCTCTTCGCACCAAAAGGTCACATACTGGCCACATCTAGATGTGGGTGGAAAGTGCTCTCAATGTTGTCATTTCATAGCGAGATGCGCTTAATTGGTCAGGTAGATTGTCGGGGATTTTTTTGTTGTTGTTGTTGTTGTTGATATTTGAGTCATTTAGCAGACATTTGTCCAAATCAAATCAAATACATCTATATAGCCCGTCTTACATCAGCTGATATCTCAAAGTGCTGTACAGAAACCCAGCCTAAAACCCCAAACAGCAAGCAATGCAGGTGTAGAAGCACGGTGGCTAGGAAAAACTCCCTAGAAAGGCCAGAACCTAAGAAGAAACCTAGAGAGGAACCAGGCTATGAGGGGTGGCCAGTCCTCTTCTGGCTGTGCCGGGTGGAGATTATAACAGAACATGGCCAAGATGTTCAAATGTTCATAAATGACCAACAGTGTCAAATAACAATAATCACAGTGGTTGTAGAGGGTGCAACAAGTCAGCAGGAGTAAATGTGAGTTGGCTTTTCATAGCCGATCATTGAGAGTATTTCTACCGCTCCTGCTGTCTCTAGAGAGTTGAAAACAGCAGGTCTGGGACAAGGCAGCACGTCCGGTGAACAGGTCAGGTTTCCACATCAGTAGGCAGAACAGTTGAAACTGGAGCAGCAGCACGGGCAGGTGGACTGGGGTCAGCAAGGAGTCATCATGCCGGGTAGTCCTGAGGCATGAGAGCGACTTACAGGAGCAATGAGCAATTATGGTTAAGGGCCTTGCTCAAGGGCACGTCGACAGATGCTTTTCACCTAGTCTGCTCGGGGTATTGAATTAGCAGCCATTCAGTTACTAGCCCAACGCTCTTACCGCTCGGCTACCTGCCACCCTCATCATGTGGAGGCATAGCACCCAAAGTGATCATTTAGAAAGGATTGGAAATTATGTTTGCATTTGAATATGTTTTTATGTGCTGGTCTGTCATGGTTACACAGACAGTCAAGCACAGTACATTTGCACAAATATGATGTGTTATGATGTATCGTCGCAGCAATATGGAGGGTATAAATTAGATAGGGCGTTGGATGTACTGTCGCTAACTGACAGTGTCATTTACCTCCAAGAGAAAAGTGATCGCTTGAAAAGAGACCTATAAAGCAAAACCTAGCGCTTGTTTCTGCGTTTTTTATAAGTATGGAGTCATATTTAAGACGACTGATTTCTTCAGAAATAAAATAATCTCACATTGATGGAGGAGAGTTTAAACCCGGCGTTAGGTCCTTTGGCAGCCAACAGGGGGGGCCTGCCTGCCGTCCCCCTCTCCCCACTCCTTTCTCTGGCTGTGGAAATACTGCAGCCCCCTGATCTGCGTCTGGATTGCTCTCTCACACTGAGCCGACTCAAGTCCCTCCTACCGGCTGTGCAGGACGAGCCCCCTTCACCACACACACACACACACACACTCACCAACACAGCGAGAGAGAGAGAGAGAGAGAGAGAGAGAGAGAGAGAGAGAGAGAGAGAGAGAGAGAGAAAGAGAAAATTTTACAAGAGCAGGAAAAGGGAGGAGCGCAGACAGGAGACTCTCTGGCTTGTCTGTCTGTTGGGCACCTGGGACACTGTCATTGTGCTTCTCGGTATAGTATTTTTTTCTCTCCTTCTCTGAACCAGCCGACCGGTCGGGAGTCCTTTTTCCCCCGTCTCGGTGCCGTAGCAATTAGGAACTGGGATTGTTTCTGTGTAATCTGCTCTGCTCTGGCTGAACCGTTATAGACCGCGATTGCTTCTTTGGTTTGTTCCTGCCCGCCTCTCGGCGTTCCGATTCGGACCCTCCCCAAAGTGCATCTGTTAGTGCGCCGCTGAGGATATATCCTGTGTCCAACAGTACAACATAGAGCAGCTGGGATATCAGACTATAGAGGCGCGAGAGAGAGAGAGCAGCCGAGTGAGCAACAGAGAGAGGCAGATACAGAGAGTGCGAGAGAGATTGAAGCCGAGCAGCGAGGTAAGCTATAGCGAGACGGCGTAGATAGAAAAGTGATCTTCATATCCTCCTCCCTTTTTCCTTGTTTTTCCTTTTTTCTCCTCTACTACACTCTCCTGTGCCAGCAATTTGTTCGCAGGACTGCCTGGAACCACTGCCACCTGCTCATCTTCCTCCTCCTCTTCCTCCTCCACCTCTCTTCTCACGCGTTACTATCCGACAGCCAGCCAGTGAGGGAAAGACAGGAGACGCAGACAGGGCACGCAGCAGCAGCGTCCGTTTTTTTTCTCCAAACTCTTGTGGGGAATATTTTTGAGGAACCCGAATGAGCATCCGCCGAGCTCTACTCCAGGAGATTTAACTGAAAGGCGTCGTCGGGCAGGAACTACCCCCACAGAGGCGACCCCTCTCCCAGCCACTCTCCGTCAGACGAACCCTGCTTGCTCTCCGGAGGACCAGCAGTGATTCAACACACCAGTGTGGACGGGGGAAAACAAGGGACCTACAGTCAGAGAGCCGAGCCCCAGTACTACAACCGCTCGTCCGACCGCCTCCGCGCAACCATTCCCTGCCACGGCGCTAAGGATTCCAGCTATATGGGCAAGCGATTGGAACAGCAACCAATGTACCCTCAGTACACATACTACTACCCCCACTACCTCCAGACCAAGGTAGGGCACCCACGGCTCATCACTTCAGTGCCTTTAACCTCCCTCCCACACCCCTACCTCCTCCCATCCTCCTACTCTAATCCTCCCCCTCCTTCGCTCCTCCTGTCAAGCCGCTGAGTGGGGATGGCGTGTGAACGGTGGCCTTGGCCGTCAGTGGCTTTCTGGGGTTTGCATCTCTCTCACTTGGTGAGGCATCACAACGCTAGTTTGTCCAGCCTCGGCACGGCTAGTGGAGCTGTCCGGAAGATTGATTAATTGATTAAGGCATTGTGATAGGTTTCTCCTATGTTGCGATTGTTAGGTTGGCAAACTGTTAACCACACTGGCTTTGTCACGTTTCTTGGTCCACTATATTAAGATACTGAGAATTAATATTGGGTGAAATATCAAGAGGGTGGCGTGTCATGAGTCAGAAACACAATGAGAACCACAATTGAAATAAGCCTCTTGGCTTTTTTGTGTTGTTATCCTCAATCATTAAAAACATTTTTTATTTAATGTTGTCTACGCCTGGAGCAGCCTAATACTTTTCATTATCTAATACATTCAATATATCAACCAATGAGACGACTACCCACCCATATCTCCTATCCTGGCTCAGCCATGCTTCCCCCTTATAACTGACATGGTGGCCAGCCACAGGCTGAAAGTAAACAGGCATCTGCCAGGGCTGCCTATATTTGCTCTAGCCGTTGTATGCATCACTATCTTTGGCGCGGGGACCTAGGCTCTGGTTGGTGGCTGATGGCGGGACAGTTGGTAGACTTAAAGTCCTCCGTCATCAAAAATAGAGACGAATGCAGATAAAGCCATGGAACGCCTTTTGTCATCTTCCCTTCCTAATGTAAAGAGCTGCTGAGGTAGCTATCTGGAGTGTCCTAGAGGAGAATATCGGCAGCCCGACCTGGTAGCCCGCTGGCTTCTCTTCTGATTTATAGATTAATACATTTGTGCTGCGGCCATATGGCTTCTCTCTCACTCTGCCCCCTCCCCTCTCTATCCCTCTTTTCCTCTGCCCCCTCCCCTCTCTATCTCTCTTTTCCTCTGCCCCCTCCCCTCTCTATCCCTCTCTCACTCTGCCCCCTCCCTATCCCTCATTTCCTCTGCCCCCTCCCCTCTCTATCCCTCTTTTCCTCTGCCCCCTCCCCTCTCTATCTCTCTTTTCCTCTGCCCCCTCCCCTCTCTATCCCTCTTTTCCTCTGCCCCCTCTCCTCTCTATCCCTCTTTTCCTCTGCCCCCTCCCCTTCCTATCCCTCTTTTCCTCTGCCCCCTCCCCTCCCTATCCCTCTTTTCCTCTGCCCCCTCCCCTTCCTATCCCTCTTTTCCTCTGCCCCCTCCCCTCCTTATCCCTCTTTTCCTCTGCCCCCTCCCCTCTCTATCCCTCTTTTCCTCTGCCCCCTCGCCTCTCTTTTCCTCTGCCCCTCCCCTCTCTATCCCTCTTTTCCTCTGCCCCCTCCCCTCTCTATCCTTCTTTTCCTCTGCCCCCTCCCCTGTCTATCCCTCTTTTCCTCTGCCCCCTCGCCTGTCTATCCCTCTTTTCCTCTGCCCCCTCCCCTGTCTATCCCTCTTTTCCTCTGCCCCCTCCCCTGTCTATCCCTCTTTTCCTCTGCCCCCTCCCCTGTCTATCCCTCTTTTCCTCTGCCCCTCCCCTCTCTATCCCTCTTTTCCTCTGCCCCTCCCCTCCCTATCCCTCTTTACCTCTGCCCCCTCCCCTCTCTATCCCTCTTTTCCTCTGCCCCCTCCCTATCCGCCTTTTCCTCTGCCCCCTCCCCTCTCTATCCCTCTTTTCCTCTGCCCCCTCCCCTCTCTATCCCTCTTTTCCTCTGCCCCTCCCCTCCCTATCCCTCTTTTCCTCTGCCCCCTCCCCTCTCTATCCCTATTTTCCTCTGCCCCCTCCCTATCTGCCTTTTCTTCTGCCCCCTCCCCTCTCTATCCCTCTTTTCCTCTGCCCCCTCCCCTCTCTATCCCTCTTTTCCTCTGCCCCCTCCCCTCCCTATCCCTCTTTTCCTCTGCCCCCTCCCCTCTCTATCCCTCTCTTCCTCCCCTCCTTTTCCTCTGTCATATCTCAGAGGAGCTCGTCTCAGGTCTCTCAATCAGAGGTCCCCTCAGCCCTCCTTTCCTTCCGCTCTCCCTCCCTCCCTCCCTCCCTCACCACCCCACTGCAACCCCCCCCCCCCCTCTTCGTTGTCGACTCCCACTCAAGGTCGGCGCAGATCGGGCCCAGCCTCCGTCAGCGATTGACGTTTCCTTGAGTGCGATATCCATGTCATGCAAACTCGTCTGACCAACGGCGGCGGACAAACCCAACAGCACCTTTTTTTAATTTTTAAAGTCGTCGAGAAAGGGTTTTATTTTCCCGGCTAGTTACTCTAGCCAGTGCCCATTACGAGTATGTATGCATGGCATATGTATGTATGGGCCTCTGACCAGGGCCAGTGATGTGAGAGCAGAAGGCTCTCTCTGTGACTGAGAGTGCAGGGAGGGAGAGCTGCTAACCCACGCTACCATTAATGATCATTGATCGGGAGATTATAGGGAAGGGCCTTGGCAGGCAGGCGTGATGCTGGGCCTCAGCATCAGGGGGCAGCCGCTAGGCCACACAGGCAGGCAGCCTCCCTCCCCAACCTGAATTAAGCATCCATCTAAAGTCATCCAGGGCTGTCTATTAATCTTCATTTCAGCATGCTCTGGATATGGCCTCATTCTCCCAAGGGGGCATAAATAACTGCTAGCGATGAAGGAGATAGGGGTTCTAGGGAACGTAACTCATACCAAATTGTTGCCACGCTCGTCCTTTCCCGACTCCATTTTATGACACATATCGGAAATACTTCTCCGCCCGGCCGAGGAATATATAGAATCTCCAGAACATCTGGGTTCTATTAGGATGAAAAAGTATATTATGAGTTTAACACTGCCTTACGTCTTCTTGGTATGAAGGAATGTCTTTGTCCGAGGCGTTTTCAATTTCAAACGTTTCAAATCGCCACGTATATTTCTGCTGGACCCGCCGCCGTTTGCCGACCGCCTGGCAGTAAAACTCAGAAAGGAGATGAAACAATAACATTTGGCCCTCTATTGATTAGTGCAGTGGAGCGTAGCATGTGCTTCTCTTGAGCATAGTGATTTATCCCTGAAAGAGCATTCCTATGGCTTGTTTTATAAGGTACGGAGGCGAAGGGAAGCCCGCAGGACAGTGCTTTGATACGGGAATCGTTTAGAGGCCTGTTTCTGTTCCCATGCTGCTCTGTGAGCGAACGGAGCCGACGCTGAATCTCCCTCAGATATGGTGCTTTATTGAACACGGTGACTAGGGTTTCACTAGAATTCTGTATTTGATTTGAGTATTATTGTTTGATTTGAATCATAAGTGAATTGTAGATGTTATCCAAATGAGGAAATGACAGTAAATACATTAATGATAGTTATTATGGGAAATGTGTGCGTTTCGTCCCAACGCTATGTCTGTTGGCAACATTCTGTAGGCCTTGGCATGTCATGATTATCCGTAGAAACTTGAATTGACAGCTATTTTGGTGTCCGACTACAGAATTTCCAAAGTGCAAGTTGCGGGTACGATCACGTTTATTCGCCCCTTTTTGAATGCGTCTCCTATTTTTGATTTTTGATGAATTGCCTCGCTCATGCAGAGGCTCTCGTCTTCCACAGGACGGCCCACAGTAGTCGCCAGAGTCCACTGTACTACAATGACACCCCTCATAGTCCTAGTCCATCGCACCCTTCCTGTCAAGAGATCAGAGAGACAGGCACACACACACACACACACACACATACACACACACACACACCGTCTGTGTTACAGCCACGCTAGTAGGGCATACAGAGAGAAGCACAGGGGCAGACGCAGAGGTAGATTTAACAAAGGCTAATATCCCGGGCCTTAAGTAAACACCAGTCAACGGAGGCCCATTGAGTGGCTTTATGCCTGTGTCTGCCTGGACCTTGGGCTCCATTTGTACTCTCTCTAATTCCTTATGGCGGGGGAGTGGGGGTAGGAGCGGGTTAAAAAGCAAGGAAAAGGGTTTGGTTACATCACACGGGGCGAGCCATTGTGCTGCAATAATAACAACAGGCCCATCTAAATCCTGCCGCTTTCAAGCCTGGCTAACACCCGCTGGCCGGCCAGCGCCACAGTATATCCCCGTTCCGGGTGTAGCCTTTCAGTGTAGCCTCATCAAAGGCCGAGTAAAGAGAAAGTTCAGTTCTTTTGGGGTTCAGTTGGGTTTTAAAGGGTGGACATGCTGTGGAATAGAGCTAGTCGTCTGCTTGCTGCAGATCTCCGCGAGGGCAGCACAAAGCGCTCCAGCTAGGAGAGAGGATATTACATTCAGTGTTCCTCGAGCTAAAGGCTTATTATCCACGCGACGTATTAATATAACAACGAGAGCGTCACGGTGCACAAGTAGTCGTTTCCGGAGACAATTGTTAATACATCCTTCAAGAGGGATTGAACGAAACCACCTGCCGAGGCCGTGCTGTTGAAATACGCGCATGAAGCTAATTTAGTCCGTATACAATGACGGTTGGCAGCGGCATCTCGGCTAGCTCCCTCTCTACCTTGTTTTCCCTCCACCCGGATCACCGCCACTATCCGGGGGCTTTTGGATCATTAATCAACCCACGCCCACATCTCTGTTTTTTATCTGCCTTAGCGCCTGTTATCTCGCCATACAATCCCTCTCCGTGTAGCCGTCACTCAGTGGAGTGGATAGCTTCATTTATCTACCTGTGTGCTGTACATAACACAGTGCCGGGGCCACTCTGGCCTCCTTCTCATCTGTCAACTGACAACTCGGCCCCTATCTACACACGTACATTACTGTACCCGCTGCCCGCCGCCTCTGCTTCCTCCTAAGCACTAGAGTGAGCTACAGAGGCCCGGGGCCTCGTTTATAAACGTTGCGTATGCCCAAAATATGCCCCCCAAAAACGTGCGCGCGTCAGTTTTCACGCAAACGTTGGCATTTATTAAACTTAACTTGACGTGGGAATGTGCATATCCTGCCGAAAACTTTAGACCATACATACGCACAGTTTCTAGTGGTTGAAGTATTGCATTTCAAGAAGGCGAAAGAAGCCTAGTAGCCTGTCGCAAATGGGGAATATATAACAACAACAACAACACACTGGCAGCCTACCATAATATAATAACAAGATGCAAAAATTTGCCATTAGTGATCATTTGCCGCTATCTCCGTATTCTACGGTCATTAGAAATAGGCATTCATTTCCTATTGTTTTAGGTTAGTTCATCTCCATGATCATTGCAGGAAATGTGTCTGACTCACCTTGTCTGACTGCGAAAGCCCAAAATGTCCTCATGGCCGACAACAATTACGTTAGTGTGGGCTACCATTCGTCCCATCTCTCATTTAATTGGACCCACTTCACAGAAAAGCTATTTCAAGTAGTTTGCTCTGTGCGATCCGATTCTGGCCATGATTACAGAAGTAGCCATACAACAACCATGTGCATTTCTCATTTGATTGGGCCTATTAGATATGATATGATATTTTCAACTTTTTGCTCTATCAAATCAAATTAAATTGTATTTGTCACATGCGCCGAATACAACAGGTGTAGTAGACCTTACAGTGAAATACTTACTTACAAGCCCTTATCCAACAATACAGTTTTAAGAAAAAAGTAAGAGCTAAGAATAACAAATAATTAAAGAGCAGCAGTAAATAACAATAGCGGGGCTATATACAGGGGGTACCGGTACAGAGTCAATGTGTCAATGTAATTGACCGGGCACCGGTGTCGAGGTAATTATGTACATGTAGGTAGAGTTATTAAAGTGACTATGCATAGATAATAACAGAGAGTAGCAGCAGCGTAGAAGGGGGGGGGGGGGTGCAAATAGTCGGGTTGCCATTTGACTAGATGTTCAGGAGTCTTATGGCTTGTAGTTAGAAGCCTTTTTAGAAGCCTCTTGGACCTAGACTTGGCGTTCCGGTTCCGCTTGCCGTGCGGTAGCATAGAGAACAGTCTATGACTAAGGTGGCTGGATTCTTTGACAATTTTTAGGGTCTTCCTCTGACACCACCTGGTATAGAGGTCCTGGATGGCAGGAAGCTTGGCCCCAGTGATGTACTGAGCCGTACGCACTACCCTCTGTAGTGCCTTGCGGTCGGAGGCCGAGCAGTTGCCATACCAGGCAGTGATGCAACCCGACAGGATGCTCTCGATGGTGCCTTTTGGAACCTTTTGAGGATCTGAGGACCCATGCCTAATCTTTTCAGTCTCCTGAGAGGGAATAGGTTCGTGCTCTCTTCACGACTGTCTTGATGTGCTTGGACCATGTTAGTTTGTTGGTGATGTGGACACCAAGGAACTTGAAGCTCTCAACCTGCTCCACTACAGCCGCGTCAATGAGAATGGGGGCGTGCTCGGTCCTCCTTTTCCTATAGTCCACAATCATCTCTTATGAGCGGTTTATAACATACAGTAGAATTGAACAGGTGAACAGACTGTTCATCTTTTGCGTTGTGTGTAGGCTAACACTGTAAGTAGGTCTACTGTAGTTTATATTTTTCAGAGTAGACAATGCTACAGAATTCGTGGGCAGTGCAGCATATTTAGGTTCGGGGAAAAAAACATGATTGAATTCAAAAGATTTGTTTACAGGTCCACAGGAATTCGCAATTTTTGTTTGTCTTTCAGAAACGGTCAGATACAGCAAGTCACATGGAAACATTCTGCCAACACCTCCAAAGACATGTGACCAAGTTCGCAGTTGCTATTTCCTGTAGATGGCCTAATTCCAATACTTCCAAAGTGTACAGCAAATAAGGGTGTTATTGTCACCATAAAAGGTGAATGACGGGGGGGGGGGGTTATCCCGGCGGCGCTATAATGCTCGAGCCCACAGTTTTACACCAGGTCTGATTTATAATGAGAAACGTGCGTGTGGCGTGTCCCAAGTTAATACATCTCTATACTTTGTTTTAAATGTACTCAACATTTATAAATTAGGCCCCTGCCCCTTAAACACTCAGGTCCACATCTCATTATGGCTGCTTTGTGAGAGTGTGTTCGGCCTTTCAATGTTCAATATTCATTCTATAGAAAGACAATTAAAAATAAATAAAAAACTGGGAGAATTTGATGGAATCTTCCATTTCCTCTGTTCCGGTCTTCTCTAGTTGAACCCGCAGAGCTATCACGATCAGGTGGGATTTAAGGGACTTGGATTTACTGGGAAATGTATTCTGCTGTAAATGTAACTGTAGCACAATGAATGTAGCCATAGTGTAACATGCATATCCTGAATTGCTTATGACCACAGATGCTCCCTGATTGTGAGTCTGTGAGTGAGTGCTGCTGGCGGTGGTGTCAGTGTGACCTCAGGGAGCCCTCGTCACTGTGTTCTCTGTCCCCGGCCATCTGGAGCCACAGGCAGCTCTGCTCTGCTCTACAGAGGGAAGCTAGGCTGCTGCTGCTTCTGCTGTATGGGGGGCAGGGGCTGGAGTATAGCAGAGTCCTGCAGCACTACAGTGGAGTGGAGTGGGCTCAGCGATGCCCAGTGGATTCCTTTGTTTCCCGCTCTTGCTTTTCTACAAGTGCACGCTCAATTCTTTTTTGTCTTTGATGCTGTGGCTCATACACATGACCTTCGTTGCTGTCCCTCCCTCTCTTTTTTTTGTTTTGTTTTGCCTTTCAAGTTCACTCCCATTTGAATCTCCCTCTCTCCATAATTTTCTCTCGTTCATTCCTCCTCTTTTTCTGTCTAACTCCCTCTTTCCTGGAGCCCCCGCTGAATACTGTGCAGGGTGGCAGGGGTGGCGGCAGGGGTGGCGGCAGGGGTGGCGGCAGGGGTGGTGGCAGGGGTGGCGGCAGGGGTGGCGGCCGAGGCCTCTTCTGTGTAAATGCCCATTTTTACACTCACTTGTGGATATTAACGTCAGAGAAGTAGGACATGAGTAGAACTAGCTGCAGGGCTGGCACACCACGAGCCTTGTATTCTGAGCTGCGTAACTGCAATTCCGAGGGCAACAAGATACCATCTCGCTTTGCCCCATTCTGGAAAGACAGGACAGAGCAGACAGAATGTTTGTGAGAGAGCCTGCTGTGAGTGCTGCTCCCTGTTAGCATGTACTTGCCTCTCCGAGCGAGGTTAGGCAGCAGCTATGAGGGTCTTCGCTACGCCTGGAAGGGACTGACAGGATGTTAGTGAAATGTGTGTTGTTCTACTGTAACCGTAGACCCGGCTGTCGGTCTGCTGTGTCTGGCCTGCCTCTGCTCTGTCAGCCCAGCTTCAGGGAGGAAAGTGCGGTCTGGTACCCAGAGTGTCGGCGTGGGTGCGGTGCTCTCTCACTCGGAGCTAGCCAGGGTAATTGCTCCAGCAATTTTTGACGAAGGGGCTTCGTTTGAAGGAGCCAATGGATCCCCTGCTTTTTACGTACTAGAGAAAGGCTGTTAGTTCACATGTGGCTGTCCGGGAGTCTGCGAGAGTGAGTGGCTTGTCTCTATTTTTATACGCAATGAGAGATAATCATCAGCCTAGACTAGCCGTCCTCTCAGGGACATGGCATGGCTGTCCCAGCACTCCGAATGGTTTCAGCTTATTATAGGGTTATATTCTAGTCTGTGGTCTGAGCCATACCAGCCGTCTATGTTATGATAAACACAGAAAGCCTAATGACATCGAAAAAGAGAGCAGAGCTCCCCACTCAAAATGAGCCTCTGTTTTAAGACAAAACAGCCGGCAGATAATAACAGAAGCAGAGTCAAGAGTTTCTGGAAATGGTTAAAGACGGGAGTCTCACTTCAAGTTACAACATTGTTCAAGTGGGGAGCCTTTGATGGGTTAACACTCTGGGGAGCGTACCAGGGTTTGCACGTCGGAGTGAGAGAGTTTCTTCTAACGGTCTCAGTTTTCATTATGTGATTTCATCGTCCTAATAATGACATCATGCTTTGACAACACTAATCCTTTGGCTCTGCACATCTCACTCTGTGGAATTAGCATTTTATTTCCATTCCAGCCGCACAAACCAATGACCTAGTGTCTCTAATCAGATCTGCAGACATGGAAATGGAGGGAGATTTGAGTCACAGACATGCAAATGGCGGTGTAGCCTTACCAGGGAGGCCCAGTCGGGCCTCTCAAACGTGTATAACCCCCAACATTTACCCTACAGAGCTGCACTAGCAATGGCAGAGTCAATGAAAATACTGTCACACCTGCTTGAAAAATGGCTCAGGAAAAAGCCAATTCCGCTGTGAATGAGGATAAGCAAATAGGCATAAGGGCTTGAATAGCTGCCAGTACTGCCGGATCCTTCTAACTAAACCACAATGAGTTCCTATGCAAACAGAGATACGTGCAGCAATTTTGTGTGGCAGATGAACCTTTTCAAGCTTATGCGCGAACAGGGATAACCAAACGCAAACAGTCCTTTCTCTGGGCACTATTCGTGTTAAATGACTCAAGCCGCCTTTTGTGGTTTTTGTCTGAGTGATTATTTTGGCAGACCTTCAGAACGCCCTAACCCCTCCCCAATGCCACGGCTTGGGAGTATTAGTCAGCGTGTGGAAAAACACAGAGTGCGACAGGTAGGCGGCATGAATTAGAGTGCAACGACACCGGTGTCGGAGGAGGGCGAGCCAAGTAGTCATGCAGCAGAAGGATGACTGGAAAGTAAGCGAACTCCCGTCTGCATTATAGAGCCGAATAGGACGAAAGATGATTATTCTTTGCCAGTAATTAGTAGCACATAAACAGCCGTCGGCAACAGAATTTAAAAAGTGGCATTACGATGTGTGTTCTCCATGCACGTTGTCTCTTCTTGCACTTTTCAATAGTTAATCACTCTGCTTCGCAGTCAGCCACATATTCTCGGGGTTAAGGTTCAGTTTTGTAACAGAGGACTGCATGAGACTGACTTGCATGGTTCAGGCTTTGATGTCGAACACCGGTTTCTCCTGCACAATCTGCACTGGTGCGTACAGTATTTCCCATCTCTTCTCCTTTCATAAATTATTAAGGTCACCCACACATTCTGGGGAGAAGAGGATAGAGAAGTTGCGAACCGTGAGTCAATGGCTTAATGCCTCGTGTCTGTCAGAGAGAAACAAACCTTATTTGGCATGAAAGGGCGTCACGACAGCACCAGTTAGAGTTGTAAATGAAATCTAGCCTACTAAATGCAAATGTTAGTTTTTGAATACTTGCTGTGGAAGTGTGAATAGAATCTAATTGTTTTTCCTATATTTTGAGTCCTTGGGCTTTTTTATTTTTTTTGAGTACATGGATAAGAAAACACTTGATTATTAATTCCCTGTCGAATTCCCCTCTCTCATTAGCTTTTTTGAGGACCCCGTGGAAGACTGCTATCCATTATTTATCACCTAGCCCCAAAACAGCAGCTGCATGCTTGTGTAATTGCCATATGTTCTGCTTTTGCAAGCATATTGGGAAGAATTATTTTGCAAAGTGATTTATATCAGGCTCGCGAGGACACACTGCAACAGACATCTCCAGAACGTGTTCTCCGCTAACAATGACTGATCAAAAAAGTTCTCCGCTCCGATAACTTGAACTTTATAGGCCGCGTTGGCCAATTAACCACAATGGCATCTTGCCTAGTATCTGCGGATGCTCCCGGCAGAGCTACTGTCTCACTGTTAGAATTCAGCCGGTACAGAGCTGCAGTCTGCTCCATTCAGTCCTCAGCACTTTGGGCCTGGAAGTATTCACCAGGCTGACATGGCCTCTCTTCCAAACGGTGAGCAAACACTCCGGCAACAGTGGCGCAACGTCCCCCCTAGCAACGCAGCTACAGTTCTCATCGTTTAGACTGTTACTGTAGCCTCTCTGAAATGTTTATGCCCCAGTTATGTCTGTCCGTTTCGAGAGCGGATCGTCTGCCGTTCTGTTTGGGCTGGGTTCGCCGTTTTACAGCCGGAGGTCGCTGCAGCAGGAGGCCCTCTATCTGCCCTTGTAGGGGCATGGACTCCCTTCGCTTCCAGTCCCAGGGCTTGTCTGCAGCATCAGCACTGCACATCTGTCTATCCCATCCACGTGTGTAGAGGAGGCCCATGCCGTTATACCGAGCAATTACTGCCATGATTGGTGGAAGAGGGAGGTCCTTTAAAGGCTGTCTAACGGGGGGGGGGGGGGGGGGGGGGGGGGGTTGTTATCTAGCGGATCACTGGCGTTGTCGTGTCATTACCGTAGCGATGCAGCAAGAGGGCTGAGGCAACCCCCGACGTGTGAGTGCGGGTCAGCCAAGGTCAACACACCACAGAGTCCGATGCAGCGCCTACAGACATGCATACATAAGAATGTATTGAGATGTGTATGGCGAAAACGAATGGAGTACACACACAAGAATAGTTTGTGAGAGAAAACATTATTTTATGTATGTACAGAAATGCACGGACACGCACTCTTCACATATTAATGAATACTGTGACACACTTCAATCGTGCAAAATCCATACTCATACATGCACATGGCTTGCATCCCAAATGGCACCCAGTTCTCTACACTATATAGTACACGACTTATGAACCGGGCTCTGGGCAAAAGAAGTGCACTATATAAGGAATAGGGTACCGTTTGGGACACACCCATATGGTGCGTACATACGTACATAGCATGGTAATACACATAAACATACACACTCAACTTTTGAAGAAATTAAAACTGGCAGGACTTGCATTGAAGAGGAGGGGGGAAACGGTGCTGCGTTGTGAGAGAGAGTGGGAGCACTGCAAAGTGCATTGAGTTCACTGAGCAGAGTGGCACACAATCAGGCTTACACGCACGCACGCACAGACACACACACAGACACACTGCACACGCACGCACTTACACAAACACACACACACACACACACATACACAAACACAGACACACACACACACTTCTAAAGAGTCAGGCCGGAGGAGAGGGCCCTGGGAAATGTTCTGTGAAGCGCAAGCTGGAATCTGCACTGGGGAAACCTGATAGCCTGTGTCTGTGCCAAATGCATGAGGTCACCCTGACTGGCCTACCTGCCTTGCAGCCTCCTCACGTGCCCTGCACATTCCTACATCTCCCCCTCACGCCTAGTGCTCACAACACCATACAGCAGCACTATGCATACAGTGCATACGTAAAGTATTCAGACCCTTTCACCTATTCCACATTTTGTTACATTACATTAGTATTCTAAAACAACGAAACATGTCATCAATCTACACGCAATACCCCATAATGAAAGGTTTTTGAATATATATATATATATATAAACTTTTACATAAGTTTTCAGACCCTTTACTCAGTACTTTGTTAAAGCACCTTTGGCAGCGATTACACCCTAGTCTTCTTGGGTATGACACTACAAGCTTGGCACACCTGTATTTGGGGAGTTTCTCCCATTCTTCTCTGCAGATTCTCTCAAACTCTGTCAGGTTGGGTGAGGAGCGTCGCTGCACAGCTTTTTTCAGGTATCTCCAGAGATATTTGATCGGGTTCAAGTCCAGGCTCTGTCGGGGCCACTCAAGGACATTCAGAGACTTGTCCCGAAGCCACTCTTGGCTGTGTGTTTAGGGTCTTTGTCCTGTTGGAAGGTGTACCTTCACCCCAGTCTGAGGTCCTGAGTGCTCTGGAGCAGGTTTTCATCAAGGATCTCTCTGTACTTTGCTCTGTTTACCTTTCCCTTTATCCTGACTAGTCTCCCAGTCCTTGTCGCTGAAAAACATCCCCACAGCACGATGCTGCCACCACCATGCTTCACCGTAGGGATGGTGAGCGGAGCCTGGTTTCCTCCAGACGTGACGCTTGGCATTCAGGCCGAAGAGTTCAATCTGCGTTTCATCAGACCAGAGAATCTGTTTCTCATGTTCTGAGAGTCTTTAGGTGGCTTTTGGGAAACTCTAAGCGGGCTGTCATGTGCCTTTCACTAAAGAGTGGCTTCCGTCTGGCTACTCTACCATAACGGCCTGATTGGTGGAGTACTGCAGAGATGGTTGTCCTTCTGGAAGGTTCTCCCATCTCCACAGAGAAACTCTGGAGCTCTGTCAGAATGACCATCAAGTTATTGGTCTCCTTCCTGACCAAGGTCCTTCTCCCCCGATTGCTCAGTTTGGCCGGGCAGGCAGCTATAGGAAGAGTCTTGGTGGTTCCAAACTTCTTCCATTTAAGAATGATGGAGGCCACTGTGTTCTTGGGGACCTTCAATGCTGCAGAAATGTTTTGGTACCCTTCCCCAGATCTGTGCCTTGACACAATCCTGTCTCGGAGCTCTACGGACAATTCCTTCGACCTCATGGCTTGGGTTTTACTCTGCACCATGCACTGTCAACTGTGGGACCTTATATCCAAATCATGTCCAATCAATTGAATTTACCACAGGTGGACTCCTAGTTGTAGAAACCTCTCAAAGATGATCAATGGAAACAGGATGCACCTGAGCTCAATTTCGAGTCTCATAGCAAAGGGTCTGAATACTAATGTAAATAAGATATTTCAGTTTTTTTATACATTTGCAAAAATGTCTAAAAGCCTGTTTTCTCTTTGTAATTATGGGGGTATTGTGTGTAGATTAAGTTAAGTGTAGATTAAATTAAGTTTTAGAATAAGGCTTTAATGTAACAAAATGTGGAAAAAGTCACGGGGTCTGAATGCTTTCTGAATGCACTGTAGATCTCCTATCTCCAACAACCCTTTGAACTAACCTCTCCAAGACACAAACAACACTCAAAGCTCATACACTGGACTCTTTTCAACCCCAAAACATACACACAACAAAGCCCATAGCCACACACGCACACAAACACACACCCACGACTTTGTTCCCACCCCCACACTGCATGAAAATCACCTCTCTCTCTCTCTCTCTCTCTCTCTCTCTCTCTCCCACACATCTCATATTCTTCCCATATTACGTTGGAATGGACACGGATAATTGTCCTACCGTGATTTTGTTTCTGTTGGAGAGCAGCAGCGTTCTGTCTCCATGGTGTTTTGTACGGCAGTCAGTTTAGCATTCATTGTTGCCAGCTTGATAAATCTGTACGACGGCAGTTAGGACGACCGTGTGATGTTTCATTGTTCAAGAAGCACTGACAGAGAAAGTCATACTGTATTTGAGATGGCTATTTGGAGCTCAAATGCTCTGTAGGAAACACCCGTGTGGATTATTGAACTGCACCATCATGGATGGCGTGCCATGGTTGCCAATAGGCTTTAGCTCATACATGTCTCTGCAATGTACGAGTGGATGCACTGTTTAACACAGACTATTTCCTGTTTTTTGTTTAGTGTGCAGAATGCGTAACGACTGAGCGGACTTCAAACTGGTTGCATATGTTGGCTTTTGTTTCCCACTTGTAAGCATGAAATTAATTTGTAGTCTTAACTGCTGTTTCAGATGTTTTGAGGGCTACCCCGAATAACCTTATCCCAAGTATAAACTTTTTGGAAGTCACTCTAGGTTGAGCAGTGTTTAAATGAGGCTGTGGTTGCGGCTGTAGGCCTATCCTATACCGTGCACAGTTTACCCACACTGCAACTCACACATGCTCCCAAATACGCCACCACTGAAATTATATCAAGTCTAATACCCACCCTGTCTACCCTCCCTAAACATATCACTTTGCCCAGAAAATGAAAATGCAAAAAAATCTAATAAAACACTAGGTAGTATATTTCAGGATGGCTTTCTTTCTGCCCTTGGCCATGCTTTCATTCAATAACTTGAGAGAGGGCATGATTGCTATGCAGTGTGCTGTAGTGCTTCTACTCATAACGAATTGACCTTATCGGATATTTTAGAGGGATATTTACTCATTTTTGCTTAAGCCTGCCTATCATAACTTTGGGCATTGCTTCTAATTTTGAGAGCCGGCAAAAACAAACCTCTTGAGTTCAACAGAGGACCACCTGGCTTGACTTTATATTCCCTATTAACTAGGGCTGTCCAAGACAAAAGAAAATCTTTGTCGACCGAAAGTCGTTTGTTCTTTCGACCAATCGATTGACTTTTAAACATGTATTTTTCTATATATAGACACACCCTATGCGTATTAATAAAATCAAGTATATGCATTGAGCTTGTCTGATGCTTTAAGCGCACTGTTTGATGAAATAAGACACAAATGACTGAAGAGGGAGCCGGAAATCAAGATAACCAGAAGAAAAAAAAGATTGGCTGGAAAGTTTTTTCAGATAAATTGAGGAACTATTGTAATTTTCAATGGATGTAAAAACAGCTTTTTGAGCTGAAGAAAACATTACTTTGCGATGCTCCACAGCTCATTAGTGGTGGAGTGTTAAGCCAATCCGAAATACTATCAGATCCTCAATTGGGCACATTTATATGCCTACATTTGCGCACAGGCCAGGTAGCCTATAGGCCTACTTCTATGTGTAATGAGGTGTGCGTCTTTATTGAACATTGACAGGAGCGCTCCAAATGAAAGATTATGATTAAATTGACAACATTTTGAAAAACAGACACCTCACAAGTCCTCAACTGGCAACTTCATTAGATAGTACCCGCAAAACACCAGTCTCAACGTCAACAGTGAAGAGGTAACTCTGGGATACTGGCCTTCTAGGAAGAATTCCTCTGTCCAGTGTCTGTGTTCTTTTGCTCATCTTAATCTTTTCTTTTTATTGGCCAGTCTGAGATGTGGCTTTTTCTTTTCAACTCTGCCTAGAAGGCCAGCATCCCGGAGTCACCTCTTCATTGTTGACATTGAGACTGGTGTTTTGCAGGTACTATTTAATGAACTGCCCGTTGAGGACTTGTGAGGCATCTGTTTCTCAAACTAGACACTCTAATGTACTTTTCCTCTTGCTCAGTTGTGCACCGGGGCCTCCCACTCCTCTTTCTATGCTGTTAGAGCCGTTGTTCTGTGAAGGGGGTAGTATACAGCATTGTACGAGATCTTCAGTTTCTTCGCAATCAATTTCTCGCATGGAATAGCCTTCATTTCTCAGATCAAGAATAGACCGAAGAGTTTCAGAAGAAAGTTCTTTGTTTCTGGCCTTTTTGAGCCTGTAATCGAACCCACAAATGCTGATGCCCTATTAGTATAGTCAACTAGTCTAAAGAAGGACAGTTTTATTGTTCTTTAATCAGAACAACAGTTTTCAGCTTTGCTAACATCATTGTAAAAGGGTTTTCTAATGGTCAATTAGCCTTTTAAAACGATAAACTTTCGGATTAGTTAACACAACATGCCATTGGAACACAGAAGTGATGGTTGCTGATAATGGGACTCTGTACACCTATGTAGAAATTCCATAAAAAATCGGCCGTTTCCAGCTACAATAGTCATTTACAACACTAACTCTCACTGTATTTCTGATCAATTTGATGTTATTTTTATGGACAAAAAATTTGCTTTTCTTTCAAAAACAAGGACAAACTTTTGAATGGTAGTGTTTATATATACATATATTTTCTAATGCTCGACCGAAACAAAATCTCGGTTGACCAACAGCCTATCGACCAAACAATTGCCCAGTTGACTAATTGGGGTCAGCCCTATTGACACACAATGCAAGTACAACTTTATTAACTTGAATTGTTGTCAGTTGCTAAGATAGTCCACCTAATAAATTGGCCTTAAAGATATCGATTTGTTTTGGAAGCTTACATGAGACCCAGGATACAGTTGTTAGAGACTTCTCCCTGTACATTTACAAAAAATACATCTGACAGACTGTCAAAAGGTATCTGTTATGCCAATAGTTCACGCATCAATAGCACTAGATGAAACACCACATGCTTCACATGCTGCATTGTAATGATTCCAGTTGAGCAATTCATTGTCATCAGCTGTATCCGTTTTCTTCTTCCTCTCCTTAGCATTGGGCGTTTGTTTTTTCTGAATATTAGAGATGGGAAGCTAATGGTGAAAGTCAACGCTCGCTTGTCGCGCTGTTTTAGCTTGTGACCCTTGTAAATTGGGGAGTGACCCCGGTGTTGTGTCGACGAGGTGCAGGAGGAGTCCAATCTCCTTGCTGTGATATTGTGTGTTTTAGTAGCACTCTTTGAGAACTATTGGCCCCCCAAAAGAGCCTCTCATTCCCCTAATAGATCTGATTTGTTTTCGCCCGCAGTGACCCTGGTTAGAAAGCTTGGGCTCGCTGGCAGTCATGGCAAAACATCACGTTGAATCGGATCAGACATCTTGGTCCCCAACCTTTAGATTTGAGCAGGGGAAAGAGAAAATGCATGATTTCTCCTCTAAACAATCTCTAAACAATTTGACTTGTAAAGAAATCATTATCTGCAGGGCTACAATAATCAATTAGAATGTGATACATTGAATGCAGTGCAATCACTCCAACTCATCTGGATTCAAAGATTCCCATCCGCCGACTTGCTATGCTGTCATCCAGCAATGTCTAACGTCTCTCCCATGGTTTTGAATAGCATTTTCTTTTCTTTTTCAATTACAAGCTGGGGGAGAAAGGAATCGATGGGAACAGACAAATGACATACTTAAGGCATTTTGAGCAAGGCTGAAATCACACTGAGCATCATGGGCTGGATGGTTAATGAGTCAGTCAGAGTAACGCTCTTCATTTTGCTATTTGTTTCCTCTCCATTTGGCCTCTGTTTGCGGTAACTATCTGGAACTCAGTGTCATAGGCATAGCTGTCTACACCACACCAAGACATATTAAGTCTGTTTTAAACGCAGTACAGGGTGCGACTGCACCCGGTAATTCGATAAAAGCGAGTGCAGGGAGGGAGGGAGAGATGGAGTTCGGCTCGGCAGACGCACAATACGGCTGCAAGCGGATCGTCAGCGGCTCTCAAGGTGAAAAGCATCAGGTGAAGGTCTAGTCGTTTGCAATCCGGCAGGCGCTTAGATCTGCTACCCACGCACCTTGCTGCCTAAGCGCCTCAGAAAGCCACTCTGGGGATAACAAGCGGGGAAAAGCCAGAGAGGACTTAAACACACAGAAGGGTTTCTCATGGCTGAACTCAATTTGAGCTATTAGAGGAGGAGGGAGGGAGGGTGGAGACGGAGGGAGGGTGGAGACGGAGGGAGGGAGGGAGGGAGGGAGGGAGGGAGGGAGGGAGGGAGGGAGGGAGGGAGGGAGGGAGGGAGGGAGGGAGGGAGGGAGGGAGGGAGGGAGAAGCTTAGAGAGAAAGAGATGCAACACAGACAGAGAAAGAGATGGAACACAGAGAGAGTGGTTGTAGAACAGACATCGCTAAGTCAAAAGCTAGACATAGAGAGATTGAGTTAGGGGCCGAAGGAGACTGAGAGGGAGACTTTGAGAAACAGGCAGAAAAGAGTGATCAGGCACCGACGATCTGCTGAGAATCTGCTGAGAAGTTGTGTGTGCTTAGTCTGCCTCTACTTGCAAATCAAGATTTCCAAATGATTAGGGCCAATAGCGAAGGAGATTAGAAAAATAGCAGGGTGGATGAAGATGGGATTTTCTCAAGCAAAGATACTGTGATGCGGCTCCATGGTTACACAGTAAGAGGAGAGTGATAGTTAATAGAGGTTGCCTGCCCTAAGGGGCCCTGCCTGTGACTGACAGCACCAGCAGCATGATTCACACCCCCCTGAGATACCCAGGATGGATTGACACACACACACACACACACACACACACACACACACACACACACACACACACACACACACACACACACACACACACACACACACACACACACACACACACACACACACACACACACACACACACACACACACTCGTGATCATGTGATTACTTGTGAGCCACCAAGCAGGAGGATCATGTTCAGTGATCTGGTCTTTGTTCACTCTCTCTCTCTGTCTCCCTCTCGCTAGCTCTCTCTCCTCTGCAAGGAGTGAGATGTGTTGTTAGGTGGAATTGGTGGTAAGCCCATTCACCTAACTGTACAACAGAGCAACGTGTAATTTTACAGATGTGAGTCGACACTATTTTGTCTCTAGTAGATTCTACACAGACCCACTGACTGACATAACACCAAACTCCAAAAGGAGGGCTGGAGAGTCCTGAGTGGTCCATCTCGTATTCTCAACGTGTGTGAAAGGAGCCCCGACCCAACCACAACCTTATACATCTTGTGTGCTGCTTCACGGTGCTGTTTCGATTTCAAGCGAGGCCTTTTATCTTCAAGCTGAGTTTCTTTTTGAAAAAAGGCGTCTCAATTCTTCTTGGCTTCCCTGTAAAAAGCAACTGCCACTGAGCCTCGGTCCCCGCAGTGCTGAGAGGATTATAAGCAGCCCACCAATTAGAGCCTGCCGATTCTTAAAGCCTATGAATTATTAAGAGCACCCATCGACAATGAGAAGTGGTGGAGGGCAAAAGCACACCGCCAAGGCACCTGAAAACCCGAGCTGTTAGCAGTTTGCCTGCTACAAAACCAGTATATCGACTAGTATCCAGGATTCTGTTATTGCTGCTTTCATTCCATCATATATTGGATTAATCTAGCATTGATTTATCAACGTTTCCATTTTGGTCGTTCCCGGGGTATTGTTGTTGGGGTTCATAAATATACAGTCTGGGTGCCTTGGAGACCATGTAAGCAACTCGTTCCTGGATTTCTTTCCTGACTGGAGGTGAGGTAATGAGTCGTTGTGCATCTGAAGGGCATGCCGTTGGACGCCAGTGGCGCTTCACAGAGGGAAACTCTGCGGTCCACGACTCCTCCAAGCTCCAGTGCCCGATACACGACCCTGAGATGGCCACCGCCAAGGCCTGCCAATGTACCAGCTTTTAGGGGAACACCTCAATAATGTCCCCCGCTCCCACCATAAATATACCTCAGAGACGGTGCCAATGGGCCATAACTCTTGAGGAATGAAAATGGCCAAATGTTCCTCCTGGCCATTTTGAGCACTTGAGATGCATAGAGAGAAGAGGGGATTTTTTTTCTGTGAGGCACTGCCTCAGTGGATAACAGAGCTGTCATTATGCACAAATAATTGGATGCGTTACCCTTTTTCTTATTTCCACCAGTGACTGTCTAATGTGGCGGGGTTGTCGAATAAGTCCGTGAGTGAGAGAGCTCATGAAACTGATTACTTATGTGAATGACTGTTCTTTCCCGGGAATTTAAATCCTTTAAGACAGCTAAGTGTGGAAGTGGGGTGGGGAGAGATATGTGTGCGTTGTGGCGCAGGGCTTTTAAGAGTTTTCTGATTAGGTTACTTATTGTTTGGTTGCAAGGAATGAAGGAAATGAATGCTGGACTGTCTCTCTTGCCACGAAGAGAAAAAACGACTGGCTCTCAGTTTGGTCATATACCATATATATGGTCCTTTTCTTTTGTCACCAGAATAGCTCAAATTCCCTTTATCTGACATGACATTCGGTGTTCCCAATTTTAAATGAACACGACCCAAAATGGTTCAGTGTGCACACGAAAACAGAGTTTGTCTCGTTACCGCCCATCCCCATGCCTCTGTCCATCTCTACGTCATCACACACTGATTTGACCCACAAGTCAGTTTGGTAAACGCCAGTCTGTACGCAGACTTTTGAATGTTCGCATGAAACTCCGTCGCCAATTCGATGGAAACCTAGCTAATGATTAACAGGTGTCTTATTTGTCAGAGGTTTTCTCTCGCTTGCTCATTATTTTTCCACTTAGGACATTTATAACATTAGTGATTCCCACAAGACAGTACACACAGCTGTCTATGCAGTGTTCCAGCAGAAATAAGATGGGTTTTATACCATGGGAAGAATTCAAAGATATGCTGTCATGATGTAAGGATGTGATCAAGGCCACACACATTCAGTTTTATATCTGTTATTGGATTAATACATCATAATAATCAGGGGTGAAAGTGGATTTAATTTCTTCCCGGTACGGGACCTCCTGGGTGTGCCCGCGAGTGCACCCAAAAAAATGCATGGGCAAGACAGAAAATTAGTACCCCTCCTTCCATCCCCACTAAACTAGAATAGTGTACAGCAGGGGTCGTCAATTGGTTTGGCCTCGGGCCAATTTTTTTCTCAGCTAATAGTCAGCAAAGCAGAACATATTAGCAGCCCAATTCATAGGCCTATGCTACAAATTAAGCACAACTTTTTTTTAACACATCTGCTTAGTAGGCTATATAATCAGTTCAATGTCAATAACATATCCCAATATTTTCAATCTGATTACACTGATAAAATAACCAATGTCCTTGTTAAATTAGTTTTTTTATGTTTATTTGTGCATTGATTGGGGGGAAAAAAAAGCTTGCAGCCAAGAGAAGATTTTGCTGTGAAAAAGTCTCAAAAGAAAGGTGGATAGTGAAAATACATTTTTCCGGGAAGAAGGGACAGAGAATTTCTTATTCTTATCATATTTCTCCAATGTCAAACCAGAGTGTCTTGTTTGCAACAAAACGGTTGGTGTTTGCAAATAATGTAACATTAGACATCCATATGAATCTAAGCATGGCACTTTCAAAAGTTACCTCTCCTCCCAGACAGAGGCCAGACCAACGCAAAAAAATGTACGCTTCACCTGCTTTCCACTCGTCCATTGTTTAAACCCATGCAGCTTTTAGGGAAGCACTTCGGTTGTTGGCTTAAGCATCTCCTATTTTCAGAAAGGGAAAAGCAAAGTCAATGTTCTGCCTCCTCGGAAATATCGAAGGCCGTAGCTCAGCCTCAGAATGTCATATACATAAATCAAGTTAAGTTAAGAGTTAAGTATTGTGATAGAATGCTTTATTTGATCTGAATACCTTTTTATATATTTATTTCAAAATAGAAAACAGTAGGTATCCATTTTTACCCTTTCCTTTAAAAAAGGGTATGTCATACCCTCATTCAATTTGAGCCCTGGTTTTAACCAAACACACCCTTCCCAGACACGGCGCCATTTAAGGAGTGCATGGTGACAGTATTGGACAATTTGGCTATACTGACAAATCTATGGATAGCGTAACTGTGTCGGTCAAACGGGTTGAATAGGAAGAAATCGGCTCCAAGAAAGCCCTCTTGTTGTTAGTGAAGTCAAATTCAAATGAAGACGACTGTTGAAATGAATTTCTTTCAGCACCACTTGCTGTCCACCTTTTTCTCATTACGCCACAGCCACTCCAAAGCTGATGTCTGCCTGCTTGCCTTTCTAGTTGACCTGCACTCTCTCTCCTCGTTAATGATTGAAAAAGGGTCTAATACATTTGGTCACCAGCCTATGCGCTACAGAAAAAACACATAGGCTTAGAAAACAAAAACAGGTGCTATCTAGAACCTAAAATGGTTCTTCGGCTGTCCCCATAGGAGAACCCTTTGAAGAACCCTTTTTGGTTCCAGGTAAAAATCCCTTTTTGGGGTCCAAGAAGGAACCCAAACCCAACTTGAAACCCAAAATGGTTCTATCTGAAACGAAAAAGGGTTCTACCTGGAACTAAAAAGGGTTATTCTATGTGAACAGAACCCTTTTTTTTCTAAGAGTGTACTCCTTCTACCGTAGATTACATTATTTATGTTTCATGAATTCGATGCAGCATTGGTGGAGCACCGCAGTGCTGCGTCTCTCCGACAGTACCCTGGAGAGGCAGGCCGGGCATGGAAAAGCTCAATATTTAGCGCTCCTGCCTCTAGCAAAAGGGCGCTGCTTATCACGGGACAGCATCGGTGCTGAACCCTCATGCCATTGGGTGAGAGAAGTATGTTGTTTTTTTGGGGCAGAATAATGTGAGGTGTTATGGGTCGTTGGAGGTGCATCTTTGTCAGGTTAGTTTGGAAAATGGGCCACCATCCACTCGCAACATATTCCCAGCCACCAAACAGTGGTGAATAGAGAGAGACATCTGTGACACAAAACACCACAAAGTCTAATGACATTTGGCGACTGTCATTTGGGTCTCCACTGCTGTCCTCGTGCGTCCTCGGTGTCGGCCACTCATCTCTGCCTTGGCAAAAGTTCTGTGTTCTCATCGAACCACATCTCATTTTGGAGCGTATGGCGATACTAACCCGTTTTCAAGTCCATTCGCTCATTTGTCATGCCTCTGACATGCGGTAATGATAAATAATGGTGTAATAACCTACAGTTTTGACATTTTGTTTTCATTATTGTGACAGGCACATATTTTACCGGTAAAACGCCACCTTACTTTCACCCCTGATAATAATATAATGACTAAAATGTCAAATCTAAAAATACAGTGGCAAGAAAAAGTATGTGAACCCTTTGGAATTACCTGGATTTCTGCATAAATTGATTTGTTCTTCATCTATGTCACAACAATAGACAAACACAGTGTGCTTAAACTAATAACATACAAATGATTGTATGTTTCTTGTCTATATTGAATACATCATTTAAACATTCACAGTGTAGGTTGGGAAAAGTATGTGAACCCCTAGGCTAATGTCTTCTCCGAAAGCTAATTGGAGTCAGGAGTCAGCTAACCTGGAGTCCAATCAATGAGACGAGATTGGAGATGTTGGTTAGAGCTGCCCTGCCCAATAAAAAAACACTCACAAAATTTGAGTTTTCTATTCACAAGAAGCATTGCCTGATCAAATCAAATTGTATCGGTCGCTTACACATTGTAACGATCGTCGTTGGAATGAGACCAAAGCGCAGCGTGGAAATTGTTCATATTTAATGTTCACAAAAAACACTCAAACAAAATGACAAAAAGAGCACAGTTCTGTCAGGGAAACAACCTAAACAGAAAACAATCACCCACAACTAAAATGGGGAAAGCAGGCTACCTAAGTATGATTCTCAATCAGACAACGATCGACAGCTGCCTCTGATTGAGAACCATACCAGGCCGAACACAGAAATACAACAAAGAAAACAGAGCATAGACTAACCAAGACTGACCAACTTAACACAAAGACAAAATAAAGGAACTAAGGTCAGAACGTGACACACATATTTAGCAGATGTTATTGCGGCTGTAGCGAAATGCTTGTGTTCCATGCATTGCTTGATGTGAACCATGCCTCGAACAAAAGAGATCTCAGAAGAACTAAGATTAAGAATAGTTGACTTGCATGAAGCTGGAAATACAAACAATGTAGCTATTCCCTCCGCAAGGCAATCAAACAAGCTAAGTGTCAATATAGAGACAACGTAGAGACGCAATTCAACGGCTCAAACACCAGACGTATGTGGCAGGGTCTACAGTCAATCACAGATTACAAAAAGAAAACCAGCCCCGTCACGGACCCCGATGTCTTGCTCCCAGACAAATTAAACACATTTTTGCTCACTTTGAGGACAATACAGTGCCACTAACACAGCCCGCTACCAAAACCTGTGGACTCTCCTTCACCGTGGCCAAAGTGAGTAAAACATTTAAAAGTGTTAACCCTCGCAAGGCTGCCGGCCCAGATGGCATCCCTAGACGCGTCCTCAAGGCATGCGCAGACCAGCTGGCTGGTGTGTTTACGGACATATTCAATCAACCCTTATCCCAGTCTGCTGTTCCCACAAGCTTCAAGGGGGCCAACATTGTTCCTGTTCCCAAGAAAGCTAAGGTAACTGAGCTAAATGACTTTCGCCCTATAGGAAACAACATTACCACCCCGCTGATCCTCAACACTGGGGCCCCACAAGGGTGCGTTCTCAGCCTTCTCCTGTACTCCCTGTTCACCCACGACTGAGTGGCCATGCAAGCCTTCAACTCAATCATCAAGTTTGCAGACGACACTACAGTGGTAGGCTTGATTACCAACAATGACGAGACGGCCTACAGGGAGGAGGTAAGAGCCCTCAGAGTGTGGTGTCAGGAAAACAACCTCAACTTCGACAAAACAAAGGAGATGATTGTGGACTTCAGAAAACAGCAGAGGGAGCACCCCCCTATCCACATCCACGGGACAGTAGTGGAGAAGGTTGAAAGTTCCTCGGCGTACACATCACGGACAAACTGAAATGGTCCACCCACACAGACAGCGTGGTGAAGAAGGCGCAGCAGCTCCTTTTCAACCTCAGGAGGCTGAAGAACTCACAAACTTTTACAGATGCACAATCGAGCGCATCCTGTCGGGCTGTATCACTGCCTGGTACAGCAACTGCTCCGCCCACAACCGTAAGGCTCTCCAGTGGGCAGTGAGGTCTGCACATCCTGCCCTTCAGGACACCTACAGCACCCGATGTCACAGTCACAGGAAGACCAAAAAGATCATCAAGGACAACAACAAACTAGATCCTGTAGGACCTGCCCTGTTGATAGTGTTGTTTAGAAGCCAGAGCATCACTTTCTTATAGACATACTTCTTCCCATCTTAGATACTACTGCATCAATATGTTTTGACCATGACAGTTTACAAACTAATATTTTCACCTCACAGGTCATCTCAACTTGCTCAATTTCCACATTATTTATTACAGCCACTGCCTGTTCACCCGCTATCATCCAGAAGGCGAGGTCAGTACAGGTGCATCAAAGCTGGGACCAGGAGCCTGAAAAACAGCTTCTATCTCAAGGCCATCCATCACTAACATTGAGTGGCTGCTGCCAACATACTGACTCAAATCTCTAGCCACTTTAACAATAAAACATTGGATGTACTAAATGTATCACAAGTTACTTTAAACAATTCCACTTTGTATCATGTTTACATACCCTACATTACTCATCTCATATGTATATACTGTACTCTATACCATCTCCTGCATCTTGCCTATGCCTTTCGGCCATCCATATATTTATATGTACATATTCTTATTCATTTCTTTACACTTGTGTGTATAAGGTAGTTGTTGTGAAATTGTTAGATTACTTATTAGATATTACTGCGTGGTCGGAACTAGAAGCACAAGCATTTCACTACACTCGCACTAACATCTGCTAACCATGTGTATGTGACAAATTCAATTTGATTTAAAGACATGAACATGTATAATTGTTTGTGTGTTAGTTTAAGCAGATTGCTTAAACTAGTTTAAGCAGATTGTCTATTGTTGTTACTTAGATGAAGATTAGATCAAATGTTATGTCCCAATTTATGTAGAAATCCAGGTAATTCCAAAGGTTTCACATACTTTTTCTTGACACTGAATATGCCATTTTAGCAGCAGTTTTTATCCAAAGCGACTTAATCATTCATGCATACGTGTTAATCTGGGTGAAGGATATGTTGTTGTGGGTACTAGACACATTCGCATCAAGCACAGTCAGAACTCTTGTGGACTAATGGAATAGGTCATTTAATGCTAGGACTAACAGGGACATAGCAGTAATAGGTGACTAGCAGCACGGTTAGATATGGCTGCAGTTCTGTGCTCTCAGAAAGTCGTGTCCTCCCAATGCTCGCCTCCTGCGTCTGACGGCTGCTTCCTGTGGTATCCCTCTCCTCCGACTCGTATGCGTCGTACAGATATAAAATGCCGCATGGGCCGTATTGTCATGCTAATCATCCATCCCATGGTAGTTGACCGACCCGTCCGCCATTCCCTCCACAATGAGTCTCCTGTCTTGGGGATTTAGCGGGGGCCTGCCGCTGGCTGCCGTCAGCGCCAAGGATCTTCCTGTTCATGTGGTAATCTGTGTGGTAGGACAATGGGCGGATCGCCGTTCCCTCAGAGGCTGGCCCGACACATTCACACAGAGAATGGAGGGCCAACGGCACACAACAATAGCGCGCGACTATCGTCTGAGGGAAAGAGTCCATTGGAGGGTAAATAAATAGTTTAGAAAACACTTTAGCATATACAATAGACAAGACCACCGGAGCTGAATTCATCTTTTATCTCTCCCCATAACTTGCCATGGTTTGTGAAACTCTGTAGGTCGGCAATACAAATGGATAAACAGAAACTGCAAATTTGTGAAATCTGGAATAGTTTTTATAATTTTTCACTGACGGAGGTTTCTCCCCCTAGACAATTAATCTAGAGCTCATCATATAAGCTTTTGCATGTGTAATGCAGCCCATATTGTAGCTAGATTTGAATAGGTTTTTATATATAACAGACAAAAAAAGTAAAAACTATTTAAAAAAATACATACCTACTGTTGTCACAGACTCTTGTCAGAGTGACATTTTCCACTCCAAAAAAACATACGCCCGATCCCTGACCATTGCCTTGTTTTGCACCCAGTAAACTCTTCCCCAGTGAGGGCATGGCAGACCTGAGTCATTGCGGTAGGGAGGAAACATTACAACGTTACACTCTCATATTCCACAGTGCTGGTGACTTATCTCATGAATAAATCACACCACCTACCAAGGGCTGGACAAACACTGTAATTCTCCCCCATTGGCAGGGTTCCCCATCACTAGCCTTTAGCATTGATGTACAACAGCACTGTGCTTTCTCTCTCTCTCTCTCTCTCTCTCTCTCTCTCTCTCTCTCTCTCTCTCTCTCTTACGCTATATGTCTCTTACTCTGTCTCTTTGTTTCTTTTATTTCACACTTTCTTCTTTTTCGCTGGCTGCCCAGTATGGCTCATGTTATTAAAGCACAAATTGCTCGAAACCCACACCGATTTGAACTCCACTTGGGAGAGCTGGGAAAAAGCTCAGAACGTTCCTCTTTTTCCAGTAAGTCATGGGGATAGATGGCATAGATTCCTGCCCAGGGATGTCTAACACTCTTTCCCCTAACTTACTGGGAGAGTCTTGTTTCAAGGTTCGCTAAGGGATGCCAATACAATAAACCCAGAACAGCACATGTCCAAACTTCTCTCGTGTGTCACTTTGTGCTATCTCTAAGCCAACCATTGCGTCAGAATGATGGATTCTTCTGTGAATGTCAACAATAGCTTTACTAAGATGCAGAAACTAGTTTTTCCTCTTCATCAACATACTATGTATATACTCAAAACCATTACAATAGGTTACGTATAGTATTGCTGTTCGCAATTTGGATATACACACAACATATCTCTACTGCCTATTCATGATGAAACCCTGCAGTTTGATTAGTGTGTGAGGCGGTGGGATGGGATGTAGAGGGTTTGTGTTGAGTAATGCAGTATTCCACAGAGGAGAGCCTGTTGCTTAAGATGTTGGAATCTGGTACATCGTCTTCTTTGGCCTACTAAACTCTGCTTACAACACTGCATCAGCTCCCCGATGGCACTTAACAGGGAAGAGGAGGAGGAGGAGGAGGAGGAGGAGGGGGAGGAGGAGGGGGAGGGGTTGGAGGATGGAGAGGGGGAGGAGGGAGAGGAGGGAGGATGATGGTTCCATGGTTCTTGAATACTGAGGCCTGAAGCGAAACAAGACCGTGACTAACACCAGCGCGCTCCCATCTTCCTCCAGCTCTGTGTCACTCAACTATACATTCGATATGGTCTGCATTTTTTTTGGGGGGGGGCTAGTTGAGTTGAAACTACAGTTTGGGAACTACATACATGTTCAAGTAGTTTATTTGACGTTTGCAGGCTTTAAAAAACCATACATTTAGAATTGTTAGCGATGTCTCACAGGAGTCAATCTTGCCATTCAGCCCACTTGAGGGCACCTTAGTCTGTTTTTGTGTAGGAGAGGAATTCATACCTTTTAGCAGACAGCGCAATTCAAAACGTGTGCGTTCCTTTGAGAGGAATGCAACAAAATAATCCATAAAAGACAATGAAACTGTCATTGTATCCATGCTGGTTTGTCATCATTCGTGCAAATCTACCATAGCAGTGCCTGGCACTTGGTGCCAGCATCCAGTCTGGCTTTTGTCATTGATGATTCCCTGGGGGCCTAAAGTGACATACCAGAGATGGTAGGGATGTTTTAGATGTTAAAAAGAAAGACGGCATATTCAAGACAGGTGTTGGGGATCCTGCATGCGTTCATGTGTGTTAGGATGCACACAGACGCTTGTAGATCTGTACTACGCATGTGTGAGTGAGGCTGCCAGAGAAAAGCACTGTTGCGGATCGGAATTCCTCCTCACTGGCTCGTGGTGCCCTAATTAGAGAGGGGGGCTACACACGCACCAGACAGCTAGGCCCCTTTTATCGCATTCTATCTATCTCGCTTTACACACCAGTATGCCTGGGCATGTACTGTTCTGTACACACAGAGAGAGGTGTGTACGTATGAACACTCACGCACGCAGGCAGACACAGATACGTACGTACACACGCACACACACACACACACACACACACACACACACACACACACACACACACACACACACACACACACACACACACACACACACACACACACACACACACACACACACACACACACACACACACACACACACACACACACACACACACAACTAGCTCTGTTGTGGATTGTACAGCCACTCACAGTCCCATAGCATAGGGGGTGTTTGGAATGCTTGATAAGGGCGTCGATCCGGCCCTAGCATAGTCTGTATATAGCCATCCCTAGTTCTACGAGGCAGACAGTACAGACGTTACTCAAATTCAACTATATATACAACTGTACAGTAGATATGTGTGTCAGTGTATGTGTGTGGGTGACACAGTGTGTGTCTTTGTGGGTTTGCCTCCCCCATTGGTCAGTGGGCTGGGACAGGACGGCGGTGGCCTTTGAGCTTCACCACCGGCTCTTGCGCCAATTACCCCCTTATTTATGAATTTGAGCACAGTTGACCTTCTGTAGGAGAGACTTAAATTTGTTTTGGCTGAAGAACGGCAGAACAAATGGTCTGTCGGGAGCGGAGCGGCCCCCTCTCCTCCCAGCCCTCCCTGCACATCAGCAGTAACTCTCCTCCACCCAGGCCCTGCTTCTTTGCCTGCAGCCAATGGAGCTAGATGGAACGGCAGCTATTCGTGCGCTGTGTATATCTGCTTATGTGAGCGGATGGATGTTTATGGCAGAGGAGATGTTGTACTTTAATGCATGACCTGCATTGGTCTATCACCTACTAAGACGTGCTTGTGCACGTGCGCGTGCTCATGTGCACGAAAGTTGCGTATGTGTTTCGGATAGCACTGTGTGTGTGTGTGTGTGTGTGTGTCCTTTGTTTGACTGCAGCAGCGCAGGGAGGGTAGGGATGTTGTCAGACTCATGACTGGATTGGCAGACACATGTCTGAAAGAGAGGGAGGGGGACAGAAGAAGAGGGAGTGAGGCCGAGAGATAGGTCACACAGGAGTGGGCCGTGCCCCAACCTCGCCTCTGTTTGTGTTTGGGATTCCTGTGAGAAAACACAACTGACTCCTGAAGAATGCGGCTCCCAATTAGAGAGAGAGAGAGAGAGGAAAGGAGAGCGAGAGAGAGGGGATACCCCTGCTCTCCCAGCAACACTGCAGCTCTACTTAACAGAATAAATCCCCATTCAATCTGCACAAAACTCCCCACCCCATTCAGTCTGCACACTGTGGATAATCGAACAGAGAGCTACCTACTTATCCTATCAGTCACAATATATTAAAACGCAGCAGAGTGTACCCAAGCTACGGTAACCAGAAGTAAATTGAATAAACCAATTGAATAAATCCAACTGTTTCGTATAGAGTCCGTTTCAATTGGGTGTAATTGCACAGGAATGAAAATAAAAATATCCATTATAAACCAGTAGCCAATTTGTTTTCTTATTGTGTTTGCGCTAGTATGATTGTGAGTGTTGTGACTGTTTCTTAAAAACAGGTTCAAGTACGTGGGGAGAACTACAGTGGGGCAAAAAAGTATTTAGTCAGTCACCAATTGTGCAAGTTCTCTCACTTAAAAAGATGAGAGAGGCCTGTAATTTTCATCATAGGTACACTTCAACAATGACAAAATGAGAGAAAAAAATCCAGAGAATCACATTGTAGGATTTTTTATGAATTTATTTGCAAATGATGGTGGAAAATAAGTATTTGGTCACCGACAAACAAGCAAGATTTCTGGCTCTCACAGACCTGTAACTTCTTCTTTAAGAGGCTCCTCTGTCCTCCACTCGTTACCTGTATTAATGGCACCTGTTTGAACTTGTTATCAGTATAAAAGACACCTGTCCACAACCTCAAACAGTCACACTCTAAACTCCACTATGGCCAAGACCAAAGAGCTGTCAAAGGACACCAGAAACAAAATTGTAGACCTACACCAGGCTGGGAAGACTGAATCTGCAATAGGTAAGCAGCTTGGTTTGAAGAAATCAACTGTGGGAGCAATTATTAGGAAATGGAAGACATACAAGACCACTGATAATCTCCCTCGATCTGGGGCTCCATGTAAGATCTTACCCCGTGGGGTCAAAATGATCACAAGAACGGTGAGCAAAAATCCCCGAACCCCACGGGGGGACCTAGTGAATGACCTGCAGAGAGCTGGGACCAAAGTAACAAAGCCTACCATCAGTAACACACTACGCCGCCAGGGACTCAAATCCTGCAGTGCCAGATGTGTCCCCCTGCTAAAGCCAATACATGTCCAGGCCCGTCTGAAGTTTGCTAGAGAGCATTTGGATGATCCAGAAGAAGATTGGGAGAATGTCATATGGTCAGATGAAACCAAAATATAACTTTTTGGTAAAAACTCACCTCGTCGTGTTTGGAGGACAAAGAATGCTGAGTTGCATCCAAACAACACCATACCTACTGTGAAGCATGGGGGTGGAAACATCATGCTTTGGGGCTGTTTTTCTGCAAAGGGACCAGGACGACTGATCCGTGTAAAGGAAAGAATGAATGGGGCCATGTATCGTGAGATTTTGAGTGAAAACCTCCTTCCATCAGCAAGGGCATTGAAGATGAAACGTGGCTGGGTCTTTCAGCATGACAATGATCCCAAACACACCGCCCGGGCAACGAAGGAGTGGCTTCGTAATAAGCATTTCAAGGTCCTGGAGTGGCCTAGCCAGTCTCCAGATCTCAACCCCATAGAAAATCTTTGGAGGGATTGAAAGTCCGTGTTGCCCAGCAACATGCCCCAAAACATCACTGCTCTGCATGGAGGAATGGTCCAAAATACCAGCAACAGTGTGTGAAAACCTTGTGAAGACTTACAGAAAACGTTTGACCTCTGTCATTGCCAACAAAGGGTGTATAACAAAGTATTGAGATAAACTTTTGTTATTGACCAAATACTTATTTTCCACCATAATTTGCAAATAAATTCATTAAAAATCCTACAATGTGATTCTCTGGATTTCTTTTTCTCATTTTGTCTGTCATAGTTGAAGTGTACCTATGATGAAAATTACAGGCCTCTCTCATCTTTTTAAGTGGGAGAACTTGCACAATTGGTGGCTGACTAAATACTTTTTTGCTCCACTGTATATAGCTTTGGGAGTTTTGGATATAGTTTTGGAGGCGATGGAATTCTGTGATCTTGTGTCTCGGCAGACTCTTTCCTCCCACGCGGCCCAGCCGGCTGGAACTTTAATGATGACAAATCAACCCAAATATTTATGTCAGTCGAATTGTTATTTGGCTCAGGTCACGGCACTCGCCGCCTTTTTAGTTAACCCCATGAAACATTTGCGTTTTTTTTCACATTTCCAATCGTTTTCAACCACCAAGCTGTCGTAGTCACTCTCACTAACACGCCTCAGCCTTAAAATGTCACTTAAACACCAGTCCACTGTTAATGCCTGGTGCTATTGAGGTTTATGGTTGTCCAATGAGCTGTTTACATGTTGACAGTGTAAGAGTGATAATGTAATGTAGGTTCCATGAACGCCCTTTACTGTAAAATGCCTTGCTCCCCATGGCAATGTAGTCATGCACCCCGTCTATCTTGTACTCATATACACATACTAAACAATGGACCCATACCATTTATACCATTTAAGTGCTTTTCATTATACAAGAATAATCTCAAAGTGCATCAAATAAAAGATGAACTAGAAAGAAATAGTCAAATAAATAAATAAAAATGATAATATAATGAACAGAAATGTTTAATAATATAATGATATCATGAAAGCAACAATCAATGTCAGTCTCAATCCTAACAGACAATTTAACTTGGCAAAGTGTGCTCTTGAATGCGGTCGCGAGACTGACGTGATAGCCATATGTTCATAGTGACAGAAAAACACTCGGTTACTGATCCAAATCTATTTTCTTACGCTACGTCAGCTTTTCATAGCCACAGGAGTCACCTCTACGTTAAAAACAAAACACGACACACGAACTGCATCTAACATGGACCCGAGTTTTGGGAAAACTCTGAGATAGACCAATCAGCATGTTTAAAAATAGCCTGGCCTCCTCAGTGGCTGGTGCTCGGGCTGCTCTGCTGCTCTGCTGTATCCTAGAGCCCAGCTCTCGCCTTTTGTTTTGTTTCTCTGGATGGAAGGCCCCCAGGCTAACCGGAAGTCCAGTGGGATTTTGGAAGGAGGCAATGTGCGACTTGTTCTCTCCCTCTCTTTGTTTTGGTCTATTGAGCTCTCGATTTTCACTCTCTATCGCAACCTTTCTCTTTTTCTCTTGCTCTCTGCCCCCCCCCATAGATATCTCTCTGTCTGCCTAGCCTCCTAATAGGAGAGATTGGCTTTAGCATCTGTCCTTAGGGCAGTGGGAGATTAGTTCCTCCTCACTCCTCTGGCTATGGGTTTACCGTGGGATAGAGAGACAAAGGAAGTGGATGGGACGACACACTGTATCTTTCTGCTTGAAGACACAGTGGTTTAAGAACACGTGTTTACGGTCTGGCTTTTCCGTCACCCTTCGTGTATTGGGGTTTTGGGTTAGGCAGTCATACTGTGTACTTTCTGTACAGATACTGTCTGTATACATGATCATTCAGCTTGTCTTGTGAGTCATAACTGAGATTTGCGGCACACATTTTTAATAGGGCTGGGAATTGCAAGGGACCTCACAATACGATATTATCACGACACTTAGCTGCCAATACAATATGTATTGTGATTCCCCCCCCCCCGCCGTCACAACAAATGAATTGCTTATTTTTTTGTAGTGTAGCTGGGCCTTAACAGTTATGCTTATCACAAGCACACATACAAACAAACATACAGTGCCTTCAGAAAGTGTTCATACCCCTTGACTTATTCCACATTTTGTTGTGTTGTGTCTGAATTGAAAATGGATTAAATAGATCATTTTCCTCACTCATCTACACACAACACCGTCTTTAGACGTCTTTAGACATTTTTGCTAATTTATTCAAAATGAAACACATAAATATACATAATTATTCACACCCCTGAGTCAGTATATGTTAGAATCAACTTTTGCAGTGATTACAGCCGTGTGTCTTTCTGGGTAATATTTGCCCATTATATTATTTGTTTAATTCTTCGAGTTTTGTCAAATTAGTTGTTCAACATTGCAAGACAAGCATATTAATTCTAAATTAACTCGGCCACTCAGGAACTTTCACTGTCTTCTTGGTAAGCAACTTCAGTGTACATTTGACCTTTAGGTTTTAGGTTATTGTCCTGCTGAAAAGTTAATTAATCTCCTAGTGTCTGGTGAAAACCAGACTGAACCAGGTTTTCCTCTAGGATTTTGCCTGTGCATAGCTCCATTCCGTTTCTTTTTTATCCTGAAAAACTCCCCAGTTCCATAACGATTTCAAGCATACCCATAACATGATGCAGCCACCACAATACTTGAAAATATTGAGAGTGGTACTCAGTAATGTGTTGTATTGGATTTGCCCCAAACGTAACACTTTTGGTGAAAATGTTAATTGCTTTGCCACATTTTTGCAGTATTACTTTAGTGCTTTATTGCAAACAGGATGCATGTTTTGGAATATTTTTATTCAGTACAGGCTTTCTTCTTTTCACTCTGTCAATTAGGTTAGAATTGTGGAGTAGCTACAATGTTGTTGCTTTATCCTCAGTTTTCTCCTATCACAGTCATTAAACTGTGTTTTAAAGTCACCATTGGCCTCATTGTGAAAACCCTGAGCGGTTTCCTTTCTCTCCGGCAACTGAGTTAGGAAGGACACCTGTATCTTTGTAGTGACTGGGTGTATTGATACTCCATCCAGTGTAATTAACACTTCACCATGCTCAAAGGGATATTCAATGTCTGCATTTTTAAATGTTTTACCCATCTACCAATAGGTGCCCTTCTTTGTGAGGCATTGGAAAACCTCCCTAGTCTTTGTAGTTGAATCTGTGGGACCTTACAGACAGTATGTGTGCAGTACAGAGATGAGGTAGTCATTTAAAAATCATGTTAAACACTATTATTGCACACAGAGAGTCCATGCAACTTATTATGTGACTCGTTAAGAACATTTTTACTCCTGAACTTATTTAGGCTTGATATAACAAAGGGGTTGAAGACTTTGATTCAAGGCATTTCAGCTTTTCTGACTCCACTTTGACATTATGGGGTATTGCGCAGTCATCCTCGCTCGCTCACTCACTCACTCACTCACTCACTCACTCACACACCAAAAGTGTCATAGCTCCCTCCAGAGCAGTGTAGGCTGAAGGGGACTGGCGCTCTGATATTGACACCATGGCTGCAGTGTGGTTGGCCCTCTGCCAGTCCTCAGTGACTGCTGCCGTGGACCCCTATAAATCAGACCCAATTACCAGGCTACAGCACAGGCCCTTTCATCCACTCACAGGCAGGCAGAGAGGGCAAACACAGGCCCCATACCAACTACTGTAACACAGGCCCCATACAAACCACTGTAGCCTACTCCCTCCATCTATGGACCGCATATCTTCTACGTGTTCATACCACAAACATACTGGTGTGGATATGATATGTAAAGTACCGGGTGTCTGTCCATATTTACAAATGGTCTTTGTTTGAATTACAGTAGGAGGACCAGTCCAGTATTATTTGAGTGTTTTCTATCTTTTTTTACTTATTTGTATTTTTACTGTAGCCTAATGTTTCTTTTTTTTATCAAGCCTTGGTTGGATTGGCATTTGCTTGGACTGGCAATCTGCAGTGGATTGGATTGCGCACACACACACACACACACACACACACATTCCCTCTCTCTCTCTCTCTCTCTCTCCTCCCCCCCCCCCCCCCCCCCCTACCCCTGACAGCCCTTCCCTTTCTCCAATCAGAAGAAATGTGTGCGCAGTGTGCCTCGGTGTGTGTGTATATACTGTATAGCCCGCCACAGCCGTATATACGATACGATAGATTTATCATCCTCGGTTAATACACTCATAAACATTCTCCAGTGTGTCACAGTGTCGGCAGAGCCCCCTCCATGGCTAGCTCAATAAATTGGCCCCGTGTAAACCATTCTACCCATCTGAAACGGGAAGTTTGTCTCATTTGCCACCGGAGGTTTTGAAGTGTCGTAACCATCTCCTCTTACCGAAGGCAGTCAGCAAGGCAGCAGAGATCCTCTTTGTCAAGTGCTGTATTCAACTCCCATCAGCCAGATATGTGAAGGAGATGTTTCTATATTTCCGAGGGGGGCAGTTTTTTTTTTTGCATCTCACAGACTGACAGGGTGAGCAGGCAGAGGGTAAATACCAGTCACGGACAATCCAGAAGAGGAACAAATCTGTTTATTAAAGTCGAGAGGAGAAACAGGGAAAAAGAGAGAGGAAAAGATGGAGTAATTGGATACACAGAACACAGACTGTCAACCACACATGCTGGTCGGTGTGCACTCACATTCCCATACACACACTCACATCCCCCCCCCCACCCCCCACCCCCCCCCCCCACACACACACACACACACACACAGAGCTCCTCAGGGACCCCTGGCACCCTCTCATTTCTCATCCCGGGGCTTCTGAGAGCCTTTTCTTTTCCCTTGGATAACCTCCCTCTTTTCCAGCACTGTAAGTAATGGGTCAAGGTTGACCCTCCGTGCCTTATTGTGTAAGATTTCAGCTTCTGACCTTAAAAATGCAAGCAAATCGATAGGGCGGGACACGTGAATTCCAAAGCCCAGGACATAAGCCAAGTCTGGAGTGGAGGGAGGAATGTGGAGCTGCACAATATACTAGGGAGCAAAGAGACTCTTTCACGTCACCTTCAATAGGGACCAACACCGTATCGCCAGTGTGCGGCAGTGAATTTGCATGTAAATTGTGTGTCACCCAGTGAGTTTAGTGTAGAGTGGGTAATCTAAAGTACCGCAGAGGGAGAGAGAGATGCACCCTAGCTCAGAGATTATTCAACACTTGGATTTTAATCTTCATTTGGCGCGTGTCAAAATGTACAGGGACACTTTGTTTTAGATGAATAATACACATAGAAATACACATTCTTTGGAGGATGATGTCATGTACTGTACCTTGTACACAGAACACAGACTGTCTGTGTTACAGTGTTAGTTCATATGCACTTTAGAAACACTCACAGTAGCCAATATGGTGTAATTCAAGACAATGAAATGACTATGGCATCTACAACATAACATGTAAAACTATCAAGGCCTCTCAGCAGTGGAGTGATAGATGTGGATTTTTAGGCAGACTCACCCTAACAGTGTTTCCGCTGCAGCCGTTTAGCTGTGGCGCTGCGCCATTGGCAAAATCATTGACGCCACAGCCCAAAAATATGGAACATGAACAAGTGTTTCTGCCGAGGCTCACTTTGGAGATGATAGAACAGTCCACGTTTACAAAACAAGTAATGAATAGAAACATCTGTATTCTGACAAGCAGTCAATGCACAACAAATCTTGCAAGAGCAGTGCTTTCAATAGCTTTTGATTAAAAGATGGGGATCCCAGCTTTACATTCCTACTTTATTTATTTCTCAACTCCTCAATCTGCACCATTTTAACCCTGGAGTTTTTAGCAACGGCATAAGGGAAAGTGGGGCTAAATGTAACACGGGTCAATTGCAGGGCAACTTGGGGTAAACTGACACCCTACCTCAAATGTTTGGGGGAGTGACTTACATTTTTGGGGGATGAGACAGATGCCATTTTTAGCAACAGTGGTGGCAACCAGGGAATGTGTTGGAGGGAAACAATGGTGACATTGAAGTGATTTCTGTGACAAGTACAGGCAAGGGGCATATTACCCCTGCTTGCAGCTTACCCCAAGTTACCCTAACAGGTAGTCCTACATTATATTCCCTGTGTTTATGCAAGTTTTTTGGGTTCATAAAACAAGTTAAAAGATCACATTTGGGATATGGCTAATGATTCAGACTTTTTATTTATAGCCACTATGGCCTCAGTTGGGCTTCAGGTGATAATGCTTATTGCTATTAGCACAGCTAATAATATGGACCATGCATAGGCTATATTTTATTTTTATTTTTATTTCACCTTTATTTAACCAGGTAGGCTAGTTGAGAACAAGTTCTCATTTGCAACTGCGACCTGGCCAAGATAAAGCATAGCAGTGTGAGCATACAACAAAGAGTTACACATGGAGTAAACAATTAACAAGTCAATAACACAGTAGAAAACGAAGGGGGGGTCTATATACAATGTGTGCAAAAGGCATGAGGAGGTAGGCAAATAATTACAATTTTGCAGATTAACACTGGAGTGATAAAAGATCAGATGGTCATGTACAGGTAGAGATATTGGTGTGCAGAAGAGCAGAAAAGTAAATAAATAGAAACAGTACGGGGATGAGGTAGGTGAAAAGGGTGGGCTATTTACCAATAGACTATGTACAGCTGCAGCGATCGGTTAGCTGCTCAGATAGCTGATGTTTGAAGTTGGTGAGGGAGATAAAAGTCTCCAACTTCAGCGATTTTTGCAATTCGTTCCAGTCACAGGCAGCAGAGTACTGGAACGAAAGGCGGCCAAATGAGGTGTTGGCTTTAGGGATGATCAGTGAGATACACCTGCTGGAGCGCGTGCTACGGATGGGTGTTGCCATCGTGACCAGTGAGCTGAGATAAGGCGGAGCTTTACCTAGCATAGACTTGTAGATGACCTGGAGCCAGTGGGTCTGGCGACGAATATGTAGCGAGGGCCAGCCGACTAGAGCATACAAGTCGCAGTGGTGGGTAGTATAAGGTGCTTTAGTGACAAAACGGATGGCACTGTGATAGACTGCATCCAGTTTGCTGAGTAGAGTGTTGGAAGCCATTTTGTAGATGACATCGCCGAAGTCGAGGATCGGTAGGATAGTCAGTTTTACTAGGGTAAGCTTGGCGGCTTGAGTGAAGGAGGCTTTGTTGCGGAATAGAAAGCCGACTCTTGATTTGATTTTCGATTGGAGATGTTTGATATGAGTCTGGAAGGAGAGTTTGCGGTCTAGCCAGACACCTAGGTACTTATAGACGTCCACATATTCTAGGTCGGAACCATCCAGGGTGGTGATGCTAGTCGGGCATGCAGGTGCAGGCAGCGACCGGTTGAAAAGCATGCATTTGGTCTTACTAGCGTTTAAGAGCAGTTGGAGGCCACGGAAGGAGTGTTGTATGGCATAGATGGTCCAATATGTTCAAATTATTTGAACAAATCATTTACCAATATTTTATTCTGGAGGTGGAAATGTATTTGTAGATAGTGTCAGTATAATAATTTCCATTCACTTTGGAGTAGAATGTCCTTTTAAAAAAGTCACCAGAACTGAGCTTGTCAGTCCTTCTACATAAAATGTATCCTGACCCCCAAAATACCCCCCCCCCCCAGTAAATGTCCAGTCTCCTTCCTAAATGGACTGTGTACTACCACCAGGTCTTGCTTTCTCTCTCTCTCTCTCTCTCTCTCTCCCCCCCCCCTACAGTATGCTGTAGCTCGGCAGCGAGGAACCACATTGTTTGTACTCAATACTCTACTCAGAGAGTGGCTGGCCGTCAGTTCCAGTTAGCCCAGCATGATAATTGGCCTCCCATTGATAGACGTGGGCTCCCTTCACGCTCCAGGGGCCTCGGCTCATTGTCAGAGGAGGCGACACACTGGCCGAGCACACTCAAAACAGCACATCAAATCAGCCATGCTTCACGGGCCGGGTGCTAATGTGCGGGGCGGATACGATGAGTGGTGCGTGTGTGTTTGTTTTATCCGGGGGTAGGAGGTCTCCCAAATCACAGTGTGCAGTGTCTCTCCGGGGAGGCTATGGGGTTAACGTGGTTAACTGGAGCCGCTGGTGGCGTTTAAGCTATACTCTCTCGCTTTTCTCCTCTTTCTCCATCACTGCCCACCCCTTTCTCTCTCTCTCTCTCTCTCTCGTACTATTCCTTCCTCTCTTTCTTTCTGTCTTTCTGTCTTTCTCCCCCTCACCCGTTCTCCCTCTTTCTCGATCCCTCTGTATGTCTTCTATGCCCACAGGGGCCCCACGTTCCCATCCCTGGAATAGAGATATAAATGGGATGTGAGCAGGGAGCCCTGACTCTCACACCATAAATCCACACTAATGGGAACACAGCCACATGGAGGGGGAGAGAGGAAGCTGCAGAGAGAGTGAAAGAGAAAAGGGAAGAGGGATTTAGTGTACAGAAGATGGGAGAGAGAAGGAATAAATCGTGGAAATGTAGATTTGTGATATAGCTGGGGAGGTTTGTAGGCACAAATGTGAAGAGCGAAAGAGTGAATAGTTCACAGGTTGTTGGTTCCGTTAAAACCATCAATAACAAATGAAATGTCACCCCCCCTCAAAAAATGCACTCCAACCGACATCTCTCAACACATATTTTTCCGTCTGTCTAACCCCTCTCGATCTCCCTATCTCAAAGATGTGCGAGTTACTCACACTACTTATAAAAAAATAAATTTTTAGCCCTAACCTCTCCTCTCTTCTCTCCCTGCAGCAGCCCTATGCTCCACCCCCTCACCCCATGGCTCCGCCCAGCCCCAGCCATAACAGCTGCAGTCATGGTGGATCCGAGCAGCTGAGTAAAACTAACCTGTACATCCGAGGCCTGCCCCCGGGGACCACGGACCAGGATCTCATCAAGCTCTGCCAACCGTGAGTGTGGAACATACACAGATGATGAGAAACGCACACCCTTGCTCGTACACACATACACTCACTCACTCACACAGACACACACACCTGCTGGTACACACACACCCTCATTTAAGCTGTGTATAAAAGAGTGTATAAAAGAAACAGACACGGGTAATCATAAAAGCTCTGCCAGGTGTGTGTCTGATACAAAAACACCCATGTGCATGGATATACACACACCTACACTCAGCTCAATAAAGCCCTAATAAAGCTGAGATTGGACTGCCTCCCCCAGGAACCATGGACCAGGACCTCATCAAGCTGCAACACACAGACACGCACACACACACACACACACACATACAAGCCCCTCACACACACACACACACACACACACACACACACACACACACACACACACACACACACACACACACACACACACACACACACACACACACACACACACGCACAAGCCACTCACACACACACACACACACACACACACACACACACACACACACACACACACACACACACACACACACACACACACACGCACACACAAACAACTTTGTTCGGCTCCATTAAAATCCTCCACGTCTTAATCGATGAAAGGGTCAAGATCATTAATAAAGACACTGCAAATTGTGAAATACAGGCTAAAGGGAAGTCTGCTGGTTACGTGTCCTTTTCTTGCCCATCTTTTCAGACATGTCCCAGTCGAACGTAGCCAATCGTTTCATGATCTTATGGAATCGGAAGGTGCTGCCCAGTATTTGGTAATGCTCTCCCTATGTCAGAAGTCCCGCATGTCTCGATATTGACCCATCACAATTCCATTAGCTAGAGAGAGCAAGCGCGATAAGAGCGCGGCGGTACTCAGCGTTTTGACACTGCGTATCTCTTAGTCACATAGTCCCCTTCTGTACAAATATCACTGTAGGCCGTTTCAATTTATTTTTCCAATTCAGTATGATCTTGAATTTGAGGCCAGACGTTTTTCAGAAGGGCATTGTCGGGAACTTAAGTAAAGTACCCGGCAGTGAAGATTCAAATATCACTCTGTGGTTTACTAGCTCCTGTACCTAAAAACATGACAAAACATTGGACAAACACCATTACTACCTCACTGTCCTCTAGTGGATGCTTCCCTTCCCTTCCTCCCACACACTCTGTCCTCAGCATTTCTCTCCCCTGTATTTTTGCCAGTTGCCTTCGTCCGTATTGTCTAAGTGCCCCCAAGGTTGCCCGAGGTCTGCCGTGCCAATGAAAATCCAATGCCAATGAAACTTTAATTAGCCAGCCACTGTTTCAGGCACAGGCGGGTAGTAACATTTTCACAAAGGTCATCTGGCGCTGCAGTCTGTGACACCCGGGTCCTCCTCCCACCCCAACCTGCTCCAACCCCACCATAATGGCATCCTCCCTTGGCCCGACGCCTTGTCCCCCAGGGCTTCATGTTAAACTGAAACCTCTGAAATGAGCTGTTGCAGTTTTCTGAAAATGAGGAGTCCTAGGGGGTTTTTCAACCACCTCTCAGCCGCCCGAGTTATTATCAGTATCATGGGGTTGTCTGACTCTGCCTGTGTGTGTGTGTGTGGCAGCATTTTCCTCTCAGAGATTAGTCTTGAAAACCCGACCCTAGGCAACAGTGACTAGGCAACAGTGACTAGGGTCGGGTTTCAATGACAGACTCTGTTGGCAACTTCACTAAAGAAGACGAAAAAATGATCCGGGGTGAGTCCTCTTCGGACACACAACTCTCTCAGCAAATCACGATTCCAGAACGTTGCGATACGAAACCAGAGTTTGCAGTGATTTTAGTGAAGGTAGTTGATGCAAACTAGCCTCTTGCATTTCACACTCATTTAATATTACCCCCGTGATATCCATTAAAAAAAATCATATCCAATGATGACTTCCACTACTGCTTGTGGGTTCGTTGATGACTGTACAATCCGATGCGGGATGCACACTCTCTGCCACGGAAAGAGCACACAAAGGCCTGTCCTGTTGAGGCCAGTGGTCATATGTCTTCTCTGTCACTTCGCCCACGGCCAACTGCACTCCTTGAGTCCGCGCCAATCTGGACGGAGACAGGTTTTATCCCCAACTTCTTTAGCGGATGTCTTCAGTTGGTCCTTTAGCCTCTTTTTTTTCTGCCCACCTGAAGTGTGACGGCCCAGTTCTGGCTGTCTGTACAGCATCTTTCGCGGGAGGCGGTCCTCTGGCATCCAGACGGCATGGCCCGAGCCATCTTAGCTGGTGGTGGTGTGAAGTACACCTCAATGCTCCTGCAGTTGGTTCTCTGTTCTCGCAATGTGGCACACGGTCCTGCCAGGTCACTTTCAACATGCGTTGAAGCCATTTTATGTCAAAGGACTCTAGTAAGTGTCGGCTGTAGACTATCCATGTTTCACATCCATGAAGGAGTGACACACTGCCTGGTAGACTGCAGCTTTGGTGTGAAGGGGATAAGGAAGTGATGTAGTTCGTGTATGCCTAAAGGGTCCGTCTTTGAAACCAGACCCTAGTCACTGTTGCTTAGGGTCGGGGGTTTTCGAGACAACTCCGATTTACTATGAGTCCTTGTGGTGTGCTGAGCCATGCCGGTTCCCGAGACAGGTTCACGGGGTCACACACACTGTGGAACAGCCCCAGCAGTCAAGGCCCCGTATCTCTAAAGTAAACACAGTGCCGCCAACTGACGCATTCTTGAGAGTGTGCCATATCGTAGCTGCTGATTGGAGGTTGTTACACGCCGGCCTGAGAGATGCTTGGAAATGCCAAAGTTCTCTCAAATTGCAGCAGCCACTCCTACATGAAAATGAACGCCGCTGACCGTAACGATATGGCGAGCTACAGTCTCCAAAGAGTCCTAACACTCACCTACTACAACTTCCTCTACTACTTCAAACATAGCCAAAAGAAAAGGGAGTCAATAACAACAATGGCCACGGAGGTTCTAATTCTACGCAGTTGGAAGAGCAATTAATGGGATTTGGGAGTGTGCTTAATCTATTTTATTCAATTGGCTGTGTCTGTAGCTCTCCAGAACCATCAGCCTGATATATGGGCATGGAGGAGCAGCCAGAGAAGGGGGTTTGGCTGAACACCCAGAGCAAGAGAGACCTGGATGGAACAGCCGTTACCGTTAGAAAAATGCCTGGACCAAGCCAGGCAGGTGGGGCACAGGGCCAAGCATAACCCACCCATGGGGTGTGTAGCCAACGCTAACCCCCGAGCCCTCTTGGGCAACGGGAGACTTTATGATCCATTTGACTACCAAGCGATTGGGCAGCCCCAGGGTTTTCTTGTTGCAGTCCACCACCCAGGAGAGGTAGAGGGGCTGAACCAGCCCGCTGGTTCTTTTGAGTAAAGAGCATTTTTAGACAAGGCGCTCGAGACCAGACATAGGGCCCACACCTGGAATAACAGAAGCGTTCAAGCTCACATTCTCCCTGCCAGTGGCCTAAATCCATAACTCAAACATGTACATTGCAAAGGACCCCAGAGCTTCCCTCCCTACCCTCCCTTCCGTCCTCCTCCCTTTTGACTTCTTTGTTTTCCACCTCCCTCCTGCTTTCATCCATCCTGCCCTTCTGGATCTCTGCACCCAATTTAAGCCGCAGTCCAGCTACAGCTGTGCTCTCTATCACACTGCTTTCCCTCGCCCGATCAAACGGAGAGAACCCCAAATCAAGAGCTAATCACCGCCAATTGTCCCCAAAAAACTTTCCCATGTGTGGCGAGGGATGGAGGAGTGAGAGAGTGGGGAGTGAGAGGTTTGGGGAGCTCCACACAGCAGAGGAAGGAGGAAGAGGTGACCCTGGGACCACCTGTTCCACAAAGCCTCTGCGATCCGAAGCGCCACATTATCCATCGTGACTCTCAGAGGCCCTCTGTTGACGCGAACCGGCCGGCTATCAGAGCCTCCCCGATCCATCGGGCTCCTTTTCAACAAACTGCCAAAGGGATGAAGTGTGAGAAAAGATACTCCAGTCAGCCCAGACTCGGCTCTTTCGCCTCCGTCATCGTCGCCCTACACTTTCAGTCCAGCTCCGCCTTTCCTGGCCCTTTCTCTCTCTCTCTCCTTCTCTCTCCTTCTCCGTCCAGTCAACCAACTCCGCCGCACGTCCTTCAGAACGGACCGAGATAGCGGCGCTTAACCTCTGAGGCAGTGAGGCAACCGCAGGAATGCCCAGACCGAACTAATATGTTGTATCCTCCACAACATTGATTTGGAGAGCAGTTGCTGTGCAGTGGCTGATATGCCCTCAGGCAATCTCCTACATTATTTATCCCTCAATTACTGTATACATGGTATCGAGACAGCTTGGCTTTTCATAGGCACTCCCTCTGTTTGTTTCTTTACAGCCAGTTACAGCCAGTACACCCACTCTGCTGGGAAGCGTCGGGTAGCCTAGCGGTTAAGAGCTTTGGGCCAGTAACCGAAAGGTCGCTGGTTCGAATTCCAGAGAGGACTAGGTAAAAATCTGCCGATGTGCACTTGAACAAAGCACTTAACCGTAAGTCACTCTGGATAAGAGTGTCTGCTAAATTACTAAAATGTCAAATGAAAGCTCCACCCCATCCATTACAGGTGCAGCAGCCGTCAGCCTTAAGACTGGTTGACGTGAGGGCAGGAAGCCGAGCGCTCGGGACTCTACAGTTTCCCTCCCAGATGCTTTGACACTCTCCGTGCCTTCCCCCTCTTTCTCTCTCTTTCCCTTTCATCTGGAGTAGTGTGGAGAAAGCAACACAGATGAGATGTGTTCATTTGTGCGTGTCAGACAGAAATGCGTGGCTTGACAGGTTGTAGACGGCTGTGGACAAACAGGAGCTATTTTGGAACGCTGAAGCCTGAAAGAGAACTGTGGTACTGTGGAAAATAGCCATATGCCTATTACTCATTCTATTAAACACACACACACACGTACGTACAAACACACACACACACACACACACACAAACACTGCCATTTTTCTCTCCCACTCACTCCATTAAAAGCACTCCATATCTATAGTGGAGCCCCTGTAGTCGCTCACTCTCTCTTGTTCTCTCTCTCACATCCTCTTGTTCTCTCACTCTCTCGCTCTTGTTCTCCCCCCCCCCCCCTCTCTTTTTCATTCTCTCTCTCCCTCCTGCCTCCCTGTGGGTGGAGATCTCTGTGATGAGCTCCAATCTGATGATCGGCCAACATCTTTCACCAGCACTACCTGTCAGAAATGCATTATCCTGTGTGTGTGTGTGTGTGTGTGTGTGTGTGTGTGTGTGTGTTATTTTTGGCCTGATACAGATCCTGGGTTGACAAGGACATCACCACTAAATCATTCTCAGGTCAGCTGCAGGTGCTAACTCAACCATGGCCGACACTGCTATTTAACACTGGTGATGCTCAACCATGGCCGACACTTGTCAGGCTAGCCTCAGTCAGAGCCCCTTAAAGGTGACGAAGGGCTGGATCCCGGATGGGTGGCTAACAGAATCGTAAGGAGGAAATGCAACCCAAGCTTGGGTTTTTTTCCAGCCCTGGGCCAGTAGACATGTCATCTTGTAAGTGAGCCAGCAAAGTATTGGCCTAATTCACCGGGTCACCATTTGTCAGAGGGCCGTCGTTGCCAGGGGAGCTATCACAATTCATTTCAAATGCAGAAATGTCAAGATGACATTTAGAAATAGAACTGTTGTCTTCCAGCAATGGGAATACGTTCCACAGTGGGTGGGACCAGAGGGTGAGGAGGGCCAAAGAGCTTAGACCTACAGTTCACAGAAAACCATTGTATTACCTGATAGAAGCAGGGAGAGAAGAGCTTAAGAACCGACAACGGTAACATCTTGTACCGTGGTAGTGCAGCGGCCCTACTGTGGGATATCTTCAAAGGGCAGGTCCCTCTACAGTACACAAGTACAGCTCAGGAGAGTGGCTCGTGATTGATTTTGATTCAGTTCTACTTGAGTGACCAGAGGGTCTCCCCCCCCCAATGCCAGGTGTCCATCAGGATAGAGCAGGCTAGTTCAGCAGTGCGCAGCACCTGCCTGTCTGTCTCTGCAGTTCACTGTGAGACTGGGCCTGCGTCCTAAATGACACCCTGTTCCCTATATAGCTCCCTGGGCTCTGGTCAAAAGTAGTGCACTATATAGGGAAATATAGTGCCATTTGGAACAGAACCTGGGTCCCTTCCCCTGCCCTTAACCCTCTGTTCTATAGTCACAGAGGAAGCTCCCATGCTCCCAGGTCAACTGGTCCTAGTCCTTAATGGCCCACAGCACTAATAGCTGTGATTTGACCCCTGTCTGTCAGGCTCACCTTTAAAGCTCTGAGGGGGAGTCGGTTGAGCTTGCAGGTCAACCGGAACGTGGCACTAACTCAACCCGGAACGTTGCACTAAAGTATGGCGCCATCTCTCACTTTCCTGCTTTCAATCTATCCCTCTTCCTCTGTCTACCACTCTCTTTCTCCCTCTAGCCGTACCTGCCCATTCAGAATATGTGTAAAAACAGTGACACCTGTCTCTTAAATTACCGTCAAACATTGAGTAATATAAACGCAAAACTCAAGAGATGTACTGACACAGACGCCACACAGCCAGGGTCCCCCATCTGCCTCTGGGGTCCACAGCGGGATCACTTTCTTTTAATTTCCTCCTTTCAAACTCCTCCCCAAACCTAGGGGCCCAAGGGCCTGTCAGACCCCTCTTCAGATACCCTGGGGTGTTTACACACACACACACACACACACACACACACACACACACACACACACACACACACACACACACACACACACACACACACACACACACAGAGAGGAGAGAATGTGACTGTATCCCCTAGAGGTTGTGGTTATACCATGTGGTCAGTAGAAGGGAGTTAGGGAAACACAGACATGGAGCAGAAACTGCCTGGAGCTGTTTCCCACCTACCTGTCATGCCACTTCACACGTCTACTGCAGCAAACAGACATGCAGACAGCGAGGGCGCTTTGGAGAGCCAGCGGGGGGACAACGCCACGCTTGGGTGGTCCGCCAGTCCCCCTCACCCCTTCTCCTGCAAAGCTGGCTCTGGTCTGCTCTCCATGTAAGAACCACTTCACCCCCAGCGTAATGGCGGAAATATGCCTGGATCATTTCACCCAGAGAGGGGAAAAAGGAGATGCAGATATTCAATGGATCCAATATGATCCAATGTCTCGTCGTCAGGCCTCCACCCGAAAAGTAGAAGCTGCGGTTGAGGCTAGGCACCGTGCTTCAATTCCTAGAAAGCTTTCGAACGAATGACGTCTTTTACAGTTGCCTCAATTTGTGCGATGTTCAACGGCATAGAACCACATATAAAAAAGTGTATTTTTATTGGGCGGGTGTCCTTTTTAGTCTCCTCGTCTCAAATTATTGATTGGATATGGCGGTGGAATGATTGGCAGAGAGAGAGAAAGCGAGAGAAAGAGGAAGGGAGACAGAGTGAGAGGAAGAGGAGGAAAGAGACACTGGCATACCACATTTGACCATATAATAGCACTCTCAGCTTTCCAAGAAAACATCAATTGAGACATTTATGGTCTGTTTACATATATTTCCGACGTTTTTTTTACACAGAACACTGGTAGGAAACCCGTATAAACTGTATGTATGATCATATGACAATATTTTAGCTTGACAATCATTCTATTACACATTTTCTGATATATCACATGCATTTGTTTTATTTTCCTGCATAAGTCAAATCAGTATTATGCCTCTAATGCCATTCATTACAATTAGGCTGGTTTGGATGTCCTCTCCGCCCCATGGCAATATGTGTAGAATAGCAGGAAGTTAGCTTTAGAAATGCCAAATTCTCTCATCCTCAATTCAATATATGTAGAATACCATGAAATTAGCTGTAAAACTGCACATTTTCCTCTCCACCCCATGGCAATATGTGTAGAATAGCATGAAATGATCTTTCAAAATGCCAAATTCTCTGAGCCTCATTGCAAAATGTGTAGAATAGCAGGAGGTGAGATATTAAAATGCTAATTTTTGTCTTTGCCCCATGGTGAAATTAGTAGAATTGCAGGAAGTTAACTGTTTCCCCGAAAGAGAAACTGTGCAACCACAGAGAGAGATAGAATTGGGAGAGGGACAGAGAAGGAGAGGGAACGAGGGACAGAGAAGGAGAGGGAACGAGGGAGAGAGAGAAAAAGAGGGAAAGAGCGAGAGAGGGACTGGGTGAGGACTGACTAGGACCATTAAAGACTGAGATGACGGAGACTGACAGTGATTGAAATAGGATTAGAGGAGACCGGCTCGAGCAGAGCGACAGCATCACCAGTGTTAAACCTGGGCTTCACAGGGACTGTCTCTGTCACATCAAAGTCATGAAAGAGAAGCCGCCAGCACGGTGTCCACACACACACACACACACACACCTTTGCATGCACATACATATATACGTGGCTCGTACACACGGCTTGTATTCCCTGTTTATTACCAATATTCTCCATGATGGGCTCGATGCCTGATTCAGCCTTTTCTTTTCATCCCACTCCTGGTGTCTTTGTCGGGTATTTTTGGATCACAGACACGATGCATTGATGAACCATCTTTAACAATTAATGAGACGAGTTGTCTCCTGGTCCCAGTGGACCCAAACAAAGTTCTAATGAGAACTTTCCCCAACCCCATGCCAATCGAAGGCCTTTTTAACTGTTTCCCAGAACGAGACGACTGTACACACACACACACACACACACATACACACACACGCTCTTGCCCATTTTCGCACATACACACAACCAGACACGCAGAAAACACATGCACACCTTAGTTAGTGCTACGTTAATGTTACAATCGATGTGTAACTTCATTGAGTTTCCAATGTATGTTCAGTTTTTTCTCTCCATCATAGTTCATTTGTCACGTGCACAGGACACGGCAGGTGTAAACAAAGGCTTTTTCCTCAACAGTGCACCATCAATAACAAACATACAATGTTTGCTTTGAGTATATCAATGGCATCAAATATATGCACCAGCCCCGTGTTGAATCCAATCTTTTCTATTGCTCATGGGAGACGCCCTCGAACTCCCTCTGGGAATACAAATCCCTGTTGATATTTCTTACCAGGTAAGTCAAATTACCCTGTGTCTCTCGCTCCCATAAAATACAATCGACTGATTGGTATCAATGAGGCTAAGTTTCCGCCTGCCGGGCTGCGTCCCTAATGGCGCTCTGTACCCATAGAGGTGCACTACTTTTGACACCAGGCATATTGGGAACTGGTGCCATTTGGGACCCAGCCACCGTCAAAATTACCCTGCGTCTCGATCCCATCAAGACAACAGTCTGATTGGTATCCAGGAGTCTGAGTGTCAGGCTGTAGTTTTTCCTCTTTGTGCTCATCAGTTCATGCCTGCCACCCACCCCACCGCAGCATGCAATAAATAGAGTCTTCGCTGTGCGTTGAGAAATGGCACAATTATCCCCCGCTGGTGAAATATGGGCCAGGAAGCTCCACACTTCCCTATGTACACACACGCACACACAAACACACACACACACACACACACACACACAAAAACACAAGGGCAAGTACAGGCATGCACGCATACACACAGGCATAAACACACAGGCAGGCACACACACACAGAGCTGCCTGATGCCGTCGTCCTCTAGTCCACACACAGTCCATAACGATGGGGTTTTTGCCACAGCAAGTCATAGTGCAGTTGTTTGATTAATGGGAGAGATGAAGTGGTAGTAGACTGTGTTAACTTCCACTGTGTTTATTTCCCAGCAGCGGTAATGGTTATCAAGAGAGCAATCGTGCCTCACTACATTTATACATTTTTAGGCCAAGTGGAGGTTAGAGAATTGAGAGAGGACAAAATAGCCTACTGTAATGGTAATAGCACTACTGAATTCTAAGAATATTCCCGATGTTATGTCCTAGAACCATTCCACCTAGTAATTCTGCTTCTCTCTTCTCTTCACAGATATGGGAAAATAGTGTCAACCAAGGCCATTCTGGACAAGAACACCAACCAGTGCAAAGGTATGTCACCAAGGTCACTGTATCCCAAATGGCACCGTATTCCCTAGGTAGTGCACTACTTTTGACCAGGGCACTATGTAGGGTGCCATTTGGGATGCAGGCTGAGCCTTGTGTTAGCCACCGAGAGCCTTGTGTCTGCCACCGTCCACGGCGCAGCGATCACTCATCAAAGCAGATGTTGTCAGAGGAAGCGTTCGGTGCCAAGCCCTGGCATGAGCACAGACCTCAGTCGAGAAAGCACCTGCATGTCGCAAATCAACGATTTAGCAGTTACCGCTAGCTGGAGGAAGGATGGAGGTTAATGACTAGGCCCAACGATGAAGTTCGCTCGCCGGAAGGACGTCAGACGATGGGCAGTTGTTGTGCAGCCCCTCCCTAGCTACGGCCCCGTAGACTCTTTTATCTCCCCCTCTTTCAACCGGGTCTTGGAAAACAACATTAGCCTGTGCTGTCTGTACACTCACCATGAGTGTCATGTTGACACATCAAAACCAAACGACGGAGCCGTCATATCGGTGGCAAATGTTTCAATCGCTAATCAAGTGCACATATCCAATTAGAAGGCGAACAGGCAAGTACGATGCAGTTAAACGTTCTTTACTAATGCTCTGGTCTTACATCTCAAGCTATTCGTAGACATTGTTCTCCGCTTCAGCTGGTACAGTACTGTAAATACATTTCCGTAGTTTTCCTTCTGTTCACTCTCCTCTGACGGCTGCTACACACTCAAAATGGAGCACCAAGAGTGTCGTAGATACGGTCCATTCCAAAAATTCCGCGGCAGCTCCGTTTGCATACGGTGTGTAGACCCATTTCATGGCCAGTCGTAGAGGGGGAGATGAAGAAAAACAACAGATTAGTCCTGAGGTGTATGGCAGCACTGTTTAAGCGCTACTGAAGTTCCATCAATACTTGGTAATTGTTTTTTGCAGCCTCTTTGCTCTGTATTGCCGCCCCCCTTCGAGGTGATGCCGCCTTCCGACCCGTCCTTACCTGGATGGAAGACAACCCTCCATGATTCAAGGCTCGAGAAGCCTCGGATTGGCTTAACCTTCTTTGTGTGGGGCGGCAGGTAGCTTAGTGGTTAAGAGCGTCGGGCCAGTAACCAAAGGGTCACTGGTTCGAATCGCAGAGGCATCTACCGTAGGTGAGAAATCAGCTGATGTGCCCTTGAGCAAGGCACTTAACCCGAATTGCTTCTGGGTAAGAGCATCTGCTAAATGACTGGAATGTCCATTTGTTGCTGGTGACTCATGTAGGCAATCAGAAGTCAGCCTGGGCCCCTTGTTAGGAGGAAGGATGGACCCACGGGTGGTGGAAAACAGGAAGAGAGGATTGAGGGAGTATACAGACACACCAGAGGTGTGAAGTAAATCGCAGGGTGTGGAGATGAAATACAGTAGAGCCTCTCTGAGTCCAGGGCACTGGCCTGGTGAGTTATGCTCTGGAGGGCCAGGCACTCGGCTCTGCACTCGCGGGTGGGGGGAGACCAGTTTCCCATACCTCACCTGCCTGGAATGCAGCGCTGCCGAGATGCCAAAAGCCAAGCATAAGCATCTGTATTTTACGAGTGGAAATGATGGTCCAGCCCTGTGCACCGAGGGAGGGGAAGGGGGAGGAGGGCAGAAAGACGGGAGAGAGAGGGAGAAAGGAAGAGAGGCCACAATAGCTCCAAGGCCTCATCAGAAGCCATGTGTTTCTGTATAAATGCAGATCTCTGGCTTACCCCTACCATGTAACCTATGTCTCTGATCACTATTGACAGCCAGGGCCTCATTCCTTTCATACTGATGTTGAAATACATGTGCAATATATTTCAGATTTTTAGAGAGCTTGATACAGAGTGCCTGTGTTTTTTTGTCTTCTTGACCCCGACCGGCATTTCATTTCTTAAACTGAAATGATTTTCTTCTAGTGAGACACCAATGTTGTAACATACCCGCTCAACTTTTTTTCATGATTAACGTCAATGTTCAGAGGTTACTCCAGTCTACTCAATCTGCTTCTAAACAGATTTTTCCTTTCAAAAGCATGCTCTCTCCTCCTCTCCGTCCTTGTAAAGGTGAATGCAGGAAGGCGGGGTACGGGTTGGAGCAGGTTTCGTATCCATCATAAGAAGAACGTCGCCCTGATCCGGTATCACTTTGTTTTCAGTCGTCTGCCCTTTTGACCTGGCGCTCCTTTAAATGTCAGAGGCAGTGCTTTTTCAACACGGTGGCACCACCAGACAGACACCAAGCCGGGAACAAGCCAGGCCAATCCCCCCTCCCTCCTCTCCTGTGTTATTTGTATTTAGTTCAGCTCAGTGAGAATGCAGCAAAGCGCAAGAAAAAGGGGAAGGGTGCATGAGGTCAGCAACCAGTCATCTCTGGGAAAGATTAAAGAAATGCGAGACACACTGAGATTGAAGCGTGGGAGAGGAACCTGTTTGTTGTAGAGATACCGAGATATGCTGGGCACTGATGTACCCCACACACACACACACAAACAAATGCACTTGCTCACGCACGCACACACAATCACGCATGCATGGATGCACTCATTATACACACACATTCACGCGAGCATGGCCAGTGGTGTAAAGTACTTCAGTAAAAATATGTGAAAGGACTACTTAAGTCGTTTTTATGGGTATCAGTACTTTACTTTACTATTTACATTTTTGAATACTTTTACTTTTACTTCACCACATTCCTAAATAAAATGATATACTTTTTACTACATACATTTTCCTTGACACCTAAAAGTACCCGTTACATTTCGAATGCTTAGTAGGTCAGGAAAATGGTCTAATTCACAGACTTATCGAGAGAACATCCCTGGTCATCCCTTGTGCCTCTGATCTGGCAGACTCACTAAACACATGCTTTGTCTGGTTTGCTTAATATAAGGAATTTGAAATGATTTATACTTTTACTTTTGATACTTAAGTATATTCAAAACCAAATACGTTTAGATTTTTACTCAAGTAGGATTTTACTGGGTGACCTTCACTTTTACTTCATTTTCTATTGGTATCTTTACTTTTACTCAAGTATTTTTATTTTACTAGGCAAGGCCTTTATTTAACCAGGCAAGTCAGTTAAGAGCTAATTCTTATTTTCAATGACGGCCTAGGAACAGTGGGTTAACTGCCTTGTTCAGGGGCAGAAACAACAGATTTTTACCTTGTCACCTCGGTGATTCGATCTTGCAACCTTTCGGTTACTAGTCCAACGCTCTAACCACTAGGCTACCTGCTGCCCCAAGTATGACAATTGGGTACTTTTTCCACCACTGAGCTTGCATACACATACAGTTGGGCAAAAAAGTATTTAGACAGCCACCAATTGAGCAAGTTCTCTCACTTAAAAAGATGAGAGAGGCCTGTAATTTTCATCATAGGTACACTTCAACTATGACAGACAAAATGAGAAAACAAATCCAGAAAATCACATTGTTGGATTTTTAATGAATTTATTTGCAAATTATGGTGGAAAATAAGTATTTGGTCACCTACAAACAAGCAAGATTTCTGGCTCTCACAGACCTGTAACTTCTTCTTTAAGGGGCTCCTCTTTCCTCCACTCATTACCTGTATTAATGGCACCTGTTTGAACTTATCAGTCTAAAATATACCTGTCCACAACCTCAAAAACAGTCACACTCCAAACTCCACTATGGCCAAGACCAAAGAGCTGTCAAAGGACACCAGAAACAAAATTGTAGACCTGCACCAGGCTGGGAAGACTGAATCTGCAATAGGTAAGCAGCTTGGTTTGAAGAAATCAACTGTGGGAGCAATTATTAGGAAATGGAAGACATACAAGACCACTGATAATCTCCCTCGATCTGGGGCTCCACGCAAGATCTCACCCCGTGGGGTCAAAATGATCACAAGAACGGTGAGCAAAAATCCCAGAACCACACGGGGGGAGTTAGTAAATGACCTGCAGAGAGCTGGGACCAAAGTAACAAAGCCTACCATCAGTAACACACTACGCCACCAGGGACTCAAATCCTGCAGTGCCAGACGTGTCCCCCTGCTTAAGCCAGTACATGTCCAGGCCCGTCTGACAACTTCAAACATCAGCTATCTGAGCAGCTAACCGATCGCTGCAGCTGTACATAGTCTATTGGTAAATAGCCCACCCTTTTCACCTACCTCATCCCCATACTGTTTTTATTTATTCACTTTTCTGCTCTTCTGCACACCAATATCTCTACCTGTACATGACCATCTGATCTTTTATCACTCCAGTGTTAATCTGCAAAATTGTAATTATTTGCCTACCTCCTCATGCCTTTTGCACACATTGTATATAGACCCCCCCTTCGTTTTCTACTGTGTTATTGACTTGTTAATTGTTTACTCCATGTGTAACTCTTTGTTGTATGCTCACACTGCTATGCTTTATCTTGGCCAGGTCGCAGTTGCAAATGAGAACTTGTTCTCAACTAGCCTACCTGGTTAAATAAAGGTGAAATAAAAAAATAAAAAATAAAAAAAAGTTTACTAGAGAGCATTTGGATGATCCAGAAGAAGATTGGGAGAATGTCATATGGTCAGATGAAACCAAAATATAACTTTTTGGTAAAAACTCAACTCGTCGTGTTTGGAGGACAAAGAATCCTGATTTGCATCCAAAGAACACCATACCTACTGTGAAGCATGGGGGTGGAAACATCATGCTTTGGGGCTGTTTTTCTGCAAAGGGACCAGGACGACTGATCCGTGTAAAGGAAAGAATGAATGGGGCCATGTATCGTGAGATTTTGAGTGAAAACCTCCTTCCATCAGCAAGGGCATTGAAGATGAAACGGGGCTGGGTCTTTCAGCATGACAATGATCCCAAACACACCGCCCGGGCAACGAAGGAGTGGCTTCGTAATAAGCATTTCAAGGTCCTGGAGTGGCCTAGCCATTCTCCAGATCTCAACCCCATAGAAAATATTTGGAGGGAGTTGAAAGTCCGTGTTGCCCAGCAACAGCCCCAAAACATCACTGCTCTAGAGGAGATCTGCATGGAGGAATGGTCCAAAATACCAGCAACAGTGTGTGAAAACCTTGTGAAGACTTACAGAAAACGTTTGACCTCTGTCATTGCCAACAAAGGGTATATAACAAAGTATTGAGATAAACTTTTGTTATTGACCAAATACTTATTTGCTAATAAATTCATAAAAAATCCTACAATGTGATTTTCAGATTTTTTTTCTAATTTTGTCTGTCATAGTTGAAGTGTACCTATGATGAAAATTACAGGCCTCTCTCATCTTTTTAAGTGGGAGAACTTGCACAATTGGTGGCTGACTAAATACATTTTTGCCCCACTGTACAGCGGGGAGAACAAGAATTTGATACACTGCCGATTTTGCAGGTTTCCCTACTTATAAAGCATGTAGAGGTCTGTAATTTTTATCATAGGTACACTTCAACTGTGAGAGACGGAATCTAAAACAAAAATCCAGAAAATCACATTGTATGATTTTTAAGTAATTAATTAGCATTTTATTGCATGACATAAGTATTTGATACATCAGAAAAGCAGAACTTAATATTTGGTACAGAAACCTTTGTTTGCAATTACAGAGATCATACGTTTCCTGTAGTTCTTGACAAGGTTTACACACACTGCAGCAGGGATTTTGGCCCACTCCTCCATACAGACCGTCTCCAGATCCTTCAGGTTTTGGGGCTGTCACTGGACAATACGGACTTTCAGCTCCCTCAAAAGATTTTCTATTGGGTTCAGGTCTGGAGACTGGCTAGGCCACTCCAGGACCTTGAGATGCTTCTTACGGAGCCACTCCTTAGTTGCCCTGGCAGTGTGTTTCGGGTCGTTGTCATGCTGGAAGACCTAGCCACAACCCATCTTCAATGCTCTTACTGAGGGAAGGAGGTTGTTGGCCAAGATCTCACGATACATGGCCCCATCCATCCTCCCCTCAATATGGTGCAGTCGTCCTGTCCCCTTTGCAGAAAAGCATTCCTAAAGAATTGATGTTTCCACCTCCATGCTTCACGGTTGGGATGGTGTTCTTGGGGTTGTACTCATCCTTCTTCTTCCTCCAAACACGGTGAGTGGAGTTTAGACCAAAAAGCTACATTTTTGTCTCATCAGACCACATGACCTTCTCCCATTCCTCCCCTGGATCATCCAGATGGTCATTAGCAAACTTCAGACGGGCCTGGACATGCGCTGGCTTGAGCAGGGGGACCTTGCGTGCGCTGCAGGATTTTAATCCATGACTGCGTAGTGTGTTACTAATGGTTTTCTTTGAGACTGTGGTCCCAGCTCTCTTCAGGTCATTGACCAGGTCCTGCCATGTAGTTCTGGGCTGATCCCTCACCTTCCTCATGATCATTGATGCCCCACGAGGTGAGATCTTGCATGGAGCCCCAGACCGAGGGTGATTGACCGTCATCTTGAACTTCTTCCATTTTCTAATAATTGCGCCAACAGTTGTTGCCTTCTCACCAAGCTGCTTGCCTATTGTTCTGTAGCCCATCCCAGCATTGTGCAGGTCTACAATTTAACCCTGATGTCCTTACACAGTTCTCTGGTCTTGGCCATTGTGGAGAGGTTGGAGTCTGTTTGATTGAGTGTCTGGACAGGTGTCTTTTATACAGGTAACGAGTTCAAACAGGTGCGGTTAATACAGGTAATGAGTGGAGAACAGGAGGGCTTCTTAAAGAAAAACTAACATGTCTGTGAGAGCCGCAATTCTTACTGGTTGTTAGGTGATAAAATACTTATGTCATGCAATAAAATTAAAATTCATTACTTAAAAATCATACAATGTGATTTTCTGGATTTCTGTTTTAGATTCCGTCTCTCACAGTTGAAGTGTACCTATGATAAAAATTACAGACCTCTACATGCTTTGTAAGTAGGAAAACCTGCAAAATCGGCAGTGTATCAAATACTTGTTCTCCCCACTGTATGTACATTAATGCACACATGCACGTAGAATAGCACACACATGTACATTCCACATTTTTGCACTCTGTAAAACACAGAGTGCATAATCACCTTTAGGCCAGCATACTAGAGCCTCTCCTCTCCTCCACACACGCAGCCTACACCCCCACCCACACACTCATCCATCTGCCTTAGGACTCTATGGCTCCTGCAGCAACCAGCAGCAGATCTATCAATCCTCCGCCTGCCTAGCATCACAGCGTGACTGCCTTCCACCTCTGCATCGTGCGGGCTCTGAATGAGCCTCTCCATCTTCCCATCGCTGACGCCCTGGACCGACCGGAGAGCAATGGGAACAGGAAGTTGTGAAAGGCTTAAGGGCCGTCAAGCTCTGTGGGTAAGAGGGGAGGCATTCTCTCCCTCTGTCCCTGTATTGTTCCCTCCTGCTTCCCTTTGGATGTTTTTTAGTAGGAGTGAGATGTGGGTTAGCTTAATCTGAGGGTCTCGGGGAACCGAAACCACTAATTTGCTATCCTGAAAAAAAACATGAAAAAGGAAGCTCAGGCATTTGAAGGAAAGCAGGGGCTGACCGAATGGAGACATTTTAGATTTTCCTTTATGAGCCCCGAGGCAGAGGAAATGACCTCAGCCCGTTAAAGGACCTCCGTTTCCTCTGCCAGGAGATAAGGCCGCGGAGGCTGAGATTCGCAAGCCGGCCTGGCGGTTCAACACCACACTGGATTGTACGAAATTAGATGAGATAATTGGCTCCCACGGTTTTGTTCTCTTCTCAGCTGCCTGTTGTTGTTCCTCAATGACACCTGTCATCCAGGCTATATTTTTGTTCTGTAGCTCAGTTGGTAGTGCATAATGCTTGTAACACCAGGATAGTGGATTTGAATCCTGGGAAAACACATACGTAACAATTTTGCCCTGAGAACAGCCTCAATTTGTTTCGGCATGGACTCTACAAGGTGTCAAGCGTTCCACAGGGATGCTGGCCCATGTTCACTCCAACGCTTCCCACAGTTGGCTCAATGTCCTTTGGGTGGTTGATCATTCTTGATACACACAGGGAACTGTTGAGCGTGAAAAACTCAGCAGCGTTGCAGTTCTTGACACAAACCGGTGTTCCTTACTACCATACCCCATTCAAAGACACTTAACTATTGTGTCTTGTCCATTCGCCCTCTGAATGGCACACATACACAATCCAAGGCCTTCTTTAACCTTTCTCCTCCCCTTCATCTACACTGATTGAAGTGGATTTAACCACTGACATCAATAATGGATCATAGCTTTCACCTGGATTCATCTGGTCAGTCTACAGTTGAAGTCGGAAGTTTATATACAATTAGGTTGGAGTCATTAAAACTCATTTTCAACCACTCCACAAAGTTCTTGTTAACAACTATAGTTTTGGCAAGTCGGTTAGGACATCGACTTTGTGCATGACACAAGTAATTTTTCCAACAATTGTTTACAGACAGATTATTTCACTTATAATTCACTGTATCACAATTCCAGTGGGTCAGAAGTTTACATACACTAAGTTGACTGTGCCTTTAAACAGCTTGGAAAATTATGTCATGGCTTTAGAAGCTTCTGATAGGCTAATTGACATCATTTGAGTTGTAGGTGTACCTGTGGATGTATTTCAAGGCCTACCTTCAAACTCAGTGCCTCTTTGCTTGACATCATGGGAAAATCAAAAGAAATCAGACAAAAAAAATTGTAGACCTCCAAAAGTCTGGTTCATCCTTGGGAGCAATTTCTAAATGCATGAAGGTACCACGTTCATCTGTACAAACAATAGTACACAAGTATAAATACCATGGGACCACGACAGCCGTCATACCACTCAGTAAGGAGACTGTCTCCTAGAGATGTCTCCTAGAGATGAACGTACTTTGGTGCGAAAAGTGCAACTAAATCCCAGAACAACAGCAAAGGACCTTGTGAAGATGCTGGAGGAAACAGGTACGAAAGTATCTGTATCCACAGTAAAACGAGTCCTATATCAACATAACCTGAAAGGCCGCTCAGCAAGGAAGAAGCCACTGCTCCAAAACTGCCATAAAAAAGCCAGACTACGGTTTGTAACTGCACAAGGGGACAAAGATCATACTTTTTGGAGAAATGTCCTCTGGTCTGATGAAACAAAAATAGAACTGTTCGGCCATAATGACCATTGTTATGTTTGGAGGAAAAAGGGGGATGCTTGCAAGCCGAAAGAACACCATCCCAACCTTAAAGCACGGGGGTGGCAGCATCATGTTTTTGGGGTGCTTTGCTGCAGGAGGGACTGGTGCACTTCACAAAATAGATGGCATCATTAGGGATGAAAATTATGTGGATATATTGAAGCAACATCTCAAGACATCAGTCAGGAAGTTAAAGCTTGGTTGCAAATGGGTCTTCCAAATGGACAATGACCCCAAGCATACTTCCAAAGTTGTGGCAAAATGGCTTCAGGACAACAAAGTCAAGGTATTGGAGTGGCCATCACAAAGCCCTGACCTCAATCCTATAGAACATTTGTGGGCAGAACTGAAAAAGTGTGTGAGAGCAAGTAGGCCTACAAACCTGACTCATTTACACCAGCTTTGTCAGGAGGAATGGGCCAAAATTCACCCAACTTATTGTGGGAAGCTTGTGGAAGGCTACCTGAAACGTTCGCCCCACATTAACAAATGTAAAGGCAATGCTACCAAATACTAATTGAGTGTATGTAAACTTCTGACCCACTGGGAATGTGATTTAAAGAAATAAAAGCTGAAATAAATCATTATCTCAACTATTATTCTGATACTTCACATTCTTAAAATAAAGTGGTGGTCCTAACTGACCTAAGACAGGGAATTTATATTTGGATTAAATGTCAGGAAGATAGAAGAGATACAGTATATAAAGTAGTGCATCACTTTCTGCTAGGCTTGGCCATTACAATTGCCTGCATCCATACACCTCCCACTAGCACAGAGTGAGCCTCTAATGGAGAAATATCTGCAAATGTTAGTCTCTATAAAAATTAGATTTATGGCTACGTCGATGGCTGAGTAGAGTATTGCATGATGCCGAGCATAAAGGAGAATTGATGAATGAGGTTGTGCTCTCCAAGAAGGCCTGTTTTGGATTGTCCCGTGTGCATTTCTGGGAAGTGGAAAGAGAAAGGCAAGCGAGTGCTGTTTGCATCCATTATCGGTTTCTCATTAGAGGGGCCGAGATATAAACATTTGTCTATGTTGCCGGCGCAATTAGGGATTCTCTCTGCAGCCCCTCTGCCCTTTGAAAATGAATTATGTGCAGATGAGAATCTCAACTTAAGTGCGGCCAGCAGCAGACCTCTTCCAGAATGCTTCTCTCTTCCCAAAAACGATTCCAGAAAGAGGCAAGCTATGGAGAAACAGGTGAGAGAGAGGCATAAAGAGAAGAGTGTACGCCTGTCCCCTGTTTGCATGTGTAGTAATGCCCTTAATTTGTAATCGCAAAGGAAGAATTCCATTGATTGGGTGGCGTCGCAAACCTCAATGTGGTGTTCCCCGTACTCCACCCATTCTTGTTTTGCTGCAGAGCCTCACACAGCTCAAGCCCCCCCCACCCCCCGCTTCCATCTCCCTCCCTTTTCCATCTCCCATTCCTTTAAGCCAAGGCGCTCTTTCGCCTTCCAAGTTGGCCGCTCACCAAGCTGGCGTCTAAATTGGTGAGCACGTCGTAAATAGAACCCGGCCACCACATTCCTCCAGCAGTGACCTTTTGTCCCCCCCCTCCACTTCCTGTGCTGCTCCCGCTGGCAGTGTGGTCGCCGCTTCACTTCCAGGGCTGGCCGGCCGGGAGACCAATGCCCCGAGGGACAGCAGCACTGTCTCTGTGTCATGAGCCCTGAGCTCTGACACCATCCTTGCTTGTGTTTGACGTCACTTCCATCCTTATACAACACTGTTGAGCTCTCTTCCCTCCCGGTCCATCGACAAACGGCCTTGAGGGTTATCAGTCGAGGGCGAGGGCGTATCTACCACCATTTTTTATCCCAGAGTCACCGTCGCTATTGTGGTAACCACAATGGGGGCCACAGCCTTCCCCTGACCTGCAAGGGGTTCGGGGTTCGCCCCTGCATCTTCCGGAGTAATGATCATATCCTTGATTAGTTAAGGAAGGAATAAATCAGAAATGAATGAATAAGGGTAGATGGGAGCGGCTTGGCTGTTCCTTATGAATGAATCAGAGCTGAGGGACAAAGAGGGCCGTGCATGAAAAATAAAGGAACACTTTGTCCTTCTCATGGTTTTTATGTTTGTCTCTGCATTGGAGATGTATTTTTCGGAGGCCCCTCTTGATCTATGCTTTGTTAAAATATTGTCTCTGTCTGCCCATTTTTGTGCAACCTCGCGGTTGCTGAGGTGATTATCTATCCTGTTGCCTAGTCACTTTATCCCTACCTATATGTACAGTGCATTCGGAAAATATTAAAACCCGTTCGATTTTTCCACATTTTGTTACGTTATACCCTTATTCTAAAATGGATTCCAAAAAAATGTTTACTCATCAATCTACACTCCATACCCCATAATGACAATGCGAAAACAGGTTTTTGGAAATTGTTGCAAATTTATTGAAAATAATATTTACGTAATTATTCAGACCCTTTGCTATGAGACTCAAAATTGAGCTCAGGTGCATCCTGTTTCCATTGATCATCCTTAAGATGTTTCTACTACTTGATTGGAGTCTACCTGTGGTAAATTCAATTGATTGAATGTGATTTTGAAAGGCACACACCTGTCCCACAGTTGACAGTGCATGTCAGAGCAAAAACCAAGCCATGAAGTCGAAGGAATTGTCCATAGAGCTCCGAGACAGGATTGTGTCGAGGTACATATCTGGGGAAGGGTACCAAAACATTTCTGCAGCATTGAAGGTCCCCAAGAACACAGTGGCCTCAATTTTTAAATGGTAAAGGTTTGGAACAACCAAGACTCTAACTAGAGCTGGCCACTTGGCCAAACTGCACAATTGGGAGAGAAGAGCCTTGGTTAGGGAGGTGACCAAGAACCCAATGGTTACTCTGACAGAGCTCCAGAGTTCTTTCAGAAGGACAACCATCTCTGCAGCATTTTACTAATCAGGCCTTCATGGTAGAGTGGCCAGACGGAAGCCACTCCTCAGTAAAAGGGACATGACGGAGATTCTTGATGAAAACCTGCTCCAGAGCGCTCAGGACCTCAGACTGGAGTGAAGGTTAATCTTCCAACATGACAACGACCCTAAACACACAGCCAAGACAGCGCAGGTGGCTTCGAGACAAGTCTCTGAATGGTCCAGCCAGAGCCCGGACTTGAACCCGATCTAATATCTCTGGAGAGACATAAAAATAGCTGTGCAGCGACGCTCCCCATCCAACCTGACAGAGCTTGAGAGGAACTGCATAGAAGAATTGGAGAAACTTCCCAAATACAGTTGTGCCAAGCTTGTAGCGTCATACCAATGAAGACTCGAGGCTGTAAACGCTGCCAAAGGTGCTTCATCAAAGTACTGAGTAAAGGGTCTGAATGCTTATGTAAATGTGATATTTCAGTTTTTTATTAAAGGGTTTTTCTTTATTTTTACTGTTTTCTACATTGTAGAATAATAGTGAAGACTTTAAAACTATAAAATAACACATGGAATCATGTAGAAACCAAAAAAGTCTTAAACAAATCAAAATATATTTTAGATTTTAGATTATTCAAAGTAGCCACCCTATGCCTTGATGACAGCTTTGCAAACTCTTGGCATTCTCTCAACCAGCTTCATGAGGTAGTCACCTGGAATGTATTTCAATTAACAGGTGTGCCTTGTTAAAATGTACATTTTTGGAATTTCTTTCCTTCTTAATGCGTTGAGCCAATCAGTTGTGTTGCGACAAGGTAGGGGTGGTATACAGAAGATAGCCCTATTTGGTAAAAGACCAAGTCCATATAATGGCAAGATCAGCTTAAATAAGCAAAGAGAAACGACAGTCCATCATTACTTTAAGACATGAAGGTTAGTCAATGTGAAAAATTTCAAGAACTTTAAGTGCAGTCGCAAAAACCAAGTGCTATGATGAAACGGACTCTCATGAGGACCTCCACAGGAATGGAAGATCTAGTGTCACCTCTGCTGCAGAGGATAAGTTCATTAGAGTTGCCAGCCTCAGAAATTGCAGCCCAAATAAATGCTACACAGAGTTCAAGTAACAGACACATCTCAACATCGACTGTTCAGAGGAGAGAAGTGTGAATCAGGCCTTCACGGTTGAATTGCTGCAAAGAAACCACAACTAAAGGACACCAATAAGAAGAAGAGACTTGCTTGGGCCAAGAAACACGAGCAATGGACATTAGACCGGTGGAAATCTGTCCTTTGGTCTGATGAGTCCAAATTTGAGATTTTTAGTTCCAACTGCTCTGTCTTTGTGAGACACAGAGTAGGTGAACGGATGATCTCCGCATGTGTAGTTCCCACCGTGAAGCATGGAGTAGGCGATGTGATGATGTGGGGGTGCTTTGCTGGTGACACTGTCTGGGATATAAATTCAATTTCAAGGCACACTTAACCAGCATGGCTACCAGCATTCTGCAGCGATACGCCATCCCGTCTGGTTTGCGCTTTTCAACAGGACAATGACCCAACACACCAGGCTGTGTAAGGGCTATTTTACCAAGATGGAGAGTGATGGAGTGCTACATCAGATGACCTGGCCTCCACAATCACTTGACCTCATGACTATTTAAAAAAATATAGATATATTTAACCTTTATTTAACTAGGCAAGTCCGTTAAGAACATTTCTTATTTACAATGACTGCCTACCAGCGTGAGATGGCATATGTGGGAACTCCTTCAAGACTGTTGGACAAGCATTGTTTGTTGAGATAATGCCAAGAGTGTGCAAAGCTGTCATCATGGCAAAGGATGGCTACTTTTAAGAATCTAAAATATAAATTGTATTTTGATTTGTTTAACACTTGTTTGGTTACCACATGATTCCATATGTGTTATTTCATAGTTTGGATGTCTTCACTACTATTCTACAAGAAAAACCCTTGACTGAGTAGGTGTGTCCAAACTTTTGACTGGTACTGTATGTCTACCTCAATTACATCGTACACCTGCACATCGACTCGGTACTGGTACCCTGTGTATATAGCCAAGTTATCGTTACTCAACGTGTATTCATTCCTTGTTATTATTCAATTATTTCTCTTTTTTTTTCTCTGCATTGGTGGGAAGGGCCCGTAAGTAAGCATTTCACTTAGTCTACACCTGTTGTTTTAAGAAGCATCTGACAAATAACATTTGACTTGATTTGATTATGTCGCTGTACTCCAACCCGCATCAACAATCAGGCTAAACTGGATGTACATGTAGCACAAAATGTCACTGTCATTTTCCTTCCTTTCCCTTAGCTTTGTGGGCTTAAGGATTTTCACTTTTTCATGTAATCTGCCACTGTTTAAGGTCTGTTGACATTCTAGCCTATGACGTAAATTACTTAAATAGTCAAATTATATTTCAGGCATTGAGTATCCCTCAAGAACCAGTGTTTTCAGCATAGTGGGTCAACCAATGTAAACAGCATAGTGGGTCAATATCCTCAACGACTAAGAGCATTGAAGCGTGAGGCTCAAACTCTCCACTGTTTTGGTGCCCTGGCTACCACGCTCCAACAGCGTGAAGCAAACTCATGCACGTGCGCAGATACTGTGTGTGACCGTGTGAGAGCGAAGTCTTGCATCTCTCTCATCTCAAGATCTGCGGTGCCACAAGATCATTTAACTGAGTTTACCTTTAACAACCTTTTGACAAGTAATTCACACCCTGCAGGTATCTTCCTCCCTCTCAAGAGCTCTTCAGATGATGCAGTGTTACACTTTTAAGGCTAACAAGACAATGTAGTTACTGTGTATTACTGTGTAACTGAGTGGCGAAGGCAATTACACATCTGAATGGAGACCAGGTCTGCTGTGTGTTTAGGATATTTTCTCACTAGCATTATTCTGCCCACTCAGATCAATTAACACCAGTTGGCTGCGAGAGGTGTCCTTAAAATATGCTAATTATAATTTAAAGGCTGGTTTTGGGGTCTTTTTAAATCAGGCTAGCCATTTAGTCCAGACTGGCCCATTTTGTAATTCTCTCTCATCCAAATGGATCTTAACATAAACACTGTGAACTGAGCACTGTTCAAACCTGAGCTGTCCATCTTAGTAACTGGGTATTTCAGTCACGTCTTATCCCAATATAGATCGCTTTCGGAGTCCACAAATCATGATGGAACATTTGTGATTGGAAGACTTATGATAGTCCTCATAATTCTTAATTATTCATACAAAACAATGTGAACTGCACATCAGTTAAATCAACTGTGCAACAGCACTGTTGGTTTTGGAATGACTGTACCTCAGAAACCCAGTTACTTGTTTTGATTGATGGGAATTTGAGTAAAATACTACAGCAGCTGGACTGTATGGTGTTGTACTATACGTTACCCCTGGGCATTGGTAGGAAGGCGAAAGATAGAGGGAAGGAAGAATTCATTAAAGCCCAGATATGAAAATGCTTCAGTATTTGAATAGCCAAGGTGATAATCTCATATCTACAGCCCCCGGTTGATTTCCTGTTCTGCTGCACTAACCTGTGACAGTTTTACAATAAGCAGTTTTTTTTACAGTAAGATTGAGTTCTGCTACAGTAAAAGTGGTGCAGGCAGAAAGCAGATCAATAAACAGATCCTGCAGCTAAGGGAGGCAGAATGCAGAAGGTTATTGATCAGATGATGATTGAGGTAGAGATCCATACCCATATGTTGGTTCAAAACTCATAGGGACAGTTTCCTGGACACAGATGAAGCCTAGTCCTGAACTAAAAAGCATGCTGAATAGAGAATATCCATTGAAAATGCTTTTTAGTCCAGAACTGTCCGGGAAACCAGCCCGTAGTGTCTATACCCAAGGCGATTACAGAATGAGGTTGTTCCTGATGCCACAGTCTGTAATGTATGGTACCAGTGAGCTGTGCTGTCTGGGTCCCCTTGGCCCTGTGCCCTGGCACTCTTCCCTCAGCAAGCCACTGCAGCTCATAGATAAGAGCTATGTCCCAAATGGCACTCTACTCCCTGTATAGTGCACTGTTTTTGACCAGGACCAATAGGGCTCTGGTCAAAAGTGGTGCACTATGTAGGGAATAGAGGGGGCTATTTGGGATGCTGCCAAGGACACTTTTATACCTGGGAGAAAATGACAAGAAATACAATGACGCCAATACGGTGCATCAGCGAGAGATGAATCCCCCATAAATCCATGTTGCAGGGTTGATAAGTGAATTGCCTGTACCACTATCTCACCTGTAGTGTCTCATATAAAAGAATAAGAATTATTTTACAATAAATTAGATATTGTCCCCGAGCATTAGGCCGACAGGTTGACATTGAATGCGTGAACGGTAAATTAATGTGTAAAAGCTGTGTGTTCTGGTCTGTATGTTGTGCGTGTGAGTGTGCACACATATTATACATGTACACACACACATGTGTGTGTTTCTATGAGAAGTGTGCTTTTGGGTGTGTGTATGTGTGCAGAGGAGCCAAGAGGAAAACACGTCTGTCCTACCGGTGTATCTGTGAGGGGGAAGTGGTGCCATTGTGATATGTCAACTCACTGTGCTGTTATGCCCTGATGTGACTGATGTGGTCAGAGGTCTCCAACCCAAAGATAACATTTTCATACATCGCCTCAGTTAAGACACACACACACACACAATGCTGGTGTGTTGGTGCATGGACAGCAGCCACAAGACGGGCTCTGGGAGCCTCATTTTATTTATCGCCAGTCACCCAGTGCAGGAGGAAAAATGAGGAGGAATGCAGAACCTAGCGAGGATTCTCTTGTCTGGGTTTGAAGCGGGACCAACCAACCCGGCCTTGGCTTGGCTGCAGCTAGCCACACACACACACACACACACACACACTCTCTCACACAGACACAGCTAGCCCAGAATTCTATCCAGTAAGCTTTTGAAACCCCCGCCCACATTGCCTTACTGTTTGCTCTGCTCACCGCAATGCAGCTCACCCAAACCATCACCCACCCACCCACCCTGCCCGCCAGGGAGGGAAAGGGCTGGCCGCTGCTCAAAACCCCAAAGACTTACTAAATACGTCTCATTAAAGTCCCCTTTTAAAAATGTATTGGCAAGGGGGTTCCTATGTTCCCTCCAATGTTTTGATAGGGGCTAAGTAAACAAGGGTAAAGCTACGAGCACGAAAACATGACCAATGTCCCATTGCTTCATTTAATGAATTAATCAAAAACTTTATTGAGGGACGTGGTGGTGGAAATAACAGGGTCAACTAACTATATAAACACTCCCATAAATTGAGTCGTATTAGCCTTGTGGTCATTAGTCCTAAGCAATGGTCAACCATGTTTGTCATTGTTTGCCATAGGTCTATCGGATATCCTATGACATTCAGTATATAATCAATTAGGGTTTTACATTGCTATGCCTTTAGCTCCGTATGTGACACTTCCTCGCTTGAAATAAATCTGTGTCATCATTGATTTGATACATACATGTTTGCTTTGGCAATGTATGTTGTTACACTTTCCATGTCAATAAAGCCTTTTGAATGTAATTCAATCATTTGTGATGGCATGTCCCAAAGGAGGTTTATGTCGAAAAATCTGATCTGCTTTTTAATATATATATATATTTTTTTACAGATTACAAAAGATCAAAGCTCCAAAAAGGGATATCATACGATGTGATTCGAGGAAAAACCTAAAAATGTGTTATCCCACTTAGGAGACAAGTAGGATAAATGCCCATGAAAGATTTTGTTGAGTGCTCGGAGCTCCTCTTTGTTCAGTCCCATTCAGCAATGTTCACGCCCGCTTAACACTAAAACCGCTGCGTCTTGACGGACCCCCCTTCAAGCTAATGAGCAGTCCTTCTGACAGTCATTCTAACATTGTAATTAATAGCCTACATTTCATATATGCTATAGCAAAAATAATAACTTTTTGGTTTATTTTATTTCGAATAACACAATATAATTTACATTAGATGAAGGGGGGTCCGTCCGTAGGCTGTATGTAAAAACATTGAATAAAAAAACACAAATTCAAGTGTTCAATATATTTTATTTGTGGAGTGTGTTTGTTGCAACTATATGAAATAGAAAGCATAGGTGTTGGAACATTGTAACAGCTTATTTATAACATTAAAATAAAATAAGGCTAATCTGAAAACAAGACTCCCTAAATTCTATCAGCATATCGATTGTGCTACCAGGGCTGGTAAAATCATTGTTATTCTAACTTCTGCGATGCATATAAGGCCCTCCCCCGCCCTCCTTTCGGGAAAAGCTGACCACGACTCCATTTTGTTGCTCCCAGCCTATAAACAGAGACTAAAACAGGAAGCTCCGAGCTCAGGTCTGTTCAACGCTGGTCCGACCAATCTGATTCCACGCTTCAAGATTGCTTCGATCACGTAGATTGGGATATGTTCCGCATTGCGTCAAACAGCAACATTGACGAATAGGCTGAATCTGTGAGCGAGTTTATTAGCAAGTGTATCGGCGATGTTGTACCCATCACAACTATTAAAACATTCCCAAACCAGAAACCGTGGACTGATGGCAGCATTCATGCGAAACTGAAAGCGCAAACCACTGCTTTTAACCAGGGCAAGGTGACCGGAAACATGACCGAATACAAACAGTGTAGCTATTCCCTCCGCAAGAAGCTAAGCGTCAGTATAGAGACAAAGTAGAGTCGCAATTCAACGGCTCAGACACAAGAGGTAATGTGGCAGGGTCTACAGTCAATCATGGATTACAAAAAGAAAACCAGCCACGTCGCGGGCCAGGATGTCTTGCTCCCAGACAGACTAAACAACTTCTTTGCTCGCTTTGAGGACAATACAGTGCCACTGATATGGCCCGCTACCAAAACATGCGGACTCTCCTTCACTGCAGCCGACATGAATAAAACAGTTAAACTTGTTATCCCTCGCAAGGCTGCAGGTCCAGACGGCATCCCCAGCTGCGTCCTCAGAGCATGCACAGAACAGCTGGCTGGTGTGTTTACGGACATATTCAATCAATCCTAATCCCAGTCTGCTGTTCCCACATGCTTCAAGAGGGCCACCATTGTTCCTATTCCCAAGAAAGCTAAGGTAACTGAGCTAAATGACTATTGCCCCGTAACACACACTTCCGTCATCATGAAGTGCTTTGAGAGACTAGTCAAGTACCATATCACCTCCACCCTACCTGACACCCTAGACACACTCCAATTTGCTTACCGCCCCAATAGGTCCACAGTCGACGCAATCGCAACCACACTGCACACGGCCCTAACCCATCTGGACAAGAGGAATATCTATGTGAGAATGCTGTTCATCGACTACAGCTCAGCATTTAACACCTAGTACCCTCCAAACTCGTCATCAAGCTCGAGACCCTGGGTCTCGACCCCGCCCTGTACAACTGGGTACTGGACTTCCTGACGGGCCGCCCCCAGGTGGTGAGGGTAGGTAACAACATCTCCACCCCGCTGATCCTCAACAGCGGGATCAAGGGTGCGTGATCGTGGACTTCAGGAAACAGCAGAGGGAGCACCCCCCTATCCACATCGACGGGATAGTAGTGTAGAGGGTAGTAAGTTTTAAGTTCCTACACTTCACGGACAACCTGAATTGGTCCACCCACACAGACAGTGTGGTGAAGAAGGCGCAGCAGCGCCTTTTCAACCTCAGGAGAAGGCCATCAGACTGTTAAACAGCCCCCACTAACATTGAGTGGCTGCTGCCAACATACTGACTCAACTCCAGCCACTTTAATAATGGAAAAATGGATGTAAAAAATTTAGCATTAGCCACTTTAAACATTGACACTTAATATAATGTTTACATACCCTACATTACTCATCTCATATGTATATACTGTACTCTATACCATCTACTGCATCTTGCCTATGCCGTTCTGTACCATCACTCATTCATATATTTTTATGTACATATTCTTCATCCCTTTACACTTGTGTGTATAAGGTGGTAGTTGTGAAATTGTTAGGTTAGACTAGATTTATAACATCAAAATAAAATACCCCAACCACCAAGATGCACATCAAGACGCGCAGTCATGATGAAAACATTAGTGTCCTAAACATCATTATAAGCTCCAAGTAGTCTTGATAAATAGTGAAACTCAGCACAAAACCAATAATGGCATTATAATGAATATACTGTAAGTGTCACTATGACAGCAGTCAAAAATATCAAACGATTGTCAGCTCCTGCTTGTATGGGTCTTCACGCAATCGCATCAGTTGAGAATTTGTTCTTAACTGACTTGCCTAGTTAAATAAAGGGAAAAAAAGAAAGAAAAGTAATTTAGCTGTTATCCCTTGTCCTTACAGTTGACACAATTTTCGTAACTTTCACACTTTGCCATCAGTACCTTTTGTTTGAATGTCGTGCGTAATAGTCTCCGGCCTTCTTTATTGTGTCTCGTACAACGGCTGTGCAAGTGCCTTATTTTTCGCAGAGGGATGGAGCTCCCTCTCATCATGCCAGACTTGTTGTCTTTGCAAGCAACTTCTTCGCCAATGACAGTGAAGTGAAGAAATTGGACTTAGTGGCATTTCTCCCCTTGCCAACGCAAGGTTCTACAAGCCTCATCACCCACATTCTCCGACACTTGCTCACCTGCTGCCTGATGTGGATATTTTCCCAGATATTGAAAGCCGTTCAGCATGCACAATCACTCACTGTGCAGCCTAGTCCAAGTAGGCCAGAGTAGACTGATAAGACTGCTTTGATTCGGTGGACTTATATAGGGTACATACAATTTTAATTTTAGAATTAGAATCGATCAATGCAATAGAATGGCTCATCCTGTTGTTCTTACACAATTGGTGGTTACATAATTATGCATCATTTGCTTCCCCTCTGTCACGAATCCCGCCGAAGATGGTGCCTCTTCCTGTTCGGGCGGCGCTCGGCGGTCGTCGTCGCCGGCCTACTAGCTGCCACCGATACCCTTTTCTGTTTAATTTAGTTGTGTCTATGTTAGTTGCTTGTGTCAGCACAGTTCTTATTATAGCTTCACGGTCACTATTCGTTTATTGTTTTGTATTCAGTGTTCAGTGCTTTCTTTAATTCAAATATCATCATGAACACATACCACGCTGCATTTTGGTCCGCTTCTTACGACGATCGTGACACTCTCGCTCATCAACTCACCCATTCTCCTCCTTTATCCCCATCATACTTTACTTAATTTAATTAATCTGTTGTTATATGTGTGAAATTCGATTCGGTATAGCTTAGTTGGGAGAAGGATCCTGTCTTTCTCCCTGTAAAGCTGATTTCTTTCTCCATGGCTAAACCAGGCTCCTAATGTAACATTTGTATTCATATTTACAGATCCCAAACAAGTTTGTAATTAAGGCACAATAAAGTTCACATATTCAAGAAGGAATTTCTGCAAAAATGAAAAAATATTTGTTATAATAATTTTTGATGGCCCTACTGTGCAGACCCAGCAACATAATCAATCAGTTGGACGGGCATATGATTTCCATAGGCTGGCCCATTTTTTCATGGGACCCCCCTGTGTGCACGTGCTTGTGCGCATTTTCTTTTTTAATGGGTGTATAATAAGACAGCTCGTGAGTTTCAAGTTTGGGGAAGCTAGCAATTTATCCTACCAATCTACGTGCCAGTTCTGATTATTTTTATATGCACATTTTCGTGGAACAGTTTCATTTCAATAATAACGTTTTCGTTTCTCAAAACCATTGTCATGTGATGAGACGAATCATAAAAATCTGAAGTGAATGACAAAAGTTTAAAAGTTCAACTTAAACTTTGGAAAGAGCACGAGCCTCTGCCATATGGACACATTCATACACTGCGATCCATTCGCGGTTGAAGAAATGAAAGCGTAGAACTTGGAGATGCAGCAGTAGGCCTATAACTTACACCATCAACTAAGTAAAACACCTAGACCTAAAGCCAGAGGAAAATTCTGGTTCTTTCAATTACATCCATCTCTCTCCTCTGCGTTAGTGTCTGGCCAGAAACAGTTCCTAACAGTTGCCAACAGCAAGCAAGCTAGCTAAATTGCCATAAATGTTTCATGCTTTTCGACCTGTCCCCAAATGAATATAGTTGGTTCAGAGTTCGTTTTGATATTTCAACCAGCGTGTCCTGATCACGTCTGGTGTGGGTGCAAAAAATCAAGCGTGCGAGCGGTCTGGTCAACATGTTAGTGGTGTAGGTGGTGTGTTATGCCAATTGGGCACCATATCTTCGACACAACCCTCCCCTTCTTCTTGATGCAAAATGTTTAATTCGACAGAAGACACATTATTTTCACACATATTTTAGATGCTTTTCATTGACACCCGCAAGTCATTCAGCTTGACTATAGACTATTGCCACACGCACTACTCAAATTACGGCCTTCCCAAACACACTTGTGATTTGAAACAATCCACAGCCATTTTTTGAAAATAAGCTAATGATCCTCTGTGCCGAAGTCATGCTCTCTGGTGAAGTACTTTTAATGATTTTATTTAGACAGGAGTAATTAAATCATTTTGGCGAAACATCAATTTACTTTAGGGCAATCCAGCATCCTAACAGTGCACTGTGCACCCGCCAACTTTCCTTTCCAATTCGCAAGAGGCTGAAACCAGAGATTTGTATATAATGACGAGATGCTCATATCTCTGCCCTAACAACTTTGTCCCAAAAGCGGGAAGGCAGGCGACAAGTTTAGGTCTGCATATGATTCCCATAGAAATGCATTCGGCATACTGGACAGATTTTGGCGAGAGTGAGCCCTCTCGCTTCGCCTCTTTCTCTCTGCTGAAACTATATCACCGGTGAAAGCTTTCAAGTGAGCGAAACATCGTCCCTCTCTATATATCTAGCTCATGTGTCTGATGCAGTCTGGACAGAAATAGAATGACATGCCATACTCTTTTGGTCCAGACAGCATCAGATACATGATCTACACATACTGAGATAGAGGGGCGCAGTTTTGTTCACTCTGAGATTGATGCGTCTTTCTGTCGGCAAGCATCTTGGTCAAATAAATTATCAATATTTTGTTTGGATGGGTAAGGTGGTACGGTAAAGCGGGACAGGCTTCCTATAAGTCCCGCCCATAACTCCGGCAGTGCTACTGTGAAGTAAGAACTAGCATAATCTGCCCCCATTGGGCTGGCATGGCACATTTTTGAAATATTGTAATTCTATGATACTGTATAAAGCAGCATGGATATTGTCTAAAGTGGTTATATGTATCTCCTCTATTACAGCATGCAAATGCTCTTGATAATCATGTACATGTGTGTAACAGCGGTAATTATTCATGCATGTGTGTCATCTGCTCTCTCTCTCTCTCTTTGATGACTCACATGGATGTTAAAGATTACATGTAACTATGAGTCTGCCTATGTGTGACTAAACCATTATTCCCGTTGATGGTATTACTATAAAGTAGTATGCAATACCACACAGAATCATTAGAGCTGGCAGAATATAGAAATGGGAATTCTGTATCAAAATGGGAATATCAAATTGGGGGGGGGGCAAACAATCCAGACTATTATGCAGATAAAGTATGCTAATTTCCCCCGACGTAATTAGGATTAACATAATTTGATAGCGAAATGCATGAATGATGCATGCATGATTGATTCGTGCATTGTAATAGGTCCCTTATCTGGTCTCAGGATATTGTAGCTACGTAGCTTAGCGTTAGCGGTGTAGCCTAAAGTGCATTGTGTTCCATAGGGACCTGGGGCTCTTGCTGCACTCTGCAGTGCTTCTAGGCTACACTATCCTAACTGACAATTCTGTCTTTATCTCAACAGCAGCAGTTAGAGCAGGCCCAGGAAATGCGATATGGCAGTTCATGTTTTGTCTTTATTCCGGTTACGATTATATATTTTTTTGTATCTGCACAGTGTATCAGACATGGTACATCTTCTCAATAAAAATTGAGCTGGCTTAAATGACAGATATAGATATTTTGTTTGTGTACAGCCAGGATGTTTCAGACTTCTAAGCGATGCCTTCCTCCATTCCATCTCCATGGATGTCATTCTAGAGCACCCTCATTAGAAACACTGTACTGCACCTCATACTTACCTTTGAACAGCAGTGTTTTCAGAGCATGTGCAATGTAAATAGTCCGGGTTGCCATTTGATTAAGGCCAGGCACCACAGGCAAAAATTGTGATTTCACTTGTGTACATTTTCAGATTTTGGGAATATTTTGCAACCATAACTTCCATATGATTTACAAATAAATAAATCTGCAATAATGTATATAAATACTTGATTTGTATCATTTTATCCCAACCCCGTCAACTATACCTACCATAAATGTTGTTCTTGTTAGCATGTTTCATGTAGAGCTATTTTTAAAACTCTCCATGTTGCATCATATCATTCGAAAGCTTGTTTTCCGGAGCATAGCGTTAGCTAGTCCACACATGACTATATCCTTTGTAGACGTAGTGCTTCATGCTTAAAGAAGAGTAATTTCCTGGCATCCGATTGGCTAATGGCATTTAAAAGCCCTTTCCGGCAACCTGATTGGTTAAAATGCTTCACGTGCCGTGCAGCGCTCCCTTTTTTTGAAAATATCTCCCGCGAAGAATCAACGTAAAAAAAATACAAAATGAGAAAATCTCAAATAATATACCTACAGTATGTGAATAAAAATATGCGATCTCAGTTAGCCAATGCGACAAAAGCAGTGAATGAAAGCAAAAATGTGCTTGATCAGCCGATCGAGGCAGTGGCAGTACAGGTAACTAGAGGAGGGAAAGGAGGTAGCTTGCAGCAGCACGTCTAGACGCAAATTCGTTGAGATGAAGATGACAGCTAGAGGCGATCCAGCAGACAGCCGACAGTGACTTTTATTCCACATGTCACAAATAAACCAACTTGAACACTGGACCGAAAATCACCATAGACCCCACCAATCAGGGATTCTGTCATTCTGTCATGATACAATGTGCACACTGTGAAGGTGATCGTGATGCATTTAGGAGAGTTTACACTTCCTCCAGGCTGCAGGAGTGCTCCAGGGGAGATGTGGCATTTGATATAAATGTGAGGATGGTTCTTCTAGCCCACAAACTTGGACTTGGTTATGCAGCTCTAAAGAAAATAAGCAATGTCCCAGGGATTCCTTCCTTGTGTCTCAGCTCATATCTGAGACATGACAGGAGAGTGACAGGTAAATAAAAAGGGAGAGTAGCCCATTATTGTCAGGTGACTTGCTGGGTATAAATTATATTTATTTCCTTGCTCCAGCAAATGTATTCAGAGTGAATAAAACAGAGTGATAGGAAAACATAACTATACAACGAGACTGTCACTTAGGCCTACAGTGTCATATGGCTGTAGCCTACTGTGATTACTGAGAAATTAGCTTCACATAAAGAAAATACAAGCTGGTATCCTAATATTTACATAGGGTAACATGCTGATATTTAGTCCTGCGGTTATGTCTGTAATGTCGACAGACAGAATAAGTACCCCCCCCCCCCCCCCCCCACTTTAGTTGCAGAGATTCAGAGAGGGCTACAGTCGATGGAGAGTGCTGAAAAGTTCATTAGAAGAGAATACACAGATATAGACCCAGACATAGCAAAGTTGCTGAAGGAGGATGAGGATAAAATCATAGAGATTCATGTATCCTCTGATGGCACTTGGCACGTAGAGTTGGATTCACTTCCAACTATGGGATAGGTGCGTGCATCGGTTCTGGTACCAGCGAGCCCTAGAAAATGGTGAAGATCCACCCAGTCACAAAAGGTCATACATTTTTGAACAGAGAGATTGCACAGAAAATGGTACCTGTATATCATAGGATGTCAAATGATAACCTCTTCAAAAAAATGTAGCACGGAGAAACCCAGAATGATGCAAGTGAATGTCTGAACTCTGTAATACGATCACGGTGCCCCAAAACTATCTTTGTGGGCAAATGTTGCATTGACACAGCAGCCAGTATTGCAGTAGCCATGTTCAATGAGGGAGCCACTGCTATATCACATGTGATAGACAAATTGTAGCTTTATAGCACTTTGGTGACACCGGAAGCAATCAAAGAGGAGTTGTGAGAGCTGATGCTGCTTCAATTGACTGTGCCAAGCATAGGCAAAGGTCCCATGACACAGTCAAGAAAGTAAAGTGGCACAAGCAACAACTCAAAGAGGGCCTTACATATGGGGAAGGCATAGCTGGTTAATGTTCTGTACATTTCAACAGCCATACAAAACCCTTGTATGTGATAAATTGAGCAAAGTGATATGAACATTTGCCCAAAACTGCATATGTGCACAACAGACCAGTATTCAAAGCATATGCTCTATTGCTTGAAACAAATGTATTAAACATGCTAAAGTATTTGTAAAAGGTATATTTTATGTTTATTTGTCAGTTTAGAAGTGATATATGAATGAGAGTTTAATTAATGTGACATATACACTACCGTTCAAAAGTTTAGGGTCACTTAGAAATGTCCTTGTTTTTGAAAAAAATGCACATTTCTTGTCCATTAAAAATAACATAAAATTGATCAGAAATTCAGTGTAGACATTTTTAATGTTGTAAATTACTATTGTAGCTGGAAACGGCTGATTTCTAATGGAATATCTACATAGGCGTATGGAGACCAAAATCAGCAACCATCACGGCCCTCCTACTCGTTCTAACTTGGTGGTGCACATGTAGCCTATAACCTGTTTTAGAGAAATGTCATCATCGAATATTGTAAGATTGTCTGTTTATATGCCCCCTTTATTTATCCTACGGTTCAGACTTGATGTACAGGGAGTACACTGTAAGAACGGCCCATGTTCTGAATTCTGTCGCTATACATTTCAAAGGTTCTGAACAAATAGTTATATTGACTACGTCCATCGAGCTCTTGCTCATTGATGTCTTAATAAAAACGCTTCTCGTCCCCTTATGCCATAGTTTGCACATCTCAATTGTCATCCATATCAGCTATGTTTTTTTAAAGGCAGTAAATGAGGCTGAATGAACTGTTCGCTGCCAGACAAAGCTCTGCTGAAAGCCAGGTGTAGCAGTGGTAAGGTGTTGGGACTGCTGTTGGAACTCTGCTGTTGGGACAGCTTTATGTATGCCCTAACAGTGTGTGGGCACCGTTTGTCACCGTTATAGTGCAATTAATATATTGTTTAGTGTTGTGTTGTGTAGTAGCTTTGCTGTCATGCGTCCCACATACTTTTTTGCCTCACCAAGATTTACATGCTAAAATCGCCACTGCCCATCAGGCAAGCCATTTACAGTATTACATTGCCTATTGTTGTATAATAATGATAACATTTCACATTGAACAACTACAGTGCTGTTTTTTGTTAACGACCATTTATCATTGTTCACAGCCTCTAAAGCCTTAAACCCATCTCTTAAAGAGTTCACATTGGAACAGATACGACTGTGGCAAATAAATAAAATATTTAAACAATAAAATTCTTTAACTTCAAGTGCTAAAGGTAGTAGCCTACAATTAGGAAAAACTTAATTGGACACAGACACATAAAGGCTTAGCTAAAAACACTATCTAGACCTAGGCCTATATCATCAGATCCTTTGAGAACTTTGGTACATGTTAAGATATGAACAAGAAATCTAGCCTCAGAGCATATTTCTGTCCTGTCCGTTGCAACAGGATATGTCATGTCCGTGGTCTTTTCATTGCAAAAGTCCTGATCTGCTCCAAAATATATGTTTGCCGGGTTGTGTCCAGTCCGGGGGACGCTTTCACATCTCTGGGAGGAAGGATGTTAACATTGCACAGCAGCTGAAAATTGTTTCCATCTGAGTGAAAGCTCCTTGGCCACAACAAAACCAGGCTCCAGAAAATTAAATATTTAAGTAGGAAACCAGACAAAAATAGACAAGATATTAAAACCTTGCGTTCCAGCAATAACATTCATTGACACCCAAGTTCAAGCAAAATACGTAAAATGTTACTTGATCACCCGTCATCATCTCCTTCCACTGGTGGAGGAGAGAAGGTTTATGCTGAAAGAGAAATTACACAAAAATAGGGTAAAACATGAATTAATTAATAATGTCCTATATCTTGTTATTGCCTGTTTACTGCTACAGCTGTACTAAAATGCCTTGTATACACTTAAGCTGCTTCCAGCCCAACAATGGCAATGCAGACAAAATAACTAGCTAGATTTAGCAAACATTTAGCTTCATAATTACCAGTAGGCCAGATGTAAATTGTATTCATCTACTGTAGCTAGCCACAAAACAAAAAACTCCAAATCTATAATCTAATAGCTAGCCAACTTAGCATGTGTCCCTATAACGTAACATGGGGTTTGATTAGCTCGATCAGCATTCGCACTACAGTGGCTATTTTTGGTAACTAGCTAGTTAAACATGACAAACTGGCAAACTTGTAAAAAGTTTATCATCATGTCATGCATGCCTTAGCACATCAGCAATCAACACTAAATGCAACTGGCCAGCTCAGCTAGATAGCTATCTTACCGTTGCTTCTTCCCGCCACAAGCCATCTGTAAACAATGGCTAGTTCCGGGACGAAGCGAGCTATAATGGTACCTCCATGCAACTGTCTAGCTAGCTATATAGCTAGCAATGAAACAGCTTTTTGATACAGTTGAGACTGTAACATATTTACATGTAGCTATCTTGGCATTTTAAATGTTGACTCATACCGGTGTATGGATTATGATGATTCGCGGCAGACTGAAACACTTTCAAAATAATCCTTCCCAATCCCACTCGGCTTCAACCAGTCCAGTCTGCTTTAGCCACAGAAAAAAGAGCTGTGTCAATACCAGGAGCTCTACTCAGGACAGCACTGGTATTGATAGCTTTAGCTACACTTTGCATGTAGTCCATGATGAAAATATTAATCCAATGGATCTTTCAAATATCTGCGGTTGCAGAGAGCAGGATGTGCCATTTGACAGAGAAGCCTTGAGTGACAGAATGGACTCTTTCTCGCGAGCCCCCTCATTATCTCAACCAATCATGAGTCTGTATTTTCTCTGTGTCTAAACAGCTTTGTGATGGCCTCCTGAGTGGTGCAGCGGTCTAAGGCACTACAGACTACAGTTCAATCCCAGGCTGTGTCACAACCAGCCGTGACCGGGTGTCCCATAGTGCGGCGCACAATTAGCCCAGTGTCGTCCGGGTTGGAGGAGGGTTTGGCCGGGGAGGCTTTACTTGGCTCATTGCGCTCTAGCGACTCCTTGTGGCGGGCTGGGCGCCTGCAGGTTGACTTCAGTTGTCAGTTGAGCAGTGTTTCCTCTGAAACATTAGTGCAGCTGGCTTCCGTGAGCGGGTGTTAAGGAGCGCAGTTTGGCGGGTCATGTTTCGGAGGACGCATGACCTGACCTGAACCTCTCCCGATCCCATTGGGGGTTGCAGTGATGAGACAAGATCATATTTAAAATTGGGAGAAAAAGGGGGTAAATCAGCTTTGTGATTTCACATTTTATTTATATTTAGACTACATATGAGTTTGTTATTAATAAGACCTCGCCTTCTTGATGATATTGGAGTGAACAGGCTGTGGCTCGGGTGGTTCATGTCCTTCATGATCTTTTTGGCCTTCCTGTTACCTTGGGTGCTGCAGGTGTCCTGGAAGGCGGGCAGTGTGCCCCTGGTGATGCGTTGAGCAGACCGCACCACCCTCTGGAGAGCCTTGCAGTTGCGGGCGGTGCAATTGCCATACCAGAGCGGTGATACAGCCAGACAGGATGCTCTCAATGGCTCTCATCTGTTTCTCAGCATCTTGAGAGAGCAAGTGTTTTGTACTGGCCAAATTACACTCGTAGGATGACTATATGTATGCAGGAACCCAAACAGTCTTGGCTTTCAGCTTCCCAACAAAATACTGTCTGCACTGTACCATGTTAGACATGCATACTGTAACTCCAGTTATTGAGCGGTTCACTGTCTGTCATATTGAACTCTCTTGTCTTGACCTACATTGTCCTCTCCAGACTCCTGCAACTGGATTCAGTTGAACACTCTCTGTCAAGGCTTGTGTTTGGTATTCACGGGTCATTTGATCGTTTGAGGTCGCGCTGTAGTGCCGTGGCCTTTTGGACTTGGTCTCTGAATGGAGCCGACCACGATGACTTTCCAGTGCCATACAGGTAATTGCTACTCTGAGGAAGAATTACTCTCCTATCTCTGCTGAATGTAGGTCAACAATCTCTTTCTCAAATCCCCTTCCTGTTCCAACGAGCATTCCTTTGAAGGGATGTCCTGAAAAGATTCTGTTTTATACTTCACCATTCACCTCTTGAATAATATATTTATAGACCGGTTAACTGCATCTCAGCTAAGTAGAACAACTAGATCAGTTTTGGCAATATGATTTAATTCAACCTTATTTCACCTCCAGCTCTTACAGTAGTGTTTCCGAATTAACATTTGTCAGTTCTTCTCCTTCATTTTACCACCCTGTTGTTAATCAGACGTGAGCTCAATTCCGTTCTGCCACAGGTTATGATTTTGCCATTATTTCACGCTCCTTTACCTCTATCAAATGCAGGAAAGTCCAGACACACGCATCTGTGTACGTGCGCACCCGTGTGTGTGTGTGAGTGTGTAGAGGGGAGCCACACCAGCTCGGCCCGGCTCCCCCCATTATCCCTTTCTAATTACACTTTCCTTGTGAAACAGTGGATCAGAGGCCACCATTGACTGCTTTTAATCCGGCACCAAATTTTAATTAACACCGACGCGACCCCGCCGCTGATACATCCCCGGGAATGTCGGGATCACAATAACTCATAAATCACAGCTGCAGATTTCATTCCCGCCTTTTCACCACTGATGAATTTCCAGGGGGTGGGAGAGTTGAAGAAGAAGAAAAAAAACAAGGGAATGAACGAAGGCTCTTGTACGACGGCGTCAACCTTTGAGAGATTCTGTTTTGCCGGGGAGAAAATTAAAAACCCTGCGAAATGAAAATGTCTCTCTCTGTGCTAATGGGCTGTTGTTGTGAGGAGCTTGATGGCCAATGTCAGTCACTTCAAATATCAAGGGGTTGAAGGTGTTGTTGTTTTGAGGGGAATTCCTTTCATTAGAAGAATAGATAGGCAGGTTGTTGTTTTTTTAAAGAAATGATTGGCATGTTTGTGTATATACTTTATATCTGTGCATTGTTGTGATTCTTTGTACAGTTTTGTTGTAAAAATGTTCTTAAAAAATGTAGCACTGTATAATGTAGACTGTACTGTAGGACTTTAAACTACCGGTGTAGATTCCTTCATTCAAGTGGCTCACCGGCTTGGTTTGTTATTGCTAAACTGTTCATGAATGCTCCTAATTAGCATTCCTAAGCATCCCCATATGAACGTCAGTGGCGCTAATTATTAAGCGACGTAGAGCTTACAAGATATGAGAACTGGCAGCCTCTCTGGTCATATTACCCACCTATTACTGCTACAATTACCAAGCCCTGTCACTCTCTCTCGCCGTCTAAGAACTCCACCTGCATTCTCCATCATTCTCTCCTTCTCTCTTTCCCTTCAGGATATGGCTTTGTGGACTTTGATAGCCCGGCTGCAGCACAGAAGGCGGTGTCCTCTCTCAAAGCCACCGGGGTGCAGGCTCAAATGGCCAAGGTAAGAACTGTTAGCACGTTAGCATCGCTGCTATATTACGCTAATATAGGCCAGGCTCAAATAGCCAAGTTAAGGAGCTGTTAGAATGTTAAGCGCCACCATACACTAATATAGACCAGACTCAAATAGCCAAGATAAGGCGTTAGCATGTTAGCATCACCCCCACAAGGCCAGGCTCAAATAGCCAAGGTTAGGAACTGTTAGCATGTCAGCAACTTAGCGTCACCCCCACCTACGCTAGGCCAAGCACATTCCTCAGGCATCCCCCTTAGTGGAATGGCTTTGCTCAATAAACACATTTGACAGAGTCCTTCGATGACTTACACCCATTGCATACACTACATTATCAACTGGGTGGTTCGAGCCCTGAATACTGACTGGCTGAAAGCTGTGGTATATCAGACAGTATACCTTTGGTATGACAAAATGTATAATTACGTGTCTAATTACATTGGTAACCAGTTTAAAATAGCAATATGGCACCTCGGGTTTGTGGTATATGGCCAATATACCATGGCTAAGGGCTGTATCCTGGCATCGTGCGTAAGAACGGCCCAAAGCCGTGGTATATTGGCCATATACCACACCTAGGGCATTATTGCTTATACAAGGTCAGCTCGCTCATTACTGAATATGGCCTTTTACAGTTGCATGGTCTGGGAGAGAATCACCAGTGGTTGGACACTGTCAATTAGGCAGTGCTCTGGTTGCAGTAGGCATAGCCGCCTGTCATGTGCTCTTTGATGTGAAAGTGGAAGGAGGTGAGAGGAGCTGGAACATGAGACCCCAGTGAGCTCCACAGCTTGAGAGAGTGAATGGCCATACCATAAGGCCAGGTAACTAGAGGCTTAATTGAACATTAATTAGACGTTTAACGTGTACTGATGCTGCTGGCATTGGTGCTGATTGGAACTGTGGTGGTGATGATGAGGAGGAAGATGAGAGAGAGACTTCGATTTTTGTTCACTATTCCAATAATGATGATGGTGAGGATAATGATGCTAGAAATTATGATGAAGATGATACCCCCATTATTGTGATGGAATATAATGGGAGTAGCAGCTAGAGGGGAAATTATATCCTCAAATGCACAATTTACCCATTTCCTCTCTTCACAAGGTGTCTGTCCTTCCTCTAATATTTATAGGAGGCCACACACACAGAATACAGATTAGGGTGTATGCTTTTTCCATATTTCATTTAAAACCTTTCTTTGTATTGCTTTCTGTTGTCAGTCAACATTCCCAGGAGTTGGCTTTTGTCCCAATATAAAACAGCTGGCCTTTTTACAGTGTGTGTGTGAACGTACTCTTGAATATTTCCGGCCACATGAATTAAGGTCAGGCATTCTCTACTACTGCCTTTTTATCCCACGTCTGAGAGACATTAAGTCGTTTAGTTTTATTGACTCTCTGTATCTCTGTTTACTTAGTCTCTCCTCTACTTGCTCGCTGTCTCTCTGTCTCGCTCTCTCTTTCCCTTTGTGTCTCTCTCACACAAACACACAGCCACTCACACTCCCGTCTTACCATGTGTTTGCCAGCCATACATTCAACAAGGGCAATTTAGTCCCACCCGTAATTAACGTGGCAGTCTGTAGCTGTGACATTGAAACACCGGTTGGTTGCCGCCAGAGGCATCAAACAGGAGCCCAGGTGAGCATTACCATCACATCCTGCAGGTGTAAATCATTGTGGCGATGGCTGCCACCCCCGATGACTGAACACGGTCATGCTGGGGCTCATTCTCTTCATTCTCCACGCCCCGAGGCTCCATTTTTGTCACGTAGATCTCCAGCAACAAAGTAATAAACGGAATTGCGAGTCAGAGCCAGAGGTTGAGCTCGTTAAATAAAACCGTCGGAGTAATCAAGTTGCGCCTTCTTTTCCCGCCGCGGTGCCATTAAAAGGCTTTTATTGAGGTGCCTTATTTTATACACGGCTGCGAGGGAGGGAAGAGAAGAAGGTAAGAGAAAGGTGGAGAAATGGGTCTTTATTTCTTCTTCCTTCTCCTTTTTGTCTGGATGTCCCCCCCTCTGAATTGGTAATACCAAGGAAATGTGAAGCATTGGCTTCCTTTTATTTCCTCCTCCCCCTTGGGGACTGTGACAGCATGAGGGAGGTTGAGAACCATAATTGAGGTACCTGAAGGACACTTCCTTGTGCCTCCCTCGCTGTCAGTCACCTACAAAGCAGCAGCTTGGGCGAGCGTGTGTGTGCGTGCAAGTGTTTGTGCGTGCGTCTGTGTGTGTGTGTGTGTGTTCATCGGTGGGGGGTGGGGGGGGTCCTAGCTGAAGACTTCATTCTCCATGTCACTGCGCGTGGAATGCTTTTTCTCACCGTGCAAAGACTGACATTAAAAGAGACAGAATGATAACAAGTAATCGGTCCGCTTCTCCCATCGAAGATGCATTCCTGTCAAAGAGCTCTCCTCCTCAACTCTCCACAGGCTGCCATTTTCCCCTTGAGCCAATCACACTGAATTATGGGGTGAGCGCCCTCGATTGTGGTGGTTGTGTCAGAGAAGCAATTCCACCTGACAGCTGCTAGCTCTCAGACAACAACCCAGTCTTTATGGAAATGATCTCCCTACCTTTGTCTTTGTTTGTCTTATGCTTGCTGAGATGAAAACAAAGCTCTCCCTTTCTCTCTCGCCCAGCTACCTGAACCAGCCCAGATTAGCCATAGGGTCCCCAACATCACACGGATATTTACACGTCACACTCCCTTGACATACATATTTAGATTCACCTTGTATTCAATCTCAAATCACTGCCTCCTGAGCTAACAGACATTACCATGTTTATTCTCCAGTAATAGCAGAGGCAAATCGGAACGCGGGAGAAAATAACTTTTTTTAAAAGCCCAAAATGAGAGCCTCAGGTTCATTTGGATGTGGAGGGTGTTATCGGGGTTGTTATTGACATGTCATATGTGACCGACCGTCTCAAATCGGTCTTATTTAGTAACATTTGAAATCGTTTTCTTTATTTTTATACATTGGATAAAAGTAGAGACTCAGCGTTAGGTTGAGTTTTACCCTCTCTAACTCCGGGCTGTTCACCCTCTCTGTCTCTACTCGCCCTTCACTTTCTGTCCACATTAGAGTGAGGGGGAAATATCTGGCCCATCAGGCAGCTGTCTCTGTTCGCCGTTTGGACATTTAAGGGCCCATGGAATTGTTACGGTAAGGTTTGGGCTTCGGTCAGGGCAACAGCCCAATAAACGTAGAATAACGGAGATTGACATTCCTATCTCTCAGGGGAAATTTCAATATTGCATTTATATTCATACAAACAAGGAGGAAGCTCCCTGTGGGTGGTCTGGGCAGTCAGCGGTGGTATGATTTTCATTATTACCCTATTATCCTTTTAAGGGTGATTTCTTTGACACAGTTCCTGCACTGACGCCCCTTTTACAATTCAACGAGACGAAGGGGTGACCTCTGGACTCCAATCAAACGGATGGTTGACGCCGTTGTTGGTGTGGCTGAGAATAGCTAGGTTAGCTTAGCATAGCCTGTGGTGCAGGGCGGCTGAGGTCAACTTTGGCTTCTTCTCAGGCAGTGGGAATCTATTCAGAAAGAAAGGATAATTGGCTGGACTAAAGGATACAGGTGCTGGGTTCAGCACCCATCTCTCTCTGCAGTTTGTGTTATTCCACCTTGAATATGATGCCAATTCAGCAAGACATTGCGAGCTGTTTTGAGAACTGTGTTTTTCATAAAGCATAATGGTGTCAGCCAGAAGATAGTTGTAATAAGCACATTTCCCGGTGTGGCGCCATCGAGACTGGGGGTGTCAGATTATGGTGTAGCCTAGTAGAGACGTTTTCTAGTTCCTCCGCTCCGTATGTGTCCGCCTGTCACAGCCGCTCTTTGAATACGCCATATTAGTTGCATATTCTTGTATCCTTATCAACCCATTCCTCCTTTAGTTTATACTATACGTTTCTCCCCTTCGTGACAGTATCACTGAGTGTATGGGAGGCTGCGAAGCCTTCCTGGGTTCCCCTACACATGTATATTCCTCTCTCTTTATCTCTCTACGTGCATGCGTTGCATAGACGCCTCGCGCTGAAGCATCACCTCACCTTAGCGGCAGCGCGCCTCTCGACCCTCCCTTTCCCAAAGTGATACTTTTGAAGGGCAAAACCAGCGCGAGTGAGAAGGACCATCTGACTAGCTCCCAATACCGTGCCTCGTCATTGGCTCGCACCGTCTCTGCGCTCTAATTACGCTTCAATCATACGGAGGAGCGCGGCGTGCGGTAAATTATTTCACAGAGCAGCTTGGAGACGTGCAGAGAGAGAGCGAGAAGGAGAGGGGGAGAGTGGGAGAGAGAGGGGTTTGGCAGAGACCGTGTCACCACAGACAGCCAGCTGCAGCAGGAGACAGGCCAGCACTAATGAACAAAGTTGCAAACTTATCAGAGGGAGAGAGTGTCTGGTCTGTCACACTCCCTCTAGGGGAGCGAGAGTTACAGTAACCTTTAATGGACATTGGCATACATCACCATCCCAAAACACAGAGAAAGACTTTAAATTGATATGGGATTTATTTTAAATTTTGTTACTGTTTGTTAGAGTTTGTCGTGACCCTGCTTTGTAATTCAATTCATTATACGATCCTATCTGTAGTTTGAATGGCACTACGAACAAAGACCAATAGTATTCTAATTAAAGTAACATTGGGGCTTTATTCAGTGAATAGCTGTCTATTTTGTTACCAAATTGCCTAGCAGTGGCCGTGAGCCACTGTATTTCAAAAGGAGTGAAGGCCAGCCTCAATATGCTCAATGCTGCCATTGCGTCGCTTTGAAGCAAATACAAATACATATAAATACGGCTTTTCAGACTCAACAATGGCCACCGTATGCAGTTATTCGAATCCCTTTGATGTGGCAACTGTGTCAAGCCCCTCCCTTAATCCCTCAATTGATCTGTGTCCACTACCAGACTGAGGGAGAGCCATTTCAAAGGACCCTGATTCCACCACCACAGACAGACCCGACGAAGCAGCACTTTGCATTAGTTTACCCATTTGGTCAGAGAAAGGACAGCGATGCTCAGGACGTGTCTTCAATTGAAGCGATGCTGGATGAAGCTGGATAGTGTTTACAATCGGTGTATTGTTATGCCTTCGTGGTGTTAGCAGTTTTACCTACACTGTCATCTGTACATTTTACGTCTAAATTGTGGAACAGCAGTGTACTTAGCAACATATTACTTACAGATTGTCAGAGAAAATGGCTCATGTCAGGGGCTAAGAGGTTTATTGAGGTTGAGGTCCGAACATTTTTAGCTGAAGCTCATTTACTGCATTTCTATGCATATTGTAATTCCCAACAGTAATTTAGTTATTATTATTATCCCGAGTGGCGCAGCGGTCTAAGGCACTGCGTCGCAGTAGTCCGGACCTACACACACACTTGTGTGTTTGTTTCTTTGATGGGAATGTTGTGGGCTTGGTAGGCGGATGTGGCTGCAGTAGAGAGCTTTAAGCTCTCCCAGCTCTCTCCCAGCCCAGGCCTTCCGTGCGAGCTGCTGATTCAGTTGCCCCATTTCAATTTGTCTTCATCAGTCATACCAATTAACTCGGGGATTAGATTCCTCGCTGCCAGCAATCTCCGGCCCTCCTCCCTACCCCTCCCTCGTCCTACCCTCTCTGCCAGCATGCACGGCCCTGACTATACACATTATAGATATGTTTAAATCTACGCTCCACTAACAGCTCCCTTGTAGACATTCTTATCACTGGAGGTTTCGCACTCCCAACTGTCAGTCTTCTTAGTATTCTGTGTGGTGGCTGGACTTCGGCGTATCAACAGAATTTTAAAGGAGAGGAGAGACTTCTTGACCATGTGTTTTCTTAAAATTCAGTGTGGTGGACGGCCTACTATTTTGCCGTTTCCACACATTGTAAAGGAGACTACTCCTTGACCATGTATTTTTCAGGGGGGATTTCTCTGCCGTCATCTTCACGAGGCATGAGAGGGCAATTTCCCCTTACAGCCTGGAAACGGTGAACTGTGAGTTTCCCCTCCGACCGAACCAGCAGGAAAGTACCACGAGTGCCAACCTAAACCATGCAGTGAAGTAGTAGGAGCTATTTAAAGCTAAGGGAATCCAAATGACATTGAATGACGAGCCTGTCCCTGCTCGTGCTCCTGAAGCAGGTTATTTTCACGTTCACACACACACACACACATGGCTTATTTCGTTTATTAGATAAGCCACATCATGCTATGCTGTCATAATGTATGAATTAAGCTTCCATACATTTAGATGGAGAGAATAACAGAATGTATGCATGAGGTAACATTTCTAGGGGTAATTCATCTGTAGGTTCTTCTTTCTAAACACACATTAATCCACCGCCTTACTGTGTAGCACACACACACACAGTAGACGAACGAAAGCGCCACTAGCCAGGCTATGTTTAATTCACTCTCAAATGTAACACGATTAAGGTACCCTCCCACCATAGCACAGTTACATATTCAGGGCTTAAAGCTCCTGTCTGCGTGAGTTTACATTTCTACCGCGCTGAGAAAGCCTCTCAACGTAATTAAGATGTAATGCTAATTCTGGGCGCTGCTGCACAGTCTGTTTGGATTTCCGACTGGCTGCCGATGGTAACACAAACAAATAGTGCCGACCGTGTTACGTGCCTGGCCATTAACGAGAGACTAATCACGCAGGATGAGGCTCATGGTCGGGTTTGTCCTTCTCATCCCGTGACAGTCTGGCCGTCACCGGTTCGTCACTGTCTGTCTCTGTCTCTTTTTGGCCATCTGTCCCCCCCCCCCACCATCACCATCCCTCTCTCGCTCTTTCTCTCGCTCGCTCTTTGGTTCTGTCTGTCTCTGTCTGTCTCTCTCTCTCTCTGGTTCTCTCTCTCTCTCGTTCTCTCATGTTCTCTCTCTGCAGGCCCCTAATGAATTGTGCAGGCATGCCATGTTAAATTAGACTGACAGTTTCCATCATATTGGTAGGGGCTGTACTGTAGGTGGACTCTGAGACAGAGCAGCATAGAGCTCTGGCCATGTCAAAAGGCCCACGCATCAGCCAGAGGCTGCCTAGTGACTGTTGATGGATGGGGAACTGTGACACCCATGTCTCTTATTCAGACTAATGAGGGAGAGGGAACTGAGGAAGTAGTGGGCTCTGGCTCTCTGGCTTTGGCAATGCCGTTTTTTTCCCCCTCCATCTGAATGTCACTGTGTGTGGCGGTGTGTCTGTCCAATCTCTGCTAGTGGTCTCCGAGTGGGGGGTGAAAGGTCAACAACAACAAAAAAAGAAGAGAGAAGTGAATGTAAAATCTGCATCTTCGGGATGAAATTAGCCTTTGAGTTTACGTCTCTCTGGGGGGGAAAAAAGAAGGAAAAAACGTGAGGGAGTCACTCTACTCTCTCAGGTCCCAAAAGTCAAGGTCGACCAGGAAACCAGACTCACCCAGGAGCTGCCCTTAATGAACCTCTGTCCCAGCAGACGCATGTCGACTGACTGCTGGTTATTGAGCAGGGGAGGTGTGTGTGCGTGTGTGCATGCTTGCGTTCATGTGTGTGATGAGGGGGTCTCTTCAGAGTACACATATGAAGCTGTCTCCAGGGCCTCAGTCAGAGCAGAGTGAGAGCCAGTCAGCAGTTCAGAGACCATGGGGGCAGGCCAGATACTCGGGGTAGAAATTATCACCATCTGCGGGGTGATTCCTCCACACCACATTTTGCTGTCCGGGGTTGTTTACCCTACATAACATACTGTACATCAGCACATCCTGAAAACAGACCGAGCCCTCCTCCGGGGCTGTTAACCTTGAGCCCTGTGTGGATCTGGGTGGATGATGCATGTTCGGCTGTGTGTGCTTGTAAAATCACTGAGAAATATGCACGTTTAACTCTTCTTAGACATAGCGTTTTGAGTATGTTCACATTCATCTAGTTCAATGAGATTTTGACTCGCTTGTTGACTTAATGACATTTTCAAGGAAATATACACATTTACACGTCAATCACCGTAGTTCTCTCTCCCTCGATGATCCACTTATGTTTGAAGGTTGCTCACATGGCTTGGCTGTGATTCTTTCACCTCCCCCTCCCCCCTCCAAATCTGTGATGTGCGTGGGGTGTCTGCTGTTTAAATGTGTTCTCTCCGCCTCTGCATTGTGTCAATATTTTGTCTGCGTTCTGTCGTCTGTAATTTGCTGCAGAGTTGTCGCCTGTGATGAGTCTGTTATGTCTTTGCCTTTGTTATGTCTCACTCACTTCTAGCTTCCTGTGCTAAGGGTGCTCCTCCTGTACCGCGTTTATTGTGTCTGGCTTCTCGTGTTTGGTCTGTGTGCTATGCTTGTGTTGTGCTTGTGCCACTGTTATCATGGCATTGTCTTTGTACTTTCGCTATGTTGTCTTAGTGTTATCTCTTTGATGTTAGTGCTATCTCTTTGTTGTCCGTGCGTTATCGTCTTGCAATCAAGGCAATGGCTTTGTGTTGCAACACCTAGTATAATCGTCATGCTATCTTAAATGTTATCTTTTAGTTAGAGTTGTCTTTGCAGTAGTCAGTAGTCTTATCTAACTCGCATCATCCCCTCTGGTGTTATCTTATTATTTTGTCTTTGTAGTTTTGTGATTTATATAATTTTGTCGTGTGTGTGTGATTCCTCCAGTGTTTCTGTGTTGTGTGCTCATCACGTCCTCCGTGTTTGTGTTTACACGGCTACATGTCTGTGTTGTCCCTGTGTCGTTATGTTTGGTGCAGAGCAGACCTGATTGAAACCAGATGGCTAGTCTTTGGGAGTCTGACAACTGAAGAAGTAATGGCGAAAACAGTAGACAAGACGAGAGAACCAGACATGCCATCAACTACAGAGAGAGACAGAGACACAGAGAGAGACAGATTTATGCACAAGGAGCATCCTATCTGGCTTTCTCTCTCTCTCTCTCTCTCTCTCTCTCTCTCTCTCTCTCTCTCTGCTGGGATGTGACGTTCACACAGATGCCTCCTGCAATAACCGATGGAAGAACACGCTAACTATCACATGCATTATGAAGCAAGCCGTCAAATAGTATCACGTCTTTAGGTTCCATGTTGTGTAATCTGTAAACCGTTAAATATTTCCGGCTGTTTGCTCTTTTCCTTCCTAGCCAGTCTGACGGCGATGTTTACATCCGATTGTCAAATAATATACATTTACAGAACATGATACTCAAACAGGAAACCCTAAGGCCTTGACGTTACTTCTGCTAGCTCCCTTGTGTGAACAAATCAGTTGCGTAGGAATTGTACAGTACGTTCGCCAAACGGCCTTCGGGGTACTTTTGTATTTTGCGAATACTGGATAACCCGAGGCCTGTTGAAGGTGTGCTGCCCCAGGACTGTGTTAGAAGAGAAGAAGGATTCAAGGATCTTCCCGAGCCAAGCCAGGGACGTTCCCTGACCCGAAGTTCCCTATAAGAAAGATCTGGAACAGACGGTAGGTTGGGAGCCGTTGCCATCTTGAATATTGGATCACTCCCTCGCCACCCTTTTGAGGCAGATTGAGTGGATGCTGCGCACAGAGCTCATCCTCTGCGTGATGAACACCCCTTCAGTACGTCACATGATCCCCCATCTGGCCTGGCTCTGCTCGAATTTACAGGCGCAGCTTGGACGGTGTTGCAAGCTGTAACCTTGTTTAATATTCGCCATGACGACAGGCATATAGTATTCCCTAACAGGTTTTAGCTAAAAGCAAGAATGTGGATGTTTACAAAAAGCATTGGCAATTGAATGAAAAATGTAAAAAAGGGCTTTGTGAGAAACTGTGCGGTTGTTGTATCCGGATCTGACTCCTTTTCCTGATAGAGTGGTTCATCAATCTCCATGGAAATGGTCACACCTGCTTCGATAGTTAGCTGATGGCACAGTGTTGCCTTGAGAGAGGGAGGGAGCAGAGAGAGAGTAGAGAGTAGAGCGAAAGAGAGAGGGTGGGGTCTGAGAGATCCAGAGGAAGTATAAATGTGCCTCCAATCGAATTATTGGCCAATCAAGTCATAACGTGAGCAATTCAAGGCCTACATCAACGGGGATAATCTCGTTGGCTGTGCATTAGGGGCCTGAGAGGATATGGGGTCGGCGAGGAGGGGGGGGTGGAGCTCTTAGTGGGTGCGCTCAGTGGGGGGTCTCAGAGGAAGAAGGTTCTTTGATAGGAGTTGAGAGAGATTTTTCACGTTGAATGAGGGGTGGATGGTGGAGTTTTAAATAATGTCTCGATCTCTGCCTTTGGTGTATCGCTGTAAGAGACCGGGTAGAGTATAAGGGTTGATTTCGCCTGTGTTGCCATCTGCTTCTGTCTCATTGGTCATTGACAACATTTCTCATGTGTCCAATAATGATCTGTTTGTGTGCTGTCTAGTGACCCCTGGTCATATCTGACTCAACGGAGGTATACAGGAGATTCTGTCTGTACATAATGGTATATTGCAGTACTACATATTTGCATTAGTATTACTGTATTTACTTATACGGTTGGCTCTCAAATGTTGTCTTTTAACACAGCTTTTGTTCACAATATTTAACCATTCTGACCCAGCTGTGGCAGATCTACAGCTCGCTCCATTGTTCATAACCTATGGGGTTTGACGTCTTCAGATGTGTGTATAATGCCACTCATTGTATACATTCAGTGTAACATCTCCCAGCTTTGAGGTAGTCAACCAGGAGGGCTTACACCTGGAGAATCACTATGAACACACAACTACAACATGCCTGGCGTTTGAACAGTAGGGGCTCCAACAAAGACTCCCTCTCCAAAGCCGATGTTGGTTTCCGGAGGTTTGACACTGGCGTGGAGCGCTAATCAGGCTCTATTTCATGGCCTTGGAAAGGGTGGCCCCCCCAGAGAAAAGCCCTGACAGTTTTCCATGCGATTTGCATGTGGAGGGTTCCTGAACCAGCTCCCCTTGCTCCGCCTCGTGCCCGGGTATCCGCATAGTAGAAACAGCTGCCAGGGGAACAGCTTGTCGGCGGGAGGGAGGGAAAAAGGGAGAGAAGGTAATCACTTTTGGAAAAATACTGCTTCTCCAGACCCTGCCAAGAGCTCGTTTGTGTTGTGGCTTTTCTACTGGAAGCCCGTTGCTTTGGCTCTCTGGCTTCTTTGGTTCTGTTGGTTCTGGCATCCCCTCTCTCCAGAGTTAATACAACAATGAGGGGTTTTCGTTAAAAAGCGTCTCAATGGTTGTAAATGGACGAAAACAATGGACAGGAGAATGATATTGGGGGGGGCTGTTTTTGATCGCCGTGAAGGCATGTGTCTAAGGATGTGAGAGGCCCGAAAAGAGTTCTACAAAAGTGTAGTATTATGAAATCACTGACTAGGGGGAGCAATCCCCTTTTTATTGGGGAGCATGTCCTTATTTCCCTGTGGCATGACCAACACATCTGATCTTTCCCCAATTCCCTGAACCAGAGCCACCCCAACTGACTGACTACAGCCTGTGTCACGATCATGCAGTCCCGCCTTTGAAACGTGCCCAGGCAACTGCAATATTCTGCGTGTTGAGCTATTTTAAAATGCACATACATATACAGTAGCCGAGAACGGATTATGCATAAACAGTAGCATCCCATTCAGCCAATCAAGCAGATCAGCTTGAGGGGAAGTGACAAGTTCAGCATTGTGCTGGTTAACATCTTATGAATACCTTCTTCTCTAGAACAGATGGCCTGGGCGTACGGGATACAGCCAAAATAACCCTTTCCCGACGCAAGGAAAAAAGCCTGTTTGAATTCATCTGTCTGTCATAATCAGTGAGTATTTGGGGGGGGGGGGGGTTCATACTGTAAACATTGTTTTCAAAAAACAGAAGCCTTTGAAACTTTACATCATTTTTGATTGAATAGCGCCTCATTATTTACCGGCAGCTTATCGTCTTCGATCTACTAAGCTTCGAATCTCTGTGATACAGTGTCAGTCATGGGAGATTGGTGTGGTTTTAGCTACCTGGAGGGAGAGGAGTGAAAGAGGAAGAGAAGGAGCGGTGAGAGGTGCAGGAGCTAGCGGAGGAATAGAAAGGAAGGAGCTGTACATGTTTGGCGGAGGTATATAAGTGTCCCTGTCAGCCTGTAATGACTGTGTGCTGGAGGCCGTTCAGAGACTCTGGACCTGCAGGGGAGCAGCTTTCACTTCCCCTGACACACATTCTCACACACACACACACACACACACACACACACACACACACACACACACACACACACACACACACACACACACACACACACACACACACACACACACACACACACACACACACACACACACACACACACACACACACACACACACACACACACACACACATCTACTCTCGCTTAGACAGAGGGATGAGTCAGAAGCTCTGCTGGCTACTGTCCCTCCCTCCTCCTCCCTCTCTTCCTTTCCATTTCCCTCTTTTCTTTTCCTTTCCTCTCCTCACCCTGCTCTACAAAGGTATGTTTAATACATAAGGGCCCTAATCGCTATCGCAGCTGTGTCGGTCCCTCCAACCGTCTGGCTCTACGATGTGTGTTCTTTCTCCTCTCTTCCTCTCTCATCCTTCTTTTCCGGTCTTCTCTCTTCTGCACCGCAGGATCATACAGAGAGGCCATTCTCATAGACCTCTGTCCTCAGGTGTCAAGTTCTCTTTCTCTCTCTCTCTCCCTCTCTGTCTTTCTCCCTTTCTCTCTCACTTTCTCTCTCTCGCCATTCATTATATATGCCTTGTTGGACTTTAAACACCTCACATGATTATGGTGTGTAGGAATGAGGTTGAATAGGCCTCTGTTACCTGGTAACTAAATTCAATTGCGTTCATATGCGAATAAGTACAGTAGGCTAATTCTTCAAATTTTTTAAAAAGCACCATGAATTATTAACTCTTAAATGTAACTACATGTCATTTATAATGTAATCTACGTCCTCCCAGAAAGTAACTATTTATCCTGAGAAGACTCTAAAAAATAACTAGTAATGCTGCACACTCCAAGAAAGGTTAAAATCTTACCATTCTTGTAAAATAACTATAAATTGTTGAAGTGTAGTCACTTTTGAGGACACAAGCTCCAAGTTAACAGTGCAAATATGATACAAATATGGAAATATTTAATATGACATTTTTCTTATTAAACAAAACTGTATGAATTAGGCTTGAAATTAGTTTCTAAATATAGTATAATCAAATGATAATCACTAACTATAATATTTCACCTTATAACTTTAAAATACATGTATGTTTATTGTTAGAGAAAATGTGCAAATTTTCTGAAGGTCTCTCGCTAAAGGTCTGTCTCCCATCGCTGTGAACGTCACACAGAGCTTTAGCTTGGGAACTCGCCTTTCATCTCGTATTAATCTTGTCCATCACATTTTTTTTCTGTTTAAAATCTATTCATTATTTTAGATTAACGGCTATAAATCAATCTATAGTGATGAAACCACCCTCTCCTGCTGAGCTAAGATGTAAGGATTGCAGACGTGCTAGCGTTCAGTTGATAGACAGTCGAAAGAGCGAATTAAATTGTATCCCAGCTTCAAATGGTTTCAGATTTCACATCCCACATCACACAGGTGGATAAAATATACTATTCTGTCTGTGGGAACCAGGGCTATTGCTCAATGCAAGCCATTGTGATCTATGGTGTCCACAGATCGATTTATAAGCAAAAATGGCAGTTGTAACCGGTACCAGAACCACACAGGTCCCCTAAACATTGGAATTTACATCTAAAAGGTTTTTAAACAATGTAAAATGTTCTCTGGAATCATTTCACATATTTTGGAAATGCAATTGTGTTATATGACCAGGGCCCGTATACACAAAGCCTAAGGTCAGTTTAGGCTTTTAGATCATAATGAATAAGATTATATGGATAGATCCTAGATCCGCACACAGAACAGAGAGCCTCGCAGCCTCTACAAAGTAGACAGATCTGTGGCGTGCCATCGTTCAGCGCGTTGCATAGCCATCAGTAAATGCTGTCAAGTGAGCGCCACTCAATCCCACAGCAATCTCTCCCACTGTCCTCTAGTAGTCTCCCTCTCACCCGCCATCAAAAACACACGAGGTGGAGTCTCCTATCCACCGCAGCAATGGATGCAAACGGAGGCGTGCGTTGGGGAAACTGGCTGACATTTGTGCGTCTGATTAGAGCACGAAGCTCAACACTTTGTAATTGATTGTGGCCACGGGCTGCTCACGCTTGCCTCGCCTCTCTCTTTCTCTCGCTCTCCCTCTCCCTCCCCCTCACCCCATATAGCCTCTCAGAATCACTGCACCTCTCTACGCCCCATTAGCATGGCTCACACACATGCATGCACACACACACACACCCCGTCCGCTCCACTGCACCCATTCCAATAACAACCTTTTAATGGGGCTGTGGTTTAGTTGAGCGCCCAGACTATCCCATCCCGGAAGCGACGCATGGAGGCTCCCATGAAACAGGATGTTTATCCCACCGCCCGATCAGTATATAGGCCCTACAGTATAGACATTGCTCCTATAGACAATGTTTGGTGTCTGAATGAATTCTATAGGTCTAGAGACGATGTGTTGGGTCAAGAGGTTAAAGGGATACTTTATGATTTTGGCAATGAGGCCCTTTTATCTACTTCCCCAGCGTGCTAGCAGATACCCATAGACTTCCAGTCATTTAGCTATCACTAGTTAGCGTTGGCTTACGAAGCTACCTTTAACTTCCTTCGTACCGGTCACAGAGACATACAAATGGCATCCACGAGTTCATCTGAGTAGTAGGTAAAGGGGTCTCATTGCCAAAATTTAAGAGCGGCAGAGAGTTGGAGAAGAAGAGGAGAAGGGAGTGGAACAAGGGAGGGAAGGAAGGAGAGAAATGAAGGAGGGCAAGATGGAGAGAAGTTGTGCTGAGTGGTATGTTTTTGGAGGGAGGAGAGGAGTAGGGGAAGGTGCTCTCTAGTAATTAACAGTGGAGCTCACCCAGGGAGGCTCCACGTGTCGAGGAGCCATTAGACACGTAGCAGGGAGCTATGCACAGAACAGGGCGGCCATTCTGCTGACTCTGCTTGCTGCAAGCCTTTAAATCACCTCATGCCGACACCACAAGGAAGGAGCGACAAAACCAGGAAAGGTGAGGAGGCAGGAGGAGAGGCAGGGGTTGGGAGCCCGTGTTAAGATCTATATTTGTCTTATGCATATGCACACACGGACATACACACTCGTTTTTTTTAATGATGAGGTACGCACTCATCTACAGTAATATGTAGCTCCTTGATAAGCAATGTGATCTGTCATTTAATTGCTGAGCTAATAATTCCCTGTTTGCCAGAGTGCACATTGGAGCACCTATTATGGCACCTATCCCACTCTGTTAGTGCTCTGTAGTGTAGATTGCAGGCGTCTGTAGTGTAGATTGCAGGCGTCTGTAGTGTAGATAGAAGGCGTCTGTAGTGCACGTTCCGTCTCTCACTCGCTGATACACCAGTTTACTGTGACCTTTAAACAGGCACAGTCGGTGTCTTTTGCCACCGAGCACACACACATACACATACATGCACACTCAGACCTACCTACACACCCCCACACAAATGGGAACAGTAATTAGCGAGTGCTCCCGGGCCCCTCTGACAGGCTTTTCAGAGGAGAGAGAGAAAGGGCAGGGTGACATTTGGGCAGCAAAGTGGCACAGTCATCACCGCCGCGCTTCACAGAATTATCAGCCGAGGTTGAGGGTTCAAATCCCCGAGTCCATAGAGCGACGAAGCCGTTACCCCTTAGACAAGACGCTGCCATCAAATAACCGCCCTGTGTAAAGTGTTCAGTGTAGTACACAGCCATTTGGGATTGTGCGTCTTCAGTCTTTCGTGGCCCTGCGAGTGCCTTAACACCTTAAGTACCAGCTATAAATGATACATTTCTACTTAGCCTGGCGAAAAGGCTGATAAGCACTGCTTTCATAGCAAAGTGTTACTGCTTTACACCTTGAGTGGACTGGTTACAAGCCTATTGCCGTTATTTGTGTTAGTTAAATGAATAAGCCCGGTTAGATCTTAAGAGTCTTGTTGTGAGAATAGCTGCCCTCGGGCTGGACCTTGCTAGCTCAGGCTGGCCAACCAGTAAAGGGCCCTTCATTGAGAAAGAGAGAGAGAGGGAGGCAAGTGTGAGTTGCCTGTTTGACGGATGGGTCAGGATCACGCAGTCCCTGTGACCTCATTGCTGGGACTAGACCCAGTCACTCATTCCCAACCAACAATGAGCTAGGCCTGCGCTGCAATGCCAAGCAGGTTCTGATTTCTTGGCTGCAACGTACTGTATGGCCTTTCCTCTTGAGTGAGCGCCAAGATCTCCCACACGCAGAGATTTGATTTGATTAGATTTTGGGGATGAAAAATACAGTTAGTGTCAACTATGGCCTAGAAGATAGCACAGGCAAGTATAATTTCCAATGAAGTCCTCAATGGGATTTCAAATAAACATTTAAATAAAGTCCGACACGGATTTACCCGTACTAACAAAATCAGCTGGGGAGTCTCAATCACTCGCACAAGCAGAGGAGTGGTCCAAGGTATGGTGCCTCTCACTGCTGTGATAGCATGGCTTCCTGACCTTCGAGAACAGCAGAGGAGACTGGGGATGCTGTATCCTGTACCCTTGAGAGATGGTGACGCAGCCTTATGCTTCATGACAGTTCCGTGGGTGTCTGATTCTCTGACAGGTCCTAACCTTGTTCTGCGGTCCTCTACAGCTCCGTTAGTAGAGCATGGCGCTTGCTATACCAGGATGGTGGGTTCGATTCCCGGGACCACCCATATGTGGAAAAAATGTATGCATGTGTGACTAAGTCGCTTTGGATAAAAGCCTCTGCTAAATGGTATATTATTGTACACTGTATGTGATATAATGTGGAACGGCATTATTTTATGCACTGAGCATGTCTTGTGGCTTGTGAACATCTGGTACATTGCGCAGTACTTAATGTTTGAAACTCTAGTCTATACTGTACATCATTTGAGTGTCTTTACTACCCCGTTTTTGCACTGAACACGCCTTGGCTTACGAGCATCTGGTGCATTCATTCGAGAATTACACATTTGATTTCAGTTGTATCACAGACTCTGAGGAGCTTTGTCTTCAGTGAAACATACGTGTTTTAACTGTGCTTTGGGCCGTCGTCGTTTTATCTCGCTCAGAAGGAAGGGAGTGTTCTTCCTCTCTCATGGAACAGAACAGGCAGCGACAGTCCTCAGAGGCTGTCTCGAAATCTAAATGCCAGTTTTTACTGGATATCCCTCTGATCTAATTCTGGAAGACCAGGCCAGGCATGACAGAGTCTGTCAGACAGACTGACTGGTACACGCACGCACGCACACACACACACACACACAAGTCCCCCGCACACACACAGACCGACTGGTACATGCAAGTCAGTGACCGAGAGTCAAGAGAGATTTAAAAGCAGGCTCTATCGCTGGCGTCTTCCGTCATATTTAAACGGGGTCCTGAGAGACATAAACACAGGAAAAGCAGATGGCTCCCAGTGGTTTAGGCGTATGAGCTGTAATGCCATTAGCAAGGAAATGGCCGCTGCTCCCTTCAGCTTTTTTACGAGGCAGGTTTGTATACAGGTCTAAATAAAAACCTACGGTTTGGTTTCACTTTGGCTTGTTTCCTCCATTACTCTGGCTAGCTCTTGGAGTCCTGATGTGTCCCTCGTTCTCGTCCTGGACTCCATTTTTGGCTTTACGATACACTTGTGCATGTCATGCTGGTATTACAAACCCCTGTCCAGCATTTTAGCTCTAAAAAGTATCCGTTTGTTGTCTCGTTTGGCGCAACTTTCCTTATTTTTTTTGTTGTCAGTGTTCTTTCCGCATTTCAAGCAGTCGACAATATCGCCTCCATCAGCATTTACATGTTCTGCTGTGCTATGCAATGAAAGATGGCAAAACATGACTATGGCAGTGTGGAAAATGACACTGGTTCAGGGTAACTACGGACCATGACATTTGTTACTTTACCGTGTCACTAATGCCCAGTCCAGGGGTGGCATGACACAGTGGGTGGAGATAGATTGACTGCTTTGGTTGAGGGTTTATGCTATACGTAGTGGTTAACCTTTTTACTGCAGTGGGCTAAATCAGGGTCACGCAGAGAGATTCTTGGTGGTCTTAAGCAAATCTGTTTTGAAACAAAAGTTTACACCTCACACACACATGGTTATGGGTTTAACAAAAAGAAGACACCTGTACCATGTTAGATATAGAGTTAAATGTATTCCAATTTGTGTTTGCAATATTACACTTTATATACATCAAACTGAAATATAACAAAACCATTTGACGTAGAAACATGAATGTTTATTAATTATTACAAATATTAAGAACATTCCACCCATGAGGTTACTAGGTCATTTGACTGCAGGAAAAGGCTACAAAGGGTGGAGTGACATGTGCGTGCCTGTGGTTTTGAGTGAGTAATGCAGTGGTTGAGAACAAGCGAGCTTGGCCCGCGCCAACAGAATTGTGTCATTCTGGAGTGGGTTTACTTAGGGCGCCGCATGGCGCTGAGCTCAGAGGTTTCCAGCACCATTTCAGCTTGTTTACCATGGCCAAGCTTCCATTTGAAAGCCTTCAGCGTGCCATTAAGTCCCTCCTGGGGTAAAGCCTCCGTCCACTTTGTTCCCTCTGAGTAGAGCTTTTTTCGCAAAAACGTCTGCCTGTACACGGCTTCTTTGACTTTGAGAAGGTTCTGCAGAGATCATGTCTGTTTGTGTTCAAGTTAGAGATTGACAGACTTCTGGAGGATTCGTTTGGTCAGAGGCGGTTTGAAAAAAAAGCCACACAAAAAAAATGGAGGCACTGATCCCAAAATGAAGCTGCATTTACCTGCGTGTTGCGGCAAACCCTCACATTACACACAGAGAGTCGAGAGACCGCGAAAGAGAGGGAGAACAAGCTGCTTGAGGGCCTGGAAAGTTTCACCCCCTTGCCTCTAAATATCTGTAGATCATTATCTCTGTGGCCCGGTGTAGAAAGCCTTTCATGGTGGGCTGAGGTACTCCAGTCACTTACGTCAGATACCGCCAGACCTGTCGCATTGCCCAGCAGGTTCCTGGAAATGGTCTGGCGCTCAAGGACTGTTCTGGGGTCAGCCCACCTCTTCTGGCAGTGGAACTGCAGAAATGGAGGAGGAAAAGGAGGAGGGAATCAGGGCAAGTCATTATCTGTGTGTGGGTCTTGTCTGGAAGTCTCCTGGGGAGAGTAGACTGAAGAAAGCCCGCTGACAGTCAGTGAGAGGTCGGGCTGAGGCGACAGAGCATGTTCTCTCCATCTCCCATCTCTCACAGATACACGCATACACTTAACACCTTAAACACACAAGAGGCCAGGACACAGGCATAATAGACTGACTCACATGTGCATGCACATGTCACATGCACGCATGGGCACACACAAACACACCTGCCACTCGCACTTCCCTAGTTAGCGGGGTGCTCCCCTCATCAGTGCCACTACCTGGAGGGTGTTGTTTACAGTGTGGGAGTGAGTGATGAGGAGAGAGGCAGGGCGTGCTTCCTCTCTTTACACCCCCTATCCACAGGACACAGCAGAGAGGTCACACACACACACACACACACACACACACACACACAGGCTCACAGGGAGGTGTTGACACTGTGGTAAATGAGGATTGGGAGGATGGAGATCACCTAGCTTATACAGAAGTGTTTCCAAAGCGATGCAGTATAAGCATGATGTGTACATGAAATAGGATGGTTTTTTTTTTAGAAAAGTTTTTAGAAAATAATAGAATAAAACACCATCTTTGCTCACGTCTCTTACAGACGACATGTTACAACGACAATAACACAAATAACAGTTACGTTCAGGTATCAACAAAAAAAGTAAAGGATCATCATCTTAGTGTGAGTTTAAAAATAAATAAAAAGTTGTGTATTTTTGAAGTTGCTTTTGAAGGGAAATATTGTTTCAGTCTTTCCATGAGCTCACGCCGCTTGGATCAGTGTCTCTCGGTTGAATGAGGTCTTACTGTTGTTCTCCTTTAATCAACCACCTGTCAAATACAATCTACTTTATCTTCTTCCACTGCGTAGGTTTCCTATTCATCATTATTCAACTTCACCCATTGGCTGAAAAACAGTACAGTGATATCATGTAGTCGCGTGTACGCTCGCACACTCACACATATGAACACACACAAACACACATAGCATGCATGTGACTAGCACACACTCTATCAAGTGATCTCAAACCGCTTTTGAGTAATGCCCAACAGCTTGCAGGTGCATGCTGTGTTTGTTTAGAAGAAAAATCAGAGGAAAAACACACACACACACACACACACACACAGTGATATGCCATTCTAATCCCGCTATCTGAGGGAAGGATCCTATTGTCAACCCAAACTATGGCTCTGTTTCATGGAGCCGCATAACGATGTTTTATCACACTTAAACGTCACGTTCAGATTTCCCCGCATATTAAACTCGCTCTGGAAAGGTTTGTGTCAGTTAAAGGAGGATTGATATGCCATTTTTCCCCCCTCCCCCATCTCTTTTCAAGATCTTACGTTTCTCACTTAAATCCTCCTTTTCTGTGTTATCATTCCACCCGAGGCTCTCCAAAGCAGCTTTGATATTGAAAGCAGGCCCGGCATGAAAGGCACGGGGGTTAGGGGAATGTAAATGGTGAGATCTACCCGGTAACGAATACGCCGCACCGCATCATGGCTGCAGCTTCTACAGATCCTTCATAGTCTTTTCATGTGACAAAAGGGAGTCGGAAATTGATATGTGAGAATGTTTTGATTCATTGGTATGTAATTGGGTCAATTGAAATATATACCCTGTGAGGAAATATCACAATATAACCAGCATAAAACCATAAAATAATTACAGTGCCCGCATACTGAATAATATGCCTGCTGTAAAGATTAATCTATAACATTTTAATGGAACACTGGTCACTTTAATAATGTAGACATACTGTTTTACAAATTTGATACTGTATGTATACTGAACAAAAATATAAATGCAACATGCAACAATTTCAAAGATTCTACTGAGTTACAGTTCATATAAGGAAATCAGTCGATTGAAATACATTCATCAGGCCCTAATCTATGGATTTCACATGACTGGGAATACAGATATGCATCTGTTGGTCACGGATACCTTTAAGAAAAGGTAGGGGCATGGATCAGAAATCCAGCAGTATCTGGTGTGACCAATGTTTTCCTCATGCAGCGCTACACATCTCCTTCGCATAGAGGTGATCAGGCTGTTGATTGTGGCCTGGGGAATGGTGTACCACTCCTCGTCAATGGCTGTGTGAAGTTGCTGGATGTTGGCAGGAACTGGATCACGCTGTCGCATCCCAAACATGTTTAATGAGTTACATGTCTGGTGAGTATGCAGGTCATGGAAGAGCTGGGATGTTTTCAGCTTCCAGTAATTGTGTACAGATCCTTGCGACATGGTGCCGTGCATTATCATGCTGAAACATGAGGTGATGTTGGCGAATTAATGATATACTGCCAAATTCTCGAACACCACGTGTGGAGGTGGCTAATGGTAGAGGAATAAACATTAGATTATCTGGAAACCGCTCTGGTGGACATTCCTGCAGTCAGCATGCCAATTGCACGCTCCCTCAAAACGTGAGACATCTGTGGCATTGTGTTGCGTGACAAAAACTGCACATTTTAGTATTTTTATTGTCCACGGCAAAAAGTGCACCTGTAATGATCATGCTGTTTTAACCAGTTTCTTTATTCCACACCTGTCAGGAGGATGGATTATCTTGGCAAAGGAGAAATGCTCACTAACTGGGATGAAATAAGCTTCTTTTTTTTTTGCGTATGGAGCATTTCAGGGATCTTTTATTTCAGCTCATGAAACATTGGGCCGACACTTTACATGTTGCATTTATATTTTTGTTCAGTGTATAATTCTGTATTCTAGTCGAGGCCATCCTATTTAACTATTGCTGTACATATACTATTCTACCCTACGTATTCTACAGATATACTGCATATTCTATCCACACACTGTCCACAATGTCTATACATCCCATCACATATATCCCGTGTGTGTGTGTGTGTGTGTGTGGTGTATATACACATACATACATACTACTGGTCAAAAGCTTTGGAACACCTACTCATTCAAGTGTTTTTCTTTATTTTTACTCTATGTTGTGGAATAATAGTGGACATTAAAACTATGAAATAGCACATATGGAATCATGTAGTATCTAAAAAAGTGTTAAACTCAAAATATATTTGAGATTCTTCAAATAGCCACCCTTTGCCTTGATGACAGCTTTGCACCCTCTTGGCATTTTCTCAACCAGCTTTATGAGGTAGTCACCTGGAAACTTTTCAATTAACAGTGTGCTTTGTTAAAAGTACATTTTTGGAATTTCTTTCCTTAATTGCATTTGAGACAATCAGTTGTGTTGTGACAAGGTAGGGGTGGTATACAGAAGATAGCCCTATTTGGTAAAAGACCATATTATGGCAAGGACAGCTCAAATAAGCAAAGTGAAATGACAGTCCATCATTACTTTAAGACATGAAGGTTAGTCAATGCGGATGATACTGGCTCTCATGAGGACCGCCACACGAAAGGAAGACCCAGAGTTAGCTCTGCTGCAAAGGATAAGTTCATTATAGTTACCAGCCTCAGAAGTTGCAGCCCAAATAAATGCTTCACAGAGTTCAAGTAACACACATCTCAACATCAACTGTTCAGAGGAGAGAAGTGTGAATCAGGCCTTCATGGTCGAATTGCTGCAAAGAAACCACTACTGGAGGACACCAATAAGAAGAAGAGACTTGCTTGGGCCAAGAAACACAAGCAATGGTCGGTGGAAATCTGTCCTTTGGTCTGAGTCCAAATGTGAGATTTTTGGTTCCAACTGCTCTGTCTGGATGATCTCCGCATGTGTAGGTCCCACCGTGAAGCATGGAGGAGGAGGTGCTCTGCTGGTGACACTGTCTGTGATTTTTTATTTTATTTCAATGCACACTTAAGCAGCATGGCTACCATAGCATTCTGCAGCGATATACCATCCCATCTGGTTTACGCTTAGTGGGACTCATTTGTTTTTCAACAGGACAATGACCCAACACACCTCCAGGCAATGGAAGGGCTATTCTACCAAGAAGGAGAGTGATGGAGTGCTGCATCAGATGACCTGGCCTCCACAATCACCCAACCAATTGAGATGGTTTGGGATGAATTAGACTGCAGATTGAAGGAAAAGCAGCCAACAAGTGCTCAGCATGTGGGGGAAATCCTTCAAGACTGTTGGAAAAGCATTCCAGGTGAAGCTGGTTGAGAGAATGCCAAGAGTGTGCAAAGCTGTCATCAAGTCAAAAGGTGGCTACTTTGAAGAATCTAGAATCTAGGATATATTTTGATTGGTTTAACAAAATGTTGGTTACTACATGATTCCATATGTGTTATTTCATAGTTTTGATGTCTTCACTATTATTCTACAATATAGAAAATAAATCAAATTAAGATAAACCCTTGAATGCGTGTCAACTTTTGACTGGAATTGTATACCGTGCATTCGGAAAGTATTCCGACCCCTTGACTTTTTCCACATTTTGTTACTTATATATCTATATATATATATATAATATCCTTATTCTAAAATGGATTAAATAAAAACAGTTCCTAATCAATCTACACACAATACCCCATAATGACAAAGTGAAAACAGGTTTTTAGACATTTTTGCAGATGTATTCAATATAAAAACCAGATACCTTATTTACGGTACATAATTATTCAGACCCTTTACTATGAGACTCGAAATTGAGCTCAGGTGCATCCTGTTTCCATTGATAATCCTTGATGTTTCTACAACTTGATTGGAGTCCACCTGTGGTAAATTCAATTAGTTGGACATGATTTGGAAAGGCACACACCTGTCTATATAAAGTCCCACAGTTGACAGTGCATGTCAGAGCAAAAACCAAGCCATGTCCGTAGAGCTCAGACAGGATTGTGTCAAGGCACCGATCTGGGGAAGGGTACCAAAAAATATCTGCAGCATTGAAGGTCCCCCAGAACACAGTGTCCTCCATTTATAAATGGAAGAAGTTTGGAACCACCAAGACTCTTCCTAGAGCTGGCCGCCCGGCCAAACAGCGCAATTGGGGGAGCAGGACCTTGGTAAGGGAGGTGACCAAGAACCCGATGGTCACTCTGACAGAGCTCCAGAGTTCCTCTGTGGAGATGGGAGAACCTTCCAAAAGGACAACCATCTCTACCGCACTCCACCGATCGGGCCTTTATGGTAGTGGCCAGACGGAAGCCACTCCTCAGTAAAATGCACATGACAGCCCTCTTTGGAGTCTTAGTCCATGAGAAACAAGATTCTCTGGTCTGATGAAACCAAGATGGAACTCTTTGGCCTAAATGCCAAGCGTCACATCTGGTGGAAACATGGCACCATCCCTACGGTGAAGCATGGTGGCAGCATCATACTTTGGGGATATTTTCAAGAGGCAGTCAGCATCAAGTCTGCATCAAGGTAAAGATGAACGTAGCAAAGTACAGAGAGATCCTTAGAAAAAACATGTTTTCACTTTGTCATCATGGGGTACTGTGTGTAGATTGTTTCCCTCATCAATCTATTTAATCAGTTTTAGAATAAGGCTGTGACGTAACAAAATGTGGAGAAAGTCAAGGCGTCTGAATACTTTCCGAATGCGCTTTATTGGGAATTGGAAATGATGCAGAAATTACATTGATAGAAACCACAATCTATCGTCTGATATACCCCCTAAAAAGGTAAATAACAAATACACTTGTCTGTGTGCACGGCCCTGGACACATCAGTTACTGACACACAACACCGAAGCATGCGGTGACTCGGTAAGCTTTCCAGTGGATCTGTTTCTGCCAAGGCACCACATGCCTACCACCCCAGTGAATTTGGGCACAACCTTCCTCCACCACCACCAAACAGTCTGTCTCTCTGTACTCAAAAACAGCTTGAGATTCCCATGAAGTTGGGCAAAAATAGCCATCTCCCACCAATCTTTCCCTACGCCCCCTCCTTCAAAAAGCACATACACACGCAGGCAGGAAACGCACCCTATCTTTCTCTCTTTCTCCTCTGCTCTCCGTTAATGAGTCCCTATAGGGTTCCTTCCTAAAAAAAAGTGTTCTTCAGACGCCATTACGGCCAGGATTGCTTCAAAGATCCTCAACATTACATTAGCATGACATGGGCTACCTGCAGTGATAGCATGAGACATTAGCCTACTGTGCTATTACTAATGGGATGTGCTTGACTTTCTACATAGCCGTGGGAGACTAATTCTGTCTGGACACTGTCTAGACTCAGTTCATGTGCAAGATAGGAGAGAGTGAGTTATGTGAGCAGGACTGCCCATTTGCTTGCCATATACATGGCTATAAATGCTAACAGGGAATGCATCATCAATCTATTCCCAAATAAGTTCACATCCCTTATATAAAACACAAATTTACATGACTAAGTGGCCCTAGATATGAGTGTCTGCTAAGTGACTAAAATAATGGATGTAAAATGTATTTACAGGGCCCTCCCGGGTGGCGCAGTGGTCTAAGCTGTGCCACCAGAGACTCTGGGTTCGAGCCCAGGCTCTGTCGCAGCCGGCCGCGACCGGGAGGTGCATGGGGCGGCGCACAATTGGCCTAGCGTCGTCCGGGTTAGGGAGGGTTTGGCCGGTAGGGATATCCTTGTCTCATCGCGCACTAGCGACTCCTGTGGCAGGCCGGGCGCAGTGCACGCTGACCAGGTCAGTAGGTGTACGGTGTTTCCTCCGACACATTGGTGCGGCTGGCTTCCTGGTTGGATGCACGCTGTGTTAAGAAGCAGTGCGGCTTGGTTGGGTTGTGTTTCGGAGGACGCATGGCTCTCGATCTTCGTCTCTCCCGAGCCTGTACGGGAGTTGTAGTGATGAGACAAGACAGTAATTACTAACAATTGGATACCGCGAAATTGGGGAGAAAAAGGGGGTAAAAAATATATATTATGTGTTTACAGTAAGTGCTTCACCAGGTAGTGGTTAGTTAGTCAAATCATATTCTGTATTCAGGGGTCTTTCTGTGGTAACTGCCACTCAGGGCTCTGTCAGGCCCTGATGAGGCTGTGTGGGACGGGTAGGGATGGGTCAGGAGGGCCTTACGTCCTGCGGTCCCTGGCAGCTGTCTGACCCACGAGGGCATTGCCCAACTCAGCCTGGCACAGTAACCCAAGCAGGACCCATCAGTCAAAGGAGTCACACATTACCCAGGACACCACCACTACCACCCAGCCTCCTGAAAGTCACCAGATGACTGACACACAGTGAGATGTGGAAAGGGATGGGTGAGATTCTTTCTCGTATGAGGATATATCAGAGATGCCAATCTTCATTTGCTAAGTTTGTCTTCAATTTACTATTTTTAAGAATGGAGGGAGAATGAGAGAAAAAAAAAGTGGACTCAAGTTTCACATTTTTATTGTCACATGCACAAGTACAGTGAAATGCCTTTTTTGCTTGCTCTTTCCCAACAATGCAGCAATCAATATCAATTGATACAAGACTACCCCACACTACTGGTAAAAAAGAAAGGCTTTTTGCAAGGACATCATCATGTCATCTATTTCCAACCAAATTATGCATACAGTGCATTCGGAAAGTATTCAGACCCCTTGACTTTTTCCACATTTTCTTACGTTACATGCTTATTCTAAAATGTATTACATTTTTTTCCCCCTCATCAACCTACACACATTGCCCCATAATGACAAAGCAAAAACAGGTCTTTAGAAATGTTTGCAAATGTATTAAAAATAAAAAAACAGATACCTTATTTACACAAGTATTCAGACCCTTTGCTATGAGACTCGAAATTGAGGTCTGGTGCTTCCTGTTTTGGGGCGGCAGGTAGCCTAGTGGTTAGAGCGTTGAGCCAGAAAGGTTGCTGGATCGAATCCCCTAGCTGACAAGGTAAAAATCTGTCGTTCTGCTGCTGAACATTGTAAATAAGAATTTGTTCTTAATTTACTTTCCTAGTTTTTTTTTTTTTTTATGTACAAAAAATAATCCATTGATAATCCTTGATAATCCTACAATTTGATTGGAGTCTACCTGTGGTACATTTCATTGATCGGACATGATTTGGAAAGGCACACACCTGTCTATATAAAGTCCCACAGTTGACAATGCATGTCAGAGCAACAACCAAGCCATGAGGTTGAAGGAATTGTCCGTAGAGCTCCGAGACAGGATTGTCGAGGTACAGATATGGGGAAGGGTACCAAAACATTTCTGCAGCATTGAAGGTCCCCAATAACATAGTAGCCTCCATCATTCTTAAATGGAAGAAGTGTGGAACCACCAAGACTCTTCCTAGAGCTGGACGCCTGGCCAAACTGAGCAATCGGGGGAGAAGGGCCTTGGTCACGGAGGTGACCAAGAACCCAATGAACACTGTGGCAGAGCTCCAGAATTTCTCTGTAGAGATAGCAGAACCTTCCAGAAGGACAACCATCTCTACAGCACTCCACCGATCAGGCCTTTAGGGTAGAGTGGCCAGACTGAAGCCACTCCTTAGTAAAAAGGCACATGACAGCCCTCTTGGAGTTTGCCAAAAGCCATCTAAAGGAGCCTCAATCCAAACAAGATTCTCTGGTCTGATGAAACCAAGATTGAACTCTTTGGCCTGAATGCCAAGTGTCTCGCCTGGAGGAAGCATGGTGGGGAAGCACGGTAGTGGCAGCATCATGCTGTGGGTATGTTTTTCAGTGTTAGGGACTAGGAGACTAGTCAGGATCGAGGGAAAGATGAACGATGAGCAAAGTACAGAGAGATCCTTGATGAAAACTTGCTCCAGAGTACTCTGCCCCAAGTCTGTGGTCCTAAGGTTCACCTTCCAACATGACAACGACCCCTAAGCACACAAAAAAGACAATGCAGGAGTGGCTTCGGGACAAGTCTGTGAATGTCTGAGAGGCCCAGCCAGAGCCCGGACTTGAATGTAATCTAACATCTCTGGAGAGCCCTGAAAATAGCTGTGCAGCGACTCTACCCATCCAACCTGACAGAGTTTGAAAGGATCCACAGACAGTAATGGGAGAAACTCCTCAAATACAGGTGTGCCAAGCTTGTAGCATCATATCCAACAAGACATGGCTGTAATCGCTGCCAAAGGTGCTTCAACAAAGTACTGCGTAAAGGGTCTGAGTACTTATGTAAAGTGGTTTGTGAAAGTATTCATCCCCCTTGGCATTTTTCCTATTGTGTTGCCTTAAACTAAAATATTTTTTTAGTGGGTTTGTATCATTTGATATACACAACATGCCTACCACTTTGAAGACGCAAAATATGAAACAAACAAGAAATAAGATTATTTTTAAACTGAACTAGAGCATGCATAACTATTCAACCCCCCCCCCCAAAAGTCAATACTTTGTAGAGCCACCTTTTGCAGCAATTACAGCTGCAAGTCTCTTGAGTATGTCTCTATAAGCTTGGCTCATCTAGCCACTGGTATTTTTGCCCATTCTTCAAGGAAAAACTGCTCCATCTCCTTCAAGTTGGTTGGGTTGCACTGGTGTACAGCAATCTTTAAGTCATACCACAGATTCTCAATTGGATTGAGGTCTGGGCTTTCACTAGGCCATTCCAAGACATTTAAATGTTTCCCCTTAAACCACTCGAGTGTTGCTTTAGCAGTAGGCTTAGGGTCATTGTTCTGCTGGAATGTGAACCTCCATCCCAGTCTTAAATCTCTTGAAGACTGAAACAGGTTTCCCTCCAGAATTACCCTGTATTTAGCGCCATTCATCATTCCTTCAATTCTGACCAGTTTCCCAGTCCCTGCCGATGGAAAAACATCCCCACAGCAGGATGCTGCCACCACCGTGCTTCACGGTATTCTCGGGGTGATAAGAGGTGTTTTCCTTGATGGCCAAAAAGCTCAATTTTAGTCTCATCTGACCAGAGTACCTTCTTCCATATGTTTGGGGAGTCTCCCACATGCCTTTTGGCAAACACCAAACGTGTTTGCTTATTTTTAACTTTAAGCAATAGCTTTTTTTCCGGCCACTCTTCCATAAATCCCAGCTCTGTGGAGTGTACGGCTTAAAGTGGACAGATTCTTCAATCTCCGCTGTGGAGCTTTGCAGCTCCTTCAGGGTGATCTTTGGTCTCTTTGTTGCCTTTCTGATTAATGCCCTCCTTGCCTGGTCTGTGAGCTTTGGTGGGCGACCCTCTCTTGGCAGGTTTGTTGTGGTGCCATATTCTTTACATTTTTGAATCAGGGATTTAATGGTGCTCCGTGGGATGTTCAAAGTTTCAGATAGTTTTTTTATAACCCAACCCTGATCTGTACTTCTCCACAACTTTGTCCCTGACCTGTTCGGAGAGCTCCTTGGCCTTCATGGTGCCACTTGCTTGGTGGTGGTCCTTGCTTAGTGGTGATGCAGATTCTGGGGCCTTTCAGAACAGTTGTATATATACCGAGAGCACTTAAATAAAGTCCACCTGTGTGCAATCTAACTCATTATTTGACTTCTGAAGGTAATTGGTTGCACCAGATCTTATTTAGGGGCTTCATAGCTAAGGGGGTGAATAGATATGCATGCACTACTTTTCTGTATAATTTTTTTGTTGTTGAATATTTTGAAACTATTTTATTTTTATTTTTTCTCTCTCTCACTATTTTGTGTATGTCCATTACATGAAATCCAAATAAAAATTGATTTAAATTACAGGTTGTAATGCAACAAAATAGGAAAAACGCAAAGGGGGATGAATACTTTTGCAAGGTACTGTAAATGTGATATTTTTATAAATTTGCTAACATTTCTAAAAATCAGTTTTTGCTTTGTCATTTGGGGATATTGTGTGTAGATTTTCCCTCATCAATCTATTTAATCAATTTTAGAATAAGGCTGTAACATAACAAAATGTGGAAAAAGTCAAGGGGTCTGAATACATTCCGAATGGAATACTAATTTGAGCCAGTTTGCTACAGCAGGAAAATAATCCTGCAGCAACAGAAAATGTGAATTATTTGGATTATAATTCATGGACATTTTTGTAGGGGTTGATACATTTTTCATTGTGGAAAATCAAGTCTGAAATTTGTAAGTTTAAATTACAAAGCCTTTTTAAACCTCAAATACACTACGAATTAAAAAATGTGTGCATTGCATGAAAGTTCTCCTGGAACAGGGTGATCAAATTAAGATCCTACATCTGTACAACAGACAATGACCTTTGTGTGGCCTGCTGGTGAGAGGAGATGTATGACTGTCATTGACTGGAGGCCCAAGGAGAGCACCGGGTCTCCTCTTCAACCTGTTTCTACAGGAAACAGAGGCAGCACCTCACATCTAATGAGACAGCTTCTCATTAAGGCCCGACCTTAAATCCACACCTCAATAATATCCATTAAAGTGCACACATGTGCACACACAAACACACATACACGCCATTATTACATGAGGGCGAAAGCTTTTTTCCACTTTTTTAAATTTTTATAAACATTTATCAAAGAACTAAAGTTTGGGGAGAGAGGAAGATTAATATTGGGCTAAAGCAAGCCAGTGAAAAAAACAACGGCAGTGGAATTTAATGAGTTTGGCGATGTCCGGGGAGTCCGCGGCTCGTGCCTGCGTGCTAATTATGCTCGGTAACTAACAGAGTTAGGGAGCATCAGTGGAAGACAAATGCGCTGAGCAGTCGTCAACCAAGCAAGGAGGAAACAAAAGAGCTGTGTAGACAAACAACACATTCTAATCCACATGGAGACACCCACAGAGGAGCGGGGAGGAGGTGGACTACTCAGTGTTCACTTCCTGTGTTGTGTGTTCTCTTTAACACCCCCATGCTAATAGATCAGCGTTGAAATGCAGGATGAGACGTGCATGCGGTTTAAATGAGACAGTGCCGATGAGACATACACAGTGACAGGGAGTGAACCTGACAAAGATCTCTCGTGATGGAAACAAGCACCAGGAAATGTTGTTTTGTAATAGGGTCAGTGAGTAGGAGTCAGGAGGTAATTGAATCAACCTTTTGGTGACTTCCCTTTGTCACAGCTCTTTAGCTGGGTAAACAAACACACTAACTGACACGTAAACACCCCCACCTCCCACTGGACTCGACACTGCTACACTGCCCCCTGCTGGTGAGGAGGACAGCTGAGTTGCAGGACCCTGTGGTTCAGTGGAACTGACAAGGGCCCTGTTTGCTTCCAGTGTGTCTCTCCTTCATTAAGTCCCCATCGCCTGCAGGGAATCCACACGCTGCGTCCCACGCCTCAGTGGCCACACAACAGCACACAAACAGAAGACAATCAGACCGACTTTCAACAGAATGAAACCTGCCTGGGTTGTTGCTCTCCCTTGCCAACTGGGGAGGAAATATGCTTTTGGCAGGGTTTATATTATACTTGCCCTTGTTTTTAACCTTTAATATTCCGCCCTCGTGTCAGCAAGTGTGTATATCCACTTTTCATCATTCCATGTACAGATATCACACCCATTTCAAGTTTTCATCATGTGTAGATATCAAACCAATAGTCCCTCCAGTCTGCTGCCTGAAATCTGCATGCATACAGTGACTGTGATACCATGCGTGCTTGAGTGTCAAATGAGAGGATTAAATCTCGATGAATTAGAGCAATTAATTCAATTGAGCTCATGTATATGTATTGTGTGTTTAGGTAATTGAAATCATGCCTTTACCTGGCATGCTGCCTGAATATTTTGCCGACATATGACAACACTCAAACCTTTTTTGTTTGTGTGTGTGTGTGATACATATATATATATATATATATATATACACATATATATATATACACATATATATATATATATATATATATATATATATAATGTGTGTGTGTATATATATATATGTGTATATATATATATATATATATATGTGTATGTTTGCCTCGCTGTGTTTAAAGGAATCGTGGCCATGTTATTAAATGCCAGGACAACAGAATGTGTGACTGCATGACTGCACCGGCCGCTTCTGCTCTCCTCCCCTCCTCTATCTCCTGTTCACCTTTTCCAGCTGATTTTCCGTGCAGAAAAGCCCTGTAATCCCGTTTGCATTCCTTTCCAACTTCCAATTAGTGTAATTATAGCAGCGGGGGATGTGGGGGCGTTGCGCCGCATGCACCCTGTAGGCAGACAGCAGGCGCACAAGTGCAGCTAGTACACAGCAGTCACATGAGGCCATACCACTGGAATCAACACAACAACCGCACGTTCTGTTAGGCTGTAGGCTATAGCAGTAATGGTAGAGAGACAACGGGAAAGGCACTTGACAGGGTGTGGTGAAAAAGTATGCTATGGGCGTTGATCGTTATCCCTTTATCTTTGTGTTGGGTCTTGTAAATGGACACGGTATCACCAATCATGGTTGACACCTGTTAGCCCCCAAAGCCTCCTCTGATGTCATCACACGGTGACATAATCACTCATGCCTGCTGCCAGGGTGCGAGTCATGGGGCTAACATTTACTGTACTACCGGGTACAGTAAAGCAGGTTGACGTTTTTTTTATTTTAATGAATGGTGGTAGCCTCCCAGGTCTCCCAGGTCCTAAACATTGCTGGTTTACCAATTGACCAACTTTAGCAATTCTCCTCATTCTTAATCCCATTGTCCCAGTCAAGAGATGTATAGTGTGACTCTACAATGCAAATCAAAGAAGAATATTCTGGAAGTATTTTACAAGTCTTCACAGGGGCTGAAACATTACATTTGCCTGTTTGTTTTTTACGCAGCAGCATAATAGGACCAGTTTTCTCCGCACGTTGTGGTGGAGATGAAAGGCCTGTTCAAGTGCTGTCTTCAAACAGCAGGCCTTGTTAATGATGCACACACACTTTGAATTAAGACCTCATTAGATGATGCCACGATAAAGGATTGATGAGTTTCCATTTTCTAACAAAGGCTTATTTTACTGAAGAATTGATAGAGTGTGTATAACAGTGAAATGCCTACTTATGAGCCCTTTCCAACAATGCAGAGGGAAAAAAAGAGAAATGGTAGAAATATCTTTTAAATTTTATTATGTGTATATGTGTGGAGTACGTGAGAGCAGTATATGCTATGTAAATGGTGGTATATCATGTGCATCAAGAAGCTATGTGGAGGCTTGGGATAAAATGTTCAGTGTAGTCGGGCCAATTTTGTGTCAGGTGGATTGATTAGCACCTTAGATGTATGTTACTCATAACTCATTGAATGCCAATACTCCAAATTGTGGAGAATATGTGCAATTCAAAATAGAGATCACTTCACTCTTCAAGACAATTGTAAAGTGTTGCCGAAGTGTGTGACATCACAATGAAATGAGCACAGTCTCACCGCTCTCCTCCTTGACCCCTGACCTCAGTTCAAGACTACCTCACTTAGAGAGCATCTGTCCCAACCTTCCCTCTATCCTCCACCGCATGCGTCTTCCACACACACACACACACACACACACACCACACACGCACGCACGCACGCACGCACGCACGCACGCACGCGCACACACACACACACACACACACACTGTTGTTGAGACGTGGGGAGATCTCAGTGAGACACAAGGGTGGGTCGTTAAGTTTGTTAGTTCACTCAGTGTATCATCAGCGTCCGTGACAAACACATTATCTATCTCCTCCAGCCTCTAACAGCACTACTTCTCTTACAGCCCATTTCTATGCTAATTAGACGGTTACAAGCAGCCGTCCGGCCCCTCAACACAGGTCATCTGGTGCTAATGAGCCAATGAGACACCACAGCCATACAGCAACAATGATATCATGTCGGTCTGATTCTGTATGAAGAAATGTGGCACTTTGATGTTGACACAGGGAAATTGCAAATAAGTATTTGTTTGGTCAATTTGGCGTGTTATCACGAGTTATACAGATCTGACTGACTCTGATTCCGTCATCGGTTTCGGGTCTGAAGTGACTGTTATCCTCTGGGTCCCCTTTGCACATTTTGTTCTGTACCCAAATCAATTCAATATTTTGATTTGAATTATAACTGTGACAAAAGTCATAGGTTCTACATACACTAGATTCGACAACGGCGCCGCAGTACGTCAGCTGATATTGTAATGCGTTCTGACTGCCAGCGTGCAAACAGATAACTTCCGTTATGACATTTTTATTGCTTCTGTTTGGGCCTCAAAATCATTTTTCAAGATATGCATTTCAATATCTCAGGGCCTCAGTCATGCCTCATTCTCCAGTGCTCTTGTGTCACTGCTGGATATTGATGTGGCAGCGTGAAGCGTGCTATTTCTTTTCTGTTCCGTATGATGTTTGTGCCAATCTCAGTGTTTGTGAGTGTCGGCACATTAGGGGAAAACAAATGAAGCTTTTAACTTGGCTTAGTTATTCTCTGCATGTTTGTGAAACGGGAATAGAGCATAATGGTATTGGCTTCGCAGTGTAGAATTCCTAAGCGAGGATTGCATTTCTCCCAAGAGAGAACGTTTGTGGTTTGACGATACTGTGGCATCTAAAGTTGCTCATTGTTGCTTTCATGTTATATAACTAATACTGTAAGTCAGCTCAGGTGGTGTAAGCACAATGGTTAAACATGACTGTTCTTTACACACTGTATTCTAATGCAACCATGTTGCAGAATAACCTCTTCCTGTGTGCCCGTTACTAAAAATACATATTGGTAGCAGAAGTACCCCTTGTGTGTATGTTTAGTGTGCATGCATATGCATGTGTGTGAGTTATTGACTAAGTTTGCCTTCCGCCCTTGTGTAAACAGTGAAGATCACTGACCCGTAGAGTCTTGGGGTCCACAATCTTAACATAGCCATGTGCTGGCAAACCGGCCAGCAGAGGGTTCTTTCAGACAAAACGCTTTGAAGTCACTGATGTCCGCTGATGCGGATCATTTGACTCATCCACAATGGAGATGGCATACATGGTGACTTTCTGAGCCTCGGACCCACTTTTAGGACATAACTTTTAAAATAAAGAAATACAGCCGGTATGATGCATATTGCATCAAAATCTTGAAAACTTGTTTACTGACATGTGAAACATTTTGGTACTATATGTGACCAACCGGCTCGATTCGGTCCTATGTAGCAAGATTTGCATTTTTTTTTTTGTTGTTGTACTTTTATCCTGTTTTCGCCCCAATTTCATGATATCCTATTGGTAGTTAGTCTTGTCCCATTGCGGCAACTCCTCTGAAACACGACCCTGCCAAGCCACACTACTTCTTGACACACTGCTCGCTTAACCTGGAAGCCAGCCGCACCAATGTGTCGGGGGAAACCCCATCCAGCTGGCGACTGAGGTCAGCTTGCAAGCGCCCGGCCCACCACGAGGAGTCGCTAGATCGCGATGGGACAAGGAAATGCTGGCCGGCCAAACCCTCCCCTAATCAGGACGATGCTGGGCCAATTGTGTGCCGCCTCATGGGTCTCCCGGTCACGACCGGCTGGGATCGAACCCGGGTCTGTAGTGATGCCTCAAGCACCGCGATGCAGTGCCTTAGACAGCTGCGCCACTCAGGAGAAAATTATGTTTTTTACATTGGATAAATGTAGAGACTCAGAGCTGGAAAATTGTATATCATACACTGCAGTTGGGGAACAATGGGAACAATTTTCTAGCAATTCTTCTACATTACCTGTCTATATAAGGTCCCACAGTTGACAGTGCATGTCAGAGCAAAAACCAAGCCATGAGGTCGAAGGAATTGTCCGTAGAGCTCCAAGACAGGATTGTGTCGAGGCACAGATCTGGGGAAGGGTACCAAAACATTTCTGCAGCTTTGAATGTCCCCAAGAACACAGTGGCCTCGATCATGGAAGAAGTTTGGAACCACCAAGACTCTTCCTAGAGTTGGCTGCACAGCCAAACTGTGCAATCAGGAGAAAAGGGCCTTGGTCAGGGAAGTGAACAAGAACCCGATGGTCACTCTGACAGAGCTCCAGAGACAACTGTCTCTGCAGCACTTCACCAATCAGGCCTTTGTGGTAGAGTGGCCAGACGGAAGCCATTCCTCAGTAAAAGGCATATGGCACCTAAAGACTCTCAGACCATGAGAAACAAGATTCTCTGGTCTGATGAAACAAAGATTGAACTCTTTGGCCTGCATGCCAAGCGTCACATCTGAAGGAAACCTGGCACCATCCCTGCGGTGAAGCATGGTGGTCGGAGCATCATGCTGTGGGGATGTTTTTTCAGCGACAGACTAGGAGACAAGTCAGGATCGTGGCAAAGATGAACAGGGGAAAGTAAAAAGTTTCGTTTAATTTAAAAAATATATACATTTGCTAAAATTTCTAAAAACCTGTTTTTGCCTTGTCATTATGGGGTATTGTTTGTAGATTGATCAGGGGGAAAAAACTCTTTAATCAATTTTAGAATAAGGCTGTAAAGTAACAAAATGTGGGAAAAGTGACATGTCCGGTGAGTGTGCAGGCCATGGAAGAACTGGGACATTTTCAGCTTCCAGGATTTGTGTACAGATCCTTGCGACATGGGACTGTGCATTAACATTTTTGCCATCAATAAAATGCAGTTGTGTTCATTGTCTGTAGGTTGTCTGTCCATAACACAACCTCACCGCCACCATGGGGCATTCTGTTCACAACGTTTACATCAGCAAACCGCTCGCCCACACAATGCCATACACGTGGTCTGTGGTTGTGAGGCCGGTTGGACATACTGTCAAATTCTCCAAAACGATGTTGGAGGCGGCTTATGGTAGAGAAATTAACATAAAATTATCTGGCAACCGCTCTGGTGGACATTCCTGCAGTCACCATGCCAATTGCATACTCCCTCAAAACTTGAGACATCTGTGGCATTGTGTTGTGTGACAAAACTGCACATTTTAAAGTGGCCTTTTTATTGTCCCCAGCACAAGGTGCACCTGTGTAATGATCATGCTGTTTAATCAGCATCTTGATATGCCACACCTGTCAGGTGGATGGATTATCTTGGCAAAGGAGAAATGTTCACTAACCGGGATGTAAACAAATTGGTGCACAAAATTTGAGAGAAATACGCTTTTTGTGCATATGGAACGTCTCTGGGATCTTTTATCTCAGCTCATGAAACAGGAAGGGCTTTGTAGTCATTTGATACTCAAGGCAACAGAGCATCTCAATCTTCCCTGATCGGTGAGATAAAATAGACATTTATATCAGTAGATATTTCTACGCAGAAATATGAAGACCCCATTTTATACAGTATCAACACATTTTGATTACCATGAACTGGAATGCCTGGATCATACAGTCAATGTAGGGAAAGATATACCACCACAATCTCTGCTCCTTTGTTGAAGATGAGGTTTTCTGAGCTGAATAGAAGGGATGGTGAGATGGGAGGTAGAAAGTGAGAATGAGAATCCGAGCTGGCTAGGTTATCTAGGCCGAGACCGGTGCCCTCTCTGAGTGAATCATCAATAATTTACAGTCATGGCTCCCGACGGCGTGTCGTAGGAGAGGTCCCCTTCTGGTCAACACAGAAATCAAACACCATCTAGCAACATGCCCTAAACGAGTCTAAACGAATGACCGCCTGCCAAATGACGTCAACGAACAGGACTTCAATCTCCCAAAATGATATCATAATTGATGCATTAGACCTGAGAAGGAGAAATGCATTTACCAAGAACACAATGAGCTGTTGTAGCAACACTGTCATGGGGGGAAATACTGTAAATGCATTATGTCAATGGGGGAGAGTTTAGTGATGTTATTCAATCTTGGGAGATGAGGAAGCATCCTGATTGTGGACATTATTGGACTTAATGAGACCAACCTGGGAATTTGATCAAAAAATGTATTTTGTCTGCCTGTTTAAGTCCTAGCCTGTGTGTCTTCTTAAGGAAGAGAGTTGAGGCCGTCCAGGACACTGTGCCCATCTTCTTCCATGTTAATAATGGATTTTTGATATGAGCTCCACATGAAATTTTAATCTCTGGAATATTAGCTCACCGAGGGAGACACAAAATCTAATCAGTGGCCGTGATTAAGCGCGGGTGAAGCACATATCGACCCATTTTAAATTCACATGAACCCTTCATAAAAATGTATGAGACTTGGCACTGACGGCTGCCGTGATTTTCGAGGTGTTATGTCTGTTTTGCTGGGAAAAGGTGTGATCTTCTCCCACGTACAAGCCTGTGTAAAGGAGAACATGAGGGAGAGAGAGGTAGCAAGTCTGTAGGTTCCCTTCATCTGATTAATATAGTTGTCATACCAGTGAGCTAATGTAAAGGTTTGTGTGTAGATGAAGATATGTTTTAAATGTATGTTGAATGTGAGCTAATATTCTTAAACAGATTGCTAATGATACAGCTTTTCAACTACATATACATACATTTTACTTATACATTTTGCATACACATTTTACATGGTACTTTTATATAAAGCAGTCGCATAGCAATATGTGAATATGTGAATGATCAAACATAAGCTCTTTAATCCTGCTCCTCAGCCACTCTCAGCCCATCCCACCCATCACCATAGACCACCCTCGTTTGGTTTCCATGTGCCATATAGTTTAATTGTGCTGTGATGTTTTACATCATTTTTTAACATTTCCAATTGTGTATTATCCACAGATTGTGAGCTAAAGAGGAAAACCTTTCCTACCAGTATTATTATATTATTTATTGACTGACTATGGCTTTCCAAAATGCCCAACACTGCTGTTTGTGAGGTTAATTTAGTATGTTGTGATTTTTTTGATTGATTTTTGATTGATCCATTGATTCTGGTGTGTGTTTGCTTTTTCTTATGTACATGCAGCACAACCGCATGACACGCCGTGGCGCATTCCAACACCCTGTTTGCCAACCCCAAACTATCTCTGCCCGATGAATAATTTACCACCCAACCCAGGATGCCAACCCAGCCCACCTCCCGCCTGGATTGTGCCTCTTAGCCTTAAACAAAGCCCTTGCTTCCTGACTGGCTGACAGTGTGCGGAAATCCTTAATAATGTATCACCACCTCTTGTTCCCTCAAAGGCATCTAACATCTTCAGCAGATTAGAATATATAACAGTACCAGCTACCTATTTTACATAAGTGGCAATAAACCATATTCCTATGCATTTGTCAAGGGGCACTGTGCTGTGGTGGTACCGGGTGGGTTCATGCAATTAAAGAGTGTGAATAAGTGTTAAGGTACACGCAACTAAACAACTTGGTGCCTCGGCGGGGTTGGTCGTACCCCCCTCAGCTGCCGTTGACATAGATTATCGCAGGAAGTGAAAGAACGCTAGGTCGGTAATTCATGTGAGACATTAGACTCAGTTCCGTAGCAACGTATGCTAATTTTAGGATAGGTTCTGTGGCGGAGCGGAGTAGTGGATTAGCAGAATGAAACAAACTGTCATCGAGGTGAACGCAAAGGTGGCGCTTTTGACTCTGGTGAATGGTCAGTAACAGACTGTGTCCAGACTTACTGCGCAATTACATTGCATTTCATTGGCATAATGGCACGAGCAGTTAACGGATTGATTGCGTTGTATGTCAGATCAGGGGCAGAAAGGAAAGACAGAAAGAAGGGGTAAAAAGGGAAGGAAAGAACCATACTTCTGCGGCCGTGTGGAACACGTTTGCTATCGCCTCGTTGTTGCTGTGTTATAGTCTTGCAGTTATGACTTAATATCAGGCAGGCAGTTTAGGATCTGTTTGTTTTTAACGTGCCGTAATTGAAAGGAAATGGCCGACTTGGGGACGTCTCTTCTACGTCTCATCTCTTTGCATGAATTCTGGGATGTGGGTTTTGTTAGCCTTAGTGTGGAGCATAGGGACATTGCGTGCTCTCACTCGCTCTCGCTCTCTCTCCGTGGATGTGAGTGCATGTGCGTGCATTGATGCATGAGTGCTAATGTGTGTGTTTGCGGGAGGGGGTGGGGGTGGTGGTGATATCTGTACTCTCACATTGCTCACAGAATCCCATAGCGCCCTCTTAAGGACCTAAATCCCCTCAAACACACGCTTAACACATGTAGTTCTGTATCCCTCGCCCCCCCCCCCCCCCCCCCCCCCCCCTTCACCCCCTTACTATCCCCTCTATGTGGCTGTCGAGAGTGGGGACAGTGCAGCGGGCAGACAGAGGGAAAGTGGCGGCTCGGACGTGCTTGACAACAGAACCTTCAAAGGCAGGTGGCTTGATCCCAACATTCGGGGAGGGGGGGGGCTATCGCTGGGAGCAGAAGAGGGCTCATCAAAGAGTCTGACTGACAGTTTTTTTGTACTGCTGCTTCTTTTTGTCTCTGGCTCCTTCTGACTCCTGACAAATTAAACCCAGGGCTGCTTTTGAACTGAGGGGGATGTATTCGTCCGCTTTCTCACACGCCCTCTCCTTCTCTCCCGTCTCCCCCTTTTGCCTGTCTCCCTCTCTATATCATTCCCATTCCCCACCTGGTTGGTGGAGCTTTTATACGGGTACCACCGACCCTGGGGTTCCACGATGAGCACTTAGAACACATTCAACTGTATTTTTCCCTCTGGCGACACATTTGAGAAAACTAAACACATATCCACTCAAACAGAACTGTTTCGTTACTAATAGCCCTCCCCAGAAACACTATAGTCTTTGTTTTTAATTGCCCCCCCCCCCCCCCCCCCCCCCCCCCCCCCAGCTACCGTTTTGGCGCCCTCCTGTGGCTGGGGGTCATCCAATCGCCTTGAGCTCCCTTACCCCCTTGAAGACAAGAAACTGCCGGCGCTCTGAAAACGAATCATGAGAGGCTGTAGAGCCAATTACCCAGCATGCTCTAATCCTCTCTTTCACTCTGAACAGGAAGGGGAGGGGAGGAGAGGGAGGGAAATCAGAGCACCGGTGTAGTGTCAAATACAGTGCCCCCAGTCAAGACGCACATCTGTCTGTCTCTTCTCGCTTTTATCATTTCAATGAATACAACCTGGATGGCCTGGAGGCAGATCGTGAGCACTGTTAATGTCTTTCTACTTAAGTATACTGCGAAGGCAACAAGGGCTTTCTTTTATGTGTCATATCTCTCTCCATGTCAAATCAGAGCTCATCCTCTCTCTCCCCTCCCTCTTTCTCATTCACTCTTCTTCCCCTATAATGAGGTAATATTCATTGAAATTACACTGAGGTAAACAGAGCAGCCCTTAATATGAGAGAGGCTGTTGGCTCAGGCGTGGCGTGCCATCCGTCATCCCCATCAAAGAGCCCTCACAGCCTGCAGGCGTTCCATTAACCTTCTATAGCTACGCTCAATGGCAAGAGGATGCTTCGTCAAGGCCCCAGCAAGCAACGACTCACACACACACACACACTTAGACATACAAACACACACACACCCGCTCATCCTCATACCCTTGCATATGCACACATACACTGGTACACACATTATGACATGCACTTAGACAAACAAACACACACAGTCGCCTCGATTACTGTTTAATTTACAGCCCGACAGCTGAGCATGTGCATTGTCTAACTATGTGAATCAGTGTCTGCCTTAATGTTGAATTTAGCATATCTGACATAATTCTGAATACTGGCCTTCTGGAAATCAATGGGCTGTTATGGAATAAAATGGTATAGAAGTCGCTTTTAATTAAGAGTTGGAAGCTCACTTTGTACTACCTCCATTACGTTAAACCCCCCAATAACTCATGAATACACTGGAAATGTAAAACATACTTTAGCAACTTGAGTTTCTGGTTAGAAGACCAGTGTTTTCCTGTTTTTCCAGCATGGGTTTTTGTCCATGATGGGCTTTAATCTGATCCTACATGTCCTGTTCGATAAGACACTTAATCAGAGAAAGGACCGACAGTCGGACGGAACAAGACATCCGAGATACTTCCTGTGCTCTGTATCGATAACAAAGAGAGAGGGAGGAAGCAAAAAGAGGGGGAGGAAGCAAAAAGAGGGGGAGGAAGCAAAAAGAGGGGCAGGAAGCAAAAAGAGGGGGAGGAAGCAAAAAGAGAGGGGGGGAAGCAAAAAGAGGGGGAGGAAGCAAAAAGAGAGGGGGGGAAGCAAAAAGAGAGGGGGGGAAGCAAAAAGAGAGGGGGGGAAGCAAAAAGAGAGGGGGAGGAAGCAAAAAGAGGGGCAGGAAGCAAAAAGAGGGGGAGGAAGCAAAAAGAGGGGGGGAAGCAAAAAGAGAGGGGGAGGAAGCAAAAAGAGGGAGGAAGCTAAAAGAGAGAGGGATTAAGCATAAAAGGGACAGGGAAGAAGCACTGGGGAGTGGCTAAACATCTACACCGGACATTTTTACGATCCTCATCAGTCACAGTTTGTTCACCCTACATCTGAATGAGGCCATTTTGAAACGGTCATTTCTGTTGATGTCTGAGTCGGGTTTTGTCACTCCTCTCTGTGGCTAAAGTGACGTACCATCTATTGGGCGGCAGGTAGCCTAACTGTTAAGAGCGCTGGGCCAGTAACCGAAAGGTAGCTGGTTCAAATCCCCAAGCAGACTAGGTGAAAAATATGCCAGTGTGCCCATGAGCAAGGCACTTAACCCTACTTGCTCCTGTAGGTCGCTCTGGATAGGAGTGTCTGCTAAATTACGTAAATGTATAGGTGTTAGCCCTCAGGGCTGCTAGCCTGTGCTAGCTGGTTAGCCTGCTAGCAGCACAACACAGCCTGCTCCTATTAAGGTAATGGGAAGAGGCTGCTGGTAAAGTGAATTCCTTGGCTGGTCATTATTCTCTGTGGTTAAAGTGAAGTATCATGTCTAGGTGTCAGCCCTCGGGGCTGCTAGCTAACCTGTTTGCCTGCTAGCTGTATCACAGCACACCTTTCTCCCATTCAGGAGAATAGAAGACGCTGCTGTTCAAATTTAAGCCTTGCCATGGCTGCTTGTACTCCAGTGTGGCCCTGTATACGGCGGGCTAAAGGGTGTGTTGAGATGTGCTGGTGGTTGTCCAGACTGGCCGTATTGGAGAGACGCTGCTGGCCTGCTGCCACCCTCTCTCCCTGGCGCTGCCCCGCCAGCTGTGCCCCCGCTAGCTAGAACCCTCAGGCGCTACAGACCACACGTTAGTGTAAACATACACACTCACTGGTGTACACATACACACACACACACACTGACATAAAAATACCACACACACACACTCACAAGTTGGCATACATACACACACCCATACACGTGTACATGCACAAAGTATTCATAACCCTTTTTTGTGTTACAGCCTGAATTCAAAATGGATTACACACAATACCCCGATAATTTCAAAGTGAAATATCTAATTTACACACGGTAAGTATTCACACGCCTGAGTCAATACTGTGTAGAAGCAACTTTGGCAGCGATTACAGATGTAGGTCTTTTTGGAGAAGTCTCTAACAGCTTTACACACCATTACTGTTTTTCAAATTCTTTAAGCTCTGTCAAGATGATTGTTGATGATTGCTAGACGGACATTTTCAAGCCGATGTAGCCCTTTCCTGCAGTCAATGACCAAACGTTCCCTCTTTGGCCTCATGGGTGGAATGTTATTCATATTTTTCATTATTATTATGAAATTACTATTTTTTTTACTTAGAAAATCTGTTTTTTCTATGTCAAACAGTTTTTTTTATATTTCAGTCTTCTGTGATGTACAGTTGAAGTCGGAAGTTTACATACACCTTAGCCAAATACCTTTAAACTCAGTTTTTCACAATTCCTGACATTTAATCCGAGTAAACATTCCCTGTCTTAGGTCAGTTAGGATTACCACTTTATTTTAAGACTGTGAAATGTCAGAATAATAGTAGAGAATTATTATTTATTTCATCACATTCCCAGTGGGTCAGAAGTTTACATACACTCAATTAGTATTTGGTAGCATTGCCTATAAATTGTTTAACTTAAACGTTTCGGGTAGCCTTCCGCAAGCTTCCCACAGTAAATTGGGTGAATTTTGGCCCATTCCTCCTGAGCTGGTGTAACCGAGTCAGGTTTTGTAGGCCTCCTTGCTCGCACACGCTTTTTCAATTCTGCCCACACATTTTCTATAGGATTGAGGTCAGGGCTTTCTGATGGCCACTCCAATACCTTAACTTTGTTGTTCTTTAGCCATTTTGCTACAACTTTGGAAGTATGCTTGGGGTCATTGTCCATTTGGAAGACCCATTTGCGACCAAGCTTTAACTTCCTGACTGATGTCTTGAGATGTTGCTATCCACATAATTTTCATCCCTCATGATGCCATCTATTTTGTGAAGTGCACTAGTCCCTCCTGCAGCAAATCACCCCCACAACATGATGCTGCCACCCCCGTGCTTCACGGTTGGGATGGTGTCCTTTAGTTTGCAAGACTCCCCCTTTTCCTCCAAACATAACGATGGTCTTTATGGCCAAACAGTTCTATTTTTGTTTCATCAGACCAGAGGACATTTCTCCAAAAAGTACGATCTTCAGACAAACCATAGTCTGGCTTTTTTATAGAGGTTTTGAAGTAGTGGCTTCTTCCTTGCTGAGCGGCCTTTCAGGTTATGTCGATATAGAACTCGTTTTACTGTGGATATAGATACTTTTGTACCTGTTTCCTCCAGCATCTTCACAAGGTCCTTTGCTGTTGTTCCGGGATTGATTTGCACTTTTCACACCAAAGTACGTTCATCTCTAGGAGACAGAATGCATCTCCTTCCTAAGCGGTATGACAGCTGCGTGGTCCCATGGTGTTTATACTTGGGTACTATTGTTTGTACAGATGAACGTGGTACCTTCAGGCGTTTGGAAATTTCTCCCAAGGATGAACCAGACTTGTGGAGGTCTACAATTGTTTTTCTGAGGTCTTGGCTGATTTCTTTTGATTTTCCCATGTTGCCAAGCAAAGAGGCACAGGGTTTGAAGGTAGGCCTTGAAATACATGCACAGGTACATCTCCAATTGATTCAAATGATGTTAACTAGCCTATCAGAAGCTTCTAAAGCCATGACATCATTTTCTGGAATTGTCCAAGCTGTTTAAAAGCACAGTCAACTTAGTGTATGAAAACTTCTGACCCACTGGAATTGTGATACAGTGAAATAATCTGTCTGTAAACAATTGTTGGAAAAATGACCTGTGTCATGCACAAAGTAGTCCTAACCAACTTGCCAAACCAATAGTTTGTTAGCAAGAAATGTGTGGGGTATGTAAACTTCTGACTTCAACTGTATATCAAGTTTAATATTGGGATGCAAACTCAAAATTGAATACATTTCAACTCTATATTTGACATGGTACAGGTGTCTTCTTTTTGTAATACTCAAGAATCACTCTGTGTGACCCTGATTTTGTCCACTGCAGTAAAAGGTTAAGTTAAAGCTGTAACAAGGCTACTCAGGAACATTTACTGTTGTCTTGGTCATGAACTCCCATGTAGAATTGGCCTTGTGTTTTAGGTTATTGTCCTGCTGAAAGGTTAATCTGTCTACCAGTGTCTGATGGAAAAACAGACTGATCCAGGTTTTCCTATAGGATTATGCCTGTGCTTATAGCTGTATTCTGTTTATTTGTATCCAAAAAATCTCCCTAGTCCATGTCGATGACAAGCATACCCATAACATGATGCAGCCACCACAATGCTTGAAAATATGAAGTGGTACTGAGTGATGAGTTCGGGTAAAGAGATGGGGTAGTCATTCAAAAATCATGTTAAACCATTATTATTGAACACTGAATGAGTCCATGCAACTTATTATGCGATTAAGCTAATTTTTGAACTTATTTAGGCTTGCCATAACAAAGAGGTTGAATATTTTATTGATGCAAGACTTTAAATTTTTCATTAATTTCTTTAAAAATCTAAATTCCACTTTGACATTATGGGGTATTGTGTGTAGATCAGTGACACAAAATCTCAATTGAATACATTAATAATACATTACTACACAACAAAATGTGGAAAAAGGTGAGTGAATACTTTCTGAAGGCACTGTATTTATTATGTTAAATGTGTCATGTATAGTGTCTAAATACATTTTCCACCTCTGGGATATTAAAGTTAATCTTATCCTATCCTACATTCCCTGGCATATTCACACACACACACACACGCTGGCATTTTTAAATTTAATTTTACCTTTAGTTAACTAGGCAAGTCAGTTAAGAACATATTCTTATTTTCAATGACGGCCTAGGAACAGTGGGTTAACTGCCTGTTCAGGGGCAGAACGACAGATTTGTACCTTGTCAGCTCGGGGGTTTGAACTTGAAACCTTCCGGTTACTAGTCCAACGCTCTAACCACTAGGCTACCCTGCCGCCCCATGCGTAGATTACTGGTACATATGCTGGCACACACATACAGTATTTCCCATGTACACAGATTCCATTGCACAGATACAGTATGCGTGACCACACACACTGCTCACATAGACGAGCATAGCAAAGCGTGCTCTGACTGCGTGTGTGAATGTGATTGTCATCATCGCGGAGACCAAGCTGTATCTGAGTTCACACAGAGTTGCCTGTGATGAAAGTTGTTTCGTGACAGCTCGCAAGGCACTTGGTTGTACATATTTGAAGCGTAACTGACGCATTCTTTCTAACTCTCTCTCTCTCTCTCTCTCTCGCTCTCTCTCCTTGTGTATCGTTGTTGCTGTATCATTCTTACGCCGTATTAACTGTTGAGACAATACCGTTTTTCAGAATCTGAATCGCGCTCTCCCTCCACAGCAACAGGAGCAGGACCCCACCAACCTGTACATCTCCAACCTGCCGGTGTCCATGGATGAGCAGGAGCTGGAGAACATGCTGAAGCCCTTCGGTCACGTCATCTCCACGCGGATACTGAGGGACGCCAACGGGGTCAGCAGAGGGGTCGGCTTCGCCAGGTATACCTGCTTGGAGCACGCACTCCGTTGACAAGTGTTTTGAAGCCTGAAGGGTAGTGCCTGCCTGCGGCCTGTGGGTTTGGATGCGTGTGGGAGAGAGAAAAAGACACACGCATACACACGCTGCACATACTTTTGTTTGCACATCATCCGGCCGTTTGAGGCTATACTTTCCCCCTGTAAAACTTGAGAGTTGACCCTGCTATCCCTTCAAAGTCGTTTACGTCCTCCTCATCCTCCACACTGCTCTCACCCACCCAACACAACACAACAACACTCCTGGCTTGTTTACCCAGAGGAAGGTGTTGATGAGAACAACGACACCATCTTGCAGGTATTTCTCTTATTCAGCCCGTGCTGCAGTCCCCTCCTATTCCCCACTCTATTACAGCGGGTTACAGAAGGACAGGCAGGCAGACTCCGACAGACTAACGCGGACATATACACGCACGAACGTACACACACGGCTGTCACAGGCCACCTGTTCAAATGGGGGAGAAACAAAAACCGAAAGAGAAAGGCGAGGGTGTGTTCAAAATGGTACCCTACCACCTATATAGTTGATATATTCCCTGGGCTCTGGTCTGAAGCAGTGCACTAAATAGTCCCATACGGCCCCATCCATTTGAGACTCATTGGGTGTTGAGATAGAAGGCCCCAGCCTCTAGTCCACAGATGTTGAGGGACAGAGGGGCATTAGAGAGAGTAAACCTTGCTAAGTGTTTCTGCACTCCTCCATTACTGTTATCAGAGCCCATTACTGGGGGCTTCGCCGCTAATCACTGTGGACAAGACCACCTGATGTCTTTAACCATCATGCATTGCTCCCTGCTTCACGCAGAGCAGCCAGGAAGAGGATGGGTGGCTGTCGGGAGCTCATCAGACCTGAAAGAGATAAGGTGGGGGGGAGAGAGAGAGAGAGAGAAGGGACATGAGAGAAAGAATGAGAAAAAGGTAGAAAAGAGAGAGAGAGAACAGGTTTTAATAGAGGGAGGGAGAAAGCGAACGGAGAGAGGTTGAGAAAGAGGATGGAGAGAAACAGAGTAGGTCATAAAGAGTAGTTGTCAGTCTGGGTCTGATCCAATTTCTCACAAGAGGGATACATTTTCCCAATTACAAATCAACCACCAGTTTCACTTGTGACAGAAGTTCGTTACCATATTGCATACAGTATAAAATCAATTCAAGTCCACACAGTGCCTGTGGTAGGGCGATGGGTTGACTTAGAATTGCGTTAAAGAGAGAGGTTACCTCTGCTCTATGCAGGTTCTTTCCTCTCATCTGGGGCCTCTCTATCATTGTGAATACAAGGAGGGAGGGGCCCGAACTGAGAGTGTGTAATTGTGTTAGTGTGTCTGGGACGTGTGCGCTCCATTTGGATCACTGATCACTCATACTGCCACAATGAGACAGAGGGACCTGATCCACTTACACTACAGGACCCACTGCCAGAGAGAGAGCGAGGGGGGAGGGTAACAGGGGTGAAGACAGATGAGAAAGAAGACAGGTGAGAAAGATGGAGAGTAAAAGAAATAGGTAAGGGGGGGGGAGATGGATAACAGAAATAAATGGATGAAGCATGTGAAAAATATGGAGGGTAAAAAGATGTAGATGGGTATGGAAAAGGGGGTGAAAGAAAAGGGAGAGAGAAAGGAAGGATGGAACAGAAAAAGAGAAGTACTAGAGCAAGACAGAAAGTAAAGAATGGCGGATGATAGCGGGGAAGGGGAAGCTAGTAAGTGATATAGAGTGAGAGATGGATCATAGACCCCTTCCTGGTACGTACATATTTAGTTGATCAGTGGTCTGAGGGAGGCGAGGGTTTAATACGATCTTACTTTGTTCTCTGTAAATGAGATGAGTCACAGTTGCACTGTGTGACTCCACTCCCTTCATAACGCCACCCTTCCTGTTCCATGACACACGGACAGTCCGCTCTCTCTCCAGTCTCTCATGTCCCTTTACTGCTCACTCCACTCACTTTCCTCAATTAGCCCAGGAGAATTTGAATATCACTGTAAATCACGGGTGTACTTCCTCAATTAGCCTCGTCATAAAATGACAGCCACATGCTGTAAGCTCTCAGCCGTGAGCCAAGGGAAACAATATGTGTCGTCATAGGACCTCGAATCTAAATTGGTTCAACATAGAAAATGTTCCATGCATACTTAAACATATTACATGTAGTATATGTTATGTTTTAGGTACTCAATATTTGTAATAGTTGTATTCGGCTACGGCACTTGAGTAGGCTATACAGTGCATTGGGAAAGTATTCAGACCCCTTCCCTTTTTCCACAGTTTTATGTTACAGCCTTATTCTAAAATGTATTAAATAAAATTAAATAACAATCGATACAAAATATAGATTTTTTTGCAAATGTATAACTTTTTTTTTTTTAAGATGCCTTATTTACACAAGTATTCAGACCCTTTGCTATGAGACATGAAATTGAGCTCAGGTGCATCCTGTTTCCATTTATAATCCTTGAGATGTTTCTATAACTTGGAGTCCACCTGTGGTAAATTAATTTGTTTGGGCATGATTTGTAAAGGCACATACTGGTCTATAAAAGGTTCCACCGTTGACAGTGCATGTCAGAGCAAAAACCAAGACATGTGGTCAAAGGAATTGTCTCTAGAGCTCCGAGACAGGATTGTGTCGAGGTACAGATCTGGAGAAGGATACCAACAGCATTGAAGGTCCCCAAGAACACAGTGTCCTCCATCCTTCTTAAATGGAAGAAGTTTGTAACCACCAAGACTCTTCCTACAGCTGGCTGCCCAGCCAAACTGAGTAATAGGGGGAGAAGGACCTTGGTCAAGGAGGTGACCAAGAACCCGGTGGTCACTCTTACAGAGCTCCAGAATTCCTCTGTGGAGAAGGGAGAACCTTCCAGAAGAACAAACTTCTCTGCAGCTTCAACCAATCAGGCCTTTATGGCAGAGTTGCCAGACGGAAGCCACTCCTCAGTAAAATACTTTTGCCAAATGGAACCTAAAGGACTCTCAGACCATGAGACACAAGATTCTCTGGTCTCTGAATGGACCTTGAGTGGCCCAGCCAAAGCCCAGACTTGAACCCGATCGAACATCTCTAGAGAGACCTGAAAATAGCTGTGCAGCAATGCTCCCCATCCAACCTGACAGAGCATGAGTGGATCTGCAGAGAAGAATGGGAGAAACTGCCCAAATATAGGTGTGCCAAGCTTGTAGCATCATAACCAAGAAGACTCAATGCTGTAATCGCTGCCAAAGGTGTACAACAAAGTACTGAGTAAAGGGTCTGAATACTTATGTAAATGTGATATTTAAGTTTTTAAGTTAGAGTACATTTGCAAACATTTCTATAAACCTGTTATTGCTTTGTCATTATGGGGTATTGTGTGTAGATTGATAACGGGGAAAAAACTATTTAATCCATTTTAGAATAAGGCTGTAATGTAACACAGTGTGGAATAAGGCAAGGGGTCTGAATACTTTCCGAATGCACTGTATACTGCCTGGTTAACGTTTTACGACGTGTGACACAACAACAATGTATGCCCTCACTACACTTCTGGATAAGAGCGTCTGCTAAGTGACTCAAATGTCAAATGTAGATGTGAAAGGACTGTATTATATGTTTTATAGCATGTTTTGTGTGTTCATCATGTGTAATGCTCCCAGTTGTATTAATTTAGCCATGTCCTTTTCTTTTTGCTACAGGATGGAGTCCACGGAGAAATGTGAAGTGGTGATACAGCATTTCAATGGGAAATACCTGAAAACCCCACCAGGCATTCCAGGTAAGAAGACTTCCCTCTCTGCTTAAACATTCCTCTCACATCCTTCCCCCTGCAAACCACCCATTTTTAACAGAGAAACCCACTCTCCCTACCTCCGAAACCCTCCGTTCCTAATTCAGTAATGTTAATTTCAACTTTCCTCTCCTTGATAGATTGTGTACAATTGCACTTCTGATACCCGACGCGGAGCGTTGTCGCTAGCTCTCTCACTAGCTCTCGCCTCCCATTCAAAAAAAAAAGGGCCTGCCTGGCTATCGCTGACTGTTTGACTCAGGAGCTTCTAGGGAAGCCGAAGCGCTCTTAATATTCACACTGCGGGTCTCTCTGCTGCTCCGAAATCCACTTAAGAGCTGCCTTTCCTGCAGCCAACCTGCCAATGGGACCCAGAGAGATGGAGTGAGCAAGAAAGGAGAAGGAATGCAAGAGTGGGCTGCCTCAGCAGTTTTCAGGCCAGGTGCAGTGGTGCACTAAGACCCCTATTCATTTCAAAAGGGAGCTGAGTGCAAGAGGGTTTCCACAGGGACACAACATGGATTGCCCTTAGAATATAGTCCCTTACAGTACTGTCCCCATTTTTTCAATTGCCTGTAATCCACTGAGCCCACTGCATAGGCTATCCCACTAGCTGTTAAAGGCATGGGCGTATATTGGGCTGGGATGTAATGGGGAAACCTTTTTAAAGTGATAATATCACACTGACCTTCCCCTTTAAGTGTCCCCTCCCAGGTGCTTGGGGGGAAGCTATTATGGTTTATAGATTCTAAGGAAAAGTGCCAACGGACTGATTTCTAGCTGATCGCTGAAAATCTTGTCTTTGTATGTCATAAAACGTAATTATCATTCTGCCCCTGAGCAAAGTACTGTTCCCTGATTCAGAGGGGTTGGGTTAAATGCTGAAGACACATTTCAGTTGAACACATTCAGTTGGACAACTGACTATAGTCAGTGCCTCTCTGTGTATAGAGATTGGAATGTACTGTCTTTTTCTATCAAAACCCTGCCCGCGTTGACACTGTCTGCCAAACGGAGATCCCTCAACAACATGCTTCTAAACATCAAACTCAAATGTTCTAGCTGCAGGTCCCCAGAGAGCAGAGCTCAGAGCGCCTGGCCTCTTTTGTGAGGCAAAGCAGATCCTCCTCCTCAGGGCTGTGAAGGCCACAGCACTAGCCTAGCCTAGTGTAGCGTAGCGTGGCGTTCTGTTCTGTGCGGCCACAGCGAAGTGCAGCCTAGCGGTTTTATAAAAGCCACAGCACTAGCGTTGCCTAGCGATAGCGTAGCCTAGCGATAGCGTAGCGTGTTGTGAAGGCCACAGTGTACCTTTTTGTAACTGTTGTGTCGTGGTGCTGCTAGTATTTCCCCTGAGCCTGTTGCTATTCAGGGCAGCCTCTGCATCCATCCTGTTCTGACAGCTCAGGGGCTCCCCCCGGTGCCCCTCAACACATGCTCAGCATGCTAGCCTAGTGTGTGTGTGTGTGTGTTTGTGTCAGACGGACGTGACTAGCCTTCTCACACTGTACCCAAGACAGACACTTACACACGTACGCACTCGCCCACCCATGCGCGTGCACACACACACAAAACCCCTCATCCTGACCCGAAGGTGCAGTGTCAGCATCTGCATAATGCTAATGACCTCCTTTTTCTTTCATATCACCATTTAACACAACCCAGAAACGCAATGTACACATTCCTCTCTCAATGTCCTCAGCTTGCTAGAGTTCCCTCTGGCCGACATTTTGACAAGCCTCTGAATTGCCTGCTTGGCCACTCCATCATATTTAGCCAGATAGAGAGATGGGGCACGGGCTCCGCCACCAGTTATGGCTTTTCTACTCAGGTGTGTCCAGTTGCTGTGCGAGGATATAGAATTGTCACCCCGTGTCCCATAGGAGGAAGTAAATATCCGGAAGTCAGCTACAGATCATCAGTTAATGTCAAGGTGCCGTAGGGAAATAAGCAGGTTGCCATATGGGCAGGAAGTCCGTGATTCCAAGATGAGGCGAGTACAGAGCTGGAGATGTGTGGTGCAGACGCAGGGAATGACATTGCACAAATGAAATGAAGGAGGTCATATACTGTACATTAAGTTGTACAGTTACCATATAGGAAAACAAAGCAAATGTTACCCAACTACACAGTAACTACACTAGTTACTAAATATTTTCGAACAAAGTGACGTTCGCTTTCATTTCAATTCAATAAGGTGACACTAAACTTTTAGCGTACTGATGAATTTATTTTGTGTGTTGCTAAAGCCTGTGTGTGAGATGAGATGTGGATTGAAGCAGTCAGCTCTCCCCTTGTTTGATCCAGAGACATGATCAATCGCTCCGAATGGGGACCACAGCTGTTTAGGTATTCTGTGCAATGCGGCAGTCAACGCTCCCGCCTGCGCCCGTTCAACTCAACTCAAACACGCGCACACACACACACACACACGCTCACAGGAGAGAGAGTTTATGAAAACAACACCCTTGTTTTGCAGTGTCTGTTTAGTGTAAACAAAAGTACATTTTTTGAATTGTCGCTAAAGTTGTAGAACATAGTGAGAGTGAGACCCAATATACAGTTGAAGTCGGAAGTTTACATACACTGAGGTTGGAGTCATTAAAACTCGTTTTTCAACCACAAATTTTTTGTGAACAAACTATAGTTTTGGAAAGACAGTTAGGACATCTACTTTGTTCATGACACAAGTCATTTTTACAACAATTGTTTACAGACAGATTATTTCACTTATAATTCAATGTATCACAATTCCAGTGGGTCAGAAGTTTGCATACACTAAGTTGACTATGCCTTTAAACAGCTTGGACAATTCCAGAAAATGATGTCATGGCTTTAGAAGCTTCTGATAGGCTAATTGACATCATTTCAGTCAATTGGAGGTATACCTGTGGATGTATTTTAAGGCCTACCTTCAAACTAAGTGCTCTTTGCTTGACATCATGGGAAAATCAAAAGAAATCAGCCAATTCCTCAGAAAACAAATTGTAGACCTCATCCTTGGGAGCAATTTCCAAACACCTGAAGGTACCACATTCATCTGTACAAACAATAGTACGCAAGTATAAAAACCATGCGACCACACAGCCGTCATACCGCTCAGGAAGGAGATGCGTCCTGTCTCCTAGAGATGAACGTACTTTGGTGCGAAAAGTGCAAATCAATCCCAGAACAACAGCAAAGGACATTGTGAAGATGCTGGAGGAAACAGGTACGAAAGTATCTACATTCACAGTAAAACGAGTCATATATTGACATAACCTGAAAGGCCACTCAGCAAGGAAGAAGCCACTGCTCTAAAACCGCCATAAATCCAGACTATGTTTTTCAACTGCACATGGGGACAAAGATTGTACTTTTTGGAGAAATGTCCTCTGGTCTAATGAAACAAAAATAGAACTGTTTGGCCATAATGGCCATTGTTATGTTTGGAGGAAAAAGGGGATGCTTGCAAGCCGAAGAACACCATCCCAACTGTGAAGCATGGGGGTGGCAGCATCATGTTGTGGGGGTGCTTTGCTGCAGGAGGGCCTGGTGCCCTTCACAAAATAGATGGCATAATGAGGGAGACAAATGATGTGAAAGCAACATATTGAAGCAACATAAATACATCAGTCAGGAAGTTAAAATTTGGTCGCAAATGGGTCTTGCAATTAAACAATGACCCCAAGCATACTTCCAAAGCTGTATCAAAATGGTTTAAGAACAACAAAGTCAAGGTATTGGAGTGGCCATCACAAAGCCCTGACCTCAATCCTATAGAAAATTTGTGGGCAGAATGGAAAAAGCGTGTGCGAGCAAGAAAGCCTACAAACCTGACTCAGTTACACCAGCTCTGTCAGGAGCTTCACTCAACTAATTGTGGGAAGCTTTGTGGAAGGCTACCCGAAACATTTGACCCACAATAAACAATTTAAAGGCAATGCTACCAAATACTAAACTTATGTAAACTTCTGACCTACTTGGAATGTGATGAAAGAGATAAAAAGCTGAAATAAATCATTCAATCTACTATTATTCTGACATTTCACATTCTTAAAATAAAGTGATGTGGAGTTTAAATGTATTTGGCAAGGGTGTATGTAAACTTCCGACTTCAACTGTAGATGCATTGTGATTTACGGGGGTGAACAAGAGCATTTGGAAAGGCAGAGCAGATAAAAATGATTTCATCCTCCTGGCGGTGTGAGCCTAGCCAATTAGGTCCTTCTCATTCTTATGCAATGCATTCAAACGGCTTATCATGGACACCAGTTTCAAAATGAAGATGCATTACCCCGTGTTCCATTCTGGCAGGTGGACCGATCTCATACTGCTCATCTCATGTCAGCAAGACGAATGAACTGACTAGATTAAAAATACAATACTACTTCAACCTATTGTTGCTCTTTGTTCTTGGAATTGGAGCGTCGTAGGGAACAGTCAAATGACAGCTTGCTTTGCTTGATCAGCACAGTGAGGGTGTTTCTAGATTTATTTTGGGAAATATAAAGAAGAATAAGGGTTTGCTAAGACTCACATTGCTGGATGATAACTTCAGTAATCACATGGATACAGACAAACCAAGATTAGGTCCAGACTGATTAGAAATCTCCTTCTATCCCTTCATCCTTTATCTCCCTTTGTTTTAGTCTTTTCGTAGAGCCAACATGGTTGCACGGTTGCAAGTCAGCTCCAATTGCCTAATAGAAGCTCTATAAATTATGGAAATCACATCAGGAAGTGGTGATGGTCCTGGGAGACAGAACCCAAACGGAAACATGCTAAATGTACTTGCCCTTTCCTGCTCCTCTTTCTCACAGTCCTTTTCCATCCCCTCTGCCTGTTTTCATTATTCCTCTGCAAACCACAGTGTCTCCCAGGCTCTTTCTTGGATGTATCTCTCCATGTATCTTTTATTCCAAACAACTGACGACTAAAGCCGTGTTCCTCCCGACGACTGCAGGCAGCAGTGCTTTCCCATGCAACAGCAGTGCTTTCCCATGTTAAACATCTCCACATATGAATGTGGTTGCATTTGGAAAATCCTTTCCTACTCCCCAATTTTCTCTGATTTACTTCCCTTGTTCGTGAGGGATTTCGATGACACCCAGGCCTTTGGTTTGGTGAAGCCTCCATACCCACCCGCCCATCACAGACCCACCAGATGCCAGAGAACCAGGGGCCGTCCCTGACAAGCCTCCCTCTCCTCCCTCTCCCAAAGCTCAACCAGTGCCAATAGGCAGTCAGAATGTTGGCCCGGTGTTGGCCGAACTACAAATCCCATCATTCTTAGCAGAACAATGAGGCCTGGCCCGTCGGGGCTGCAGGCAAAGCTCCCTCCCAAGCCGCCCGACCAGCCTCAGCCAAGGCGCTCTGATGCCAAGATATAGCAGAGACAGTGCACAGTATTAAACATCCCTCGCTGAATTCAGGGATGTCCCAAATCACTTGGTAAGTCATAAAAGCCCTTCTGAAACTGTCAGTCATACTTGAGTAATCCATGTTAATTTCTCAGATCCCTCCCACATTCCCCTGGCTAATAAGCGGCCTGTCTGATGTCCAATTTTCTCTTCCAGCGATAGATTGTACTTAACACGTTACAGAGCTGAGCAGGATGGAGGTTTGTGCTTCTGGATTGCAAAGCAGTGTCAGACAATCTAAGTGGTGTACATAAGCACATGTTTGATGTATGTGGGATGTAGGTTGATCTGGCATTGATCTGCACTTAGTTTTTTAATGAAACTCAATTTTATCGTGTATTGTGTATTTTTGTATCATTATCCTTTGTTTTTGAACCAATATAAACTATATTTTTATGTTTCTCAGTCGTGATTGCATTATTTCACGGCAACACTATCATCATTTCTGATATGCATAGCAATGGATAAGAATTATCCTCCATGGTCCTTTAAGAGTGTGGCATCTTAATGGAATCTGTTCCCGTAGGGTAAACCCTCTGGCTTGCCTGCATGTCTCACCATTAAACCAGGGAGACACAGGAAGTTATTCAAATCCCCAGTAAATCACAGATTCTCTACGAAGGATACATTCCCCCCCGACGTGCACTTTCTCATTAGACTCTTATCTCACCCACAGACAATCGTCTGGATTTGTCACGCTTTGTTTGTTTTGCCACTGAACTATATCAATCCCCGGCACCGCGCGCATAGCCGATGGTGAGGAAGAATCTCTCTCTCTCTAGCTCGCTCTCTCTCTGGGACTGTCGCAAAGCTATGAAATGTGTTCAGCGACTGCACTACGGCAATAATAATAGTCCAGGGAAATTTGGTTAAAGGAGAGAGGGATGCTTTAGCTCTGAGGGGTTTTAGGTGTGTGTGGTAATGATGGACTTTGTTCTCCACTCATCCAAGTCTAATGTGGAGAGATAAACGGAGGGAGAGAAGAGCGATGGACAAAGAGGAAAGGAGGGAGTGGGAGGTAGAAAGAAAGAGAGAGCGAGAGAGAGGGGTGTACAGATCAAGATAGAAATAGAGGGCGAGAGACAGAGGACAGAAAAGGAGCATAAAGAGAGAGAGAGACAACCCAGAGTTTAGAATCCTTCCAGCCGGCCCAAAAGTTTAGGGGCCTTTTCTCTGCCTGTGGAGATCAAAGGATGACCTTGGTTGTGAGATGGTCTCCTGGACATGACCCTGCTCAACCCACCCCAGCTGTTCTCTGGATTGATCTCACTCCTCTCTCATCCTCTCTCATCCACCCTCCCCTCCTCACATTATAGACATTCCTTCTCCTCATCCCTCCCTACTCAGCTTGTTTTTGGATGCAGTTCTATGCACACAATATTATTGTTGGAGCCAAATGCCCGTTTCGGGATTTATGTGAAATTCACTGTTTCTGCCCCATAAGAAATTAAAGCCAGTTTGTGTATAATAATTTTATTATAAGCTAAACTGAAAACCCTTCAGCTTATTTGGAATGATGGCAATATGTTTGCAAATGTTGGATAGGTGCAAACTGTAGTAACAGTATCAGCATACAGTTTAAGCATAATGCTTCCTTATTTGGCTAGATTTGTGAGATGCACATTAATCATGGAACACCACCGCTCCGGACATGAAGAATTATTCAAAAGTTTGAACCCAGGGACCTACTGTTACGGTTTGTTGACAATGAACCCTAATTATGTTGAGCTGCTCCATAGTTAGGTCACAGGACTCATAGCCCGGGGCCACGGCCTGTCTTGCAGACTGAAGATTTGAGATTGCTGAGGAGGGTAGTATGGCCTTGGCATCTGTGATAATTTTGGTATTCTGGATACGTGCATTCCATGGCTCAGTACTCTACTCCCCTCCGCCTCCCACTAGCCATCCATTTTGTTAGGTCAGGGAGTTTGATGAAGAGCTTTTTCTGAAACTCATATGTGTAAAGGGTATAGTGCGTTGAAGATACGGTAGTTAGTATTCACCCCCTCAACTGTGGAGCACCATCATCGCACTATTTGACCAGACGTATAGCCTAACGAATTGCCATTATATAGTGACAAATAAGAAATATCTCCTACACTAACACATTTTTCAACTTATGTTACACACAACTACAATGGTGAAATGTCACTATTTTGACGCATTCGAATGAGACCATGTTGGCTTAAAATTAGTATATATTGGGAAGTAGACAAATATAACTTGGCTGACACAGCTTGCTCCGCACTGACCTTTAAGCTGCTTGTTTGTGTCTAATGTCTGTATGTCCCACATCCTGTGTGGTGGGAAAACTTGGGCATCTGTTCCGGCTCCCGACCGAATGTCATTGTCACCGTCGTCCGCCACCCCAGTTTGTCCCAGGACACCTACGACAGAGAGATTAAACCTGACAGTGGCCCAAAATAGAGCTGGTCTGCCATTAGAGCTGGAAACGGGGTGTGTGGGAACACACAGAGGTCACGCTTACAGGTATTTTTGGAAATGCTACCGGACATCTCGCACGCACACACACACACACACACACTCACAGGACCTCCGATGGACAAACAGACACACGCACACACTGGACTATGGATGGTCATTCATCCTGATCCAACAGCGGTCATCTTCTATGTCCCCCTTTTCCCCTAGACTTCCTTTGGGAGAAACATTGCATGGCAATGTTTCTCCTTTCTCACATGGGTCTTTGGCAAGTCTATTTATTTTAGTGCCTGCTGGCTGGCATTTCTGAGATGAAGGACAGTGGAAACTTGCCTTGGTCGGTATACCGTATGTACTGTATAACGGGGTATATGGAAATAGCCACGGGATGGTTTTTCAGTACCGTTGAAACAATTTCTTTGATGTATAATATTTCAAATCGAATGTCATTTTATTTGTCACGTGCTGAATACAACAGGTGCAGACCTTACCGTGAAATGCTTACTTACAAGCCCTTCACCAGCAATGCAGTTCCAAGAGCATATTTATTAAATAAACTGAAGTAAAAAATAAAAAGTAACACAATAAAATGACATAACAATAATGAGGGTATATACAGGGGATACCGAGTCAGTGTGTGGGGGTACAGGTTATTCGAGGCAGTTTGTACATGTAGGTAGGGGTGAAGCGACTATGCATAGATAATAAACAGCGAGTAGCAGCAGTCTAAAAACAAAGGGATGGTGGGGGGGGTCAATGTAAATAGTCCGGGTGGCCATTTGATTAATTGTTCAGCAGTCTTATGGCTTGGGGGTAGAAGCTGTTAAGTAGCCTTTTGGACCTAGACTTGGCGCTCCGGTATCACTTGCCGTGCGGTAGCAGTGAGAACAGTCCATCCTCTGACACCTCCTAGTATATAGGTCCTGGATGGCAGGAAGCTTGGCCCCAGTGATGTATTGGGCCGTACGCACTACCCACTGTAGCAGCTTACGTCGAGCAGTTGCCAAACCAGGCGATGATGCAACCGGTTAGGATGCTCTCGATGGTGCAGCTGTAGAACTTTTTAAGGACCTGGGGAGCCATGCCAAATAATTTCAGTCTCCTGAGGGGGAAAATGTGTTGTTGTGCCGTCCTCACGAGTGCCTTGGTGTATTTGGACGATGATAGTTTGATGGTGATGTGGACACCAAGGAGCTTGAAACCCTTGACACGAATCGACGGGGCTGTAATGGGGGCCTGTTCGTCCCTCCTTTTCTTGTAGTCCACAATCATCTCCTTTGTCTTGCTCACATTGAGGGAGAGGTTGTTGTCCTGACGTCCTCACTATAGGCTGTTTCATCGTTGTCGGTGATCAGGCCTACCACTGTTGTGTTGTCAGCAAACTTAATGATGGTGTTGGAGTCGTGCTTACCCACGCAGTCATGGGTGAACAGGGAGTACAGGAGAGGACTAAGCACACACCCCTGAGGGGCCACACTGTTGAGGATCAGCGTAGCAGATGTGTTGTTGCCTACCCTTACCACCTGGAGGCGGCCCGTCAGGATGTCCAGGTTTCAGTTGCAGAGGGAGGTGTTTAGTCCCAGGGTCCTTAGCTTAGTGATGAGCTTTGTGGGCTTTTATAGTGTTGAATGCTGAGCTGTAGGCAATAAACAACATTCTCACATAGGTGTTCCTTTTGTCTAGGTAGGAAAGGGCAGTGTGGAGTACGATTGAGATTGTGTCATCTGTAGATATATTGGGTGGTATGCGAATTGGAGTGGGTCTAGGGTTTCCGGGATGATGGTGTTGATGTGAGCCATTGATCAGCCTTTCAAAGGACTTCACGACTAACAACGTGAGTGCTACGGGGCGGTAGTCATTTAGGCAAGTTACCTTCGCATTCTTGGGCACAGGGACTATGGTGGTCTGCTTGAAACGTGGGTATTACAGACTCAGTAAGGGAGAGATTGACAATGTCAGTGAAGACACTTGCCAGTTGTTCTGCGCATGCTCTGAGTACATGCACTGGTAATCCGTCTGGCCCCGCGCCCTTGTGAATGTTGACCTGTTTAAAGGTCTTGCTCACATCGGCTATGGAGAGTGTGATCACATCGTCATCCGGAACAGTTGGTGCTCTCATGCATGCTTCAGTGTTGCTTGCCTTGAAGGGAGCATAAAAGGCATTTAGCTCGTCTGGTAGGCTCACGTCACTGACGTCACTCGCGGCTGTGTTTCCCTTTGTAGTCCAAAATAGTTGGCAAGCCCTGCCACATCCGACGAGTGTAAGTATTCCTGTATTTACTCTTTGCCTGTTTGATGTTTTGTCTGAGGGCATGGAAGGATTTCTTATAAGCATCCGGATTAGTCTTCCACTCTTTTAAAGCGGCAGCTCTAGCCTTTAGTTCGATGCTGATGTTGCCTGTAATCCATGGCTAGCAAAACAGGCCTGTAGTGTAGCATTTGCGTCATCTGACCACTTCCGTATTGAGCGAATCACTGGTACTTCCTGCTTTCGTTTTTGCTAGTAAGTAGGAATCAGGAGGATAGAATTATGGTCAGATTTTCCAAATGGAGGGCGAGAGAGAGCTTTGTATGCATCTGTGTGTGTGGAGTAAAGGTGGTCTCGAGTTTTTTTTCCCTCTGGTTGCACATGTGACATGCTGAAATGAGAAATAAATTAAATGAGGTTAAACAGATTTAAGTTTGCCTGCATTAAAGTCCCCGACCACTAGGAGGGCCACTTCTGGTTGAATATGTTCTTGTTTGCTTATGGCCTTATACAGCTCGTTGAGTGCGGTCTTAGTGCCACTATGGGTTTGTGGTGGTAAATAGACGGCTACAAATAATATAGATGAGAATTCTCTTGATAGATAGTGTAGTCTACAGTTTATCATGAGGTACTCTACCTCAGGCGAACAATACCTTAACTTCTTTAATATTAGACATCGCGCACCAGCTGTTATTACCAGACGTAGCTACTCTTTCCTGCCAATGCACAGAAAACCAAGCCAGCTCTATATTATCCGTGCCACGACTCGGTGAAACATAAGTTAATATTTCAGTTTTAAATGTCCCGTTGTTAGGACAGTCTTGACCGTAGATCATCAAGTTTGTTTTCCAGGGAATGCACGTTGGCCATTACCACCAATGGTCATTTGCAATTTACTCAATCGCCTACGAATCCTAACAAGGCACCCCGACCTTCTCCCTCTGTATCTCTGCCTTTTCTTCACGCAAATGACAGGGATTTGTCCCTAGTCTCCGGAGAGCAGCATATCCTTTGTGTCGGACTCATTGAAGAACAAATATTTGTCAGTTCGAGGTGAGTAATCGCTGTTCTGATGTCCAGAAGCTCTTTTCGGTCATAAAGTAGCAACTTTATGTACAAGATAAGTTACAAACAATGCGAAAAAATGAACAAAATAGCACAGTTGGTTCGGAGCCCGTAAAACAGCATCCAATCCCCTCTGGCGCCAGTATTATTTTTATTAATTTTTTATTTAACTATGCCAAACCCTAACCTGGACGATGCTGGGCCAATTGTACGTCGCTCTATGGGACTCCCAATCACGGCCGGTTGTGATACAGCCCGGGATTGAACCAGAGCCTTTAGTGACGCCTTTAGCACTGAGATGCAGTGCCTTAGACCACTGTGCAATAGACTTGTGCAGTACATTAGGAGATAAAGAAGATTGCGTTCCTCATTTCACCGGTCACATGGTGTTTGTTTACAAGCACACAACAACAAGAGTCACTCACTGTTGTTCACGACAGTTGATTCACAACAACATGTTTGCCAGCTAGACATCTTATAATTATTAAGTTAGCCATCTTAAAATGTGCTAAATGCTCTGCAGTTGTGCATTTGGTTTGCTAATTTAGTAGCTAGTTAGCTATCTAGCTAAGTGCTTAACTTCTTGCAAAATCAAGATTTGCTTGGTAACAGCAGACCCTCCTGGATCAAGAGCCTTGCTGTCTCGGATCTCAGAGGCTCAGTGTGGTTTGAAAATAGCTCCCCTTGTGTTCACTGCCAGTATTACCGAATATCCCAGGATGTTACAAGGTCGGTATGAAGGTATGATAATCTGGATATTGCCCAAGCCTAGTGGAAATACACCTGCATCAGACCTCATCTTATCCCTCACTTTCTCTGGCTCTTTTTTTTTTACTACCTTTTCTCTTACAGCTCATTGTCTCGCTCTTTCCTACACACACACACACACACACACACACACAGACAGACATACAGACATAGACACACACACACACAATATATTTTTTTACTCTATCTCTGTGTCGCTTGCTCACAACCCCCCCCCCCCCTCCATCTTATGAGTCCATTGCTTTGATTACCTCCAGCCTGGACCTGAGATTGTCTCACAGAGAAAGGCTTGACTGTGGACTGCAGTGGGACAGTAATTGCCAGAGCCTTCCTCTGTTCTGCAGTCAGTCAATGCTCCTGCATTCCACGTCTGGGCGGAAAATATGAAGCTGTGGTGTCTGGGGCCACCCCTGCAGCTCTCCGCTCCACCGCTCTCCTGGCTGTGGATCTTACACCCGCTGGACACACTAGTAATAGGGGAAACACAACAGTAACTGCCCATGGAGGCAGGCCAGACACTTTAAGACACAGTGCTGTGCCGAGGGGGAATCGGGTTCTGAATCAGGCCTCTGAGAGACTCAAAGTGGCTTACATGCTTGTTTTAGTCTTATCTGATCGATTGAAAAGCAGAGCCATTGTATGTATTGCTTTCTTTACAACAATGGACTGTGTATGTAGGTGGCTCACTGTGTAGGCTTATCGGCGTAGCTGGCTAATTGCCTGTACACTGCCCTATTCATGGCTCTTGCTGAATTGTAGAAATAGCAGTAGTGGTTGTGGGCAGAAGCCGTTCAGTATTACTGATAACAGTGATGTAGTTATGATAACAACACCACCTAATTGTTCCATTGAAATGACCTAGTTCATACACATTTATGAATGACCTTATTAAGCAATTCATATCCGTCTTTCAGTCCCAGACATAATCTCGCCGCAATGTACCCCACGATACATTTTTTTTTTAGGATGTCTTATTTGTGGAAGGGCACTCGTCCTTCTGCGAGAGGGGGCATGTGGAGTGTATCCAATTTCAGGCTGAAAAGCAAATGGCGTTGGAGATCAAGGATTATACAGCACATTTTTAAGTAGAGCGGCTGGCTAATGATTCTGTTGGCTCCCTGTGAGCCCAGGGCTGCGTTTTCTCTCTAAAGCTGCTAAATGTTGCTGTTAATACCCGCGCTATCACCACTATCACCTCTCAATCTGAAGCTTTGCCAATGGTCCGGCATAAATGGGGGTCTGGGGTTCCTTATAAAGGAATTCTATTTTTATGTGGTTGAAATTAGGACCTAGAAAGATAAGTACATTCTCCGTGTTTTCAGCTGGGCGTTTGATTGGGGGATGCACAACCATTGCAGTTACATTGAAATGCCTTTTAAAAAAAATACCTTTTGGCATACAGTAGTATAAAGCATAAAGTATGTACTAAAATGTGAATACCTTCTCAGGATCAACAGCTTCTTAAAGCCCTAATTAGGCTGTATTACATTATGTAGGTTATAACCGTGGTAAAGCTGCTATTGGCCACCCTGTTTTAGCATCTTATTACCACCACAGTAACTGATGAAGTCCCGGTCACCCAAAGTTTCCGTATTGAGGTTTAGCTGTGCAATTTACATTTTGACATTGAAATCGTACACAGTCCTCCTAACCTGTGTAGAACAGGCTGATGTGTTGCCTGAAACGGTGAGCAACTCCGGGCAGTCCCTATGTCACCTTTTTCTTTACCCACTCGGCGGCAGACGTTTAAAAAGTACATTTCATGCCATTTAGCCATCTGCTCTGTTCAACTACAACACTCTTCGCCGTCACATAAGCACACACGCGGCTAACACACACTCGCAAAGTCATTTTGAAGTGTGGTAATTGCTTTTGGAAAGCCCCCCCCCCCCCAAAAAAAGAATAGAATAATTCTTCTGAGTCTGATCGTCAGACAAAAATCAAGTTAACTCGTCCAATAGGCTCATTTGGAAGAAAAGCAACAACACAGGGACTTTATAGAGACACACAGGATCCAGGGAGTGATGGGAAGAGGGTCCAAATCCCCCCCCCCCCTTCTCGCTAGTCGCCATTACAAACAGGCAGGATTAGGCAACTGGACCCCGCTGTGGCTCTGAATGGATCAAAGGGGAAGAGAAGAAGGGCCCTCTCTCCAGTATTATCTAAATAACAGGCCCAGGAATTCAATAAGCGTTTGTTGCCTTCATCATCGCTCCCAATTAAGCTGCAGCATGTGGCAGGCTGGTTGTTGTCGGCGACGGTCGCCGTACCGATTCTCCTGCCCGCTACCTTTTGTGTTCAGCACAGTAGTTCTAGTTGTCAAAATGTTGTGGGACGTTCGTTGCCTGTCACACACACTGAGACACATTTTTTTTATCAATGTGTTCCCATTGCAAATCTAATTTGAATTCTTCTGTCTCCCCCCACTAATTTCATCTGCCCTTGGACTCGCTGCCTCTCTACGCCCAACTAGGCCCTCCTCTCACACTGAGCAGAGGAGCCTCTGTCCATCACCGCATTGTTAGTGAGGCATGGCTGTATCGATATCTAGACTGTTTCCCCTTGGGTCGGCGCATGGAGGGAGAGAAAAGCTTCTCTCCACCATTGATCTGGGCCCATTAACGGGGGATGAGAAAAACAAGTGCTTTCATCACGACTGAGACGTTTAGGCAAGGGCTTACTCAAGGTTTTTCTCGTCAGGGCAGCCATTCTGCTGTATTTCTGTTCATCCCGCCTACCTTTTCCTCTGGGATTCACAGAATGCATACCAGACACGGCCACACACAGACACAATATATATATTTGAAGTGTTTCAGGGGAGTGATGCAGTTGGCTTATGAGCATCGGTCTACCGCGATGGGGAGTTTCTGCCACCAGCGTAGGCTACAGAAAAACAATGGGACATCACATTGAGAGAGAGATGAGAGACCGAGAGATTGCGTGTGTGTGTGTGGGGGGGGGGGGGGGGGGGGTGTAATGTATGAGCCTAAGAAAGCAAGAGATGACAGAGAATGTGTAGCCTATGAGAGATGCGGCGAGAGAGAATGTGTGAGAAAAAACCTAGAGAGAGAGGGAGAGCAGTGCACCTGCTGCTGCTGCTGCTTCTATAAACCAGTGGAAAGCTCTTGTCAACAGAGCCTTAATTACAACCCAGGACACTGCCCCGTTCACACAGTAGAGCACCTACTGGTCCCAGGCCTCCCCCTCCACCAGCCACTCCTCAGGGCCTGTATTCACAAAGGGAGGAATTCAGACCCGAGTTAAGCATGCGGAAATGGAATGTAATTCCCTTTTTATGCACTTTTCTCATGTAGCGGTATTGTTAGAGAAGGGTAAAGATCGAGGTCCAGGCAGGTATTACACTGCCGATATAAAAATTGTAGGAGAGTGTGAGTACTGCTACCAGACACACACACACACACACCAGCAGAAGAGACTGCCTGGAGTGTAGCCTTTTTGCCAGATAGCCAGTGGAGAGAGAGGATGAGACACACCATATTCAATGCATTCGGAAAGTATTCAGACCCCTTACCTTTTTTCAATTTTTTTGAAACGTTACAGCCTTATTCTAAAATGGATTAAATAAATAAAAATGTCCTCCTCAATCTACACACAATACCCCATAATTAAATATATTTGCACATACATTTTTTTAAATAACTGAAATATCTTATTACACAAGTATTCAGACCCTTTGCTATGAGACTTGAAATTGAGCACAGGTGCATCCTGTTTCCATTGATCGCATCCTGTTTCCATTTATCATCCTTGAGATGTTTCTACAACTTGATTGGAGTCCACCTGTGGTAAATTCAATTGATTGGACATGATTATGAAAGGTGCACACCTGTCTATATAAGGTTCCACAGTTTACAGTGCATGTCAGAGCAAAAACTCGAAGGATTAGTCCGTAGTCCGAGACAGGATTGTGTCAAGGCACAGATTTTGGGAAGGGTACCAAAACATTTCTGTGGCATTGAAGGTCGCCAAGAACACAGTGTTTTCCATCATTCTTAAATGGAAGAAGTTTGGAACCACCAAGACTCTTCCTAGAGCTGGCCGCCAGGCCAAACTGAGCAATAGTTGGAGAATGGCCTTGGTCGGAGAGGTGACCAAGAGAACCCTATGATCACTCTGACAGAGCACCAGAGTTCCTCTGTGGAAATGGGAGTACCTTCCAGAAGGACAACTATCTCTGCAGCACTCCACCAATTAGGCCTTTATGGTAGAGTGGTCAGATGGAAGCCACTCCTCAAGAAAAGGCACATGATAGCCCCCTTGGAGATTGCCAAAGGCCACCTAAAGGACTCTCAGACCATGAGAAACAAGATTCTCGGGTCTGATGAAACCAAGATTGAACTCTTTGGCCTGAATGCCAAGCGTCACGTCTGGAGGAAACCAGACACTGCTCATCACCTGGCCAATATCATCCCTATTGGTGGCGGCAGCATCATGCTGTGGGGATGTTTTTCAGCGGCAGATGCACAGATCAAAGGACAGAGAGATCATTGATGAAAATATGGTCCAGAGCTCTCAGGACCTCAGACTGGGGTGAAGGTTCACCTTACAACAGGACAATGACCCTAAGCACACAGCCAAGACAATGCAGGAGTGGCTTTGGGACAAGTCTCAATGTCATTTAGTGGCACAGCCAGAGCCCAGACTTGAACCTGTTCAAACATCTCTGGAGAGACCTGAAAATAGCTGTGCAGTGACGCTCCCCATCCAACCTGGCAGAGCTTGAGAGGATCTGCAGATAAGAATGGGAGAAACTCCCCGAATACAGGCGTGCCAAGCTTGTTGCGTCTTACCCAAGAAGACTCGAGGCTGTAATCGCTGCCAACGGTGCTTCAACAAAGTACTGAGTAAAGGGTTTGAACACTTACAGTATGTAAATGTGATGTTTCATTTTTACAGTTTATTTTTACATTTGAAAAAAAGTATGTTTTTGCTTCGTCATTATGTGGTTTTGTGTGTACATTGAGGGGGATGATTGAATCCATTTTTTGAATAAGGTTGTAATGTAACAAAAATGTGGAAACGGTCAAGGGGTCTGAATACTTTCCGAATGCACTGTAACCAAGTCACAGCACAGGGATAATCCAACCAATAATACTTCATACAATAATAATGATTACAGCAACTCGGAGGCAATTTCAAAGAGGCACCAGACAATAAAGAACCCAGTTATCATTAGATGATTTCAAAATATCTGTATTCCTTACACAGAGTGAAAGGGGACTTGGGTACGTTAATGGGCGTGTGTGTGGTTCAAAACAACAACAAAAAAGGCTTTTAAATGTCCCCAAAGTTTCTTAGACCAATGCACAATATATCAGTCATCCATACAGTTCCAAAAAGAGAATAGAAAATAATACGCAATATACTCAAAATGCACACTCCCTTTAACAAACATGTCAATACCATTGAATTTACAGTTCCCAACCACACAGAACACAAAAAGCTCAAATTTAAAGCACTAGAGAGGGAACGGGAGTGAGAGAGGGAACGGGAGTGAGACAGAGAGCCAACAGAGGGTCCATCCGATACACTAGTTGGTTTGTTGGTTGAAGCTTTGCAACAATGTTGGCAGTAATCCAGTAAATCTAAGGCAAGAGCAGTACCCACATGTTCCAAACACGAAGTAGAGCGGTAGCACTTGATTAAAAATTTTACAAACTAATCACGCCGAAAACAAACATGACTTCAGCGGCACACGCCGTCAAAACTGCCAACCAAGAGCTCTCACACAGAGACAGAAGTGCCATATTTACTTCCTCCTTCCTGACAGCTGGTGCGCTCTTTTTGGCAGTGCATGGTGAAGGCTCCGTGAAGGATTTCACCACACTCCTCCCCCCATGAAAAAACAAAGCCTGTAGAAACAGAGCGGATGCAGGCTTTGGCAGGTTAGGACCGAACCAGGGAAGTCCTCATCAGGGTTCTCCAAAAAGAGGCCCTGAAGGCGTTGCATTTGCCTGCAATCCAGCTCTTCTGCCATAGGGTACCAGGGCATGCACTGTCCTGCCTCCAAAGAGACCAAGTAGTTCACCGGGCCCAACTGCTGCCCCACATGGTAAGGACCTTGCCATTACCGTCTGAGGATGGTAGGCCGTGGTCAGCTTGGCAACAACTCCCCAGTAAGTACAGAGCTATTTGTAGATTCCTGTGGACCTCATTCAGAGAGAATTTGGTCTGGAATCCCGAATCGTATAAAGATCTCACTTTGCAGAATCGGAGAAGTAGCTGATGCAGTGGCTTTGCGGATTGGAAATAACCCCACGCAGTGTGTGTAGTGGTCCACTACCACCAATAACAATTAATTCTGGGTCCCCTGGTGGGAGGACAAAGCCCCATGAAGTTAATTCCCAGCATTTCATTCAGATGGTTCACAGTGGTCTGCAGCAGTTTCCCGGCAGGTCTGCCAATGTCTGGTTTGTATTTCTGGAGAACTTCACACTGCTGTACAAACTTCTTGTTATCGACCCACATGTCTGGCCAGTACACCACTTCCTATACTCTTCGGTGGGTTTTGAAGACTCCAAGATGGCCACTCATGGGGTTGGATCATCTGGTCATTCAATGTAGAGAAGACATAGAACACACAGCACCGTGTGTATCTCCTCTTGGAGTTTTTCGATACACTTTATCCTTTGGGGTGACAGGTAGCCTAGTGGTTAGAGTGTTGGGCCAGTAACTGAAAGGTTGCTAGATCGAATCCCCGAACTGACAAGGTAAAAATCTGTTGTTCTGCCCCTGAACAAGGCAGTTAACCCACTGTTCCTAGGCCATCATTGTAAATAAGAATTTGTTCTTAACTGACTTGCCTAGTTAAATAAAGGTTAGAAGAAAATGTCATTCCTAATTATGCTGAACTTCTCACTGAATCGGCAAGTCTTCCTCAGACAAACTCTTGTGGATCTCCATGATGGTGGCAGCACTCTGCTGTGCACGCCACACACTCATCATCCAGAGGGAAATAATCATCCAGACACCTCCAAGTAGGTGCTCCGTTTCTCCAGAGCCCAGACCACAGCGAAGCACTCCCGTTCAGTCGTTGAATAATTCCTCTCTGCGGGTGCGACTTGCAGAGGCAAGAACCTCTTCTGTTCCAGGTACAAGTTTGTTGAGCCAAGACTGCTCTGAGTCCTGTTTGACTTGCACCTCTGTACACTATTAAAATAGCATTCAGGTTAGGATGTCCAAGCACTGGAGGAGTGATGAGATTGTTGTTGAGTGTTTCAAATGCGCTATGGCATGCAGGAGTCCATTGGAACTCCACCCCCTTGTTTTTAAGGTGGTTAAGTGGCACAACCCTGTGGTACCATCAAGCCATACCCAGGAAGCGCTGAACAGCCTTCAGGGATGTGTGAATTGGAAACCCCTGCACTGCTTCAACTTTGGCTGGATCTGCATGGAAACCTTCTTTAAAATAAAAAAAACGTTACCCCTTTTTTCTGCGATGCAGTGCTCAGTGGTGCCACTCGGGAGTCCTGCATGGATACCTTCTGCATTAACCAAGGAACTTGAATTCAGACAAGCAGAAATGACACTTCAAGTTCAGAGTCAAACCCTTAGCCTTCAGTCTGTCGAAGATGGACTGTATGTCTTGCAGAGACAGAGGAGGAGTAGATGATGATGTCATACAGGTACACAAGACAATTCCCCCCCCCCCCCCCTTAGATCTCCCAGGACAGTCTCCATCAGGCTTTGAAAGCTTGCTAGAGCATTCTTCAAACCAAAAGTCAGGACTTTGAAGGAGAACAAACCAGCAGGGGTGACAAAGGCAGTCTTGTCCTGGCTGGCGGGATCCATTGCCACCTGCTAATAGCCGCTTTTCAGATCCAGATTATTGAAGATTGTCGCTCCGGCCAGAGAGTCTAGTAAGTTATTGTTGTTCGGTAGAGGGTAGGTATTGCTTTCTGTTATGGCATGTGGCTTCCTGTAGTCCACACAGAATCGATATCCACCATCATTCTTTGGAATCAGGAGAACCGGAGAAGCCCACCCAGAAACACAAAGCTTCACTAAGCCATTAGCTAACATGCTCTTGAACCGTTCATTGAGAATCACCAGTTTGGCGGCGGACAGCCTGAGGGACGTTGTTTAAATGAGGGACTTCATGCCGGCTACTCATGTTGTGTTTGAAGGTTGTTGTTAGTCTGGGTGTAAAAGTACATACCTCACCATTAATCTCCAGCATCTGGAGGGGGGGGGGGGGGGGTAGCCAGATTCTCTGCCTTCATTGGTGGAATTTGTATTTTCTCTGTCTCTGTCTTTGTTGTCGTCTTTGTCTTTACCTTACCGGGACTCTGGATAGGTTTGCGGGCTTCAGCCCGAGAAAAGTGCATTTCCAGATTGAAATGGATGAGATTGGGAAGGGTCAGAGTGCAGCCGATAGGATGGTTCGGACATCTAGATGGTCAGTCCACTGAAGTCCAGACCAAGGACTACAGCAAATGCAAGGCATGGATCTGCAAGAATAGCCACAGGAAGGGTAATAACCTCATCATGCAGCTTAATTTCCATATCAGTCCAGCCTAAGGGATTGGTCGGTTCTCCGTTTGCCAAGTACAATGATCCTTCCTCCCAGGTTCAAATTTCCTCATGCGGTAATGCCATCTTTCTCCACAGCGGCTCCTGTATCAGGGTGTAAGTTTCTGCTGTGTCCATTATGGCCTTCCCTCTGAAGTTCCTAACTGTCAGGGGGACCAGCAGTTGTTGAGGAATATGAATTAGACAGCTAAGTGAGCTGTCTGAAGGTTTCATAGATGGCACTGAGGCCGACCTAACCAAATGCAAGCCACCACGCCTGTCTAGACTGTCTGTCTTCTGTCTAACCTTTTTCTGTATCCTGACACTGGCCACAGAGAGGGACGGAACCTGTAGGATGTTGACCCTTACACCTAGAGCACATCACTGGACTTTTGCCTTGGTTCTTAGGCACGAACCCATGAGATGATTTAACCCCCCTGTTCCCTCATCCCGATTGGGATACCGGGGTTTGTGTTTGTAGGTGGTGCTCCCAGTCCTTCTCAAACTGGGTCCCAAGACTCACCAGATCCTCCACATTATGCACACGTTCGCAAAGTTGACTGGCAAGGCAGGGCACAATGTTCTTAAGAATGAGTTTAACCATATCCTGCTCAGTAATGTCAGCCTTCCATATCTTCCATTGAACTCGATAGGAGAAGGCAAAGTCCTGTATTGGCTCTGCTTCACTCTGGACTCTGTTACAAACCCGTTCTGCCAGTTCATCCTCATAGTCCTCTGAGAGGAAGTCGGAGAAGAACAGTTTCTGAAACTCCTCCCAGATAGCCCATGAACAGATGTCAATCTCCCACCAGTCTCTTGGTGTACCATGGAGAACACTACGGAGGGTGGCAAGAACCTCCAGATCAGTAAGGGGCCGGCGGGAAAGGAAATCATTACGGTTAGATAGAAAAAGCAGAGAATCAACATCATCTTCTGGCCTGCCAAAAGTGGGGAAAATGAGCTTGATAGGGAGGGAGCACTTTAGATGAGGGATGACATTGGCAGGGGGTATTGATGAAACTCGAGTTCTGTTGTTTAACTGTCTTGCGAGGTTTTTTTCCCAGCGCCATCTGTTCCTATTCCCTTGATTGCAGAGTCAGTGGCAGCGGGAAACACTGAGGGAGGTGCAGATGTTTGTCCAGAACGGAAAAGCACTGCATCACCTCCTGGTGCAGCTCCTCCAGTTGAAGGGCTGTGGCCTTCTATCTCATTAGATGTCTCCTTTTAAGATTGTCTAGTCATAAATCGCTTTTCCTCTATGCGAGAGCTCTTCCTGTCCTCCATAACATCTTTCAGGTGAGCACACACCTCCTTCACAACAGAGCCTGACTCCTCTGCTCTCATTTTTGTTCCTGCTCAATTACAGGTCATGACTAGATGATGGTTCGCTTCTATGAGTGTTTTTGAAACTTTTGTATTTTCCCCCTTGAACACCCCGTTTCAGAGAATCTTGAAAATATTTCAGTCTTTTCCTCCATTTGACGGGGGAGGTGAGTCGACCTCAGTTGCACATCTTTCCGATGAGCCTCCACACTTTCACCGAGTTTGCAAATGGCATTCTCCTGCATGGTCAAACTGTAACTGGTGTGCGGCCATTGTTGTTCCATTTGTCCAGTTTAGCACAGAGTCACCTCTTCCAGTCTGGGAAGGGTAACAGGAGGAGTTGGAGGGGAAGGTAAGGGTGGAGAGGTTATAGGCGAGCCAGAAGCCTGGGGATAATGGACAGTGCTCTCCAACTCCATTTCACAATTTAGTCCTTCCACAATGAGAGAATGCTTGTTATAATTACCATTAGGCGTGTCCACATTGACACAGTGTGGGGTTCCAATAAAATACACGATTCAACAACTTTGTGTGTGGTGTGTTCATGGGTTCTTTTTTCCATAAGTCCCTAGGGAATCCCTGATCAGGCGCCAATTCTGTCGTGGTATTGTTAGAGAGAGGGAAATATAAAGATTTTTGTTCGGGGTCCAGGCAGGTATTACACTGCCGATATGGAGATAGGAGAGAGGTAGTACTGCGACAAGACACACACACACACACATCAGCAAAAGAGACAAGCTACACTCTTGGCAGTTTGGAGAGAAAGGACAAGACACGCCATATAACAACTCACAGCACAGGGATAACCCAACCAATAATGCTTCATACAATAATAAGGATTAGAACAACTCCAAGGCAATTTCATAGAGGTTCCAGACAATAAAGAACCCAGTTATCATTTGATGATTTGCAAATATTTCTATTTATTACATTAATGGTTGAGTATGTGTAGTTCAAAACAAAAATGTCCCCAAAATGCCTTCGGCAAATACACAATAAATCAATCCATGGAGTTCCAAAAAAGATCAGCAATATACTCGAACACACACTCCCTTTAATGAAAATGTCAATGCTAGTGCATTTACAGTTCCCAACCTCACTGAACACAAAAAGGAAGAGAGAGAGAGGGACAGAGGCCTATGGTCTTAGCTGTTAACTTCTGGCTTACAGTTACACTTGTCCGTCTGTCCGTCCGATACTCCCATTGGTTTGTTGGTGGAAGCTTTGTAAACAATGTTGCCAGTAATCCAGTAAATCAACGGCAAGAGCAGTCCCCGCACGTTCCAACCACTAATTAGAGCGGTATAACACTTGACTTAAAACTTTACAAACTAAGCATGACTTCTGCAAAGACTTGCACACACAGTCAAAACTGCCGCGCCAACTGCTAGCTCTCACACAGAGACGGAATAGCCATATTTACTGTACTTCCTCCTTCCTGACAGCTGGTGCGCTCTTAAAGTGGCAGCGCACGGTGAAGGCTCTGTGCAGGGTTTTGCCACACTCTCTACGTGTATTTGAGCATGCTATTCATTTGGGGTGGAGATCAGATAAATGAAGATGACTTAATTCTTTGACTTAATTCCCTCATAATTCCACCACCGATGAAACAATGAATAAAGTCGAGCAACCTGCCGGTTCCAAGTGGAACCCGTACTTTATTTTTTCTGATAGAAATAACACCATTCTTCATGCACTGTCATTTGCAAATTGATCAGAGCTGTTGATAAGGGCTAGGTAAATGAGTAAGCTGTTTGGATAAGGGGATTGTGAATATAAATGACAAATGTTTTAGAACTATTTTACCTTTTGATGTCTGGAGACAAATGTAAAACCTGTCATATGGCAGCCCACTGAAGCATATCAACATATCACCTTTTCCACAGTGAAGTTTATGAAATGCTGGCCTTCTAACTTGCAGGAATTACATTTGGTGACCCAAGCTATAGGCTTCTGTTGCCATGCCCAAATTAAAGTATAGCGTCAAACCTACCAAGTTGATTTATGATTTCTAAATTTTTTTATTATATCCCCCGACTTTTTACTGTATTTTTTTAAACAATTTATATCTGGTTTTAAATATTAGCCACTGTAGGTAGCCAGCGTCAGTTATACTCACATACATTTATAACTGTCACTTTAGTGTCCGTTTCCTTACATTTTGCATCATTCCATTACAGCAGTAGTTTTACCTTTCTTTCTTCTGTAATGTTCGTTTGGCTGTTCCTGAGGAACGCTAGCCATAGTGGATCATATTAGGCTAACGTATTAAAGGCCATACGTAGCAGTTTAAACCTGTTCATGACAACAGTTCCATGATTAATTAAGATTATTAGGGTAGATTTATAGGACTTACTGTTCAACCCCTATTACCTTCCAATGTTTAATGGCTTGAACAGTTGAATATGGCAACTTTCAGATAAATCAAACGTCTGTGTTTTTGATTCACCAATATATTCACCAAACCTATTTTAAATGTATTCATAAATACTTTTTTAAACCTAAATAATATACACGATCGGATGGTTTTTAAATCTACCAATTGGTGCTGAAAAAGAGATCCCCAATATTCTGAACCATTTTCTCCATATATTCCATTAATTCAAATTAAAGGTACACCAAATTTAAAGGGATGACTTTAAATTAACAGTATTGAAAACGCTATTGAATGAAAACTTCACGAGGAAATCAGTTGGCCAGCAAGTGGGAGGCTTTTCAGCGATTGAATTACATTTATTCAGCGCATGCGCACCTGCATAAGTTAAGTCTGAATACCAACTTCTGAGAAATGCATAGGAAAGGCGTGCGTAGGAAAGGCGTAGATTTCCTGCGTCTGAAACGACCCAAATCGTCTCCGAGTAGGAGTGCTGATCTAGGATCAGGAAGCCCCTGTCCATGCTATCTTATTCATTATGATCTACCGACAAGGCAAAACTGATCCTAGATCAGCACTCCTGAAATGCTTTTTGAATACAGGCCCTGATCTCTAATCAGCTACAATGCCACTCCTCATCGATCCCCCATCAGTTACAGCAAAGGGACAGTATCGAGCAGCTAGTCATACTAGCCCCGGCTCCATCGATCATAAATCAACGTCTGTGTCCGCATTGATCATCAATCACCCCGGGTGGCACTATTGATTGGCTGGTCGCTCCCTGCCTCAGCCAATGGGTATCTGAGTATTGACTGTTACTCCGATACAGTATTGAGGCCCTCATTGATAATTAATTTATTGTCCTGTAATTTCATTTTGTTGTGTCCATACTTCTTGGAAAGCCTGCAGTGGAAACCTAGGCCCTATTCCCACCACGAGAGATGGAGTCTGAGGAGCGGTAAAGGCTAAATGTTTTTTTTGTCACCTCTATCAGAATTATATTGGAATCCTATTGGGCAAAGTTTGGATCCTATAGGACGGAACCAGAGAGAGAACTGGCAGAACAGAACTGTGCCACGCCCTAACAGCCCATAGCATTGGAAACGTCTGTCTCGGACCCACATTTAAATTGTAGCTAAGCACCACGTCAACCATGCCGTTTGTAAATAAACGTGGTGAGAGCTGTCTGCTGTATACATCTTATTGAAATGTGTACGACTAGAGGATTGAGATCACGCCATTAGACTTGGCACCTCCCCCTCTACACCCTGACGTGTTTATTTATTTATCTTGGTAACGTTAATGTTTGGAGTGGCTGGTTGGTCAGGGGAATTAGCCAGTTAAGCTAAATTGAAGCTCTCCTCCTTTAACAGTTTTCCTTGTACCTCAAAGATGTTTGCCCCAGGATTTTCCCGCTCTAGTCTCACTGCCAGTGTTGCTGTGTGCGAACACTCAAGATAAAGACGAAGCTTACTTTGCTTGCACTCACGCTAAATGCTAATTCCTACTGTAGCTTCTACTTTGCTAGCGCTCGCGCTAAGGCTAACCATATTGTAGGCTTACTTTGCTACCTTAGTCAAGAAATCCTATAGGATTAGGGATTTTTTCAATAGAATCCTATACAGTGACGATATTAGCATGTACATCTTGGTGGAGCAAACCCCCCAAACATGTGAGATGCATACCAGCAAAGCCACGACACAACAAAATACTAAACGATACGTTTAATTGAACTATAACGGTGACAAACGGTGCCCACAAACTGTTAGGGCCTACATAAAGCTGTCCCAACAGCAGAGTCCCACCACTGCTACACCTGGCAATCCTATAGGTTTTGTAGGATTGTGTCACCCCAAAAATAATCCTATTAGAACACTCAAGCTAAAGGCTAATTCATACTGTAAGCCTACTTTGCTAGCACCGAGATCTACCGCTCAGATTTCTTTTTAAACATCACTTAAAAAACATAAGCCTTTGAAACATTAACCAATTAAAAACAGTTCTGTAGCAATGAGGTTTGTGCAGTAGGCGATAGGCCCAATACGTTATCACTGCATATTGGCTATGCCTGAATTGCCCTGCCAATGTTGTTCTTCTCAGATCATTCTGAAATTATATATATTTTTTAAAATATGATCACACTGGTAATAAATCATTTATTGTATATCTTGAGGCACAGCCACGTAAGCATAAAAATGTGTTTATTAGTTGTTTTTACTGGACTGATGGCCTGCAACTGATGGTCAGTCTGAAGGGAGCGTCCAAACACTCGTCCCAACACGCATTTGATGTGTTATGAAAGTGTTAACAGTGCTGAATAACAACTTAAACATGAACTTACTCGTGAAAACAGCAGCTCTTTGTTGTATTCGTTGAGTCTCTCTCTGATCATGGTTTTGAAATCTCATAGTATCCTCTTTGCTGTGTGTTCAATTCTTATTTTTACAGTCTGTGGCTCAAGGAAACTGTGCAGACACGGTGATCTGAGCTATCTGATTCGGGTAGGCGGAGTTCTTTCCTTCAGACACATTACATGGTTCAAAATGGGAACCCTTTACCTTCGCGGCGCTAGGATTGCTGAATCAAGTGCACCTTCCGCCAACAGCGCAAAACAAATAAAAGATCAATAGGAATGCAAGGCTTTATTGTGTTTTTTTTTTACAGAACTGTCTGGTGATCGACTAGGAAAGCCTTGGAGATCGCTGGTGACCACTGCCGTAGGCCTACTTTTCTAGAACATGCTAAAGGCTAACCATACTGTAGGCCTACTTTGCTAGAACATGCTAAAGGCTAACCATACTGTAGGCCTACTTTGCTAGAACATGCTAAAGGCTAACCATACTGTAGGCCTACTTTGCTAGAACATGCTAAAGGCTAACCATACTGTAGGCCTACTTTGCTAGAACATGCTAAAGGATAACCATACTGTAGGCCTACTTTGCTAGAACATGCTAAAGGCTAACCATACTGTACGCCTACTTTGCTAGAACATGCTAAAGGAAAACCATACTGTAGGCCTACTTTGCTAGAACATGCTAAAGGCTAAACATACTGTAGGCCTACTTTGCTAGAACATGCTAAAGGATAACCATACTGTAGGTCTACTTTCCTACCCGAATACTATTCTAACTTTTTGTTCCTAATTTAACCCATTAAATTATAGTTTGTTGTAATTTGTTCCAGTAAAATCTAACATTAATTGCAACATTTTTATTGATCATAAACAACAGTTCTATATTTCGGTTTTATTCACCACCACAATATGGGAACACCAAGTTCATTTGCATTATGACCACCAGTACAGTACACGTTTTTCAACAAAATATTCAAGTTATTTAATTTGATTCTTATTCATGCAACTGCTTGTCTTTGAATTAGACATTATAATATGACGTACAATACTACATAAAATGTTATAATAACACACAGTTTTGGGGGATTTTCCTGGGATTCACAGCATCTTTACATTGCTTATTATGCTAATTAAACGTAGAAGGAAAATATATTTGTATGTACAGCTATTGTTGTTGCAGTTGACACTGCGTTTAATATGTGTTGCAGATGCACCAGATTCTATCCTATGGCTTTGTAAATCCGATAGGATTTTTTGGATCCTATAGGATTTGTTTTTACCAGGGTAGCACTCATGCAAGTCTTTACTGCACCTCTGAAATGTTGGGTGTATGAACCTACTGGCTGTGCCAATTCAGCAGTGTCAATGGCAGCTCCGTTTTTAGTGTGCTGTGAGTGTCAGTTAGTGTAACAGTTTAAGACGTGGACGTGTGACATCCATGTCAACAGGCAAGCAGCTAGGCGCTTTCTACTTTTCGGGACCGAAAAACTCCTATCCACTTAGCTTTCCAGCTGCTTCACCTGCAGTATGACTATACTAATACACCCACAGTCTTATTCAAAGCATGGATACACTATGATATACTCTATGATATACTGCTGTATCTTAACGCCATGCTAAGCTAGTAAGCTTGACGACACTTCGTCTTCACACACAGCCTTTGTCTGAGTGTGTCTATTTATCTAGTCCGAAGGTGGTCTTTGTCTGTGTCCAACCCTCTCATATATCTAAAGCTGGTCATCATCATCCATTACTGATATATCATGTACTAAAACCAGACAGACCTGAGACCTGGGGGCCATGATGCAGTACAGCATCTGCCCAACATCCATCAGCTTTGTTTATTTCTCTCAAATCTGTCCTGAGACCAGTCTGTCTGCTCTTCAGCCATGCAGAGAGAAAGAGAGGGAGATGGGACTACTACATTACATTACTCTTGTTAAGTGTGCAATAGCTCATCGATCAGCCCCTACCACCTCTCTGCATTGAGAGGGTCCTTTCCCGTAATCCATAATAACATCTCAGACCAGGACGGCTTGGCGGCGTAACACATGAGCCCCCTATGGAAAACGCTGGGGGCGATCAATATCCATACACTGTGTAACCATATTGGCTCAGAGAGAGGGAGAGAGCTTTGTTGACATCCTCGTCCTCCTCCCCGTCCAAAATATGGATCAGGAAAAATGGACCCCTCTCTCTCTCTCTCTCTCTCTCTCTCTCTCTCTCTCTCTCTCTCTCTCTCTCTCTCTCTCTCTCTCTCTCTCTCTCTCTCTCTCTCTATCTCTATCTCTATCTCTATCTCTATCTCTATCTCTGTCATTGTCATTGAGTCCAGCGCTGAGCGCTGCCCGTCGCAGCTGTCAGTGAAAAAGGCAGACAGAAAAGTCCGTTGTTGTGAGCACTATTGACGCAGAGCCGTCAAATCCCTACCCTTTGAGAGGGGCCGGGCTGGTGAGCCGTCTGCGTCTAGCCCACGAGGTGGGGGGAGTGGTGAAGAGGAGGGGTTTGGGTGGTGGGGGCTTATGTTAACCTCTACATATGAGGGATATTGTCTCATCGCTTATTTATGCTCTGCCGCTTCCCTCCACATCCCCACTATTCAACCAGATTGTCTCTTGGTGTCCAGACTGAGTAGGGATTTTCTCCCTCTTTGTAGACTTATTACTCAGACATCTTTTGTCTCTCTGTCTGCCTTTCCATTTCTCTTTGTCTCTCTCTTACTTTCTGTCTTTCTTTTCTCTGTCTCTTGACAAAATGATGGTGATTCATTCAACTCTCCCTGAAATCAATAGGTCAACCATTCTGATCCTAATTAGGCCATTTTTAAATAATCTATTAGAAATTCTTACGAGCAAGGAGGAAGTAACGTGAAGCAGAATTCTAATGAAGCCTCATTCTGGAGTTATATTGTCTTTCATGTATACGAATAAGCAGTAATAGTAAAGGCAGTAATCAGAACTGGGGCGGCACACAATTGGCCCAACGTCGTCTTTATGGCGGGCTGGGTGCCTGCAAGCTGACCCCGGTTGTCAGTTGAACAGTGTTTCCTCCGACACATCGGTGCGGTTGGCTTCCGGGTTAAGCAAGCAGTGGGTTAAGAAGCAGCACAGCTTTGAGGGTCATGTTTTTGAAAGACGCACGACTCGAACTTCGCCTCTCCTGAGCCCGTTGGGGAGTGGCAGCGATGAGACAAGATAGTAGTTACGAACTGGGGAGAAAAAGAGGGAGTTGGTGAACTGTAGAGTTGTCTTTTAATGAATCCTATTCTGTGAACTGCACATAATGTTGTGGAGAGATGAATAGTCCTCTATCCATTTATCATTGACAGTGCTGTACCCGCACAGTACAAGGCCATGCTGGTTTGACTCAAAGCCTCCTCCTCCCTCTGCATTTGCCTTGAGAGAGGCCTCTTTTGTAACTTGCTTGATGGTTTAAAGCTGCTTGATTCAATGGGCCCCCACCCTGACACAGTTCTGGGCATTCCTGCATTGATTCTGCCATTCAGACTGCCAGATGTACAGTTCAACATGCTTCTGAGGAATAACAGGGAGAATTGAGGACGGACGTGTAGCATACTGAATTGATATTCACAAGAGATTATTTTAAAGCCAATAAGACTGTTGTTTTTGGTTTAAAGATGCCGGTCCATAAAAAAAGCAGTTAATGTTTTACGGAACTGAAGCGTAAGATGTTGGAAGTAGCTTAAGCTTTCATTGTAACAGTGCTGCCAGATTTTCTGCAGACTGTACATTCACTGTGATATGGAATACTGAAGAGTTTTGGTCGTACTGCTCTGTTTGAACCAAGAGTCTAGTCCTGAACTGGATCAGGGGTTAGAGTTGAATGATTAATTCAGTACCAGTCAAAAGTTTGGGCACCTATTCATTCAAGGCTTTTTCTTTATTTTTGACTATTTTCTACATTGTAGAATAATAGTGAAGACATCAAAAGTATGAAATAACACATTTGTAATCATGTAGTAACCGAAAAAGTCTTAAACAAATTTTTAAAAAGCCACCCTTTGCCATGATGACGCCCACTCTTGGCATTCTCTCGACCAGCTTCACTTGGAATGCTTTTCCAACGGTCTTGAAGGAGTTCCCACATATGCTGAGCACTTGCTGGCTGCTTTTCCTTCACTCTGCGGTCCATCTCATCCCAAACCATCTCAATTGGGTTGAGGTCGGGTGATTGTGGAGGCCAGGTCATCTGATGCAGCACTCCTTCATTCACATATTGGTCAAATAGCCCTTACACAGCCTGGAGGTGTTTTGGGTCATTGTCTTGTTGAAAAACAAATGATAGTCCCACTAAGTGCAAACCAAATGGGATGGTGTATCACTGCAGAATGCTGTGGTAGCCATGCTGGTTAAGTGTGCCTTGAATTCTAAATAAATCACTGACAGTGTCACCAGCAAAGCACCATCACACCTCCTCCTCCATGCTTCACGGTGGGGACCACACATGCAGAGATCATCCGTTCACCTTCTCTGCTTCTCACATAGACACGGCGGTTGGAACCAAAAATCTCAAATTTCCACCAGTCTAATGTCCATTGCTCGTGTCTCTTGGCCCATGAAGTCTCTTCTTCTTCTTCTTAATGGTGTCCTTTAGTAGTGGTTTCTTTGCAGCAATTCGACCACAAAGACCTGATTCACGCAGTCTCCTCTATACAGTTGATGTTGAGATGTTTCTGTTACTTGAACTCTGAAGCATTTATTTGGGCTGGAATTTCTGAGGTTGGTAACTCTAATGAACTTATCTTCTGCAGCAGAGGTAACTCTGGGTATTCCTTTCCTGTGGCGGTCCTCATGAGAGACAGTTTCATCATAGCGCTTGATGGTTTTTGCGACTGCACTTGAAGAAACATTCAAAGTTCTTGGAATGTTCCGCAATGACTGACCTTCATGTCATATAGTAATGATGGACTGTCGTTTCTCTTTGCCTATGTGAGTTGTTCTTGCAATAATCTGGACTTGGTTTTTTACCAAATAGGGCTATCTTCTGTGTACCACCCCTACCTTGTCACAACACAACCGATTGGTTCAAACGCATTAAGAAGGAAAGAAATTCCACAAATTAACTTTTAACAAGGCACACCTGTTAATTGAAATGAATTCCAGGTGACTACCTCATGAAGCTGGTTGAGAGAATGCCATCAGTATGCAAAGCTGTCATCAAGGCAAAGGGTGGCTACTTTGAAGAATCTCAAATATAATATATATTTTGATTTGTTTAACACTTTTTTGGTTACTACATTATTCCATATGTGTTATTTCATAGTTTTGATGTCTTCACTCTTATTCTACAATGTAGAAAATAATAAATAAAAAAATAACAGAATACCCTTGAATGAGTAGGTGTGCCAAAACTTTTGACTGGTACTGTAAATACTTAGTAGTCCTTTCCTGCAGTCAATGACCAAAAGCGCCCTTTTTGGTTTCATGGGTGGAAGGTTATTAATATTTTTCATAATGAATAACGTTACGAACATCCGGTGCTTCTATGTCGAACAGTTTTGTTATATTTCGGTTTTCTGTGTAATATTGGGATGCAAACTCAAAATTGAATACATTTCCACTCTATTTCTGACATGGTACAGGTGTCTTCTTTTTGTTAAGCCCATAACCATGTGTGTGAGGTGAATGCTTTTGTTTCAAAGTAGATTTGTTTAAGACCACCAGGAATTTCTCTGTGTGACCCTGATTTAGTCCACTGCATTAAAAGGTTAAGGAGTAGGAAACCAGGGTGTCTGATGTAAACGAAGCAGCGTAGCATTGGTGTGACTATGTGCCGGCCTCCAAGCTAGTGAGGTCATTTCTAATCCAGCCACTTGACTCCAGGTGAAATGTTTCCTCCATTGCTGCTCATGCTGTTTGCAGTGCTGGCAACCTAATGTGTGTGTGTGTGTGTGTGAGAGAGAGAGAGGAGGGGGGTTGTGTTTCTCAATTCTGTTGACCCGTTGCTATGGCGATGCACATAAAGAACAATTAAGCGTTCTTGTAGAGTGCCTTGTTAGCGTCAATTGTTGACTTGGACCAATTTATTTTCCTCTTTCCTCCATTTTTTTTTGTCATTATGTAGTGCTAAATTGGTAGATGCAGGATTTTTTGGGGTCTCAGAATTGCACACATTGACTGAGGTGGCGGCCAATTTAAGCGTTGTAGCCATAAGCCAGTAAAGCCACAATATGGGCAGCGTACTGTAGGTCTTTATGCACTTTTCTGTTTCATTTTCCGCATAGGGTAGACAAGGAGGGGCTGAAGATTTTGGCCTTGATTTTTCAACAAATTGGCCGTTGTGCTCTGGGATCTGGAGGGACCTGGAGGCCTGCTCATGGGATGTCAGCGTTGCAGCATATCGGATCCACTACATTAGCCAGACTGCTAATTACCTCCCTGAGAGGACGGTCGGAGAGAGTTTTCGGAAGCTTTTTTCTTGTTTGTCCCAGCAACATCTCCACCCCTGTGGGTTGAAGTCTCAAGAGTTTGTTCCCCGAATCCCCTGCTCTTTTGCACCTTTTCCTCCCTCGTCCGCTTTTCACTCGCTTCATGTAATAGGCAAACAAATAATACCTCTGTGTGTGTTAGTCTGCTGCATCATCACTTGACCTAGGTTACAGTGAGGAAGCTGGTGGAGGGGAGGACCATTGTAATGGTCGAAATGGAACAAAGGGAACCTTCCACTGGAAGGGTCACTGTCATGTTCCTCTGTTGCATAGGGTGCTCATATTAGGACAGCCACTGTCTCGTCAGTAATTGGGTCAGTCTCAACCGAGACTGTCCTGATATGGACACTGTAGTTGCTCTTATTCACATGGTGTTGTTGGCCTTGTCCTCAGTGTACTGAATTGCCTCCAGTGTACAGGGACTTTATTGTTGAGTCCCAAACATCTGGGGAATTGAGATTAAAGCACAAATGAAGCTCCTGTCTATGTCAAATTCGGGAGTGGGAGCTGAAAGGTCACTTCCTCACTGTCCAGCATCTCACGCCACAGACGACACCTGCGTCGGTGTCGTCAGGACGCCTCTAATGCGTACGCGATGACAGGTCGCCCCGTCTGCCCGTCCACGCGGCTTGGCAGCTGCAGGTGCAGGGAACAGCGTTTGAACAAGGCTGGCTCACGTCGGCACGCAGCGCAGCCCTTGCGATTGATCCTTCAGCTAGCTTACTCTACTTCTCTCCCTCTCATCTCTACAGTTCCCTTCTACACAGAGATACCGATCTCGCTGACACGTACAAAAAAAACTAAAAGGGAAGGGACACACTGAAGCCCTCCCGATCCCCGGCCAAAAAGAGCCACCCGTTTCTCATTAGTAACCGCTCAAGAAGGGCTTTTTCTTCTGTTTTTCTTTCTTCCCTTCCTTTCATTCCAGCCCTCAGTGGCTCTGTCTTTCCTCAGAAGGTGTTTTATCATCGTCTGAAGGGCACCTGCTTCAGAAGTAGTGTGAGAATATGGCCTTTTAGAGAGTTGTCTCTAAGAACTTACGTGTCACACAGGAAACACAACATAACTTATTATCGCAATTATATCTTGGTGCTCCTGCGATTATCTCGATAAGGGACTATATGGAGGAGTTGAGATCCCATGAACCGTCAATTGATAAACCGCAATTAGCTCATCTTAGTCCTTTCCTCCTCTTGTGTGTGTGTATAGTCCATTCATATTTTGTGGCTACTTCCTGGGTGAATGTGTGGGATCTGATATTAAATAACAAAGGCGATGAATGACTATGTTACCCCATGTAATATTTCTCCCTAAGTGACTGACAATGTTTCTGTCCATTCCCATTTCCTGACTGTCGCAGCTGGCGCGACATCCATGTGTGTGTGTGCACATGGATAGACTGCCTCCTGTGGTCACTCAGAGAACAACTCGTCCTAACATTCTCACCCAAACACTTTTATGTTTGTAGCCCGATGAGAAGCCTTGCTGGTTGCAGAGTTGGGGAAAAAATCATTGAGATGAAAAGTCGAACAGAAAAGCTGTTCTATAAAAATAGGGGGGATTGTATAGGAAGGAACGAGAAATGCCTTACAGAAATTAGCTTTGGCTGACAGAGTTCCCGAAACATTACCGTCTCTAAGCAATTTACGAGAGCGATTACTCTGATTATTATTTCAACAATACCCAGCTATGCTCTTTCAAGGGCTGCCAGTGGGGCTGTGGCTGGGGGAATGAATGGCCTTGCCAAGACTGAGCGTCTGGGAGTTTCACAAGGCACTCCACGGGAGGGAGGGAGGGATGGAGGGAGGGAGGGAGGGAGGGGGCAGAAAAAAGAAAGGGAGACACACTTCAAAGGGGTTCTTCATAAGGGTCACTGTTTTAGTCGTTAATTTCTGTTTTTACTAACCCCTTCCCTCTCTATCTCTCTGCAGCCCCCAACGAGCCTTTGCTGTGCAAATTCGCAGACGGAGGGCAGAAGAAACGCCAGAGCCAGAGCAAGTACCCACAGAACGGGCGGCCGTGGCACAGGGAAGGCGAGGTAAGCCACTGACTCATTACAGCTGCCATTTTGGTTCCACAGGTACAGCCATCCGGCAGTTTCCATTAACCCTGCATTACATACCACCAACTCATGGCACTGGAAAGACGTTTGGCTCAAAGGCAGGCATTTAACCACTGAGGTAATGGAAGTCTTAATAAGGGGTAATTTAGGTCCATGTAAAACATGACCGTCTGTCTCCCATGTTTAAGGTTGGCGCTGGCAGTGAAAAAAGGTTGAAAAAAGCACTTTAAGTATTGATTCAAACCTTCAAAATAAGAGTTGAAATATAAATTGCATTTCAAGGTTGTATGAGTGCTCAAGTGCATATAGGTGCTCCACCCATGGTTCATAGTAGTTTGGGCCTAGAAATTGGATACCTAACATGTTCCGCAGTAGCAACCTGCAACGGGAAGGGCAGTCGGAGGGTTTTTCATGCGGGTCTACGTACTACGGAGAATATGAACTTGCAGGGGCTGACAGTTGTGCTGAAGCTGCAAGGTAGAAAGGAAAGAACAAGATATAGGCTCCCTGTGGAGATGGGCCTGACTGTGTGTCTTTCAGGAGACAACATACCCTCCAGTTTGTCTGCTTTGTTGGTTGTGTGTGTAATGGTTGTGTGTAATATACTGTGTGTGTGCGAGTGTGCGTGTCCATCACAGACTCAGCAGACCAAACGCCGAGCCCAGTGAGGCCTGTTTGCCCTAACACCATGTTGCTACAGAGCCTCACACACTGACAGGGTTAGCTGGCTACACTTGACGCGAGGTGAGAGGGGTGTGTGTGTGTGTGTGCAGCATCTGGAAAGAGGAAGAGAGAAGAAAGGAGAAAAGAAGAGAGGCAGCATCACGAGAATAGATGGAATACACCAAAACACTGTCTCTCTCTCATCTCCCCTCTCCTCCCCACACAGCGTGCTGATGAAATCTGCTGCCCTCCTTAGATTAAAAGGCTCGCCTCTCGCCCAACTACGTCTCGCGTGCAGATTAACAACATGGTTCGTGTTTTTATCTCCGTAAAAAGGCCCTCCCATGGCCTCACGCTCAACAGCTAGGAAGAGTCTTGCATCCCTCCCTCCCTCCCTCCCTCCTTGCTTCCCATTACTCTGGTTAAGGACATGAGTGAGTGGCTGGTGGAGGCTTAAGTGCTGGTGTTGTTGGGGCCTTTGTGTGTTCGTTCATGTGTGTGCGCGCACGTTTGTTCGTGTGTGTGTGTGTGTGTGTGTGTGTGCTTGCGTGTCAACAAGGCCCCCCCACAGTCATTGATCAGCAGCACAGCCAGCGCTGGGAGGTCGGTTTCATACAGTGCCTTGCGAAAGTATTCGGCCCCCTTGAACTTTGCGACCTTTTGCCACATTTCAGGCTTCAAACATAAAGATATAAAACTGTATTTTTTTGTGAAGAATCAACAACAAGTGGGACACAATCATGAAGTGGAACGACATTTATTGGATATTTCAAACTTTTTTAACAAATCAAAAACTGAAAAATTGGGCGTTTCAGTGCAGCAAACTCTCTCCAGAAGTTCAGTGAGGATCTCTGAATGATCCAATGTTGACCTAAATGACTAATGATGATAAATACAATCCACCTGTGTGTAATCAAGTCTCCGTATAAATGCACCTGCACTGGGATAGTCTCAGAGGTCCGTTAAAAGCGCAGAGAGCATCATGAAGAACAAGGAACACACCAGGCAGGTCCGAGATAATGTTGTGAAGAAGTTTAAAGCCGGATTTGGATACAAAAAGATTTCCCAAGCTTTAAACATCCCAAGGAGCACTGTGCAAGCGATAATATTGAAATGGAAGGAGTATCAGACCACTGCAAATCTACCAAGACCTGGCCGTCCCTCTAAACTTTCAGCTCATACAAGGAGAAGACTGATCAGAGATGCAGCCAAGAGGCCCATGATCACTCTGGATGAACTGCAGAGATCTACAGCTGAGGTGGGAGACTCTGTCCATAGGACAACAATCAGTCGTATATTGCACAAATCTGGCCTTTATGGAAGAGTGGCAAGAAGAAAGCCATTTCTTAAAGATATCCATAAAAAGTGTTGTTTAAAGTTTGCCACAAGCCACCTGGGAGACACACCAAACATGTGGAAGAAGGTGCTCTGGTCAGATGAAACCAAAATTGAACTTTTTGGCAACAATGCAAAACGTTATGTTTGGCGTAAAAGCAACACAGCTCATCACCCTGAACACACCATCCCCACTGTCAAACATGGTGGTGGCAGCATCATGGTTTGGGCCTGCTTTTCTTCAGCAGGGACAGGGAAGATGGTTCAAATTGATGGGAAGATGGATGGAGCCAAATACAGGACCATTCTGGAAGAACCTGATGGAGTCTGCAAAAGACCTGAGACTGGGACGGAGATTTGTCTTCCAACAAGACAATGATCCAAAACATAAAGCAAAATCTACAATCGAATGGTTCAAAAATAAACATATCCAGGTGTTAGAATGGCCAAGTCAAAGTCCAGATCTGAATCCAATCGAGAATCTGTGGAAAGAACTGAAAACTGCTGTTCACAAATGCTCTCCATCCTACCTCACTGAGCTCGAGCTGTTTTGCAAGGAGGAATGGGAAAGAATTTCAGTCTCTCGATGTGCAAAACTGATAGAGACATACCCCAAGCGACTTACAGCTGTAATCGCAGCAAAAGGTGGCGCTACAAAGTATTAACTTAAGTGGGCTGAATAATTTTGCACGCCCAATTTTTCTGTTTTTGATTTGTTAAAAAAGTTTGAAATATCCAATAAATGTCGTTCCACTTCATGATTGTGTCCCACTTGTTGTTGATTCTTCACAAAAAAATACAATTTTATATCTTTATGTTTGAAGCCTGAAATGTGGCAAAAGGTCGCAAAGTTCAAGGGGGCCGAATACTTTCGCAAGGCACTGTATGTGAGTCTGTTTATCAGACACTCTCCAATCCTTCACCAGGGGCCTCCCGTTCTGTGGCCAGACGAAGAGGGCCTCCCGTTCTGTGGCCAGACGAAGAGGGCCGCCCGGAGCACGCCGTTTGCTACGTTCTCCATTGAACCGCTTTTGAAGTCAGCCAAACTCCCAGAACACACCAGGAGTCTAGTAGAGCACCCGTAGAGCAGCAAGCAACCACATTGTAGAGTGATTAGTCAGTCGTTGAAAAGGGGTCAGAAGTCAAATGGAGGTTTCTTCTAAGTGACTATGAGGCATGCAAACACTCTCTCAAACATGCGTTGCACCTTACGAACGATGGGGTCTTACACACACACATGCAAAACACACACGCAAAGTCACCTGGGTTCAAGCACACGTACTTCGTCTGAGTCACGCATGCTCACACGGACACGGGCACACACAACATACACTCATACGCACACACCATAAATCGTTAACACACACACACACACAGTCTCACAACATCACACTAGCTCAAGTGCTTTCTCTTTGGGGAAAGTGTTAATGGCAAAACAACCAGTTCTCCCGTGTGTGAAAGAAAGCCTGACTGATGTTTTTGGGAGAGAGGGTGTGTGTGTCTGTGTGTGCATGTATGTGTGTATTTGTGTCTGTGTGACCTACAGCCGGACACCAAGTCCAGTTCCAGCTGCCAGAGGGGCCAACTTTCTCTCCCTCATGTACTGTCACTTTCTCTCCCTCACGTACTGTCACTTTCTCTCCCTCACGTACTGTCACTTTCTCTCCCTCACGTACTGTCACTTTCACTCCCTCACATGCTCCAACTTCCTCTCCAAGACACATACTGTCACTTTCTCTCCCTCACGTTCTGTCACTTTCTCTCCCTCACATGCTCCAACTTCCTCTCCAAGACACATACTGTCACTTTCTCTCCCTCACGTACTGTCACTTTCTCTCCCTCACATGCTCCAACTTCCTCTCCAAGACACATACTGTCACTTTCTCTCCCTCACGTACTGTCACTTTCTCTCCCTCACGTACTGTCACTTTCTCTCCCTCACTTACTGTCACTTTCTCTCTCTCACATGCTCCAACTTCCTCTCCAAAACACATACTGTCACTTTCTCTCCCTCGCGTACTGTCACTTTCTCTCCCTCGCGTACTGTCACTTTCTCTCCCTCGCGTACTGCCACTTTCTCTCCCTCACATACTGTCACTTTCTCTACCTCACATGCTCCAACTTCCTCTCCAAGACACATACTGTCACTTTCTCTCCCTCACATGCTCCAACTTCCTCTCCAAAACACATACTGTCACTTTCTCTCCCTCGCGTACTGTCACTTTCTCTCCCTCACGTACTGTCACTTTCTCTCCCTCACGTACTGTCACTTTCTCTCCCTCACATGCTCCAACTTCCTCTCCAAAACACATACGGTCACTTTCTCTCCCTCACATGCTCCAACTTCCTCTCCAAAACACATACTGTCACTTTCTCTCCCTCGCGTACTGTCACTTTCTCTCCCTCACGTACTGTCACTTTCTCTCCCTCACATGCTCCAACTTCCTCTCCAAAACACATACGGTCACTTTCTCTCCCTCACATGCTCCAACTTCCAAGACACTCTCACTTTCTCTCCCTCACATGCTCCAACTTCCTCTCCAAAACACATACTGTCACTTTCTCTCCCTCACATGCTCCAACTTCCTCTCCAAAACACATACTGTCACTTTCTCTCCCTCGCGTACTGTCACTTTCTCTCCCTCGCGTACTGTCACTTTCTCTCCCTCGCGTACTGCCACTTTCTCTCCCTCACATACTGTCACTTTCTCTACCTCACATGCTCCAACTTCCTCTCCAAGACACATACTGTCACTTTCTCTCCCTCACATGCTCCAACTTCCTCTCCAAAACACATACTGTCACTTTCTCTCCCTCGCGTACTGTCACTTTCTCTCCCTCACGTACTGTCACTTTCTCTCCCTCACGTACTGTCACTTTCTCTCCCTCACATGCTCCAACTTCCTCTCCAAAACACATACGGTCACTTTCTCTCCCTCACATGCTCCAACTTCCTCTCCAAGACACTCTCACTTTCTCTCCCTCACATGCTCCAACTTCCTCTCCAAAACACATACTGTCACTTTCTCTCCCTCGCGTACTGTCACTTTCTCTCCCTCACGTACTGTCACTTTCTCTCCCTCACATGCTCCAACTTCCTCTCCAAAACACATACGGTCACTTTCTCTCCCTCACATGCTCCAACTTCCAAGACACTCTCACTTTCTCTACCTCACATGCTCCAACTTCCTCTCCAAAACACATACTGTCACTTTCTCTCCCTCGCGTACTGTCACTTTCTCTCCCTCACGTACTGTCACTTTCTCTCCCTCACGTACTGTCACTTTCTCTCCCTCACATGCTCCAACTTCCTCTCCAAAACACATACGGTCACTTTCTCTCCCTCACATGCTCCAACTTCCAAGACACTCTCACTTTCTCTACCTCACATGCTCCAACTTCCTCTCCAAAACACATACTGTCACTTTCTCTCCCTCGCGTACTGTCACTTTCTCTCCCTCACGTACTGTCACTTTCTCTCCCTCACGTACTGTCACTTTCTCTCCCTCACATGCTCCAACTTCCTCTCCAAGACACATACTGTCACTTTCTCTACCTCACATGCTCCAACTTCCTCTCCAAAACACATACTGTCACTTTCTCTCCCTCGCGTACTGTCACTTTCTCTCCCTCACGTACTGTCACTTTCTCTCCCTCACGTACTGTCACTTTCTCTCCCTCACATGCTCCAACTTCCTCTCCAAAACACATACGGTCACTTTCTCTCCCTCACATGCTCCAACTTCCAAGACACTCTCACTTTCTCTCCCTCACATGCTCCAACTTCCTCTCTAAGACACATACTCTCACTTTCTCTCCCTCGCATACTCTCTTTCTCACATACTCAAATTTTCTCTCGTACATTTATTTGTCTATCCCACACGTACTCGGACACATATTCTTTTTCACATACACGTTTTTTTCGCTCTCTCCTCCTCATCTCACGTTCTTTTTCCTTACACACACATTCCCTTGCTCTCTCTCTCTTTGTACCGGACACGCCAACAGCATGCGTAATCAGTCATGGCGATGCAGCCGACCCTTATGGGGGACTGTCTGTGTGAGCCAGGCAGCCATGGTGTGGAATTCATTAACACATAGAAGTAAGGGCACCACGCATGGGACTTATCAGCCTCAACAGACAGCTGGCTATGTCTGGTATGGCCATTATCACGTACATTGCCTTCAGAAAGCATTCATGCCCTTTGACTTAATCCACGTTTTGTTGTGTTACAGCCTGAATTCAGAATGTATTACATATATGTTGTAGTTTTTTCTCTCACCCGTTTACACACGATATCCTTTAATGACAAAGTGAAAACGTGTTTTTAGAAAGTTTTGCAAATGTATTGAGATGAAATACAGCAATATCTAATTTACATAAGGTATCACAACCCCTAAGTCATTACATGTTTCAACCACCTTTTGGCAGCGATTACAGCTGTGGGTCTTTCTGGGTAAGTCTCGAAGAGCTTTGCACACCTGGATTGTACAATATTTGCACATTATTCTTTATAAAATTCTTCAAGCTGTTGATCATTGCTTGACAGCCATTTTCAAGTCTGGCCATAGATTTTCAAGCGGATTTAAGTCTAAACTGTAACTAGGCCACTCAGGAACATTCAATGTCGTCTTGGTAAGCAGCTCCAGTGTATATTTGGCCTTGTCTTTTAGGTTCTTGTCCTGCTGAAAGGTGAATTTGTCTCCCAGTGTCGGTTGGAAAAGCAGGCTGAGCCAGGTTTTCCTCTAGGATTTTGCCTGTTCTTAGCTCTGTTCCGTTTATTTTTATCCTACAAAAAAAACTCCCTAGTCCTTGCCCTTCACAAGCATATCCATGACATCCACAACTATGCTTGAAAATATGAAGAGTTGTAGTCAGTGATGTGTTGGATTTGCTCCAAGCAATAACGCTTTGTATTCAGGACATAAATTTCATTTCTTCTTCTTTTTACCCATCTACCAATAGGTGCCCTTCCTGGTTGTTGTGGTTGAATCTGTGTTTGAAATTCACTGCTCTACTGAGGGACCTTACAGATTATTTCATGTGTGAGGTACAGAGATGAGGTAGTCATTACAAACTATTATTGCACACAGAGTGAGTCCATGCAGCGTGTTATGTGACTTCTCCTGAAGCTTTTTTCAGGCTTGCCATAACAAAAGAGTAGAATACTTGTTTCTAAAAACACAATTCCAATTTGACATTAAGGGGTGTTGTGTGTAGGCCAGTGATACAACATCTCTGTTTTTAAATTCAGTCACAACACAACAAAATGTGGAAAAAGTCAAGGGGTGTGAATACTTTGTGATGGCACACAAATATAAACACATACACACACTGAAGCACATGCACAGATGCAGACACATAGACCTGGGCATGCAGACAGATGCAGACACATAGACCTGGGCATGCAGACAGATGCAGACACATACACACACAGACATGAACATATAGACTCAGGCACACAGTGAACCATGCAGTGCATTTACATACCGTGATGCACATGCAGATGCATACACTCAGACTAGGGTTGAATGGCGGGAACCAAGATTTCCTGGGATTTACCACCCAAAACCACTCTCTTTTCCCGGGATGAAAAACTGCCTGAAACCCTTAAATTACAATAAATGATGTATATGAACAGCATGGTGTGAAATGGAACTGTTAAATGATATGCAATGTCTAAATCTGGCTTCTTTGCGGCCTCAGCGTGATGAATTATCAACGCTCAGGGTGGGGACAAGACAGCCGTCTCAGTATGGAATCGCATGTTCTCTCCCTGCTTTATCATGGTTTGAACAATGTGTGTACTTCCAGTCCATGTAGTACAGTATAATACAATACCGTACGGTAATACAGTTTACACTCAAATAGATTAGCCTACGAGTGTTAGTTTCGTTCATTTACCCAATAGAGCATATAACTAGCTAAATCTATCTTGTGTTTTGCTGTCATGTTTAATGTGCAGTAGGAGCCTATCATATACTGTATGTATTGGATAATGGCACAATCATTTGGTCTTTTTTGGGCTTGCGCACGTTAAATGTCTTAAATGTAGGGCTCATAAAATGTATTTAATGTATGGCTCATCAGGCTCCAGTAGCATCAGGCTTACATTTTTTATGGCCGATTAAAGGTTTTCATAACAGTCGGGAAATCTGTATTTTTGGGCGCCGATTTTGCCGATTAAAAAAAATACATATATATATTTTTATACCTTTTATTTAACTAGGCAATTCAGTTAAGAACAGTGGGTTAACTGCCTTGTTCAGGGGCAGAAAGACAGATTTTCACCTTGCCAGCTCGGGGGAACCAATCTTGCAACCTTACAGTTAACTAGTCCAACGCTCTAACCACCTGCCTGGCTCATTGCGAACTAATTTGCCAGAATTTTACATAATTATGATATAACATAATGTCATACATACATTGTGCAATGTAACAAGAATATTTAGATGCCACCCGTTAGATAAAATACCGAACGGTTCCGTGTTTCACTGAAATAATAAACGTTTTATTTTTCGAAATGATAGTTTCCGGATTTGACCATATTAATGACCAAAGGCTCATATTTCTGTGTGTTATCATGTTATAATTAAGTCTATGATTTGATAGAGCAGTCTGACTGAGCGGTGTAGGCAGCAGCAGGCTCGTAAGCATTCATTCAGACAGCACTTTCGTGCCAGCAGCTCTTTGCAAGCCTATCAGCCTAATGGCTGGTGTAACCGATGTGAAATGGCTAGCTAGTTAGCGGGGTGCGCGCTAACAGCGTTTCAAACGTCTCTCGCTCTGAGACTTTGAGTAGTTGTTCCCCTTGCTCTGCAAGGGCCGCGGCTTTTGTGGAGCGATGGGTAACGCTGCTTCGAGTGTGGTTGTTGTCGATGTGTTCCTGGTTCGAGCCCAGGTAGGGGAGAGGAGAGGGACGGAAGCTATACTGTTACACTGGCAATACTAAAGTGCCTATAAGAACATCCAATAGTCAAAGGTATATGAAATACAAATGGTATAGAGAGAAATAGTCCTATAATTCCTATAATAACTACAACCTAAAACCTCTGAATATTGAGTCTCATGTTAAAAGGAACCACCAACTTTCATATGTTCTCATGTTCTGAGCAAGGAACTCAAACGTTAGCTTTTTTACATGGCACATATTGCACTTTTACTTCTCCAACACTTTGTTTTTGCATTTTTTTAAACCAAATTGAACATGTTTATTGGAGGCTAAATAGATTTTTATTGATGTATTATATTAAGTTAAAATAAGTGTTAATTCAGTATTGTTGTAATTGTCATTATTACAAATACATTTTAAAAAATCGTCCGATTTAATCGTTATCGCCTTTTTTTGGTCCTCCAATAATCGGTATCGGCGTTGAAAAATCATAATCGGTCGACCTCTATTCCAGACATAAGCCTATTTATACGCTTTATAATGCTTTGAATGACACTTTTGACGGGAAATACCGGGTTACCCGGGAGAAAAATTATTTATTCTCAGGATGGAACATTTGTAAAATACTGCGAAAATATTCAACCCTAATTCAGAAACATACCAGTACACAGACTCCCTGTCAGTGGAACATACAGGGACATATACTGAACAAAAATATAAACACAACATGTAAAGTGTTGGTCCCATGTTTCATGAGCTGAAATTAAAGCTAATTTGTTTACAACCCTGTTACTGAGCATTTCTCCTTTGCCAATATAATCTATCCACTTGTCAGGTGTGGCATATCAAGAAGCTCATTAAACAGCATGATCATTACACAGGTGCACATTGTGCTGGGGACAATAAAAGGCCACTCTAAAATGTGCAGTTCTGTCACAATGCCACAGATGTCTCAAGTTTTGAGGGAGCGTGTAATTGGCATGCTAACTGCAGGAATGTCCAACCGAGCTGTTGCCAGATCATTTTATGTTAATTTCTCTACCATAAGCCGCCTCCAACATTGTTATAGAGAATTTGGCAGTACATCCAACTGGCCTCACAACCGTAGACCATGTGTAACCACACCAGCCCAGGACCTCTACATCTGGCTTCTTTACCTGTGGGATCATCTGAGACCAGCCACACGGATAGCAGGAGTATTTCTTTCTGTAATAAAGCCCTTTTGTGGGGAAATACTCATTCTGATTGGCTGGGCCTGGCTCCCCAGTAGGTGGGCTTATGCACTCCCAAGCCCACCCATGACTGCACCTTTGACCAATCATGTGAAATCCATAGATTAGGGCTTAATTAATTTATTTAAATTGAATGATTTTCTTATATGAACGTTAACTCAGTAAAATCGTTGAAATTGTTGCATGTTGCGTTTACATTTTTGTCCAGCGTATACACAGTGCATTTGTAAAGTATTCAAACCCCTTTTCCACATTTTGTTATGTTACAGCCTTATTCTAAAATGGATAAAATAATTGTATTTCCTCATTAATCTACACACAATATCCCATAATGACAACGCAAAAACAGGTTTTTAGAATTTTTAGCAAATGTATTAAAAATAAAAACATATCTAATTTACATAAGTATTCAGACCTTTTGCTATGAGACTCGAAATGCATCCTGTTTCCATTTATCATCCTTGAGTTGTTTCTACAACTTGATTGGAGTCTACCTGTGGTAAATTCAATTGGTTGGACATCATTATATAAACAGGCACACACCTGTTTATATAATGTCCCACAGAAACTAAGCCATGAGGTCGAGAAGGGCCTTGGTCATTGAGGTGACCAAGAACCCGATGGTCACTCTGACAGAGCTCCAGAGTTCCTCTGTGAAGATGAAAGAACCTTCCAGAAGGACAACCATCTCTGGCCTTTATGGTAGAGTGGCCAGACAGAAGACGCTCCTCAGTAAAAAGGCACATGACAGCCCACTAGAAGTTTGCCAAAAAGCACCATGAGAAACAATTTAAAGGCAATGCTACCCATAACTAATTGAGTGTATGTAAACTTCTGACCCACTGGGAATGTGATGAAAGAAATAAAAGCTGAAATAAATCATTCTCTCTACTATTATTCTGACATTTTATGTTCTTAAAATTAAGTCCTAACTGACCTATGACAGGGAATTTTTACTAAATGTCAGGAATTGTGGAAAACTGAGTTTAAATGTATTTGGCTAAGGTGTATGTAAACTTCCGACTTTAACTGTATATATGTGCACATGCATACTATCAAATGCAGACCCCCCCCCCCCCAACACTCAAACATCTCTCAAATGCAAACACTCATACTCACACTCAAACTCACTTACATGAATGACCACACACAGGCCTACTGTATATTATGCTAATACCGCACACATCCGCAGTGGCCGTGTCACTAAGGGCTTATGCATCCGGTGTTGTGTTCATTGGATCTCTGTTTCTCCCTCACTCACGTGGGTGATGTCCATGTACACTGATCCTCCCCCCCCCCTAGTTCCTGGGGGTCATTCCTGCCTTTTAGCTCACACAACCCTCCTGAAGGAATGAGGGAGTAAGAGGTATGGAGAGAAAGAGTTAGGGTAGAGAAAGACAGAGAGGGGAAGAGAGAGGGGGGGGGTGAGAGAGAGAGCGAGAGAGATGGGGACAGGGAGAGAGCTGGAAAGCGTGCTGATGAAATCTGCTGTCGTCAGCAGGTTCCAGTTAAAAGAAATGGGATTAGGCCTCCTCTGGGAGAGAGGCTTCAGGAATGCAGATGACAGGTTGCAGGGAGAGAGGGAGAGAAAAGAGAGAGATGGGAATGAAACGAGAGAGGGTGAGAAAGAGGAAGAAATACAAGGACCTCACACACTTTCATGCATACACTCACCGTCATTCCTCTCTTCTTTCTCTCTGTCTCCACCTCTCTGTCTCTAAAAGGCTTGCATCGATCATTGTCCCACATGCATAAAGTGTATCGAAATCCCTTTTTGTTTCCTATCTCTCAAAACCTGTTCATTATGCTGACTTGAATTTGAAATTCAATGATTAACCTGTGATATGTCTCGTCCCTCTTGTGTTGCAGACTGGTATGCAGTTAACATATGATCCTGCTGCTATGCAGAATGGGTAAGAGTCAATCTATTTAAAGAATCTTTAAGAGATGCAGTGGTGATAGGTCTCAGGTGTTTGTCCGTGCGTGCCTGCATGCTTTCATGCCTGGTTGCCTGCGTGTGTTCCTGTCCCTTTGTCTGTGACTCTGATTGTATGTGTATGCGTGCCTTCCATGTCGGTGTACTAAGGGGTGCCATGGAAATGAATGGCCTAACAAAGTGTTCTATTTTTCGCTGTGTGCTGTAACAGGAAGGGGAGGAGAGCCTTGAGTTCCGTTCTATCTCAATGTGGCCTCAGTCTGTGACAGGAAGCTTCTCCCTCACTCCCTGCTTCCTGAAGCACTTATCTCAATGACCCTGGAATAAGACTGGGTGAATGAATAGCATCTCATTAGATACAGCACTGGCCATTTTAGAACCGTAACGGTACGCTGTAGTTATGAGGCCCGACATCAACGTTTAAGTTAGAGGAAACATGGAGAATAGCACAGTGGCCATTTAGTAGATTTGCAAGAGTGGTGTGTAGATACAGTATATGGAGAATATACTGTATGATTGCAGTATGTTGAGATTACTTCAAGACTTCAAGACTAGTCAATGACAATAGTTCTATGTCAGTGGTCACCAACCTTGTCTGAGTCGAGATCACTTTCCCGAGTCATAATGCAAGCCGAGATCTACCGCTCAGTTGTTTTTTGTGACATGACTTAAATGACATAAGTCTATGCCACATTAACCAATTAAAAACTGTTCTGAAGCAATGAGGTTTGTGCAGTAGGCTATAGGCCCAATACATTATCACTGCATATTGCCCTGCCAATGTTGGTATATGATCACACTGGTAATAGATCATTTGTTGTGTTACTTGTGAGGCACAGCTGAGTGAGCACAATCATTTGCTTATTTTTTCTTACTGGACTGGTGGCCTGCATCTGATGGTCAGTCTGAGGGAGGGAGGGATCAGCGGTGAGGCTGCCTCTCACCCGACTCACTCTCCCTCAGCTCTCCCTCCCTCCGCTGAGAAATGGGGACACAGTCTTCCAGCAGATGGCGAAACTCAAGTCACACTGTGTTATTTCTGCCTCATGCACCAATTCATGTTGTTACGCCTATGACCAGAGAAAGTGAAAATACTCCTTGATATGAAAAAAGACACTAAGCCGCTAATAATAACCAAAAGTATGTGAACACCCGCTCGTCGAAGTTCACATTCCAAAATCATGGTTCATGAATATGTAGTTGGTCCCCCTTTTCTGCTATAACAGCCACACCTGTGAAGGCTTTCCACTAGATGTTGGAACATTGCTGCGGGGACATGCTTCCATTCAGCCACGAGCGTTAGTGAGGTCGGGCACTGATGTTAAGCGATTAGGCCTGGCTCGCAGTCGGCGTTCGAATTCATCCCAAAGGTGTTTGATGGGGTTGAGGTTAGGGCTCTGTGCATGCCAGTCAAGTTCTTCCACACTGATCTTGACAAAACATTTCTGTATGGACCTTGCTTTGCGCATAAGGGCATTGTCATGCTGAAACAGGAACGGGCCTTCCCCAAACTGTTGCCCAAAAAGTTGGATGCACACAATCGTCTAAAATGTCATTGTATGCTGTAGCGTTAAGATTTCCCTTCACCGAAACTAAGGGGCCTATCCCGAACCATGAAAAACAACCCCAGACCATTATTCCTCCTCCACCATACTTTACAGTTGGCACAATGCATTGGGGCAGGTAGCGTTCTCTTGGCATCCGCCAAACCCAGATTTGTCTGTCGGACTGCCAGACGGTGAAACGTGATTCATCACTCCAGAGACCGCTTTTCCACTGCTCCAGAGTCCAATGGCGGCGAGCTCGGCCATGGAAACCCATTTCATGAAGCTCCAGACAAACAGTTATTGTGCTGACGTTGCTTCCAGAGGCAGTTTGGAACTTGGTAGTGGGAGTTGCAACCGAGGACAGATTCTTTTTACGCGCTACATGCTTCAGCACTCGGCAGTCCCGTTCTGTGAGCTTTTGTGGCCTACCACTTCGCAGAGCAGTTGTTGCTCCTAAGACCTTTCCACTTCACAATAGCAGCACTTACAGTTGACCGGGGCAGCCCTAGCAGGGCTGAAATTTGACGAACTGACTTGTTGGATAGGTGGAATCCTATGACGGTGCCACCTATATAATGTTTGTCTATGGAGATTGAATGGCGGTGTGCTCAATTTTATACACCTGTCAGCAAAGGGTGTGGCTGAAGCACAGGAAAAGTGTTTGTCTGCACTGGGCCTTTTAAAGCCTGTATTTCCTTGGCATTTTCAGGTCATGTTTTTTTATTCCACCTCTAGTTCATTGTTAGTCATTTTAATCCAAGATTTCAACGCATAAAATTAATTGAGGAATAGTGTTGAAGATAGCAATACAGAATCTACTGTAAGTAAGACTTTTCAATTTTATAATTACAGTACCAGTCAAAAGTTTGGACACAGCTACTCATTCCAGGGTTTTTCTTTATTTTTTATTATTTTCTACATTGTAAAATAATAATGAAGACATCAACATTCTGAAATAATACATATGGAATCATGTAGTAACCAAAAAAGTATTCAACAAATCACAATATATATTATATTTGAGATTCTTCAAATTAGACACCCTTTGCCTTGATGACAGCTTTGCATACTATTGGCATTCTCTCAACCAGCTTCATGAGGCAGTCACCTGGAATGCATTTCAATTAACAGGTGTGCCTTGTTAAAAGTTAATTTGTGGAATTTCTTTCCTTCTTAATGTGTTTGAGCCAATCAGTTGTGTTGTGACAAGGTAGGGGTGGTTTACAGAAGTTAGCCCTATTTGGTCAAATAAAAATTATGTCAAGAACAGCTCAAATAAGCAAAGAGAAGCAATAGTCCATCATTACTTTAAGACATGGTCAGTCAATCTGGAACATTTCAATAACTTTGAAAGTTTCTTCAAGTGCAGTCGCAAAAACCATCAAGCGCTATGTTAAAACTGGCTCTCATGAGGACCGCCACAGGAAAGGAAGGTCCCAGAGTTACCTCTGCTGCAGGCGATAAGTTCATTAGAGTTAATTGCACCTCATATTGCAGCCCAAATAAATGCTTCACGGAGTTCAAGTAACAGACACTTCTCAACATCAACTGTTCAGATAGGATTGTGTGAATCAGGCCTTCATAGTTGAATTGCCGCAAAGAAACCACCACTAAAGTACACCATTAAGAAGAAGAGACTTGCTTGGGCCAAGAAACATGTGCAATGGACATTAGACCGGTGGAAATCTGTCCTTTTTTGGTTCCGACTGCTGTGTCTTTGTGAGACGCAGAATAGGTGAACGGATGATCTCCATATGTGCAGTTCCCACCGTGAAGCATGGAGGAGGTGTGATGATGTGGGGGTGCTTTGCTGGTGACACTGTCTGTGATTTATTTTAGAATTCAAGGCACACTTAACCAGCATGGCTACCACAGCATTCTGCAGCGATACGCCATCCCTACTGGTTTGCGCTTAGTGGGACTATCATTTGTTTTTCAACCCAACAATGACCCAAAGCACACCTCCAGGCTGTGTAAGAGCTATTTGACCAAGAAGGAGAGTGTTGGTGCTGCATCAGATGACCTGGCCTCCACAATCACCCGACCTCAACCCAATTGAGATGGTTTGAGATTAGTTGGACTGCAGAGTGAAGGAAAAGCAGCCAACCAGTGCATATGTGGGAATTCATTCAAGTCTGTTGGAAAAGCATTCCTCATGAAGCTGGTTGAGAGAATGCCAAGAGTGTGCAAAGCTGTCATCAAGGCAAAGGGTGGCTACATTGAAGAATCTGAAATATATATATTTATTTGTAATACTTTTTTGGTTATTACCTGATTCCATATGCGTTTTTTCATAGTTTTGATGTCGTCACTATTATTCTACAATGTAGAGAATAGTAAAACTAAAGAAAAACCCTTGAATCATCAACTGTGTGTCCAAAATTTTGACTGGTACTGTATATGTAACCTTTGTACAAAGCCCAAACATGATAGTTGTATCATAATATATAATTGTAATATATGCCATTTAGCAAACGCCTTTATCCAAAGTGACTTACATTTTACACAAGGGTACTTGATCCCATGAATCGAACCCCATATTCTGGCATTGCAAGCACCATGCTCTACCAACAGAGGAGTGGTATAACATTGCACTTAACCAGCGAGGGGATAAAAATGACACCCAGAGATGTTAAAGTAGCCCGCCAGCTCTTTCCCCAAGAGCCAAACTCAACACTTTGGAATAGCCTTCTTTAAATGCATTGAGTTTTCCCAAACACTGTGGATTGAAGTCAGCCATCAGTCTAAGCCAGCCAACATGGTATAGCCTTATTGCTCGGGGCGAAAACACACACACACATTTTTTATGCGATGACAAAGCTCCATTTTTGACCTGATAAAACCAGACTTTTCAATCGAGAAGCCATAAGACGCTTCGTGAAACTTTTATGCGCCCCCACGAAACACAATATATTGCGTGGTGTTTGATTTGAGCAGGCAAAAGGATGAAACAAGACAATGAAGAGCTATACCCACATGTAGGAAGCTCTGTCTGTACGGCCCTCAAAGACTGACCATAGACGACTATGTGGGTGTGTTTATTGGTGTGCATGGATCAATGGACATAAAAGGTATTTTAGTAGAGAGAGTGTTATCTGTTGTATGGGTTCATTCCAGTCCTTATGTGGAGATGGACTGGCTCGAGGAATATGTGTGGAAAAGATTTCATATGGTTCAATTAGAGGTTAGTACATAAAAAGCCTAAGGCGGAAACACACAAAAATGTCCTCCCAAACTGTCTATAAATGAATGTTAATTCCCAATCAGCTTTTGGAAACAGTAGTTCCCTAACCTATCATTTTAATTAAACCTTAATAGGCACTTAATAACCATGATCATCCCCGATATTTCAATGCAAACAGTTGTAATGCATAGAGATCTATAGTGTCATCCAGTACCCATGGTCTGTCCTCCCTTTCACCTGCTCTGTTTCCTCTCTCCTCCCCAGGTTCTACACCTCGCCTTACAGTATCGCCACCAACCGCATGATCGCACAGACGTCCATCACGCCCTTCATCGCTGCTTCCCCCGTCTCCACATATCAGGTGAGTGGTGTACTGGAGTGTACCCAGAGGGAGATAACCGCGGGGCGGATGGTGACTGGCTGGGAGATGGGCAAGCTGTGGGGCTGGAAAACAGCAAGAGGCTCTCGGAGATTCGTAACTTTGAAGCTTTCCTCATTGGTTTGCCAACGACGCTGGGGTGAAAACACAACAGACGGAAAGTCTCGACCGAAAAATGAGAAGGAAATAGACTGAGGGGGGGAAAAAAAGAGAAAAGCAACGCCCGTTAGGAATTAGAGTGTTGGGAAAAAACAAACAGTTTCTCCCTTGCTGTCCTGACCCTGTTGTGCTTTTCAAGCTTTTTCAAGCTGTCATACCTTTCATAGTAATTTTACATCCCTTTTTCCTGCTAACTGAATTCCACACTTTGCATCCCAGTTGATCCCTGGAACCATGTGAAACAGAGCGTTTCCATTTCTAAACACGCACAATTTCAAGCACCTCCAGATGTTTGACTGCAACAAGCAGAAGGGAAGAGACACTGTTCAGTTCACCTCCACTTTCCCCCGAGAGCACTCGCTGTTTATCATTGATGCTGATTAGAATGCAGAAAGAGGGAGAGCGACAGGGAGAGAGAGAGATGGAACGAGAGAGTGAGAGAGATGGAATGAGAGAGTGAGAGAGCAAGAAAGAGAGAGCGCTGGAGAGAGAGCGATAGGGAGAGAGAGAGAGAGAGAGAGAGAGAGAGAGAGATAAAGATAAAGACGGAGAAGGAAAGAGAGAGGGAAGGGGGTTGGTTGGTGAAGGTTGGCTTGTCCGCCTTTCAGAAATGTCTGATTAAAACTCAGGTCCAGTGCTGGGGTGAGAAGTGGGCTGGAGCGCTGCGCTAATCCGCGTTCCGAAGGCTTCCCAAATTGATTTATCAAAAACAATGGCCTGGCTTTTGAGGAATATTAATCCTCACAGTTTCAATATTGGCCACGACCACTTCCTGATAATATTGCCCTTCAGCCAGGCAGCTACAGGCAAGGTGAGTCCTCCATCTTCTGCTCAAGTACAAAGAGTAGAGCAGGCAGGAAGCAAAGCATACGGTATGAGACAAAGGAATCACTTGTTCATTGTGGTAGAAAATATGAAGCCTTTTGCACTTTTTTTATTGGCTACTATTACATATAATCTGCTCAGATGCAGATAATTTATTGTTTATTGAATTGTGTGTTTTACAATTGTATTTATTTACTGGAAATAACAAACAAACTAAAACGATGGCTAATTCACCAAATGCCCATTGTAAACAGTTTTTCTTTGGACTGTCTGTCTTTGGACTGTGTACGCTGGGAAAACATCCTGATTACTTTGTCACGTGACAGTGGACAATCCATCCACTTCCTGGTCTAGCTATGCGGTCTGCCCTGCTGTGTTCTGGCTGCCTTAATATCAAACACAAGCTCAGGGCAGCGTCAGCCAGAGGTAGACAGACATCCTCAGACTAGACCACTGGACAACATAGTCAGTCACACAATGCACCTGCTTCTTATTAAGTCATCACTGCTGCTACTAATGCATCCATAATAATAATTGGTTTAAATAAAATAAACAATCAATCTAAAGTCAAAACATTTAAAAGCACACGCAGGTTTAATCTTGTTGATGTCACGTGGAAATATTCTAAAGATGGACGATTAGGGAACAAAGCTTTGGTCTCATCTCTCTTTTTTTCTTCCTGTTGTCTCGAGAACAAACATCGTGAGGAGGAAACAAACAATCATGGCTCTGTGCTATACAATAAAACCCCCTCACTTGTTTCTTGTTTAGGCAAGCCCCAAATCATGGGCTTTAACGAGCTCAGAGGATTGGCGTTCTTATGGAAGATTAGCATCTGTTTGTCTTTGTTGAGTCCAATCATATCACCAAGGATCAATGGGCAGACGTGTGTGTGGGTGTGTGTGTCTCTGACTAGCTGTCTAATACTCCTCACCAGCAAATCTAAATGGTCCATTTCTTCAACTGTGGCTTCTCTCACGGTCGACAGCAGGAATTCTGTTGAACTGAATGGCCCACTCAGTCCAATAGAGCAGTAGGTCTTTTTCTGTTTCAGGGTTAGTTTGTGGGTTCTTGTCCCTCAATATTCGGATTGCCACTGTCGACCCAAGCTGGGTTGAGCAATCTTGTCCTGTGGCGTGACACGCTGTGCCTAATTCTACAAATTCAAGGCCTGTGTGTTTTCAACTGGCCCGAGGCTCGTTAGCTTCGCCTTACCTCAACACGCCCACACTTCCCAGGCACGGAAGTAACAGTGAGAATGGACAGGGCACAAGCATGCAGAGAAATAGCGTGACAATAGAAAACCAGTTATTGCACACTGTTGATTGTAAGGGAAAAGAGGTGGCATGGGTAACCATAAGTCAATAATGACGTTTCATTTGATGTCTCCCTCATAGGTCCAGAGTACGTCATGGATGCCTCATCAACAATACGTTATGCAACCTACAGTAAGTGCATTTCCATTCTCTCTGTCATGTGATTTACTGTGTGTTCTCTAGCAGTCCCACGTGGTCCTTTGACCTTTTGGGTTAGAGGTCGACAGAAGTCGAAGATGCCTGATGTCTACTTTCACTTGCGGTAAATTCACAGTGCCATTCGGTTAACTCACCAGAAGAGTTGCGAGCGCTTTGGACAGAATGTTATGACTCTTTCAGAATGTTGCAACCTCCAAGGCACTTTCTATGTGTTTAGAGCTAATATCAGGCAGCATTGGAATTGGTAAAGTATATGCTCCGTCTTCAAACTCCTCCTGTGGCAAGTCCACTTTCAGACCACCGCCGGAACTCACCCACAGACTCGAGCACCGAACCAAATTGTATCGCTGATAGCTAAATGATTCCTCCGCTACTGTCTTGAATCACCGGAAACGATGTATGAATGTTGGTCGTTCCATCGTGATAACCACTTGGATGTCCATTCGCTCTTTCTTAGGTGTTCAGACATGTGTTTCTGGTTGGGAACTCACAGAGTTTATGGGTCTTGGTGGACTGTAGTGTGACTCAGCAGAATTTAACTAGCAAAGCAGAACACCAGCTAGCCTGCTCAATCTATCTCTGCTCAATCTATCTCTGCAACACACCAGGCCACCAGCACTCAATTCTCCAATAGTACTGCAATACTTCTTATATCAGTCAGCGTTTCATGTTATATTAATCCTACATTACTAATAGGTCCCATGTGGCTCTGGCATTGCAATGCCTGGGTTGTGGGTTTCGATTCCCACGAGGGGCCAGTACAAAAATGTATGTACTCACTACTGTAAGTCGCTCTGGTTAAGAGCATCTGCTAAATTCAGAAAAAAATGCTATAATAATATTAATAATATATGCCATTTAGCAGACCCTTTTCTCCAACGTGACTTAGTCATGTGTGCATACATTTTACATGTGGGTGGTCCTGGGAATCAAGCCAACTATTCTGCCGTTGCAAATGCCATGTTCTACCAACTGAGCTACACAGGACCGGCGTTTCATGTCATATTAACCCGGAAATGTTTATCATCCACAAGTTCAGCAGATCTCAAACTCAACCATTCTAGCTAGAATACAACTTCAATTATACCTAACTACTAGTGTATATAGTTGTTTTTGTTTCATTCATTTGGTTTCATGCATTTTTCACACAGAGTAGCTAATAATAACATTATAATAGCACATACTTTAATGCAACCGACTGATTCCCATTTAGGACAACTTAGTCTCTTGTTTAGGCAAGAGGCAATTAGTTGGTCTCGTGCATTAGAGCAGCCTGTATGAGTTGTTCATGAGAGCTGATGCTTTCAGAGCTCCTAATGGTTCTGCTGCTGTTGCATCCAATCTCCCATCCTGGCCCTGAGCTTTACTGCAGTATGTAGCTTTTTATACTGGTGTCATTGTGATGTGTTAGGCTATTGCCATGTTATCAATATTGCACTAATGTGAGAGACTGAAAATGCAGCCTCGTGTTTTGCAGAGAGTATATCAGGTTTCGGGTATGACCCAGATGCAGACAGTGTCGGGGAAATAAAATGTTATTTCTAATACAGGGGCAGGCAAACGACAGGTTAAAGGCAGGCAGGGGTCAGTAATCCTGAGCGGATATGGTGCATAGGGTCCAGAACGGCAGGCAGGGTCAGGGCAGGCAGAAGAGTCAAAACCAAGAAGGACTAGGAAACAGGAGCAAGAAACAGACAGGAGCAGGGGAACAAACACTGGTAGGCTTCATAAACAAAATGAACTGGCAACAGACAAACAGAGAACACAGGTATAAATACACAGGGGATAATGGGGAATATGGGCGACACCTGGAGGCGGGTGGAGACAAGCACAAAGACAGGTGAAACAGATCAGGGTGTGACAGACTAGGGATATTCAAGTCAAATCAAATTTTAAAGGTTACATGCGCCGAATACAACAGGTGTAGTAGACCTTACAGTGAAATGCTCACTTACAAGCCTGTTTAAAGGTCTTACTCACATTGGCTGCGGAGAGCATGATCACACAGTCGTCCGGAACAGCTGATGCTCTCATGCATGTTTCAGTGCTACTTAGAAAAAGTTATTTAGCTTGTCTGGTAGGCTCGTGTCACTGGGCAGCTCTCGGCTGTACTTCCCTTTGTAGTATGTAATAGTTTGCAAGCCCTGCCACATCCAACGAGCGTTGGAGCCGGTGTAGTACGATTCGATCTTAGTCCTGTATTGACGCTTTGCCTGTTTGATGGTTCATCGGAGGGCATAGCGGGATTTCTTATAAGCTTCCAGGTTAGAGTCCCGCTCCTTGCAAGCGGCAGCTCTACCCTTTAGCTCAGTGCGAATGTTGCCTGTAATCCATAGCTTCTGGTTGTGGTATGTACATACAGTCACTGTGGGGACGACGTCCTCGATGCACTTATTGATAAAGCCAGTGACTGATGGTGGTGTACTCCTCAATGCCATCGGAAGAATCCCGGAACATATTCCAGTATGTGCTAGTAAAACAGTCCTGTAGTTTAGCATCTGCTTCATCTAAACACTTTTTTTTATAGACCGAGTCACTGGTGCTTCCTGCTTTAATTTTTGTTTGTTAGTAGGAATCAGTCGGATAGAGTTATGGAGTTATGGTCAGATTTGCCAAATGGAGGGCGAGGTAGAGCTTTGTACGCGTCTGTGTGTGGAGTAAAGGTGGTCTAGAATTTTTTTCCCCTCTGGTTGCACATTTAACATGCTGATAGAAATGAGGTAAAACTGATTTAAGTTTCCCTGCATTAAAGTCCCCAGCCACTAGGAGCACTGCCTCTGGATGAGCATTTTCCTGTTTGCTTATGGTGGAATACAGCTCATTGAGTGCGGTTTTAGTACCAGCCTCGATCTGTGGTGGTATGTAGACGGCTACGAAAAATACAGATGATAAACTATCTAGGTAGATAGTGTGGTCTACAACTTATCATGAGTTACTCTACCTCAGGCGAGCAAAATCCTGAGACTTCCTTAGATATTGTGCACCAGCTATTGTTTACAAATGTGCCTTACCAGATGATGCTGTTCTGTCCTGCCGTTAGTGTATAACCCGCCAGCTGTATGTTCTTAATGTCGTCATTCAGCCACAACTCGGTGAAACACAAGATTATTACAGTTTTTAATGTCCCGTTGGTAGGATATACGTGCTTTCAGTTCGTCCCATTTATTTCCCAGCGATTGAAAGTTACCGAGCAGAACGGAAGGCAAGGGGCAGATTAGCCACTCTTCGCCTGATCCTCACAAGGCATCCTGGTCTCTTTCCGCGAAACCTACATTTCCCTTTCCAGCGAATTCCGGGGATCTGGGCCTGGTTGAGTGTCTGTAGTATATCCCTCGCGTCCCACTCATTGAAGAAGAACTCCTCGTCCATTTTGAGTTGAGTATTCCCAGTTCGGATGTCCAGAAGCTCTTTTCATTTATAAGAGACGGTAGCAGCAACATTATGTACAAAACAGGTTACGAACAACGCGGACAAAACAAACAAAATAGCATGGTTGGTTAAGAGCCGATAAGATGGCAGCCCTACCCTCCGGCGCCATCTTGGACAGCTGAAGGCTGGAGGATTTGAAGAAAGATCTATCCCCCAAGCCATCCATTTACATTACGGTCATTTAGCAGACACTCCTATCCAGAGCAACTTACCGGGGTTGTGAGTGCATACATTTTAAAAAAAAAATCATACTTGTTCCCCTTGGGAATCAAACCCACAACCCTGGCGTTGCAAGCGCCGTGCTCTACCAACTGAACTACACAGGACTACCATCCCACTGGTCTTCATACACTACATCATACCTAAGGCACTGTGTGGGTCCTCCAGAGCCATATCTTAGACTTAGAGCATTTAGGGGTCCTAGTGAGTGAGATCATTTACACACAGGCAGTATCAAAGACGACTACTGTACATATGTGATGCCGGCCAAGCCGGAACAATGCAACACTATAGTTCCTGATCTACCATCAACACCAACACCACTATCCATAGAGAAGCCCTCCTACCACCTACTACCCTACTGCTGCTCCCTGCTGCGACCGTTACCACCTAGCCTCCCCGTCTCAGTTACCCCCACGCTGGGAGACAAGCAACATGTAATCTGGCCCCAGCAGGGCACCACTCCACCAGCCTCCCAGCCAGCTCCTCTCCTTCCCTCTCTGAGCCAGTCAACCGCCATGACGGGACGGGAGTCCCTGGTGCTACAGATGCTGCAGAGAGGAGAGGATCAAAGCGTGTGTGTGTGTGTGTGTGTCTGTCTGTATTGGATTGGTTAGGTGTGCGATATTAGTGTCTGTGGTTTATGCTGTTTACTGCACCGTATGGGTGTGTTTATTAATACAGTAGGTGTGTGAGAGATTGCTCGTGAAATACAGTGTGTACATGTTTTTACATGTGAACGTGTTTTACGGATTGATGAGTATGAGTGGGCTGTCAGTGTTGCTCTTACATAAACCATATGAGGTATCGGTAAGTCCCTTAATCTATAATCTTCTATTGTGACTATTGGCATGGCCTATAATAGAATAGGTGCTGCTATTGGACCTGGTGTCTCTTGGAAAATAGATGTTATCTCAATGAGAAAAACCTGTATATATAAAGGTTAAATAAAAAGAAAACAGTTTAAATACAGTAGCGTCCCTTCTGCTCCCTCCCTATAGACCAGTGTCTTTCTCTCTCTGTCCGTATGGCCTTGTTCCAATGGCGCTGCATCCACAATCCACCAGACCGCCCCCTATGCCCTAACCTCAGCTGCCCCCCCCTTCAACCTCCCTCCACTCGACCACCACCCAACCTGTCTCCTTATGTCTGCACTTATATTCTTCCTGTACAATGGCCACATTGTGGTCGCCTCCCCGTGCCGCCGATCCAATGAAACACATTAAACTAGCGGCGCGTGCTAGCCTACCGTTCAGGGGCTACTTCCAAGTATTAAAACAATTGATTGTGCTGCAATTTGGGGCTGTTGGCGTGCACAGCATGTTTAACCAATGGGCCATTCTGGGGGGAGTGTTCTCCTGGTGTCTGGCGCAATATGGAGGCGGCGGAGCATGGTAAAGGTAGAGGACATCAGAATCAGAATGACTACGCCAGAGCGCAGACCTGGGTTCCTATTCTGGATGTGCCGGGGTGGACATTACAAGAGTACACGGCCATTAAGGCCAGATCGTTCTTCAAGATGTCAAAACGTTCATAGATGACCAGCAGGGTCAAATAATAATCACACTTGTTGCAACAGGTCAGTAGCTCAGGAGTAAATTGTCAGTTGGCTTTTCATAACCGAGCATGGCTGACCCAGCCTCCTGGCACAGAGACTATTGCAGCATAGATAATGGAGGCTGAGACGTTGGGGGTCAGCGGACACTGTGGCCCCGTCCAATGATACCCCCAGACAGGGCAAACCAGGCAGGATATAACCCCACCCACTTGGCCAAAGCACCGCCCCCACACCACTACAAGGATATCAACAGACTACCAACGTACTACCCTGAGACAAGGCTGAGTAAAGCCCACGAAGCTCTCCTCCACCGCACGAGCTCAAGGGGGCGCAAAACTGCTCAAGAAGATCACGTCACAGATTCAACCCACTCAAGTCGAGTATAGCGCAAAAGATCTGGCACGGTGTGATGCACCCCTCCTAGGGTCGGCATGGAAGAGCACTAGTAAGCCAGTGACTCAGCCCCCGTAATAGGGTCAGAGGCAGAGTATCCCAGTGGAGAGAGGGGAGCCGGCTAGGCAGGCAGAGACAGCAAGGGTGGTTCGTCACTTCCGTTTTTGCACCCCTGGGCCAGACGACATTAGACAAAATGATTTTGAATACTATGTGAACCCGGGTATGCTAGTGTGCTGCTTGTCGGTGGCAGTTTGAATTTTAAAGGAGTTAACATGATAAGTGAGAATTGAAAGTGTTCTTTGAGCAAGAGTTTGCAGGCTGCTGTTACATGGTAGAAACAGCAGTGTATCTTGTTTATCTCACTAGATTGAGTTTGACAACCGTAGCCTGAGTGCTCTATCCGTCAGCGTTGCGCTTTGTTAGGAGATGGGGAGAGAGAGAAAAATGAAAAGACAAACAGTTTGCAGAAATGTGTGTATCCTTGGACGAGAAGTGCTTAGAGCGAAAACTTCAGAAGAAAAATGACAGCTTGTTTTCAATTGCCGTTAAAAAAAAACGGCTTCAAGTCACTTTCTCTCCCAGTCCTTCACTTTTTCTCTCTCTCTCTCTGTTTATCTTTCCCTGTATCATTCTCTCTCACACAGTCTCCTCCTCTCTCTCTTCTCCTTCTCCTGTCTCACTCCATCTCCTCTCTCTCTCTCTCTCTCTTTCTCTCGCTCTCTCTTTCTCTCTCTCTCTCTCTCTCTCTCTCTCTCTCTCTCTCTCTCTCTTTCTTTCTTCATCTCTCTCTCTTTCTTCATCTCTCTCTCTCTCTCTCTCTCTCTCTCTCTCTCTCTCTCTCTCTCTCTCTCTCTCTCACCTGTCCCTTCCAGTACTGAGGTTCTTTGAAGCTGTGGTGTACATGCCAGCTGGGAGGGTGGTGTTGCCAGCAGTACTTGGGCTGTGAGGTAATGCCTGCAGTAGATCAGTCAGCAGCAGACCTGGGATAGTTGAGTAGACTACACTGCAAACAAGATGTTATTGTATTGAGATAATGAAGTTAAAATTGCTTGAGTTGAGTTCATCGCACTCGCCAAGAAAACGCATTTACTAGTTTTTAGTTGACATAGCTTACCCGGAAAATACATCACGATAATTTGTATTGTTCTAAGATATTCTGACTACAAGCCTTTTTCAAGCAAATTGATCTGCCAGAGCACTAAGATAATTTGTCTTGGTAAGATGTCTTATTAAGATCAAATAACATGAAATAAGAATTTATCTTACCCTATCAAGACTTTTTGGTTTTGTTTAAATAATCAAAATTGTCTGCCAGTGCACTGAGATACACTACATGACCAAAAGTATGTGGCCACCTGCTCGTCAAACATCTCAATCCAACATCATAACCATTAATATGGAGTTGGTCCCCCCCTTTGCATCTATAATAGCCACTCTTCTGGGAAGGCTTTCCACTAGATGTTGGGACATTTCTGCGGTTACTTGCTTCCATTCAGCCTCAAGAGCATCAGTGAGGTCGGACACTGATGTTGGGCGATTAGGCCTGACTCGCAGTCGGCATTCTAATTATTCCCAAAGGATTTTGATGGGGTTGAGGTTAGGGCTCTGTGCAAGCCAGTCAAGTTCTTCCACTCCAATCTAGACAAACCATTTCTGTATGGGCCTCACTTTGTACACGGGGACATTGTCATGCTGAAACAGGAAAGGGCCTTCCCCAAACTGTTGCCACAAAGTTGGAATCACAGAATCGTCTAGAATGTCGTTGTATGCTGTAGCGTTAATATTTCCCTTCACTGGAACTAAGGGGCCTAGCCAGAAACCATGAAAAACAGCCCCAGAGCATTATTCCTCCTCCACCAAACTTTACAGTTGGCACTATGCATTGAGGCAAGTAGTGTTCTCTTGGCATCCGCCAAACCCAGATTCGTCCGTCATACTGCCAGACGGTGAAGCGTGATTCATCACTCCAAAGAACGCGTTTCCACTGCTCCAGAGTCCAATGGCAGCGAGCTTTACACCACTCCAGCCGACGCTTGACATTGCACATGGGGATCTTAGGCTTGTGTGTGGCTGCTCAGCCATGGAATCCCATTTCTTGAAGCTCCCCACGAACAGTTCTTGTGCTGAAGTTGCTTTCAGAGGCAGTTTGGAACTTGGTAGTGAGTATTACATCCAAGGATAGACAATTTTAACTCCCTACGCGCACTCGGCAGTCCCGTTCTGTGAGCTTGTGTGGCCTACCAATTAGTGGCTGAGCCGCTGTCGCTCCTAGACATTTCTACTTCAAAATAACAGCACTTACAGTTGACCGAGCCAGCTCTAGCTCTAGCAGGGCAGAAATTTGACTAACTGACACTAACGGTAGGATATATTTATTTAGGATTTTTTTATTTTTTTTATGCACTTTAGAACCCTAGCCAGCTTCACATGGCCCCTGCTCCAGCAAACACACATTAAGATGCACACAGGCAAACACACACACTCCACTCTGCCAAACTACTGCAGCGGATAAACTAGCCAAGTGCAACATTGTTGTTTTTCCCAAGTGACTGATGTGCAGTATGCACCCTTGATATATGTGCCAGTGTGCTGTTTTAGTATGTCTTTCATCTTTGTTCAGTAGAAGTTACACCATATTCACTGAATTCCTCTGCATGGTACCATAGTTGGTCTTTCTTGCAGCGACTTTAAACCTCAACTATCTCCCTTCATGGGAAGCACAGAATCATCCCACTGTATGATACACTTTGGTTCAGGGGGAGAACGTTTATGTTATGAATTTGATTCGTTTGGCAGAATTTGAGCCGGGGCCTCGGCTTGGTCTCCGGTTGTCCTCGAGCTGCTCTCATTGTGTGTGCGCCCATTCTGTAAAATGGCTCTGCTGGTTTTCCCTTCACCTACTGTGTCACTGCCAGGCAATATGGTTACAAAGGTTGATGTCTGTTCTGAGTTGTAGACTGTTGGTTTGGCGTATAGAAGATGTACAGATATAGCCTGGGTGCCAATCTGTTTTTGCTCTCTTGCCAACTCCTAATGGAATTGTCATGCTGAACATTTGGTTTGATAATGACAATGGGGTATAGGCAAAAGCACAAACAGATCTGGGATCAGATTAGTATTGATATTATTAGTGATATTGATGTTTTACTGGCTTGTAGTGTGGAATGCAGCATGTTTTGTCAGAGTCGCTTACAGTACATTTAATTTTGATTCTACAAGATCAATTTGGAGAAATGTGTTCATTCCCCATGCTATTTCCTCACCTCAATAAAACATCAACTGCTCTGACATAGATTCAAATCAAATCCCACACAATCCCTGTCCCTCACAGATTCTGGAGGCTGCTTCAGGGAACGCCGGGCCAGCGTTTTGTTTTTTTGGTACCCATTACCATGGCGACCGCTGCCCCCCCCGACATTGTAAATCACCACGCCAGAGTTTCCAGGCACTCACATGGGACAGTGAGACAGTCAGAGACATGTCGTAAAAGTGCTGTGACGGTCAGGGCGGCTGACATCTGGGGTGGTGAGGTAGTCTCAGCAGAGCATAGCCACAGTGTGGGCTGTTGTTCACTTGTGGGGTCATCGACGTCTCCGCTAACACATCATTTAGTGTGATACAGCCCCACTGCTGTAGTGTATCGTGTGAAGATCTTTTAGAAATGCTTATAGTCTCTGTATTTGTTTCAGAGTGTCTCAGTTTGTCTCGTCGTCTTTTTTTGTTTCACTTGGGTCCCTCTCTGCGTTTTTGTTCATTAAGGACCGTCTGGTAAAACGAGATAGGGGATCTCTAGGCGTAGTCAAAATAAAAAAACTCCAACACATCCTGTCACAGTGGGTCATTGTTGTACCTCAGACTTGTGTCTTAGCCTTCACCATGTGGGGTCTTGTAGGCAGGCTGCTGCAAAGCAAGGGCAGACGTCTGTCTGTTTGCCAGCTAGCTAGCTAGCTAGCCCTAGGTGGGATTCATGTTGTGGATTAGAGAAATAGACTCCACAATCCAGCCTCCCGTCTTAGGGCTTACACGCCTGGAAAGGTGCCCGAGGCCTTGGAACCTGGTGCAGCCATGGAAGGCAGCACACAAAGACTATCTGAAATAGCATGCTGCTCACCATAAACACACACACACTAACACTGAATGACTTGTGCAATTTCCCGAACACCAGTAGCCTAACCTCCTTTTTTCCCTCTGCGGGTGCTTTGGTGGTGGTGCACAATACATACATTATGAAGGTGGGCAATCCTGGTATTAGGGGCCCAGTGCCTCTACAGTTAGCCAGCTCAATCAGGGTGTTGTCTGTAAAGCCCGTTTCACATCAGACCGAGGGCATTACAGCCTGTCTAACAGCCTTGATGTCTGACATATCGCCGTCTTTAACTAACTAGCTACAGTTTATCTGCTTCTCCTGTTAGCAACCCATACACACTCAGTATACACACACAGTCAGTATGACATACACACACACACACTCAGTATGATACACACACACACTCAGTACGACATACACACACACTCAGTATAATACACACACACACACTCAGTATGATACACACACACACACACACACTCTCGGTATGACATACACACACACACACACACTCTCAGTATGACACACACACACTCAGTATGACATACACATACACACTCAGTATGACATACACATACACACTCAGTATGACACACACACACACACACACTCAGTATGACACACACACACAATCAGTATGACATACACACACAATCAGTATGACATACACACACAATCAGTATGACATACACACACACTCAGTATGATACACACACACACACACTCAGTATGATACACATACACACACTCAGTATGACACACACACACAATCAGTATGACATACACACACAATCAGTATGACATACACACACAATCAGTATGACATACACACACACTCAGTATGATACACACACACACACACACTCAGTATGATACACACACACACACTCAGTATGACACACACACACAATCAGTATGACATACACACACAATCAGTATGACATACACACACAATCAGTATGACATACACACACACTCAGTATGATACACACACACACACTCAGTATGATACACACACACACAGTCAGTATGACATACACACACACACACTCAGTATGACATACACAGTCAGTATGACATACACACTCAGTATGACATACACACACACACTCAGTATGATACATACACACACACTCAGTATGATACACACACACACACTCTCAGTATGATATACACACACACACACACACACTCTCTCAGTAGGACACACACTCAGTATGATACACACACACACTCAGTATGATACACACACACACTACGTATGATACACACACACACACTCAGTATGACACACACACACACACTCAGTATGACACACACACACTCAGTATGACATACACACTTAGTATGACACATACACACTCAGTATGACCTACGCACAAACACTCAGTATGACATACACACAAACACTCAGTATGACATACACACACACCGACACAAACAGTATGTATGTGTGTCATACTGATTGTGTATGTGTATGTCATACTGAGTGTGTGTATGTCATACACACTCAGTATGACATACACACACACACTCCGTATGACATACACAGTCAGTATGACATACACAGTCAGTATGACATACACACACGCCGACAAACAGTAATTGAATATAGACTCAAAAACACGTCCTCATACATACCAGATTCTCATGAATATATATTATCTAGTATATCATTTTTAAACAAACACACACACACAAACTAGACAAATAATTCTCATCTCTTTTGCTGGCTCTCCTTGGACTCACAAAGACAAACACACACACACACACACACAGACAGACAGACAGACTCACACACACACACATACTCTCGCAAACACAGAAAATCGAAATCATAAATCGGCTTAACTCTCCCCGACACGTCTGTGAATTAAGCCCTTCCGTTACTCTCCTTTTCCCATTATAAAAGCATTGTCAGCCGCTGAATCGGTTACAGGTATCCTTAGCTCTGTCCTGTCTCTCCCTCAATCCATCTTCTTCACCTTTTTCTGTCTCCCAATATCCATCTAACTCCCCCACTCCTCTATCCCCCATCTCTCTCTCTCTCTGTTTATCCCTCTCCCTTATCTCCCAATCTCTCTCTCTCTCTCGGTCACCCGCTTTTCCATTACCCTCTTCCACCCTCCTCTCTCCAGCCCGCCTTCCCTTCTTTTTTGCTGAGATGAAACTCCGGGAGGGATTGGGCCTTGCATGCGTGCAAGGGGGGGGAGTGGAGAGATGGGCAAGAGAGAGAAAGACAGGCGAGAGAGAGAAAAATAGGAGAGAGGTAAAGAGAAAACAAAAGAGAAAGGGAAAACAAAAGAGAGAGAAAATGAAAGCGAGGGAAGAGAAAGAGAGAGAGTGATGGGAGAGAGGAAGCGAGAAAGAGAGAGAGGGGGAGAAAGAGAGCGGCCTGCCACACAGCAGCAGTGTTCTGAACGCCAGGGAGGAGACAGCCTCAGCGATTCTGACAGGCCATGTCTGCTCAGTTTGTTCTCCAATCGTCCCACACAGTCACCAGCAGGGTGTGCACACACACACACACAGGAAGACAGACACAGTAGACAAATTAGCGAGGGAAAAGCGAGTAAAAGAGGAAAGAGTCGGAGGAAAAAGGCTTTGGTTCTGAATGCCTCACTCCAGAGGTTTGGCTGGTAGAGAGAAGCGAGAAGCAACTCGCTTCGTGACAAGGCGATGAAAGAGCAGCCATGAATTCTTCACATTCCCTCTTGTTCCATCCAGAGCGCTTTATGAAAAAGAACACGTTACCGCTACTGATCCGCCTGTTAGGGCAACACGTGTCGCAATAGCATGAGGGGAAGAGATGTGTGCCGACCACAGACAATCAGTGAACCAGTCGCGTACAGCACGTCGGCAACATCAACGTATTGACTCTCTGATGCTCTGCTGCGCCGATGCTCAACAACCCATTGATGTATAAAATGCCACTTTGTTCTCCGCCCACCGATTGGCACTATTGCCTTAACATGCCCTCTACCCCCCCCCCCCCTTTTCCCCTCTCCCCTCCCTCAGGGTGCAGTGATCACCCCAGCCATGGACCACACCATGTCCATGCAGCCTGCCAACATGATGGGCCCGCTCTCCCAGCAGATGAACCATCTGTCCCTGGGCACTACAGGAAGTGTGAGTACTGTACCATCCATGGACCCCTCCATACTGGGTCTACTTGAGCTAAATCATATCACTTTGAGAATGCACCGTTGTATATCCTATTCACGTCCAATAATATCACTCCGAGACGGCAGCTATCTTTACTACCATGCCTCCTGTATCTAATATATAAATAGCAGATGCTTTCATCCAAAGCGTCCTTACGGTCACGCGTGCATAGATTGTTTTCGTATGGGTGGCCCCAGCAGAAGTCCTCCCCCTTTGGTGTTGCAAGAGTCGTGCTCTACCGACCGATTCACATAGGACCGTATCTACTAATATTCTCTGGAGAAACAGGAAAAGGTCTCTTTAATTGTGGATGAGGTTTCGGTCAGTCGACCTTCCTCAGATCGTATCTCCACAAACAGTCGTGGGAAAGATATTTGCATCTGACTGGCATTTTTCTTGTTTCTCCAGTTTTGCCTTCTGCCTCCAGCACCTTCACCAATCAGCTCTGGGTGTGCGGTACATTCTGCCTGAAATCATATTTCTCTGAAAGCCTGCATCTCTACTCAAGGAAAACACTATCTTTCACGGACTGTAATCAGGGGCATAGCTTATATCTTTATATCGACTCAAGCCACATACGGTAGTCTCACTCTCAACTCTGTACTTGAACAGTATCGGCGGCAGATTTGGTTCCACCGTAGCTTCACCGTAGTGTTCATATCCTTACCTAATAGTACAGGATTCTACGGTCAATGCCGTATCTACAGCAGCAATATCTATGTCTAAGGGTGAGACATGGCACCGGTGAATTAAATTCTTTCTGCGTTTACCTAATTGAAATGTGTGGATATATCTCTGAAAGTGTCTCCATGTCCAACATGGAAAATCCGTCACTTGGTGTGTGTTTAATATCCCAAAGTTGAACAGATTTCCCATTGACTAGAACAACGAGCCTCACTGTGAACGCCAGGCGATATGATGACTCCTCTAACCCGCTAAATCACACATCAACCATATCACTCCAACCAGCTTCCTGCTTTCCCCCTTTTAGACAGGAGATTTAGAGGTGTCACACACTATCCAGTCTTCCACTTCCTGCTCTAACCCTATGTCTCCAGGGGCAGAAGGGGCTTAGTTTACTCCAGCACTGGGTCTTGAGTGTAATCGCGTGATTGAAACAGTGCTGCATTGTACAGTTACCACCGGCGCCATGTGTTTCCAGGTGAGTTGTCAGCAACTGCGACGCCATGTTGGCTCTGGGATGAAAGAATGATCCTAATCTCTCCCAGCTGTGCTAACAGGCAGGATTGGAGCGAGTGAATCTACATTGATGGGTTTTGATGTGTGATGAATATAAATGAAAAGCTCCTTTCTACCCGACTACAGCCCCGAGGCACTACACTGTATGTAGACTATTATGTGTGCTGCATATAGCATGCAATGCCCTGATAATATATTGGGAAGAAGCCATGTGTCTTCTTATCACGTGGTTCGGAGCCAGATGGGAAAGCCCCTTTATGGTTGCCTCATAGGAAAAACCTGTGGAAACAGGTTATGACTAGGTATATTTGTATGATTTTAACATGGAGTGTTTACATGTGGTGAGCTGTTTTATGTCATGTCATTCATGCTGCTCTGTCCTATGAAAGCCTCAGTCAGCACCTGTCTGTCCTCACGGTCAACAACCAAAATGGCCGCCACACCTCAGAATACTTTTGGCTGTTCTCAAAGTCCCTGTGGTGACATGGCTGTTCCCATTCTGCCCCAGGAGCGGTGACCGTAGGTTTCCGAGAATACAGACATGTTTTTACGGTAAAGAATGATTATAGGAATGTCGGCACCCGTTAAACGGTAGTGAGGAAAGTTCCTCGTTACGAAACGGTTTTGAAGGTCAACACAGTTCTACTCCGCTATCAAAATGTGGCGGTAACCTCAACTCACTTTGACAACGTTATTGTCTTGTTTTCAGTTGGCATTCCTAGAATATTGTTTCAAATGCTTGATATTGCTACTTTTCATGTATATTATTCTGCCAATGGCCCTCACCCGTTTGTTAGATTTCTGCCCTCCGTATTTAAATCCGACAGTGCCTTCAACACAGTGACACAGTTGGGACATGACAAGAGGTGACCTTCCTTCCCCCTAAGCTATCCTTCACATCCAGCTCTGGTCGTCATGGCGACAGTGGCTGACAGACAGGTTGTTGGTCAACTCAGTGGACTCGTCCCCAGTAAAGAGGGATTAGCACACCATGCTGTCCCTTTTTATCCTCCCTGGGAGCAGTGATGTCCCTGCGGGCGACGGGTTCTTAGGCTCACCCTCCTACAGGTTAACACTGGATCAGACTGGAGAACCAGACAGGCTGCTGCTAGAACCCATCCTCCACACAGCTTTTCTTACGAGCACTGACTTTCCTAATAGGACTGAGGATGTGGTTGTTTCACCTAGCTATCTTAAGGTGGATAACAGTGATGAAGCAAGACTAGTCTGAGCCCTCATCCCTCATAGACGTTGTATGAGCATGGATACGAGTGGGCATCCTGTTGTACAGTGTGACTGTAATAGTAATGGATTGGGTTTGTATGGTATATTTTTTTCCCACCTGGTCTCAAAGGGCCCTGCATGGTGTGACGGGAGTACTGCGTCAGGGCCCAGCAAGACATTTCCATAGCATATGTCCTCCTTTATTCTTCAGTTAAACATCCATCTCTGTATGGATGACCACAAGTGTCACTCTCTCTGCATACAAATGCAGAGAGAGTATCTGTTGTATTAGGCCCAGGCGTATACGTGAAGTGAAATAGAATGGTGAATGCCGCAAGCCGGCTGGTTCCATCAGGCTACTAATGCCCCGCAGGGAAGATGCAAATCTTATGAATATCTCTAAAGTGGAACTCATCAGTATCCATTCTGATGCTGTGCCACCATTAATTGCCTACAGCGAGTTGCTGCCGGAACCCGGTATGTACTGTAGACGGACAGATAGAGAGGGAGTTGTCTTGCCTGCACCCCACTGGTGCTCTTGGCTGTGTGGATAGAGCAGTGAGAGGGATCCTTACGGAGTCCACTCACGCCACCCTCGTTAAGAACACAGGCCGAGGCCGCCTCGCGCTCATCAAACACGCCATCTGCTCGAGGCTTTTTGTGTGTGTGTGTTCGCGCGCACACTCGTTATCTCGTGTGTGTACTATCTACTATCTATACTACTATCTATACTACAATTAGAGGACATTCATTTGGCCTAGACATGACCCCCCGCGAGCGGTAATGCCAAAATGAACTGGCCAAAATGATCTTGCTCGTTTCAGCCAATTATTCCACCAACTTTACACGCGCTGTCAGCTCTCCCTGTCAACTCCTGACATGTCAGGGCGCTGGGGACTGTAAAGTCAGGGTCATGTAAATGGGTTAGCGGAAAGGTCAGGGAGGCTGAAGACGTTCCTTTGTTAAGCCCCCTTATCAAGCTACAGAGAGATATACCATTTCAAAAGCCTGTCTCTGCTTGACACATCGGTTTTGATATAGCTAATTAAGTTCCGCTCCCCTCCATTTGCTTTCATGCCAGTCTTCACAGGTGAGTTAGTGGAATAACTAATGGATTACGGGGAGGGACAAAAGGCCCTGAGGAACTGGTATGCAACGGGGCGCCGTTCGCCAGAGCAGAGAAGGTCACACAGGGAATGTGATAGCCCTCTTCTAGCGGATTCTGGCGGACTGAAAGAGAAGGACAGAGAGAATGAGGGAAAGAGTGAGAGGGAGGCAGAGAGAGAGGGGACAACCAAGAGAGAGTCTTACAGAGTCAGGAAGTCAGACGTGCCACCTCACCCCATCCCCCTTCCTCCCCTTACCATCTTCCCCTCCCTCCCACTACCATCTCCCCCTCCCTCCCACTACCATCTCCCCCTCACCTTCCACCTCCCTCCGCCTACCATCTTCCCCTCCCTTCCCCTATCATCTCACCTTCCCCATCCCTCCCCCTTCCTCCCCTTACCATCTTCCTCTCCCTCCGCACCCGTCCTCCCAGGGTGTCGGTGGCCCTGTGCAGCAGGGAGAGGAGAGGGGTAAGTTAATCACCCGTGTCCGTGGCCTTTAACTCCTCTCATTAGCGCTGCGCAGCGGAGCCGTACCCGATCCATTAGCGTCGCTGCCGGTAATGACACTCCACCGGCGCCGGGCCAAGAGAGGGGGCCACGGCCACGCGTTTCATCACTGGGAGGGAGGCAAAGAAACGAGGGAAAAGAGGGAGAAAGAGAAAGGAATTGTCCTTCCTTTTCCTGTGAAAAACAGAAACAGGAAGAGGCGAGGCAACCCGGCTGGGTTTTTATTATGAGGGATTTTCAGGCGTTATTGCTAAAAGCCTCTCTCTCTCTCACACGAACACACATGTACTGTACACTGGGGAGGGGAGAGCTTAGATTGATCTGCATATTGTGTAGACATCCTACACACAAGCATGTGATGATTAAAAAGCATAGACTGTCAAATCAAACACACACACACACACACAAGGCCCACTAGCCTCCATTTATTTTGCATGAGAAAGCCATGTGGCTGTCATCCAACCCAGCATGTAGGACGTCTGTAAAATGGCCATCCTGCAGCTCTGTTAAAAGGCCTGGTATGGAATATAGGCCATGGGGTGCACACACATGCACGTACACACATGCACACATACACAGTTCGCGCGCACACCAAAACACACGTGTAGCGCGCACTCAGGGTGATCTGAGTGCTCTGTTTTGCTCTCCTCTGGTTTCTGCTCTCTCTCCCACTTAGGAGGGGGCATTTGCCTGCCTGTGAAGTCCAGGATCAGCAGGGTGTCTCTGCTTTCTCCTCTCGGTTCCTCTCTCACTAGCCTCCCATAGTCAGACAGCTCTGGTAAAAACACATATGTATGTCTCACAGCGCCCTCCTAAGGATGGAAACGGAATTACAAGGACATATATATATACACTGAGTATACCAAACATTAGGAGCACCTTTCTAATA